>NC_068935.1:126210376-126835376 GCF_023091745.1 Budorcas taxicolor | reverse complement strand
GCTGAAATTCCAATACTTTGGCCACCTGATGTGAAGAACTGACTCATTAGAAAAGACCCCGATGCTGGGAAAGATTGAAGGCAGGAGGAGATGGGGACAACAGAGGATGCAATGGTTGGATGGCATCACTGACTCAATGGACAGGAGTTTGAGTGAGCTTCAGGAGTTGGTGATGGACAGGGAAGGCTGGTGTGCTACAGTCCATGGGGTCACAAAGAGTCGGACACGACTGAGCAACTGAACTGAACTGAAGAGTACACTAAGTGTAATCCCAACTCAAATTACCTTCAGCCTGATTTCAAAAATGTAGATGGCCACTTCAAGACAACCAGACTTGAAGGGAAGTATGAGGGGAAGTAAGAACTTGAGTTGTTGCTGTTCAGTCACTAAGTCATGTCTGACCCCATGGAGTGCAGCCAGGCTCCTCTATACTTCACTATCTCCTGGAGTTTGCTTAAAATCAAGTCCATTGAGTCAGTGATGCTATCTAACCATCTCATCCTCTGCCACCCCCTTCTCCTCTTGCCCTCAATCTTTCCCAGCTTTGGAGTCTTTTCCAGTGAGTTGGTTCTTTGCATGAGGCCAAAGTATTGAGCTTCAGTTTCAGCATCAGTCCTTCCAATAAATATTCAGGGTTGATTTCCTTTAGGATGGACTGGTTTGATCTCCTTGCTGTCCAAGGGCGTCTCAAGAGTCTTTTCCAGGACCACAATTTGAAAGCATCAATTTTTCGGCACTCAGCCTTCTTTATGGCCCAACTCTCATATGCATACATGACTACTGTAAAAACCATAGCTTTGACTATGTGGACTTTTGGCACCAAAGTGATGTCTCTGCTCTCTAATACGCTGCCCAGGTTTGTCATAGCTTTTCTTCCAAGGAGCAAGCATCTTTTAAGTTCGTGGCTGCAGTCACCTTCTACAGTGATTTTGGAGCCAAAGAAAAAATAAAATCTGTCAGTTTCCACTCTTTCCCCTTCTGTTTGCCACAAAGTGATGGGATCAGGTGCTATGATCTTAGTTTTTTTAATGTTACATTTCAAGCCAGCTTTTTCACTCTTCTCTTTTACCCTCATCAAGAGGCTCTTTAGTTCCTCTTTGATTTTTATCATTAGAATGGTATCATCTGCAAATCTGAAGTTGTTGCTATTTCTCCCAGCAATCTTGATTCCAGCTTGTGTTTCATCCAGCCCGACATTTCACATGATGTACTCTGCACGAAGTGAAGTGAAGTGAAAGTCACTCAGACATGTCTGACTCTTTGCGACCACATGAACTGTACAGTCCATGTAATTCTCCAGGCCAGAATACTGGAATGGGTAGCCTATCCCTTCGCCAGTGGATCTTCCCGATCCAGGAATCAAACTCAGGAGTCTCCTGCATTGCAGGTGGATTCTTTACCAACTGAGATATCAGGGAAGCCTCCATACTCTGCACATAAGTTAAATAAGCAGGGTGACAATATACAGCCTTGTTGTATTGTTTTCCCAATTTTGAACCAGACGGTAGTTCCATGTCCAGTTCTAACAACCAGACACATCCATAACTGAGCATCGTTTTCACCTTGGCCCAGCCTCTTCATTCTTACTGGAGCTATTATTAATTGCCCTCTGCTCTTCCCCAGTAGCGTATTGGATACCTTCCAACCTGAGGGGTGGGGGGGTGATGGCAGCTCTGTGGGTGTCATATCCTTTTGCTTTTTCATACTGTTCATGGAGTTCTCTAGGTAAGAATACTGAGGTAGTTTGCCATTTCCTTCAGCGGGCCATGTCTTGTCAGAACTCTTCACTATGTCCAACCATCTTGGGTGACCCTGTGTGGCATGGCTCATAGATTCATTAAATTATGCAAGCCCCTTCACCATGGCAAGGCTGTGATCCATGAAGGGGAAGAACTTGAGACTGAGGACTTAACCAACTGTGATCAGAACATCTTACTTTTGCAAATCTTGCAAAAATACATGCCATCTGAACACACTGCTAGGGTGTGCAGGTGGCGGGCCTTGAAACTTAAATTTTGTTAGTTCATTACCAGTTCGTTTTATTGGTAGGGCTGTCAAACTGTTAAACAAGAAAAGGTCATATACTGTGTATCTGGATTTCAGCAAAGGAGTTACCTAAGATCTACATCATTTCCTTATAAACAAATTACAGCTAACTGGATGGAAGTGAACAATCACATCTCAAGAGGGTTACTGGTGGATGAATGTGCACTTGGAAGAATACCCTGGGATATTCCACCTCATCTACTCTATTCCAGCTATACCAGCCCTCTTTGCTTTACTTCCCATCTTCTGTGCCAGATACACTCCCTTAGGGCCTTTGCATTTGCTGTCCCTTCTGGCTAAAATATTCTTCTCTCCTCCTCCCAGATCTGCATGCTGACTTCCTCAGTTCTTTGAGGGAAACGTTACTATGGCAGACATTAGCTGCTCACCAAAATTCATACTCCCCTTCCATAGTGTAGAAAGTGGTATAGTTTCTGTTGCATCTAGGTAAGGATATGCACTAAGGTGACCAACTCATCCTAGTATGCCTGGAATTTGAGTACTGAAAGCCCCATATTGCAGGAATACTTTCAGTAATGATCAAACTGCTACAGATGGTCACCCTACCTGTGGTTACGTTTTGGCCAAGTGAATGCCAGTGAAAATGATTACACCATTTCCAGGCCTGACCCACAGACCACAGAAACCTCTTCAACAACACTCCATTCTTTCTCTTTTCCCATCCACTGAGTTGAGGGTAATGCCCAGGGCAACTGTGGAAGCTCTGTATTGTGGATGGTAGATCCTTTGTTAGCCTGTGGCCCTGAATGACCACATTGAACAGATTCCATCTGATTCCACAGTCTCTCCCTAGAGCCCTTGACTGGAGCAAGAAATATACTATTGTGTTTCACCACTGAGATTTGAGGGCTTATGTGTTTTATCAGCTAGCATTATGTTAACTAATACAGTTTCTCTCTCTCAGTAAGAGCTTCCCACATTATTGTATTTTAAATTATAACTACTTCCCCTCCACATCTTCATTCCTACTCCCTATTTTCCATTGTTGCTTAATTCTTCACCGTAAACTTATTACATTCTGATAGAGTATTTAGGTTTCATGAAGACAGAAAGTGTGTTTCTTGTGTACACTACTGTATCTCCAGCATCTAGAACAGTACTCTCCAATAGAACTTTCTGTGACAATGGAAGTATTCTATATCTGTGCTGTCCAATGTGATAGCCACCAGCCACATGTATCTGTTGAACACTTGAAATGTGGTTGGTGTGACTGAGGAACTAAGTTTCTAATTTTAGTTAGTTTAATAGCCACATGGCTATTGTACTGGACAGGACAGATCTAGAATAACAGCTCAGTGTAACCATTCAGTAAATATTTGTTAAATGTAAGAATCAATGAATGTGTTCAGTAGGCTTTGGCTGAGTTTCTGTTGTGTGTCACACACAAATGAGACACTGATTACTTTGGGGGCATTGGCCTGGGGCTCAGCTCAATGTTTGTGAAACAAACCCAACTTTTCAGCTTTCTCTGCGAGCTCAAGTTGGACAAGATTCATTTCTAGAACATGTTATGTTCAATCTGGGTGAGAGAATTCCTTCACCACCACTTACAACAGTAAAGCCAAAAGAAAGCTCCTGTGATTTGTGTAGTGATTCTCATGATTTGAGGATAGTTGGAGAGGCTTCATTTCCCAAGAGCACCCTTTTTCCTCCCTTCTTCCATAGGTCTGAATTCAACACTCAGAAGGTGATAATTAAGTCAGCCCTCAGTATCTGCAGGGGACTGGTTCCAGGAACCCCATAGATACCAAAATCCATGGCTGTTCAAGTATCTTATATAAAGCGGCTCAGTATTTCCATATAATTTAGGCACATTCTCGCATATACTTTAGATCATCTTTAGATTACATATAATACCTAATACAATGCAAATATTATGTAAATAGTTGTAAATAAAATGTAAATGCTATTAAACAGTTGCCAGGGCACAAGTTTTGCTTTTTGGAACTTTCTGGAATTTTTTTTCAAATAATTTTTTCATCCACAGGTGGTTGAATCTAAAAATTCAAAACTCATGGATACAGAGGGCCACATGTATACAAGGTAGAGATGGTGTCTGGTCTCCCAAAGTCTCTTTTTGAACACAGTTTCTACTGCAGTTAGGTCTGGTCATGTGACTGAATTATAACCTGCATGGTTCCTTTGCAGGCTATTTGTTTATCCCTCTCTGGTTTCTTTTGAGAATTTTTTCCTTTGTTGGAATGCTCTGTAGTTTTGCAGTTTTCTATGTGTGGATTTTTTTTTTAATCTTATTTGGGACATGATATTCTTTTAGTCTAAAAACGCACATCTTTTTTTAGTCCTAGAAAATTTTCTGCCATTATCTCTTGGGATAATGTTTCCCTTCCATTTCCTTTTAATCTTTCATTCTGCAACTTTGATTAGACATTTGTTGGAACTTTCTCTAATTTACTGTCATAGTTCATTTCTTTCTCTCCACCTCTCTTTTTTTCTGTCTCTCTCCCCTGACTCTGTGCCACATTTTGGGTAATTTCCTCACACATATCATTTAACTCACTAAAGGAAAGGAAAGTGAAGTCGTTCAGTCGTGTCTGACTCTTTGTGACCCCATGGACTGTAGCCTACCAGGTTCCTCCATCCAGTGGATTTTCTGGGCAAGAATACTGGAGTGGGTTGCCATTTCATTCTCCAGGAGATCTTCCCGACCTAGGGATTGAACCTGGATCTCCCACATTGTAGGCAGATACTTTACTGTCTGAGCCACCAGGGAAGTCCTTAACTTACTAATTCTCCCCTTATCATCGTCTAGACCACTGTTTAACCTGTTGACTAATTTTTGTGTCTCTATTTTTCGTTACTAGAAACTCTCCTTGGTTCTCATTCAAATCTCTCTGGTCATTTTTTGATATTATTTTGGGCTTTCATGTTGATTTCTTTTATGTCTTCAACTATTTAAAATAAATTTATTTTATGGTGTCTTTAAGATTAATGCATTATATCTAATTCATGGTGCTAATTCTCTTGTTTGCTGAGTTTTCTAACTGTCCCTCACAATGGGTGCATTATTCTATATACATCTATAAACTTTTATTGTCAATTTCTCTTTAGCAGGTTGTTTTTTCCTCTGGAGTTCTGTGAGCCACTAGGTGGACTAGAATGGACTAGCCACTAGAATGGACCTGTGGACCGGTTTGCTTTTGTTTCAGTTCAGAATTCTGGAGGCTTCAAAGGTTCTAGATATGTTCTGATGTTAGTTGTTTGGCTTGGGTTTCCTCTTGACATATAGGTTCTTTGAATGTGAATTCAGCATTGAGGAGGGTGCAGTCCTGGGTTTTTTTCTGTAGATGACTTCTTTCCCCTCAAGAGCCGTTGTAACTTCCCTTGCCTGGGGTTGCTTCCCTAGCAAGATTCCCAGTCCACTTTTCAGGACCTGGATGGCAGCCCCCTTGCATTATCAAGGTCTGGAACCTTTTTTCCTATACCATATACGTATTAGAACACCAGTTCCAGTCTCTGGAGCCTGTATGCGGGAGTGAAATCTTTGCAGTTGGCCGTGGTGGCTGTTTGGCCTTATTGCTCATGATTCCTTTCTTCCCTGGCATTTGGAGATTGCCCTTTTATCCTTTTCTGAGCTCATATATGTATTTAAATTCTGCAGATATGTTTTTACAGCATTAGTATGTGTTGGTAATAGGAGAGAGGTTTTAGTCTGTCTTAGTGTTGGAAGGAGTCTGCTGTTGATTCTTTTTAGAATGTCAGAAGAACTCTCCAGTCTCTTTATTCTGATTTACTTCCGACATTCTTGTGATGGGGGTGAAAGGGGGGTTAGAGGATGATCTATGTGACATTCCTAATGTAGACTGACTACCCCATCATGCAAAGAAATCATAAAGACACATAATTTATGTAAAATTAGTCCCCAAAAGACATGATATACTTGTGTATGCTCTTAATGATATACAATGTAAATGTCAGACAGTAGCTTGAAAATTAGGGTCAGAAAACAGTGACCTTTGCATTCTGCCAAAGATGTCCTTGGGATAAATTGCACTTCTATTGCATTATATTATATCACTGCAATTATATGAGACTCTTTTTGGGTTTTGAATGCTTCTCTTTATCATTTTAAATATGCATATATATTATATACAGCAATTTGAGTGTTCTATAAACAAAATTCATATATAAAAATGAGATAATTCAATAATTCATAGGAATATGTAACAAAAATAAGAGACTATAAAAGAAATTATATGGCTTCTAAGAGTAAATATCTCAAGCAAATCAGACCATCACATTGGGCTTTGGACAAAGGATAACTTTTGTTTATTTTATCAATATTCCAAGAGAAAAATAAAAAGAAGACATTCTCAAAAACAAAACTGAAATAATAATTAAGGTGTGTAACAGAAGGTGGTATTTTCCATTTTGGATGGTTTTGAAAAAAATGGTAAAAAGGATCCTTTTGGCTTTTCTCAGCTCCCTTGAGAAAGATGCTGATAAGGAAGAAAGACAGGGAGGGAAAAAATGCCAGAATTCTATAACACAAACAAGATACACAAGCCATTTTCCTAACTTCACACTGTTCAGGAGAGTGACAAAACACCAATTTCCACAAGATGGTCTGTCTGTACAAATATGGAACACTTCCCATTCAAATAGGTATCTGGGGCATTCTGGGTAAGCCAGCCAAAACGGGTAGCAATAGCATGTAAATTAAAATAGCAACCTTCCCCATCCTGAGTATTCATCCGTGCCACTGACACACTGCAGAAAGGATGCCAGACCTGTCACTGACAGAAATCTCACGTCTGTAGCCTGCTGAGAGATCTCCAAAAAGCATTGCTTCCAGCATGTAGGGTTCCTTTGTTGGTGACATGCAGTTGAGAGGAGGAAATAACATACCATTTGGTGTCCTCTGGGCCGGTCTGTGAACAGACTTGTGCTGGGTCCCTGCACTGCTTTTTCAAGATGTTCAAGATCTGCATGTGCTATGTGCTGCAACATCCAAGTGGCATATAAACAAACCTGGGTTGGTTTCCAGGAAAACGCAATTACCATTTTAGGAGAACCATCACATTTGTCTCAACCCAAATGATTTGCAAAATGACAAATCGCGGGTTGTCAGTATGGCTTGTAAGGCAATCACCTGATCCCCAGAAATGCAGACGTGGCCACAACTTCAAATAAGGCCTGGGCTATTGTAGCAGACACTGCCAGGGTTTGGCCTGTGTCCCCTGGTCCTTACCACTTCAGTGCATTCCAGCCTGACTTCCACTTGCCAGAACCTGCATTTCTTTGCTTTACTGGCCCCTGAAGTCTGCACTGCCCTCCCTGTGGCAGGCCGGAAGTGCTGGGTAATTGTTACCCACAGTGATAACTGGCTTGATACCACACTCTTTACTGGCAGCCTTTGCTTCCTTGTTTCACTTTCCTGCTCCCCTACTGTGTTTCCTCAGACCAACTCTCCAACCAGCTTTGCATGCTTGAGTCTCTGTTTCAGAGTCAGCCTCCGGAAGAACCTAGGCTAAGACAATTATCTTCTCCCAGAGGTCCTGGCAACTTGGCATTTTGGCAAGTTTCAAGATGTCAGGGTTTCAGTGGAGGAGGACATATATTAGAATTCTATATCATATGTACCCCTGTTTATTGCAGCATTACTTACGGTAGCCAAGATATGGAAGCAACCTAAGTGCCCATCATTAGATAAATGGATAAGAAAGATGTTTGTGTGTGTGTGTTTTGTACACATACAAAAACACACAATGGAGTATTACTTGGCCATAAAAAGAATAATTTCTTGTCATTTAGGACAACATGGATTGACTAAGAAGACATTATGCTAGATGAAAGAAATCAGATGGAAAAAGACAATACTGAATGATTTTGTTTATATATGAAATGTTTAAAAAAATGAACAAACATAACAAAACAAAAATAGAGTCATAGGTACAGAAAACAAACAAGTGGTTGCCAGAGGGAAGGGGTTGGGAGGAGGAATGAAATAGGTGAGTGAGATTAAGAGATACAAACTTCCAGTTATAAAATAAATAAGTCATGGGATATAATATACAGCACAGAGGATATGGTCAATAATATTATAATAACTTTGTATGGCAACAGATGGTAACTAGACTGATAATGGTGACTATTTTCAAACGTATAAAAATATTGAATCACTATGTTATATACTTGAATAATGTAATGGTGGTGGTAGAGTTGGTGGTTTAGTCACTAAGTTGTGTCCGACTCTTTGTGAACCCATGGACTATAGCCCTCCAGGCTCCTCTGTTCATGGGATTTCCCAGGCAAGAATACTATTTCCGTCTCTGGGGGATCTTCCTGACCCAGGGATTGAACCCACATCTCCTGCATTGCAGGTAGATTCTTTACCACTGTGTCACTGGGGAAGCCCTAATAATATAATCCTGTAAGCTAACTACACTTAAATTAAAAACAAGAATGCTATATCGATTGAGCACACATTTTCAGTTTACCATTCATCTTAAAACTTATTTTTGCATTTCAAGTTCACATCTGTATACCTAGCATGTCTTTCTTCTTCACTGCTCAAATCAGCCTTGTTGTAAAGCTTCTGTGCTTCTGGCTCTCCACAGGCTCCCTTCATATGATGGCGAAACCACTAATAGCCATGACATGAAATAATCCACCGCTTTAGAGGCCCTCTTGAGGCCCGCCTTACAGAGCTTCCAGAGAGGATGCTGGACTGTATTTGGGAGAGAAGTCTGAGTGGAAATAAGGCCAGCATGGAATTAATTTTAATCCACACACTTTGGAATTCAAATGCCAGTTAAAATAACTAGACTCTTGTTTGAAAGCAACAGAGTCACTCTGGTTGCCTGGGGTCATGTGGGCTTAAGAACACTTGTGAAAATTATCATCATCTTCACCATCAATTTAACGAATGTTTACTGAGCACTCAGTAGGTGGGGGGCAGTATTCTAAACACTTTATATGTTTTGACTTATTTAATCTCCACAAAATGCTAAGAAATAGGCATTATTATTATCATCTTGGTCTTATGGATGGAGGAACTGAGAAATTAAATGAAAGTCACAGTGATCTTGATCTTGCAGTCACACCTTGAAGGAAGGTGTACAGGTGGCCTTGTGGGAGCTGGAATGGAGTTGTGCGCCCTCTTCATTGGCAGCACATGGTTTCCTGGCTGCCATCTCTGGACTCTGCCATTTCTATGACTCTTGGACTCTAAACAGCTATGTGAGGCTCCCTATTTGAATAAGAGTGGATCACATGACAGGTTTTTTTATTTTCCTTCAGAAACTTTTAAAATTGAAGAATAACATGCATAAAGACAGTGCACAAATTGTCAGTGTACAGCTCAGAGAATTTTCACAAAGTAAACACATCTGTGTAACCACCAGCCTGATCAAGATATGTAACAGGAGGCTTTTCTGAGGGCTCTGGAAGTGCTCATTACCATTCTATAGTTCATAGGTCATAGGATCATAGAAGACACTTTTGAAACAATTGGGCTAACATCATCATTTTGCATAAACTAAACCCCAGAGCGGTCAAGTGTCATATACAAGGCCATGCAGTAAGAGAGCATCTGGTTTTTTGCTTTGTTTTGTGCTAAAACATCAAGAAGCTTTTATGTTGCTTAGCTAAGTCAAAGCCTGTCGGAGAAACCATCCCATGCTGGCCTTACCTCCACTCAAACTTCCCCTATTTCTTTCCTCTACATGCCACATTACATTTTCTGTTCTCATCTTCTGCTCACTTCTCACTTTATAGTTAAACCATCTAGAATCACGAATTCTCCTGAGATCTCTGTGCTTGGTGCCCCAAAAGCTATCTCTCCTCTCATTTCAGTAGCTAGTGACAGCCTGTGAACACATGACGACATCAGCAGACAGCAACTTTAGGGAGTGTGGGGAGAGTTTGACTGAATTAACGACCAGTGAGAAAGGAAATAAGCCTAAATATCATCAAAGGTTGTGTCTGGGTGTGGGAGCCTACTCTTGATGTTCTCTCCCAATCTGTATCTAGTTTTCAAATTTTCTTTGTTAAACATGTACTGTTTTCATAGTGGAAATAAATGTGCTTCATAAAAGCCTATGATATTCATGTCTGGCTAATACTTCTATATATGTTCACTGGAACTGAACAATTAAGTAAATGGATGGCAGATGGCAGGAGCCAGGTTTCCCACTGTTGGAGTACAAATTTACAGATCAGCAAGGGGAGGAGGCTAGAATGATCCACTGATGGAGACATCAATACAAATTCATGTTTAGCTTAATATAGATACTGATAGATATATAAATAAATATTCATAGATATGTATGTACACATGGGTTAGTATACACATTGCTCTGTCTGCTGAGAGGGCCCCAAAGAAACAACACCCCAGTAACAACAAAGCCTAGTGACTAGATCTTGGTTTCTAACACTATTCTCCAATAAAAGGAACCAGGGCTCTTGGGAGAAATGGCAGACTCTAAGGCTGGGACAGGAAACACACAATATGAGTCTGGGTATCTTGTAGAGCCAAAAAGTAAGGAAGTGCTCACACACACACACACACACACACACACACACAAACACACACACACCCCGATGGGGTTATGTCAAAGGGTCACAGCAGTCAAGTGAAAAAGCTCCCAGTGGCCAAAGTTGGAATAATTTGAGCAACAAAATACATGAAGTAGTATGGGATTATAATCCAAAATGTAAAATACATATCCCCAAAACCCTACTGATACAAATAAATGATTGAATAGCTCGATAAATGGAGGAGAACAGATAGGTTTGCTATGAAGAATTTCAAATAAATTATGTAGATACTCTCCCTAAAGGAGGGGGAGCCTCACTCCCCACTCCTTAGGTGTGAGCTGTGCAGAGTGACTTCCTTCTAAAGAGATCAGTATAGAAAGGGGGAAAACACAAGCTTTAAGGTAGAGAGGCTCTGAAAACAACTCCAGCCAACTAATCAAGGACAATGTCAACAGCGATAAATCATGTTGATAGCATATACTGTTGATAAGATATCATGAAAATAGCACTTTATTACCATGGTCTTCCTCCTCAAACCCATAACTCCAGCCCGATCATGAGAAAAATATCAGCCATATCTCAATGTATGTGTGTGTGTGTGGGGGGGGTGCATCCAACTAAATACCACCAGTCCCGCTCAAAACTGTCAGGGTCATAAAAAACAAGCGACATCTGAGAAACCAGCACAGCCTAGAAGAACCCAGAGAGATGTGGTAACTACATGTTATCCTGATAGCCAGAGATAGGGCATCAAGCAAAAGCAAAGGAAATCTGAAGGCACCTATCCAGTGTATGGTCTTTAGTTCATAATGATGTATTAATATCCATTCATTAATTGAAACAAATGTATCTGTGCCCACTTGCTTCAGTCATGTCAGACTTTGCAACCCCATGGACCATAGCTTGCCAAGCTCCTCTGTCCATGGGATTTTCCAGGCCAGAATACTGGAGTGGGTTGCCATGCCCTCCTCCGGGGAATTTTCCCAACCCAGGGATTGAACCCTGCATCTTCTGTTGAAGATGGAGTCTTTACGCCTGAGCCACCTGGGTCACCCAGTTGTAACAGCGGTGCCACACTAGTGTCAGTAACAGAGGAGACTGGGTGCAGGAGGTGGGTGTATGGGAAACCTTTGTACCATCTGCTCAAATTTTCCGTGAATCTAAAACTATTCTAAACAATAGAGTATAGTCGACTCTTACTATTTGTGATAGCTGTGTTTTACAACATCTCCACGGGCACTGAATAGGTGCATATTGAACCATCAGCCGCAGCTGAGAGCCTCTGGCCACATTTTTGGATCAATATATAACCTTGTCTTACATGTGTTTCTGTCTAAGGACACTTCATTTAGCATACAGTTGAGTCATGAATAGTAAATACGTGGGACAAACAGCACTCTAACTCATTTCTGAACAAAGTTCGTTTAATACATGTATTTTCTCCACAGCCAACTTGCACTTAGAAGCACTTGCCAGCACTTCACCACTATGTTTGGGGGGCATTTTCAACAGTGAAATCACTCACAAAAGGCACAAAAATTTGGCATGAAACAGATCATAAAAAGGACACTTGTTTGTAGTATGAGAGTTACTACAAGAAGGCAGAGTTTCCTCTCTTGTTCCACCTCAGCTGGGTACGTGTACTCTGGACAACTCAATTGTTTTATCCTGTGCACATTGCCATGCTCATCATGAGTAGCCACAAAAGTGTCACAAGTATTCACTGGGAGGTCACAAATTTTAGTGAGTAGGTGATTTCACAAATATAGAATCCATGAATTATCAGGATCAACTGTATATTAATTTTTAAAAGTTTATGAATATGTTCCCCAATAGCCTAAGTTACCTCCATAACCCACTACAGATTGCTCACTTCTGAATTTGTCTAACTTGCTAAAATTTATTTATCTGTTTATCTATCTAGTTATTTTTTTAGTCTATACCTGTGTTGTACAGTAACCACATGTGGCTATTGGTATTTTAAATGTGGCTAGTCTCCACTGAGGTGTGCTGTAAGGATTCACACCAGATTTTGAGGACTTACTACAAAAATAATGTAAATGATCTCATTACTAATTTGAATATTGATTACATATTAAAATGATAATATTTAATATAATTGGTTAAATAAAATATACTATTAGCTTCACCTGTTTATTTTTACTTTTATAATGGGACCACTAGAAAATTTAAAATTACACAGGTGACATGCATTTTACTTATACTGGACAGCACCAACCTGTATCATTTCCTGGGAAAATGAATTCTATCATAATATTTATAACACAAGGAATGACATAGGACTATGGAATCATTTTATCCTTAGAAGGAATTCTCCTTTTAGGACACTAAGGCTCAGACAGGTGAAGTGCCTTATTCAACTCACACAGCCATTTGCTAGCAGAACAAGACTCAGACCCTCTCCTGTCCTCCAGCCCAGTCTCTTTCCCTTTGACCTTCTCCCCTGTATGTCTCCACCCTGCAAAAAATAAAGCCAACAGCCTATATAATCCTATAAGAGAAAAGCAGTGTTAGCTATTCCTAAACTGAAAGAGAACATTTAATAAAATCTCGCTAGATTTCTTTAAGTAGGACTACCAGACTTAGCAAATAAAAATATAGGATGCCCTGTTAAAATCTGCATTTCATGGAAAAGAATCTGAAAGTGAATGGGTATATGCATAATAGAATCACTTTGTTATACACCTGAAACTAACACAAAATTGTAAATCAACTCTACTCCAATATTACATGAAATTAAATGTAAAAATGAAATGAATAATTAATTGTCAAGCATTTTTTATTGTATGTCTTTTTTTAAATTTATTTTTAATCAGAGGATAATTGTTTTACCATGTTGTATTGGCTTCTGCCGTACAATGTGAATCAGCCATAAGTATACATATGCCCCTCCCTCTTAAACTTCCCTCCCATCTCCCTGTAAAACATTACCATTCCAAAAAAATGAGAAATAACATTTAATTATAAGCATGTCCCAAATATTTCATGGGACATGTTTATTATTAAACATTATTCCTTGTTTATCTGAAAGGCAAATATAACTGAGCACCTGTGTTTTCAGTATAAGTGTGTCCCATGAAATATTTGGGGACATATTTACACACAAGAAAAGTGTTTGCTGTTAATCTGAAATGCACATTTAACTGGTGTCCTATATTTAATCTGGCAACCCTACTGTAAAGCCTTTGAGAAGAGAAACTTTTCACTCATTTCTCCTAGGCACTCAGGCATTAATCTTTCTGTGTTCCTCCAAGGAAGAGCCCAACCTAGTGAGTCATTCAGTGGCTCCGTAATAAACAAGGGAATCTCCAGCCTTGCGCTCCCATCTGCAGGCTGTCTCGGCTGTCAACGCTATCGTTCTTAACAGTCAACTTACTGGGGAATCAAGCTGCAGATCTCAACTGTCCCTCCCAACCTTTATAATAAATTTGAGTTGGGCAAGATGCCAGCTTTAAAAAAAAAATGCACAGAACCAACTCTTGTAACTATGGAAATAAGAGGGTAGGAAAAACCCAAGGAAACAGACAAGCTTTCCTTCTCTTTACAGAAGCTTTTCTAAATGTAATAGGCGACAATTGGTACAAACACCCCAGCCATTTCCTGGACATGTATACATATCAAAGAGAGCACGGCAAGAGTCCATTGGATTTTGCATTTTATGATTTTGCTTTCCTTCATTACTAGTATTTTGTGGCATACTAAAGAGGGGATGACGGAAGAAGTCCATACAAGGTGCAGGCACAAAGGGGGTACAGGTAATAGGGGGATCATTGTCTGGAGAGAATTTAAAAACAATAATAAAACTGACTAAAAGTTGTTCTGCTTTTTATTACCCTGTGCTGACAATTCTAAACAATGTCGTTAATAAAATACTCCTCCCACTGCAACTCCCCTTCCCCTAGAACCTTGGCAGTTCTGATATTAAGCAAGTCCATCAACCATTTTTAAAAACCCCGTTTTATGGAGTTGCTTTTTTGTTGCTTGTAGGATCATCCGTAGGAGGTGGAAAGGAGAGGAGAAGAGCTAGATGGGGATGCTTAAGCCATCCAAAGAGCAAGAGTCTTAATAAACAGAGATGCCCCTCTCATGCACATATCAGACTATGTCTTAAGATTTCCAAGGACCAAGAGGCAATATTATACTAAAAGGAGCACTGGAGAAGAAGCCAGAACACCTGGGTTAAAATGTGGCTGCATATCTGAATTCAAAAGGTATGGCCTCTCTGAGCCTCAGTTTCCCTCCTGTCAAGTAGAAGCTCTGACCACTGCCTCATCTGTGTACTCTATTTGCTTGTCTTGTGAAGCTAAGAGATAAAACATACAAAAGTGCTTTGCAAACTTCAAGGTCCCTTGCCCATGTAAATTGCTGTATTTATTGTAACAGAGACCAAAATAGCAGCAGCTTAAACAAGATAGAAGATCTGGCTCTCTATAAACGTCCAAGCTTGTAGGCAGTCGATGGAGGTAGGATAACTTTGTTTCCCAAGGTCATCTAAGGATCCAGGCTCTTTCTCTGTTATTGTTCTGTTATCCCCAACACTGTCTTTCTTATCTTTTAGACTGAAAGTGAACTGCTACCCAACACAAATTCATTCCTATCCACGAGAAGAGACTCAATGGAGGATGAGCAGTTTCCTTTAAGAGCATCTGACTCAGATATTACACACATCACTTCTGTTCTTTTCTTCTTTTTTAAAACTGAATCACATGGTCTCACATTGCTGCCACAGAGGCTGAGAAATGTACTCTCTGGCTGGGCAGCTAGTGTTCTGATGAGATCTGAAGTTTCTATTGCTAAAAGTTGATAATGGATATGGTGGATGATGGGCAGTTTGACAAGTTATTGTCCTTATTTTTCAGGCTAGTGGATAAAGAATTGTTTGTTGTTTTATTGCTCTGAGGAATCAGAAAAAGATGAAAAGTCCCATCTTGCCACTGTGGCTGATGAGGTTTACATACATATCAACGTTTCAAAGCAAATGATCCTGGTTTAAATGAGGAATGAATGCCTAGAGCAGTAGATTTCAAAGCATTTTCAGCTGGGGCCTGTGTGACTGTTCTCCCAAGAGACCTCTTCAGTGTGAATTTCAGTGTGAATCTAGATACATCATATGAATATAGCCCTGCGCCTCTTGAGGACCAAGCCCAAATCCCAGGGGAAACGTGGAATGTAGACCACCTTGCCACTCTATGGACCTGATTCAGCAAGCGCATCCTGAGAAAGTGGTACATCATCTGGTTAGTGCCCTAGCATCCTCAAGCCCTTGTGTCACTGCCTCCATAATTAAACCCAGACCATTAGCTCTAACCCACTGCACCCACATCAATTATGCCAGTTTGGATAACAGCCACAGGAACTCTCCTTCTCTGTCCTCCGCCTCTCTGGAAATAATCCTGGTCATATCACATCGGTATAGTTAGAACTGCCTTGGCTTTTATAAGATGTCAAATTAGCAAGGCTGCTATGCCATGATGGAACAGAAGCTTTGTTCTTCTATCCACTGATTAAAAGGTAATTTAACCTCTTCCAAAGGTGGTCTAGCCAATCCCCAGCAGTATTGACATTGTGTTAATGAGAAATTGCTCTCCAGAGTGATAAATTAGCCTTCTGAGACTAGTATGCAAACCCATCTTCACTGGATGGCCCAGCCTTAAAGAGCGCATTTGGTAGTTTCATCATCCTCTGCTCCCTTCAATTACATGTGTAGGGCCTCATACAGCATATCTGAAATCCTGGAGCTGTGCAGATTAAAATACACACTGGCAGTCTCCTCAGTTACGCCAAGTGTCCCAGTTTGCTGCTTTCCTCGTGTGCTAGGCTACACTGACTGCAGCTCAGCGGCAATAGGGTTGCTTAACCCACCTTGTTTCTTAGAGAGGTAAGAAACTCAGTTTACCTTGAGGAAAAAAGAGAACCAAGCCAAAAGGTCTCTCAGAATGTGGGAGGAGCCTTAGCATTCACTGAATTTAATGCTTTTGTTTTGCATCTGAGGAAACTGAGGCCCAGGGAGATGAAATGGCCAAAGTTGGGGGATGCTCAAGCAGCAGAGGTGGACTAGGACCCATTCTCTCTGACAATGGGATCACTGTTTTTTACCATCCTTCACACATCCTACCAGACTGATGGCCGCCTATACACCAGTTGTCACATCATCTGGAGACCCCCCCATTCCACCACCTTGGTGGTTTTTGTCCCAGGTAAAGAAAGCACTCACCTTGCTTGAGGATGTGAACCTGATTTCTTCCTATGTAGCAGACACAAATCTCCAGGCACAAACTCAGGTAAGCAAGAAACATTTCATCTCTTTATTTTCTAATAAAGAGACCAGCCCGGTCCTGCCAAGCAGGAAATACAATCCCAGACATTCTTGAGTGCTCTCCCCAACTCTGCAGGGGTGTCCAGGTTCTGGGTCTCAGGAAGCGCTAAGACATCAGCGTGCACTTCTGAATCTCAGGGAGATAAAGAGGTGTCATCAAGATGTCACAGACTCAGCCCACAGGGCCCCTTCAGCTCCCCAGACTGCAGCTTCTTGACTGTGCTGGGGACTGGAGGATCCCTGGTTGGCCGGAAGCCTAGGCCTTGGTCCTCTCTCCTCAGCTCTATTGTCTAAAATCAGCCTCCTCCCCTGGTACGGTCAGGATGAAAACTACAGGGACCTGAGCTTGCCAGGTTTTCAGATATCTTTCCTGTTCCAAGTTACAGGAATATTCTCTCTTGCCTCAGACTCTAGGATACCATTACAAGTCCCTAGAGGGACCCAGGCTTTTAGAAACAAGTGCCAGGAAGGAAAATGGAAGTAAGTTCTACTCTAGTCCAGCCCCAAACCTTTACCAAGACAAGAAAGAAAAGTGGGGAAAGATGGAAAAATGCAGGGAAGGGAAATACAAATTATTTTCCCCAAAAATTATACTGCACAAAATGAGTTTCATGAAAGGAAAAACAACCCAAATTCCAGTTCAGTTTTTCTGAGGGAAAGAATGCTGGGGGAAAGTGTCCAAGCTTCATCTTGAAAGGAGCACGGAAACCATGGCATCATATCTCCACAGTGGGAGAGGCTCCTATGTGCCCTAAAAATGCACAGTGAGCACACCAACTCTCGGGCCTTCCTCACTCCTCGATCGTTCCTTAACTCCCGCCACCTGGCTACAGATGCCCCCGGTCTCCATAACAACTCGGCGAAGGTCCCCAGCATCCGGTTGTCCAGACCAGTGGCCAACTCTTTGCCTTCATCCTCTTTGACCTTCTCCTCCTCCCTGAAACTCTTTTCTCTGAGGGATGGTTGGTGACATTGGCTCTTACTGGTTCAGCCTCTACCTTTTAGACCATGTTCTCCTTTATTCCTTTACTGGCTTTCCTCCCTTTCCTTCCCATGAATCAAAGGCACTCCCTAGGGAGCTGATCTCAGCCACTTCTATCTCTGCTTGGTCTTCCTCCTTGATTAATACACCCCTACAACTTGTGTTGCCTTTAAATCTACATCTCCAGCCCCACTCGATCCCCTGAAGTCTGCACCCAGAATCCCGCCAGCCTCTTGATTGTTTCCTGCTGGGTGTGCCACCAGTACCTCAAATCTGTCATGTTCAAAATCAACTCATCTTTCTTCCCTAAGCCAGCTTCTCTTTGCGACGTCCTTGTTCCATTGACACATCACCAGTCTTCCAAACTTTGGATCCATCTGTGACTCCTTCTTTCCATTGTCCTTACATCCAATACTATTTTAATCTAGATGGATTTTAGTTCTACACATGGAATACTTCAAGTATTACATAACAAGTACAGAATAACGTGGAACTCTCCATCAGGACGCCATCTTTCTATTAATGCTATATCACCTTAAATTAACCATGGCTATCATTTTGGCTTTTGTCCTTCCATAATTTCTTCTGCACAAATAAGTATTTTTACTTAAAAGGGATCATCTTGTTTGGAACTTGTTTTGTCACTTATTATATCATAAACACTTCCCTATTCCATTAAATGTTCTTTTATACAGTAATTCTCAAATTCTAAGTGTGTATCAGAATTATCTGAGAGCACTTGTTAAAAATATATTTCCCTGTCTTCCCCCAAAGATACTTATCTAGTATTCTGGGGAGGATCTAGGAACCTGTATGTTTGACCAGTATCCCAGAAAACTCCAATGCATAAGGTTTTTGGATCCCAGTTGGAGAAATAAGGTTGGTAAAGTACAATTTTTAAGAATTGCCTCATTTTGTTTTGCTTACATTTAACAATAATTTAGTTGCTAATCCCCACTAACATGTATTTAGACTGTTCTCCAATTTTTTAATATTATTATTAGTTCCACACTGACTTTATCTCCAGGCTTTCTCTTTACAATTCCCTCTACCCACCCACAGACACACACACACATACACATCATGGCCAGGAAGCAAACTGCCATTGCCTTGGTTGTGTGCACATATAATTTTTCTTTAGGTAGATTCCTAGAAGTAGAATTTCTGGGTCCAAAGGATATGCAATATCAAAAGCTATACATATATGGTAATATATGCAATTGGAGAAGGCAATGGCACCCCACTCCAGTACTCTTGCCTGGAAAATCCCATGGACGGAGGAGCCTGGTAGGTTGCAGTCCATGGGGTCGCTGAGATTGGACGTGACTCAGTGACTTCACTTTCACTTTTCACTTTCATGCATTGGAGAAGGAAATGGCAACCCACTCCAGTGTTCTTGCTTGGAGAATCCCAGGGACGGCGGAGCCTGATAGGCTGCCGTCTATGGGGTTGCACAGAGTCGGACATGACTGAAGCAACTTAGCAATATATGCAATTATATTATTCATTATATAATTATATAATAATATATTAATATTATAGTAATATAATTGTAATACAATAAATAACTCAAAATTAATGTTTTAATTACATGATATATGTGATAATGTATCAATTTATATATGTTCAAATGGGGTTTTATTTGGACCCTCATACAAGACCTACATTTATCAGTGTTAATTTCGTTTGCTTATATCTTATCCATTGCTTCAGGGGCCCTGATATTTTCATGTCCTTACACTCCTCTAAAAGTATTTGTCATTCCTCTAATCTCCTGCATATCTGATGTGTAGCTTGCATACTTTCATCCAAATTATGAGTGAGAAATAGTGAATGGGATAAGACTGAGAAATGTCTTACTGCTCTATCAGAAGCCCATATGTACCTAGCACTCTTGCTTGTTCTTTAAACATTACAAACTTAATTTTAATAGCGATCAGCTTATGATTCTCCATGTTGTCTTTAAGGTTGTAGGGATAAAACTTACCACATGTGTGCTGAAGTTTACCTCCACTGCCATCTATCTCTTGGCTTTGATCTGTCAACCAAAGGAAAGAAATAGGTGTATTGATTTTCTGTATTTATTTCATGCGGCTTAACACAGATTCATAATCCAATGCTGTATGCTAAGTCGCTTCGGTCATGTCTGACTCTTTGCAACCCCATGGACTGTAGCCTGCCAGGCTCCTCCGTCCATGGCATTCTCCAGGCAAGAATACTGGAGTGGGTTGCCATGCCCTTCTCCAGGGGATCTTCCCAACTGAGGAACTGAACCCGCATCCCATGTCTCCTGCATTGGCAGGTGGGTTCTTTGCCACCAGTGCCACCTGGGAAGCCTAATGCTGTAGCGGCACACAACGTAAAGCTGTGCTCGGTTTGTGTGTCTGAGCATGGACTGAGGGTTCTGTCCATCTAAGCAGGGTAGAATTGTTGATGGCCCCTCTAGTGCGGAAAGAAGAGAGCAGGAACAGGAAGCAAAAGGCAGGAGGCAGGGGGCTTACAGCAAAGGGAGGCGTCTGGGAAGTGAGAAAGGAGGGAAGCAGAGGAGGGGCACAGGTTGCCTGGTAATGTTACTTACGATATTAATAGTAATTTCTAACATTAAACAAATTTATGAGGTGCCCAGCACTCTGTTAAATGCTCCACATGGATGAACACTGCTACTCTAACAACCCTGAAAAATGAGTACTACTACTGTCTCTAGGGCTTTCTTAGGGCTCAGACAGTAAACAATGTGTCTGCAATGGAGGAGACCAGGGTTCCATCTCTGGGTTGGGAAGATCCCCTGGAGAAGGAAATAGCAACCCATTCCAGTATTCTTATCCGGTGAATTCCATGGACAGAGGAGCCTGGCGAGCTACGGTCCATAGCGCTGCAAAGAGTACGACATGCCTGAGCAACAAACACTTTCATACTTTTACTACTGTTTCCATTTTGCAAATGGAGAAACTGAGGCACAGAGAGGCTAAGAATCATGCTCAATGTCACAAAACCATTAAGTGGCATAACCAGGATTTGAGCTAGGCCATCTGATGCTCCCTCTGAAGTGTGTGAACTGCTCACCACAGCAGATAACATGTGTCACACTGTTATTATATTCTGGCTACTATTATTATTGGTGTACATGTGTGTATGTGGATGCACTCACGCACGTGCACACACACACACCATGGCCAGGAAGTGAACTGCCATTGCCTTAGTCGTGTGCACATAAATGAGTTAGCCTTGGGTGTCTCTCTGTGCGCTTACCTGGAAACAGTATTTTGAGGAAAGAGGCATTTGGATGGTCATACTAAGCATGACCAACTTGTCCCAGTTTTCCAGGAACTTCACCAGACTTATGACCATAAGTCCCATGCCCAGGGAATCCTCTCTTTGCTGGGTAAACCGGAACAGTTGGTCACACTACCTGTACTAGTCTGGAGAACCAACTGCATGTTTTGTTATTTCTTCTCACTGAATACACAAGGGGGCATTGTAACCATTCAGTCATGCATTCCTCAAACATTTATTGAGCGCCTAATTAGAGATGTGACTGCTGCCCAAGAACCTAGCACCAAGGATGGGGTAAGGCAACAGGAAAGTGAGAAAACCTTCCCCGATCCTCATCAGAAAGAATAAAATGTGTATTTAAATAAACAAACACTTCCAGAGCACTGACTGTGTGCCAAGCACTGTAATGAGCACTTTACATCCTAACTCATTTGATCCTCACGAATACCCTGGGGCATAGTTACTATGAGTGACTAACCCGCCACTTCACTTCTTTGTAAAGAAACAGAGGCAAAGAGAGGTTAAGTACCTTGCCCATCACATAGCTGGCAAGCGGCCCAGAGCAAGATCGGAACCCAGGCAGGCCCTCGTTGCTTTAGAACCCACTGCTTTAACTGTTCTGCTCTGCTGGGGAAAGGACCTTGAACCCCAGCAAGAACTCTGCATGGCCTCAGTTTCTTTCTAGCCCTGCTTAGGGGTTTTTCCCTAGCCGAGTGGTTCTTAAACCCTGAGCACACATTAAAATCACACAAGGAGTTGGAAAAATAACATTCCTCAGGGCCCCACTCACAGAGGTTTGATTTAATGAAGTCACTCTGATCTGAACCTCAGGATTTTTAAAAGCTGCCCTCAAGAATTTTCTGTGTAGCTGGGTCTGAGAACCGAGGTGGCTAGGTCCTTCCCTCTAGCAAGCTGGGCTATTCCCACCCCAGTCCTCTAATCTGGCTTCTCAAAAGGATGTATGCATGCATGCTAAGTCACCGCAGTCATTCTGATTCTTTGCAACCCCATGGACTGTAGGCTCCTCTGTCCATGGGATTTCCCAGGCAAGAATACTGGAGTGGGTTGCCATGCCCTCCTCCAGGGGATCTTCCCAATCCAGGGATCAAAAGCACATCTCTTATGTCTCCTGCATTGGCAGGTGGATTCTTTACCACTAGTGCCACCTGGGAGGTCATGCTAATGGGCAAATTCATCAGCTGAGGACCAGATTAAAATGCAGAATCTGATTCAGTAGGTTTGGGGTGGGGTAGGGTGAGGTGGATCAGAAAGTCAGCATTTCGAACCAGCTCCTAGGATATGCTGATGCTGCCAGCTCATGGACCATATTTGGAATAAGCAAAGATTTGGAGGCCAAGGGTGGTCCTTAGATCAGAAGCCTCTGCATCCCCTGCTTGTTAGAAATGCAGACTCTCAGGCCCCATCCGAGTTTGGGAAGTGTTGCTCAAATCCTGAGCTTCCCATAGGTGCTGAGGATGGGTTTCAGATGTGCCACGGTATTGCCTCCCCTCAGCTCTTAGGAACTTGGGCAGTGACCCCTACGGTCCAGCTGCAAGCAGCCTCACTGACCCCATGTGGATGCAGATGCTGTAAGATTCACCACTGACCACCAGAGACAGAGGTGAGACAGTCTTGCTCCCTCTGGCCTTACACCTCCAGCAAACCTTTGCTCATTCTGTTTCTCCCACCTGGGTGGCCTCGAACTGGCCTTACCCAAGTTCTGAAGTTCAAGCTCATGTTCTAGTACTTCTTCTATGGAACCATTCCCATTTCCATGTGGCCATTTCAGCCCAATAGACTTTTCCACCTAAAACAAATACATGATAGCATTTCCTATGTGCCAGTCACCATTCTAAGCCCTTAACAGGATTCATTCATATAACTCCCATTTTACAGGTCAGGAAAACTGAGATGCAGCAGTAGGGTGCGTCTCAAGGTCACACAGCTAACGAACGGTAGCGTCAAGACTCAAACCCGAATAGCCTGGCTTTGGAATCACTATACTGAACCACAACACTAAGATTCTTCTTGCTGCTGTGGGATCTAGAAGGATTTGCAAATGATACAGCGTGTGGATAGTGAAAGAAAATATACTTATTTCCCACAGCTGCCGCAACAAAGTACTACAAACTGGGTGACTTATACTAACAGAAATTGTGTTCCTTCACAGTTCTGGAGATCAGAAGTCTGAGCTCACAGTGTGGGCAGGGTCATGCTCCCTCTGGAGGCTCATCAGAAGGGTTCTCCTTCGCCTGTCCCTGGCTTCATGGTGGTCACCAGCAGTCCTCCGGGCCCCTTACCTTACAGATACGTCACCCATCTTCGCTTCCATCGCCACACTGTCTTCTCTGTCTCTCTCTGTGCCCTGTCCTCTCCTTAAAAGGACACCAGGAAAACCAGAGAGTGGGACATGCACTCATCTCCTCCTCAACTAGCTGCTGAACAACCATTTACAGAAGGCTGCTAGAGCCCAAGATACCGCATGTCCAGGAGAAATCAGGAGCTTTGCAGACAAGCAAAAGATAAAAGAATTCAGCACCAGCAAACCAGCTTTACAACAAATGCTAAAGGAACTTCTCCAGGCAGGAAACACAAGAGAAGGGAAAGACCTACAAAAAATAAGCCCAAAACAATTAAGAAAATGGTAATAGAATCATCCAGTCCCATCACTTCATGGCAAATAGATGGGGAAACAATGGAAACAGTCACAGATTGTATTTTATTGGGTTCCAAAATCACTTCGGACTCGAAATTAAAAGATGCTTGCTCCTTGGAAGAAAAGCTATGACAAACCTAGACAGCATATTAAAAAGTAGAGAGATTATTTTGCTCACAAAGGTCCGTATAGTCAAAGCTATGGTTTTTCCAGTAGTCATGTACGGATGTGAGAGTTGGACCATAAATAAGGTTGAGTGCCAAACAACTGATGCTATCAAACTGTGGTGCTGGAGAAGACTCTTGAGAGTCCCTTAGACTGCAAGGAAGTAAAACCAGTCAGTCTCAAATGAAATCAACTCTGAATATTCATTGGAAGGATTGATGCTGTGGCTGAGTTCCAAAACTTTAGCCACCTGATGCAAAGAACTGACTCATTGGAAAAGACCCTGATGCTGGGAAAAGTTGAGGGCAGGAGGAGAAGGGGGCGACAGAGGATGAGATGGGTGGATGGCATCACAGACTCAATGGACATGAGTTTAAGCAAGCTCTGGGAGATAGTGAAGGACCGGAAAGCCTGGTGTGCTGCAGTCTATGAAGTACCAAAGAGTCAGACAGGACTTAGAGACTGAACAGCAACAATTGAATCATACATATCTCTGATGCTGCTGCTACTGCTGCTGTGTCCCTTCAGTCATGTCCGACTCTGTGCGACCCCATAGATGGCAGCCTACCTAGTTACCTTAAATATAAATGGATTAAATGCACCAACCAAAAGACACAGGCTGACTGGGTGGATGAAAACATTTTGCATGTATGTACTTCCACTTACCACATCACTCTACTAAACCCCTCAAATTGTATGTAATTATTTTATATTGTTAGGTTAATCATGTTTCCATTACAGCTGGTAATTGCAATTATCTTTTATTTTTTGTCTGCCTATTGACTGTGAAAACTGATAAACCTCTTTTACTATTGTGATTAGGTAAATATTATTAGTTTTAATACCACTGTATCATGATCGGCCAACAGAAAATAAAAGAATTCTGTATTACTAAAACTACCATTTACGAGAAAAACCTCTAACTACTTTTTAAAATCCAGATGCACATTATAACTGTCTTGGAATTTTTTTGAAAAATACAAATACTCAGGTATTGTTTTTTTCCTCCAGATCTCCAGATGTGACTCTAATGAACAGTCATGTTTAAAAACAACTGGACTATATGATGATCTTTTACTTTTATCTAGTTTGTCTCACTTTTTCTATTTCATATTCAGTGCTTCCGTTTCATTTAGTTAATCTTTTCCAAATTCTCTGCCTCGTTTGTTGTCATTCTTTCTCAAGCCTTTATCAAGTGTAGTAGAAAAGCTTTGGTGTACATATATATAGTATGTATGATATAATATATATTTTAGAAAACTTATGAATTTCTGCCTAGCTAAAAAATGTATGACATTTTGGTTCCACTTGTTTGACTAAGTATGAATAGAAAGTTGGATGTCTAATTTCTATTCACTCAAAACTTTGCTGTAGTTCCACTTATTCTGGCATCTAGTATTACTGCTAAAAGTCTAGAAACCTTATTATCTTTGTGATTTAAAAGAAATTTGAATGAGGCTTAAAACTTCTAAATCTGAGAATATAAAGAAATACTATGTTGTAAAACAATAGGAAATTAAAATGTGATACAGTGTTATTAACTAAAGTACAGATTTTGTTCAGATTTCACAAACATTTATGTTAGTGTCCATTATTTGTGTTCACACCTTATTCAAGATTGCACATTATGTTTAGTTATATTGAGCAGCTTCAGCTACATGCAACAAATTGTGATAAATTCTCTTCGTTTTTAATCTGTTACAAATATTTTCTCATTTTGTTATGGTTTTTTTAGATACACCCATCATTTAACAGTGGATATTTAATTTCCAAATACATGGGGTTTTTAAAGTATCTTTGATATTAATTTCTCATTTTGATATTTATTTCTCATTTAAATGCTTTCTTCTTTGCAATCGCCCTCTTTTTTTCAGTCTTTTAACTTTATTGAGGCTTTCAATGGCTAAGTCAAAGATCTCTCAGTAAATGTCACACTATACTTAAAAATATGTGGGTTATTCTCAAATATCTTTTGCTATTGATTTCTAACATAATTCCATAGTGATAAGAGAACAGACTCGGAATGATTTCAATACCTTTAGACCATGAAATTTTTGCACTTTGTCTTATGTCCCTAGATACGTTCCAGTGTATCCTGGTTTAAAGTTTATGGGAAGTTGAATAGAATTTGTATCCTGTTGTTGTGTGAAAATTGTGTAAATCTTAATTATGTTGAATTGGTTCATAGTGCTTTTCAGGTCTCCTATATCCTTCTAATTTTCTGTTTATTCATTCTATTAATTTTTGAGGGTTTGATATTGACACTCCAACTAAAAATCTTAATTTATCTACTTAAAATAATTGTAATATATTATGGAACTGTATGTAACTTTGTTCTGTATATTCTAAGTCTCCTCTAAATGTGTTATCATACTTTCATAATTTAAAAAATTAAAGGGAAAAAAGGTTAAAGAAAAAAGTGACACCAGTCATTGCATCAGATATGCAGATGATACCACTCTAATGACAGAAAGGAAGAGGAACTAAAGAGCGTCTTGATGAGAGTGAAAGTGGAGAGTGAAAAAGCTGGCTTAAAACCCAACATTCAAAAACCTAAGATCATGACATCCAGTCGCATCATTTCATGGCACACAGAAGGGGAAAAAGTGGAAGCAGTGATGGATTTTATCTTCTTGGGCTCCAAAATCATGTCAGATGGTGACTGCAGCCATGAAATTAAAAGACACTTGCTCCTAGGAAGAAAAGCTATGACAAATCTAGGCAGCCTACTGAAAAGCAGAGAGATCACTTTGGCGACAAAGGCATGTAGAGTCAAAGCTATGGTTTTTCCAGTAGTCATGTACGGATGTGAGAGTTGGACTATCAGGAAAGCTGAGCACCAAAGAATTGATGATTTCAAATTGTGGTGCTGGAGAAGACTCTTGAGAGTCCCCTGGACTGCAAAGAAATCAAATCAGTCAATCTTAAATGAAATCAGTCCTGAAGATTCATTGGAAGGACTGATGCTGACGCTGAGGTCTAATACTTTAGCCACCTGATGCGAAGAGCTGACTCATTGGAAAAGGCCCTGATGCTGGGAAAATTTGAGGGCAGAAGGAAAAGGGGGCAACAGAGGATGAGATGGTTGGATGGCATCACTGACTCAATGGACATGAGTTTGAGCAAACTCCGGGAGATGATGAAGGACAGGGAAGCCTGGTGTGCTGGAGTCCATGGGGTCACAAAGAGTCAGACACAACTTAGTGACTGAACAACAATGTTGCATCAGAGCCAACACTGGTCCAGTGTGGATGGATTCATCTTTAATTATATCTACAAAGAGCCTATTTCTAAATAAGATCATGTTCTGAGATTCTGGGTGGACATGAATTGGGGGGATGCTATTCAACCCAGTACAGAATAGCGCAGAGATTGTCTCATGGGCAGAAAATGTTTCTTAAAACTCTTCAGCTACTCACTGTTTGGAAATACTGCTAAAGCCTTGGAACTGACACCCTCCTGATGCAGTGGAGATACAGAAAGCAACCCATGGAGTAGCTGGATGTTGACATCAACGGACTGCAATTTCCTCAGTGCCAAAATGACATCATTTTCTACCTCCATCCAGGATTGAACGTCTGATAGTTCTTGTGGGTTCTCTCGAGACCAAATCAATCAGTTGATTTTTGTGTACAACAGGTACAATAAAACTGCCCCTTCTGAGAATTTTGCAGGTGGCAGGCACAAAGGTGAAATGTGCACTGTTGAAGTGGTCAGGCACGATCCAGGCCAGTATATACTGGCAAAGCAGCCTGAGATCCTCTTCCAACAAGAGGTGTTTCCATGCTTGGCCCTGAGGAAAGATTAATATTCAAATTGCGCTAAGTGAACCCATTGTCTCTTCATTCCTGTTATCACTGCCCCCACCCCCCAGAAAAGAAGGAAAATGAAGGAGTTGATAATCCTTAACTGCTAAAGAACTATTTCAGCTCTAGTCATTATGGCCAAAGATCTTATAACGAAGGAAGAACAACACAAAACTTTTTAATCCCTGAAGCTCAGGGGAATTTTCGAATTTGGCTCATAGGTCTGAAAGTCCAGAAACCATCTCAAGCACAGGAGAACAATCAGGCGGCCTTTTGGAGCAGAAACCAATCTCTTGAAGTCATGTAGAATAGGTGAAAAGTGCCCATGAAATGGGAATATTATTCATGGAAGCACAGGCCACCTTGTCACATGTTGTCACAGTGCCAGAAGATTAAAGAAGCCTAAAGATTAAAGAATCTTCTTGCCCTCTTTGCAAGTAGATTCTGCTGGTTATTATGGTTTTATGGCCAAACTGAATTGGCAGGTTCCAGAGACATGACTAGCAGGGCCAGATCAGGATAAAATCATCAGTACTGCGCTTTCCACTCAGTGTGACCTGCGGCATCATCCATTGTTCATTGATTAATGCAACTCATAAATTTTCCTTTCTAAATTCGTGTGGAATTCAAGAGCAATTCTTTAAAAGTAGATTATCAATCTGGGGACTCCATTTACATGAAAAGTTACTTCAATTACTATACTGTTCTCTTAAAAAAGATTCTGGGCGGAGCAATTACAAAGATAAACAGGAAAGTACATTCATTGATCAAACTATCTGAAGATTAACCTTTTCCCTAGTTAATTTTATTCCTCAAATGGCACCCCACTCCAGTACTCTTGCCTGGAAAATCCCATGGGTGGAGGAGCCTAGTAGGCTGCAGTCCATGGGGTCGTGAAGAGTCAGACACGACTGAGCGACTTCATTTTCACTTTTCACTTTCACACATTGGAGAAGGAAATGGCAACCCACTCCAGTGTTCTTGCCTGGAGAATCCCAGGGACAGGGGAGACTGGTGGGCTGCCGTCTACGGGGTCGCACAGAGTTGGACACGACTGAAGCGACTTAGCAGCAGCAGCAGCTTCTATTCTTTTAGAGCATGTTCTTAGGCATAAAAATTCAAAGTGGCTATGAGAAAAATGCTAAAGCTAAAAATAAAAAACACAAATAATGTCACCTGTTATTGATGACTTTACAGTCAAGTTACACAGTTCTGAGAAACCTAAAGAGTACGAGTTTAAAAAATGAGAGATGTATTGAACATATGCCTAGAACGACGGTTATTAAACTTCTTGCTAACATACCCTGAATAATTTTGAGGAGCTGTACACTTTTTTCCACATTTAAAAAACTGAAGTTTAAGTAATATAAAATACACAGAACTTAAGGGTTGCTCTCCTATGAGCTATAGACATCTGAGTACCCACCACTGAAAATAAGCTGTAGAAAATTTCTATTTCCCCCCAATTGCCCTTCATGCCCCTTTCCAGATAATCTTCCATTTCCTGACTCTCACCCTAGATTAGCTTTCTTTTGGCACATCTTTAATTTGATAGCTGAAATTTAAAAATACACATAATTACTTACCAGGAAAAAAAAAAATGATTAGCTAAAGCTTTCCATAGTTCCTTGGTGAGGAAGGATCAAAAGTGAATACAGAACTACTATTTATAATCTGCTGTATACAGAATTTGTCTTAAAGGTGTCTAGTTCACACAGTTTGGACCTAGGTATTTTCTCAGTCTTTTTTGGGTGCTCTTTATTTATTATGTCCTGAATAAAATAACATATCAGGATTGATAAGAACATTTGCAAGTGCAAGTTTAGGGCTCAGAGTGAACCGATCAGTTCAATGGTGCCCTTGCTAGAATGCTGCCTTCCTTAACAAGAGTTAGGGAGGGGGGGTGGAGAAGTGTGCTCCCTGGTATTTGTCATAGCCTGTCTTGAACCACTGGATAACTGTTTGTGGATGGGATATTTTATTCCCCAGCTAGACTGAGATATAATGACAAGGGAACAGAAATTGGAACCTGAAGACCTGGGTAGAAGATTCAATTTTGCTATTATCCATGTGATCATAGATTCCTCAGACTCTATGAGTCTTTGTAGATTCTGTTAAATGGAACTAAAACTTACCTCATCAGGAAAAATCTAGATAAGGAGAGTAAAAGTGCTTTGTAAAATGTCATGTTCTCATCACTGGGACTTTCTTACTATTCTTTTAATCAGGGGTTCATTCTTATGCTTCTTTTAACCCTCATTGAGCATTTCATGTAGGAGGTCTTAACAAATACGTGTTAACTGAGTGATGTATCTGCTTAATATACATATAAGGTATAAGAAACAAGCCATAGTCAGTTTACAAAAGAATGATCTGGAAGTTTTCTTCCTCTATTATTTTGAAGACCTATTTGTAAAATTACCATTACTATTTCTTCTTCTACCAGGAAAGCTAAGTAATACCACATAGTATAACCTCTCTTTGGAGCATCTACATGCCATTCTTAACCACATCTGCAATTCTCCTGAGAACCATTGCAAACATTTTCACACTTATGTAAACTGTAACTGAGAGCAGGAAATACTGTTCTGGGGACTCTCCTGGTGGTCCAGTGGCTCAGCTCTGCACTCCCAATGCAGGGGTCCCAGGTTCAATCCCTGGTCAAGGAACTAGATCCCACATGCTGCAACTAAGAGTTAGCATGTCACAACTAAGACCCGATTCAGCCAATAAAAACAAATATTTTTTTAAAAAGAAACACTGTTCTGGTAAGGGCACGCCATGGTTGATTTTATGAATCAGGAAAGTCCACCTAGCAAACCATTGTTAAGGTCTCAAGTATAAGCCAGATATTCAAATAGGAATCTTGATATAAAAATAAGATGATGGAGAAGGTGCTGGCCAAGACGGATGAGCCCTCTACATCCTATCTGCCCTACTGATTACAACTGAAAGCTCTAGACAGCGGACAAAAAAAACTACTGCCACAGTTCACTGAGGAATTGGAAATAAAACAATAGCAGGAAGATTGGAGAGAGGGTTGGTTAACTTCATGTTATTCTATGAGTCTGTTTGCTCAGGAGAGAAGCCTTGGCCACAGCTGTAAATTTGGGAGTCATGAGCATATGGGTAGTTGTACGTGACAAACAAACAAACAAGGACACCGAAAAGTTCACAGTTGTTTCTGCAACTTCAAGCATAGCTGTATCCAGAGGTTTAAATGATAGTATTGGATTTCTGTCTATTTTTTCCCTCTCTTGGACTCTCTTGGGCTTGATGGCCCTTGGCAATCCCAAAGTCTCCAATTCACATCTAATCATTCAACAATTCAGCAGAAGTTTGCTTTTGTTTCTGTTTGGTTTGGTTTTTCTGATAGTTTCAGTGGAAAAGTCTCAGTGAAGACTATGATTGGTACATTGAGGGTTACATATCTATTTTTGAGCCATGGCCTGTAACCCAGAGTATGACACTTTGAGGTTGAATAGAAAAAGATGACCCTGAAAAAGAGTGGCCAGAGTGGTAGGAGAAAATCCTAAAGCCAGTGATGTCCCAGAAACCAACTCAGTGAGTTCCAAAAAGGACCGAGTCAACATTCATAGAGGAGGCAGTGAAAACCAGGACTAGAGGAGATTTGACCCCGTACCCTGACCGTAAAAGGGCATCAGGTAAAAAGCTAGGCAGTGGCCTTTGGAGGATAGAAGGTAGTATTAAGGAGAAGCTGGTAGAAAGTACACCAGATGTCTAAGAGGAGGAGGGTCTGCGGAATTAACTAAATCAAAAGGCTCTCAATGTCTCAGCTTCTTGAACTAAAAAGCATATCCAGATGATCAGGAGAGCCATGGGCTGAACACGAAGCATCTCTCCTGACTCTCGATTCTGCTATATTATGGTACAGGATGCAAATATCTGTGGGGATTTTAAGTGAAAACATTAAACTTGAAAGAGATTTGTAGTGGCAAGGGGACTCTTTCAGTTTATACTCCCAGAGTTCCTGGCAGTAAGCATTCCTTCTCCTTTGGCTGGGGGTATGTGGGTGAAAAGAATGGGAAGCATGGCTGTTAGTTGTCTGAGCACTTGCCTACTTTCTGTGGATAAAGAGATCACAGTTTAAGGATATTTTAGGACAGATCCAAGTATAAATAATGATAACGAAGCCTATCATTTGTGAAGCACTTGTGTAACAAGTGCTGTCCTAACAGCTTGACCGTGGTTATGGCTCACTATAACCCCATGGAATGGAGCACTGTTATAATCAGTCCTGTTTTAAAGATGAGGAAGCTGATGCACAGAGAGGTTAAAACAACTCACTCAAAGTCACACAGTTCTGGATTTAAACCTAGGGAGTCAAGCTTTTGAGCCATTGCATTTGCCAGACTGTAACTTCTGATACATTCAGAAAAGAAGGTCATTCTTCATATAAGGCCTGTGAATTTCTAGAAAAAGCAGGGTTGAGGAAGCACCATCTGGCAGCTGTGTCTCACCCCTGCCCTAGCCAGCCCATCAACTGGGGATTCAATAGCCATGCCACAGAGGCCTGGAAGCCCTACTCCCCTGGCAGCTTTGCCCTGTAACCTTGGAACCATGGGAAATTGTGGGTCCGCTGGGTGATGTTTATCTGAACCCTACAATTACCTTTTTGTTTGGACTTGCACTTTCAATTTTTATTGGTTTTAAGGCATTCCCCAAATGAAAAAATAATTTTGGAGGTGCTTTATACAATAGCTAGTTTCATTAAAACATTTCAATTTTAGCTTTCGTAACCTAAGGATGAAGAGAAAAACAAATCTGCAATTTCACAGAATTAATCTGTTTTCTTTGAATTCATATGCATAAATTACTTGTTCCTTTATTTCTGAATGCAGACAATGGTAACTCAAGCAGCATATGAACCCCCACAGCCCTGTCAAACAGCAATAAATATTTACCCATGGCCAGTCTTGCCCCTTTCCTGCCCTCTCCCTATATCATCTTGAAGTAAAAACCAAATACCCTATCATTTCATCCACAGAAATTTTAGGACACATCTCTAGAAGATGAGGAATATTTTTAAAAGAACACAGCCACAATGCCATGATCATAATTCCTTAACACCAGCAAATAGCCAGTCCGTGTTCATATTTCCAGAAATTATTCTCAAAATTCTGCTTATTCTACAGTTCTATACTCCTCCATTCTTATTAACTTGATGGCTTTGATACATATTTAACATTTTTTCATTATGAAAAACTCAAATCCACAAATGTAGAGAGAATAGTATGATGAAAGCCCTGCACCCATCATTCAGCTTCAACAATTGTCTACATTTGGCCAATTTTGCTTCATCTAGTTTCCCGTTTCCATCTTCCCCTTTCGTTGGCTGTTTATAAGACAATTCTCAGACAACAATTCCTGTCATTGGGCATGCATTCTTAGCTTGGTCAGCACCAAGAAAATGCAGAGATGTTTTCTGATAGGCATTTATATATTTATTTCACTTTTAAATCCCTAGAAAAGGATTAGATTAAATGCAACATTTTTAGTGGATCAGACAAACTGACACTTGGCATTTGGTGTCTCTTTTTTTCCCCTGAGCGATGTTTAAAATAAAACCAAATTCTAAACAAATGGTGCTAATAGTCTATGACACAAATACCAAATAGAATATTTGTGTCACACATGCTTTGTCAGCTGTGTTCAGATCTTTAAAGGTACACATTTTCCCAAGACTAACTGAATAAAGCTGAAATGCAAAATTTTAAGCCTATTATTTTTGGGAAAAAAAAAAAAAAACAAACAGAAAAATGTAAAGAGACACCATCAGCTGGTTTAGATTCCAAATAGGGCCTAAATGATGACACTCCACTGGCAAAGCCCCTGGGTTCCTCTCATATTCCTTCTGGGTTTTTAGATCCACTGCTTTCTAAACAGCTCTTGGGGGACCTTTGAGAATTGTGTATCTCCTTGCTCGGGAGACATAAGAAATAGTTCAGGCTTTGGGTTCTCATAAGGTAACTCCACAGGTCACAATTCGTTGAAATTTACTGAGATGACCTTGTTTTGTCTTGGGGAGAGTTACCATGAAATCCACAGTAACACTCATGATAACTGTGAAATCATCATGTGTCACCATATTGCTCATTCTGCTGTTGCCACCACAAGCAAATGACAAATGACAGCCATATTGGCTAGTACACCATTAAGAGCACAGGCGGGGAATGAAAACTTGTCACGGGTTAGGTCAAGCAACTAGAAAGAAAAGTGCTGTTGAGCACTTTCAGTGCCAAAAGCAGAAAATCCGGGCAAACAAAAAGTAATTAGTCAGGATTATAAATTGGTCCAATACTTGTGCAAAAGATTTGGCAGTACCTATTAAAGCTAAATGTGCATATACCCTAAGGTAAAGTTGCTCAGTCATGTCCGACTCTTTGCGACCCCATGGGCTGTAGCCTACCAGGCTCCTCTGTCCATGGGATTTTCCAGGCAATAGTACTGGAGTGGATTGCCATTTCCTTCTCCAGGGGATCTTCCCGACCCAGGGATCGAACCCGCGTGTCCCATATTGTAGACGGACGCTTAACCGTCTGAGCCACTAGGGTCCAAGCAATTCCATTTTATGGCGCTAGAGGTCAGAACAGTGCTCACCCTGGGGCACTGGCTGAGGAGGGCAAGAGTGAGCTTTCTGGGGTTCTAGAAATGTTCTGTATCTTGATCTGATGGAGGTCACACAGGTATAAACATAGGTAATTTTATTCACTGAATTGTGTACTATCCTGTAAAGTGAAAGTGAAAGTCACTCAGTCATGTCCAACTCTTTGCAACTCCATGGACTATACAGTCCATGGAATTCTCCAGTCCAGAATACTGGAGTGGGTAGCCTTTCCCTTCTCCAGGGGATCTTCCCAACCCAGGGATTGAACCCAGGTCTCCCACATTGCAGGCAGATTCTTTACCAGCTGAGCCATAGGGGAAGCCCCACTCTCCTGTAAGCAGACCTCAGAAAAGAAAAATAGTTTATAAAAATTCAGAATAAAGAGGCTTTGCCAGTCCAGGTTCGATGCATGAGACAGGGTGCTCAGGGCTGGTGCACTAGGATGACCCAGAGGGATGGGATGGGGAGGGAGGTGGAGGGGGTTCAGGATGGGGAAAACATGTACACCCATGGCTGATTCATGTCAATGCATGGGAAAAACCACTATCACTACAATATAATAAAGTAATTAGCCTCCAATTAAAATAAATAAATTTTTTTTAAAAGAGGCTTTGCAAAGTTCTGGCAATTTAAGAGGGCCTGGATTAAGATGAAATGCTGTGCTCATGAGGAACTCATTGCTTTCCAGGTAGAAAAGGTCCAGTCAAAAGGTTGAGCTTTAGGTGAAATCTCTACTTTCCCCTAATACGGTTGATCCCTTTCCCCCAAGAACTTAGGTCCCTCTGAGATAAAGACCCATCTTTCATAGAAGGGCATAGCTATATTTTCAGGTACTGATAAACATCTTACGCCTGGCACTGTTTGACTGTTCAAATGGCCTTTCTTTTATGAATTGACCACAATGATTAATGGTCAGGTGGCTTCTGAATTGTCCTTTCTTGGCAAAGCCAAAATTGTCCTATCATTTCCCAAATCACTTTTTAAAAATAAGTTACATGGCAGGCTCTGTTGATATTGCTTACTATTTGTTCGTATTTATATTATAGCCTCTGCCATTTAACGCTACATTTGAATATTCTTTAATTATTCATTTTGTGTTTAGTAATTCAAGTGCACCCATTGGGTGGTAGGTCACTGAAAAACCACCACAACTAACTCTCTCCCAACACTTATACCTGGTAAGTTCATGTCAGTTCCTCTCCATTCTCAGCTGTTAGAGAAATTTTATTTTTAAAGGGAAGCAGACCTGTACCTTAAGTCCTCGACCTGAGAAACAAGTGGATGCCTGGTGAGCCCAGCACTGAGACAGTTCCTCTCAAATTGCCAGCCCCTGGCACAGGAGGCAGACCTGATGGAAAAGCATCAGGCTGTCAGTGGATGGATGTGGTTTCCTGTTTAGGATGAGAAAATGGGAGAGACAAAAATAAAACCCCAAAGTCTGAAGAGCACAGAGAAGCTTGGAGTCAAAATATGAATAAATCCAAGTACATTTTCTAGGCTAAAGTGGTTTTATGTTTGTTTATATGTAGGCTTAGGAAATGTGATAGTATTAATGCATGTATATGGCTGTGATTTAGAAGACATTGATGCTAAATTGAGAAACAAAGTGATGTTACATGTACCATAACTGAACACTATTTTATTATTTATGATTTGGTATCACAACCTTATGGCATCTTTTAAATATGAAAAAAAAAAACCTGTGAGGATATAATGAATTAAAGCTGTGGAGGTTTTCTACAGACAAAAAATGCTCTGTATTTCAAGGTATTACATCCCCTGGATATTTTTATTTGATTTTAATTCAAGGGTCAAATTTTTATGGCTGTGTAAACAGTTGAGAAAGATTCCATCAGCTGCTTTTGAATTATTATAATAGCGGGAAACACAGTATACCTTTGCTATTTAAGAGTTTTTTTAAAAGATCAGAACATGTGTTCCACTTCATGGTATCAAACACAGAGCAAAATGGCTCTAATTGGGAACATACTTGGGCAAACGACTAGATTAAAATGACTGAGAGTTATAAACGTCTGAAATGTCTATTTCAGGCACAAGTAGGGGAAATGGCACTAATTTCTAGAGTGCGCACATAATGATTAAATTAGCCTAGAGAGATGAAGAGTGTATCAGCATGTACCCTGGAGAAGAAACACCATATGAATCAGGAATGAGCCAATCAGTTCTTTCGTGGGTGGTGTCACCAAGAGAAAGGCAGCTGATTGCTGCTATCCCTCCAATCACGTGATCACCCAGCTAGCTCATTTCTCCAGAATCCCTTTACTCTCCTCTGTGGTATCCACCGAACTAAATAAAATACTATCTGCAACTCTGTCCTTTAGCCAATTGCTCTTTTTGGTCCTTTTAGATCCTTTAAAGTAAGCCCCAATAGATGGCCCAGGTTTATACCAGTATAATAGAAAATGCCAACTAACCTCTGACTTTGGACTTAACCTCTGACCCAGTGGACACCAACATTGCTCAGGGCCCAGCAAACAAGATCAGGGCACCCCTGCTTCCCTTGTTTCAACCATCTGGATGTGTGTGTGGTTCGAGAATATTCCAAGATGAGAGGAAATGGTCTGCATGGCAGCACGCTTAGGGTATAAATACTCAAGAAACGGACAGTCACTGTTGGTGGGGACCCTGACCACACTCCTGTGCACTAACCTCTCCAGTATATTCTGACAGAGTCCTACTTCAAGCAGTGGCTGCGACTCTCTGCCTGAGGTTTTCTCTTGGCCTGAGAATGGAGGGACCTAGAGGGACCATGGGGTATAAGCACCTCACGAGAGAAGTCCTTGCTCACACCGGATGGACCGAGAGGTAAACACGCCAGCTTCCTTGCCCCTTGCTCGGGTATAGCTCCCTGAGTGCCCAGAGGGCAGCGAGCCCCGGTTGCCCATGGAGGCAATACGCTCACGTGCTCCGCAGTGTGCTCTTTCTGGCCGTGCTTCCCTGCTCCCTATCGGAGCTTCAGATCACCTCCCAGAGAAGCTTCCTGACCTTAAACCTGCCAGGAGCCAGCACGGGAGATCCCACCCATGACACGGTCATGCGGAGAGACCTGGCGTAAATCCTTGTTTGGGGATCTGTGTCTGTGTTACCTAACTTAGGCCAGATGGGTTTGAACTCAGGAATCATGGCAATCAGAATTCAAAGACATGAATTTGAGCCTTGTCTTTGCCATTTGCTCAGTGTGACCATAGGTGAGTTCCTTTATCTCTCTGAGCCTCAGTTTCTTCATCTGTAAAATAGGGACAATAGTACACCTTTGCTGTCTAACAGTGTTGTTGGGAGGTGTGAATGAGAAAACATGTGTGAATGTTAAAAACTGTAAAGAGCCACACAAATATTCACTGTAGTTCATGAGAACTGTTCCCTCCTTACCCCCACCCAGGCAAGACTTCTTTTAACCATTTTATTTGAAATACTTATAGACTCAAGGGGAATTCCAATAGTACATGGAGTCCCTTATCCCCTTCACCCAGCTTCCTCCGACGGTGACATCTAATATGCTGCTGCTGCTGCTGCTAAGTCGCTTCAGTCGTGTCCGACTCTGTGAGACCCCATAGACGGCAGCCCATGAGGCTCCCCCATCCCTGGGATTCTCCAGGCAAGAACACTGGAGTGGGTTGCCATTTCCTTCTCCAATGCGTGAAAGCGAAAAGTGAAACGGAAGTCGCTCAGTCGTGTCCGACTCCTAGCGACTCCATGGACTTCAGCCCTCCAGGCTCCTCCGCCCATGGGATTTTCCAGGCAAGAGTGCTGGAGCGGGGTGCCATTGCCTTCTAGTAGGAAATTAAAACCAGGAAATGAACGTTGCTAGAGGGCTGTTAACTAGACTACTGACCTTATTCAGTTTTATGCTTTTAAAGTACTTACTAATCTGCCATTCTATTTCTTCTTGGCCCGCTGGCCTCCACTCTCCCTATCTCTAGAGATTTTTGAGGAGTCTAAACTAGCCACTTGCATCACTAAGTCTTAGTGTCCACCCCATTAGAGCAGGTACTGACTGAGCACCTGCAGTTTGTCCTAACTACGCTTCAAAACTGTGGGACAAAATTCCATTCCTTTTAATCTAAATCCTTTGTCACTGCCTCTTGACCAATAACAGGTAGTTTTTGCATATGAAATCCCAAGATCCTGGATCCTGCTAAGCAACTTCCTAAAGTGAGAATGCAACAGTTACCAAAAGAGTTGTTTCTAATGATGAATTGGATAACAATATTTTCATTAGGAGGTTAATACAACATTTTCTTTAGTTGCTTTAGAAGTCTTGGATAAATGCCTCCTTGTTTAGATGATTCATATCCTGCTTAATTTTTCAAGTTGCTCTGTCACTCCTTCTGTAGTACTCCTGGGACTTCACCTTTAGTGCCCAGAGGAAAAGTAGGGGGAACCTTTTCTCCATCAATCCTCTTGTGAAGTGTAGGGTCGTGGGGTCGTTCGCAGTAGTGCTTCAGTAATCTCCTATTCTCTCTTTGAATGCAACCATTATTCCTCCTTGAACAGATAATTTATCTCCTCCCAGGCTGCCTTCTTGGTTAAAGGTTAACAAAAATGACATCCCCTTCAAGTTCAAACCCTTGGAATGCACAGACCCCTGCTGCCAACAAAGTCAAAGCAGGAAAACAGAAAACGTACCAGAGCTCTCTCTAAACTGTTGCCATTTCTTTCTTCTTGATGCCTATGAGTCTTGCTGACCATCCTGATCTTCTGAAAACACTTTAGACATACATTTGCAAGGATCCAAGTTTGTCCCTCTTATATAGTAATACAGGATCCATTTTCCAAGTGCCTCTCAAAGCCTTCCAGCACTCCACTCTTTTCTCATAAGTTCCCTCTTGGGGGTGTTATCCTCTTTCCTGGTTTTAAGACATTAGCTCTACAGATATCATTCCAAAACTACATTTCATTCCCAACCTCTCCCAAGGAATCTAGTCCCACATTCCACTTACCTATAACTTCCATGTCCATGGGTCGAACCACCATTCTCACAATTTCCTGGACTTAAACTCTCAGGCTTCTTTCTCTCCTTATTAGGAAGCTCCTGGAACTGCCTGGTCCCATTCTGTCATTCTCACCCCACACAATCACCACCACCAAAGCACTGCAAGATCTCATGTGTGTGTGTTCTCAGTCGTGCAGTCGTGTCTCTTCATCCATGGACTCAAACTCATGTCCATTGTGTTGGTGATGCCATCCAACCATCTCATCCTCTGTCATCCCCTCCTCCATGGACTCACCAGGCTCCTCTGTCGGTGGGATTCTCCAGGCAAGAATGCTGGAGTGGGTTGCCGTTCCCTTCTCCAGGGGATCTTCCCAACCCAGGGATCGAACCTGCATCTCTGGCATCTCCTTCATTGGCAGGCAGATTCTTTACCACTGAGCCACCTGGGAAGCACGTCTAGGAAATGTGTCTTCAGTTCAGTTCAGTTCAGTCACTCAGTTGTGTCTGACTCTTTGCAACCCTAAGGACTGCAGCACACCAGGCCTCCCTGTCCATCACCAACTCCCGGAGCTTACTCAAACTCATGTCCATTGCATTGGTGATGCCATCCAACCATCTCATCCTCTGTCATCCCCTTCTCATCCAGCCTTCAATCTTTCCCAGCATCAGGGTCTTTTCCAATGAGGTGGCTCTTCACATCAGGTGGCCAAAGTATTGGAGTTTCAGCTTCAGCATCAGTTCTTCCAATAAATATTCAGGACTTATTTCCTTTAGGATAGACTGGTTTCATCTCCTTGCAGTCCAAGGGACTCTCAAGAGTCTTCTCCAACACCACACTTCAAAAGCATCAATTCTTCGGCGCTCAGCTTTCTTCACAGTCCAACTCTCACATCCACACATGACTGCTGGAAAAACCATACCTTTGACTAGACGGACCTTTGTTGGTAAAGTAATGTCTGTCTTAGTGACATTCTAATGTGGCCAAACCCGACAATGCTTTAGAAAAACATCAGAAGCCAAGGAAAAGGACAACAGTCTTGCTCTACTCTTCCCAACCTACAAATTAAACACTCAGAGACTGCAGGCCCATTCCCAGACCACTGTTTCCTGCTCCAGTTATTCTTCTTGATCAAAACTTCCCTTCTGACTCTTTTCCACCTGTGAAATTCCACCTAGGCTTAAAGGAGCTGGATACTCCTAACCTGGTTTGTACCACTTGTTGGCACTAATGCTATACCACCTCATATTGTTTGCTAATTTTCTACAGCTCTTTTCTTCCTCAACTACACTGCAAGCTCCTAGCAAGCAGAGATAATGTCCTCTACATTTCTGCCACATCCATAGCACCTAGGCGTCTGCCTCATTCAGAAGTGGCACCATACATTTTTCATGATGGGTTGATAGCCATATGTCCCAACAAAACTAAAGGAAAAGCAATGAAACCAATTCTTACTGAGCAGCTATAGATGAACCACAGCTTTCTCTCACCCCCGAAACTAATGTAAGTGTCCTACTCCCTAAACTGTCATATTACCCAGGTTGGTTGTCTTCCTAGCACTTATTGCTATGGGAAATGATCATGTTCAGTCACTAATTTATGTAATGAATGCTGTTTGTGCCCTCTGGCTCATCCTTTCTGGACTAGTTCTCATTCCTCTAAGGGTGCGGGGTGATGGCTGCTGAGTGAGTGTTCTCAGCTGAGTGCCCCTCCAAGAATTGTCCCTAGAAGGGACCACTTGGCCTTTGATCCCACCTTGTCCCTGGAGCAGCCTGCTCACAGTGCGGATATAAACGCTGACATACTTGCCTTGCCTCAGGGCAACTCTGAAAGGTTACTCTTGTTTCAGAATTTCTGTGCTGGCTGAAGCCACTGCTATATCTGCATCAGAGTTCAACATCTCCTTGCCAGTCTCCACTCTCTCTCTTCTCTCCTTCTCTTTCCAGTGTTGTTCCTAAGGGCATCCATAATAAATTTCCTGCATGCAGATCTCCATTGCAGCCTGTTTCCAGGGAACCTAAGAAGAGGCTTCTTCAGTGGCTCAGCAGTAACAAATCCGCTTATTGCAGTGCAGGAGCCGTGGGTTCAATCCCTAGGTCAGGAAGACACCTTGGAGGAGGCCATGGCAACCCACTCCATTATTCTTGCCTAGAGAATCCCATGAACAGAGAAGCCTGGTGGACTGCAGTCCATAGGGTCACAAAGAGTTGGACACGACTGAAGCAACTGAGCACGAACGCATGCGCTTGTTCACTGTCACGTCTCCTCACTAGGATGTTTCATGACAGCCTGTCTTATTTACTGCTGGGCTTACAATAATGCCTGGCACGTGCATAACAGGTTCTCGAGAAATATTTGCAGACTACAAATCAATGGCTTTTATTCATTTAAGTCTTGCAATTGTACTTTATTTTCCATATGGGAAAATAAGCACAGAGAGGTCAATTAAATATCCCAAGGATACACAGCCTTCAGTTGTAGAACCAGGACTACGCTTGTATGAATCCAGTATCTACATGCTTTTCAAAACTAAGTACGACCTCCTGATATCTTCGTCATTGTGGGTAGTACTGCCTGGTTGGCGGGGAGCCACAAGTCTTTGGCTTTTGTGGTCTGGCTGACTTCTTGGCACACTTGGCAAAGAAACCTCAGTTTAGCCTTTAACTCCTCTCTCTCTCTGTTCTCGAACTCACCCACACCACTGGCATCTCCCATGCTTCTTTGTACAACTCTGCTCCAAAATGCCGTTTCTCCTCTGATTTCACTGACAAGGCGCTGGTCCACAGCCTGATTACGCCCCAGTTCTCAAGCTGCACAGTCCTCGTTTTACTCTCACCTCCTTCAGTTGACCCCACATGTCACTCTCAACATTCTCTTCTTCACCAGCTTCTCCACCACCAGCAGTGGCCAAACAGGATGTATTAATAGAATTCACACCAGAGTTTTTAAATTAAGAAAACTCGGTTGAAGGAACACCACCTTGAGGTAGGGGCAGGGTGAGGGGAACAAAGTGGGATGGCAAAGCACTCTGGAACCAGCCAGAGTAGGAAGCTGTTGCCACCCCAAGGGCTGAAGGGAGGAGGGCAGGAAATAGTGTTACTTACGTCTGATGGGAGGTGGACTCACAAAGGAGGGGCCTCCCATTGGGAGATGTAATTCTGAGGGTTGCAGATATTATCAGAGACAGGATGCCAAAGCAGCGAAAGAACTTCCCTGGCCTCTCTCTCCCACCACTCAGCTCTCCTGTTGGTGTCTCCCAAATGGCCAACCCCAGTTGTATGCCAGTTGTATGTATGCAAAGGAGACGGAGTGATGCAGTGTATAAGTTCCTGAGGCTCAGAACAGGGCAGAGAGGGGCAGAAAATGGATCTTGGAGTTGAGGGGGCACAAGGGGAACCAACACACCTCAGTTCTCCAAGAGAACAGCTAATTTTCAGGTCCCACCAACACCACCCCACAACATGGTTCCATTTGTAGATTACAGTACATACTATGAAGCCCTTTGAAACACACACATCCTTTGATCTTCACAATGTCCCCATGAGGTAAGTGCTATGACCCACCCCATTTTAGAGATGAAGAAACAAACTTAGAGAATTTGTGACTCACTCAAGATCATCACACAGCTAAGAAATGGCACAGGTAAAAAATGAGCCCAGATTTGTGAGTTCAAAGTTTTCAACCAAAATCCAGGGCTCAACTTGCACACACTGTTAGGGTATATATTCTCTGGAACATTTCTCCATTCTTACCCTCCCCGCTTTCTACACACACACACACACATCATGTTATGTTGATACTTCTAGCTAACATCTTTTGCGTTGACCTTCTCTTCTCCAACAGTTTGGCTAATGACACCTTCATCTCTCTTCATCACTCCTCCTTCCAGTTAACATAGGCCTATCAGCTCCCTCTTCAGCCCCTCATCTCCTCACCAGCTGTCTTTTGCCTCAAATATGGAAATGTGGTCATGCACAGTGCTGCACTATCCAATATGGCAGCCAGGAGCCACTTGAAATATGGGCGGTGTGACTGCAGAACTAATTTTCTATTTCATCTTCATAAATTTAAGTTTAAAATGGATACGTGGAGCTTTATTCCTGCCCCTCCCCACCCATCCTTAAGCACATACTGTGCTTGGTGACCTTCTCCAAGGAACAGTGTATAGAAAGGAAGAGAAAATGGAACTTAGATTTCAGAAACCTGGCAAACAGTATCTGAGTCAAGTGAGTAAGAACAACATCACCAATAATAAGTCACATCGATAGCATGATATGATGGGATGAGAAAGGCATTTCATCTCTGTGGTCTTCCTTTCCAAATCCCATTGGAAAATACCGGCCAAACCTCAATTGAGGGAAATTCTTCAAAATACCTGAACAGTAATTCTCAAAACTGTCAAAGTCACAAGAAACAAGGAAAGTCTAAGAGGCTCTCATGGACCAGAAGAGACTAAGGGTGCAGGATAAAATGCAATGTTGTGTCCTGGATTGGACTCTGGAACAGAATCAGTATTGTGTTTTGGGTTGTGACAAATGTCTGTAGTAATGCAAGATGCTAACACTAGAGAGGGACTTCTCTGGTAGTCCAGTGGTTCAGAATCCACCTTTCAGGGCAGGGGACATGGGTCCGATCCCTGGTTGAGGAACTAAGATTCCACATGTGAAGCAACTAAGCCCTCATACCCTGCATGACACAACAAAGATCCCACAGGCCACCACTAAGACTGAATACAGCCAAATCAATCAATCAATCACACAAAATCACAATAGTGAAACATGTGAGTGCTATACAGGAAACTTTGTACCATCTTTGAAACTTCTCAGTAAATGTAAAATTATTCTAAAATAAAATGCTTATTAAAAATAAAGAATAAAACTGTTACTCAATTCAGTTACTGGAAAACTTTTAAGTGTGTTTGGAACACAATGAGTAAGAAAACTTACTTTTCCAACTGTAAATTTTATGAAATCTAAATACAGATCAAGTATTCCCAATGAAAATTTAGCATCCAAAGTGAGATGTATTATAAATATAAAATTTGGAGCTTCCCTGGTAGCTCAGATGGTAAAAAGCCTGGCCAAAATGCAGGAGACCCAGGTTTAATCCCTGGGTTGGGAAGATACCCTACAGAAAGGGAATGGCTGCCCACTCCAGTATTCTTACCTGGAAAATTCCATGGAGATGTGTTATAAGTATAAAACACACACCAGATTTTGAAGACTTCATACAAAAAAAGAAAGCTAGATATTTTAATAATTTCTAAAATACTGATTACTTGTTGAGATGATATTTTGTATATATGGGGTTCAATAAAATATATTACTAAAGTTAATTTCACTTATTTCACTTTATGTTTTTTAATATGGCTCATAGAAATTTTATATTTATTTATTTATTTGGTTGCACCAGGTTTTAGCTGCAGCATGCAGAATCTTTTATCTTAGTTGCAACATGTGGGATCTAGTTCCAAGACCAGGGATCGAACCCAGGCCCCCTGCATTGGAAGTGCAGAGTCTTAGCTACTGGACCACCAGGGAAGTCCCTGGATAGTAGAAATTTTAAATTACATATGTGACTTGCATTATATTTCTACTAGGGGTTAAGAATATAGACCCTTGAGCCAAACAGCCTGGGTTGAGATCCCAGCTCTGACTCAAGAAACTGATTAACCTTAAGCAAGTTAGTTAACCTTTCTGTGTCATAGTTCAGTTCAGTTCAGTCGCTCAGTCGTGTCCTACTCTTTGCAACCCCATGAATCGCAGCACGCCAGGCCTCCCTGTCCATCACCATTTCCCAGAGTTCACTCAGATTCATGTCTATCAAGTCAGTGATGCCATCCAGCCATCTCATCCTCGGTCGTCCCCTTCTCCTCCTGCCCCCAATCCCTCCCAGCATCAGAGTCTTTTCCAATGAGTCAACTCTTCACATGAGGTGGCCAAAGTACTGGAGTTTCAGCTTTAGCATCATTCCTTCCAAAGAAATCCCAGGGCTGATCTCCTTCAGAACGGACTGGTTGGATCTCCTTGCAGTCCAAGGGACTCTCAAGAGTCTTCTCCAACAACACAGTTCAAAAGCATCAATTCTTCGGTGCTCAGCCTTCTTCACAGTGCAACTCTCACATCCATACATGACCATGGGAAAAACCATAGCCTTGACTAGACGGACCTTAGTCATAGTTATCCATCTGTAAATAGAGTATGGAGGATTCAACAAGTTCATCTATGTAATGTGCTGAGTTACAATAAGCACGGGAACATAGCAAGCACTCCATAAACGCTGCTGCTGCTGCTGCTAAATCGCTTCAGTCGTGTCCAACTCTGTGCAACCCCATAGACGGCAGCCCACCAGGCTAGCCCCGGGCTAGCCATTATCATTAATTATAGTTGGGCTGTTTATAGCCAAAGGATCTTTGGAGGTTCACCAGAGTCCTGAAATGATTCACTGCCAAAGCAGGGAGGAAACAAGGAGGAAAGATCCTCACTGCTTTCTTCTCCTGCCCTCCGCCTTCCTGCTTAGTCTCCTGGGTAGCTGGCCAGCAAGTGAGCCCAGGTGAAGCCATCCACAGTGCTCAACTTCCACAGGCACAGCGTAAGGCAGAGAGGTGGGGTATTGATCTAGAGGTCAGGGTTGAGACAAAGGAATAGCACTCGCGCACCTCACTGCTCCTATAGCAACCAAAAGCCTAAAGCATTTGGCTTTCCAAGCCCTCAGTCCCAGTCCTCTGTCCCACCCTTGATTCTCAGAACGGTCATGCTTCGTGAGTTTCCCTTAGCCCCTCCCACTCCCCAGTTTTTAGGGGACTCGACCCCTGCGATGGCCAGAGCCTCTGAGTCATCACCAGTCCTGGACTCAGCCTTTTAGAGATGAGTCATGTACATAAACAGATGGACATTTTTTGGCCTTATCACTGGCTTCTTGCCTTTATAAAGGAAGTGGGTGATCTTTAAAGACAAAGAGCAGATATTCTACTGCAGCCTGAACTGACTGATGATGATGAAGATGAGAATGATGATTAATGACCTCAGAATTGTGTTTTGAGTGTGTTTTTTTTTTTCCCCTACAAGATTCTTCCCAGTGTTCTTAATATCTACTTTGGCTGGCCAAGTCACCGTTTCCTGAAATAAATGAAGCTGGGGTGGATCTCCTTTATGTAGGGTGAGCATTACCTTTGTGAACTGACCCCACTAAGCCTTCTTCTCATGCTGGCCATATGGTCTCACTTCTGCTCAGTTTTTCCAGGGCACATGTGCAGGGAATCTAATAATGGATTCCAGCCAGCCCCTGGGCTATTATGTAAATAGGAATCTTCTCCTAGCCCCACACTCCCTAGGGAATCTCTCTAATTAATTAAGTTTAAAACACTCCCACACACAAGTACTCCTTTTCACGGTGTTAGGTGGCCTTAACATGCCTCTGTTTCAGGGTGTGGCTCTGCTTTTAAGGATAGAGAGCACATGATTCTGTGACCCCAGTTACTTAAGTGCTCAATCTCATTAAGCTCCTGAAATCATCACCTACTCCTAGGGTCTCCCAATGGGCTATTCCCCCTGCCAATATTTATGCATTTTAGGCTATTTTATTAGGTGCGTACAAGTTTAGAATTGTTTTATCTTTGTGAGGAATTGAATCCTTTCTAATGATCTAGTGACCCCTTCTAACCCTGATAATGCTGTTTATCTTAAAGTCTATATTCCCCAGTGTAGCTTTCTTTGGGTTAGTAATTGCTTGGTGTGTGTTTTTCATCCTGTTACTTTCTGCCTTTCTGCATACTTATGCCTTAAGTGTGACTCTTGTAATGGTCATATAGCTCTATTTTTAAAAATCCTATATCTGACAATTTTTGTTTTTTAATTGTCTAGTTTAATTCACTTGTATATTTGGTGACTAATAGTAATTATTACATTTGGACTTGGTTTGCCACCTGATATTTTAATATTTATTTGCCCTGCTTTTGCTGTGATTCTTTTTCTTTCTCATTTCTGTCCTGTTTTTGGATTATTTGAGGCATGTTTTCTGTTTCCTTATTTCTTTGTTCCTTTTTAGCTGTTTGGATTTTATTGACTTTTTAAAAATGTTCTTAGTGATTACTCTTATCATATATATTTACTACTATTACTTTTATCATGTAAATTTTATCATGCATATTTAACTTACAAAGTCAAAAATTGAACAACATTTTAACTTCCTTACAGAACAGGAATTGGCAAATTGTGGCCTAATGATCAAATCTGCTCCTCACCCGTCTTTGTAATAAAGATTGATTGAAACACAACCACATTTTCCATTTTCGTACAGTCTATGGCCACTTTCATGCTACAGTGGCAGAGTTTCATAGTCACAACAAAAACTGTATGGTCTGGAAAACTTAGAATATTTACTATCTGCCCTTTTACAGAAAAGAAATTGCTAACCCCTGTTCTCTAATATTATTCCAGAGGATTTTAGGAGATTTTAACTCTGATCTCCCCTCTCCTGACTTGTATGTGATTACTGTCCAATATTTTATTTCTGTTATTTTTTCTTAACTCTATAAAGCTAACTTTAGTATTGCTTTTCCCCCAAATATTATTTGCTCATATATATATATATATATACACATTTTTACATGTTTGCTCATATGCATATATTTTTCTATTGCTCACCGTTCCTTTTTGCATCTCAGATCATCCTTCTGACATAATTTTCCTTTTTCGTGAAGTATATATTTTAGATGTTCCTTCAGTGAAGATCTTTTGGTAGTCAATCCCTTGATTTTTGTGTATTTATAAATACCATAATAGGATTTTCTGAGTACATAATTCTAAGCTGTAAGTTATTTTCTCTCAACAATTGGGAAATATTATCCTACTGTCCTCTGAGTTCCATTGTTGTTGAAGGCAACTCACAGACTAATTGTCATTACTTTGAGGATGATCCATCTTTTCTCTCTGGTCCCTTTTAAGATCTCTCAGCAGTTGGTGGCCTGCAGTTGAATTATGATGTGTTTAGGCACAAGTTTTCTCTTTTTTAAAAATATTCTTCTTGGTATAAGTTATGATTCCTGTGTACGTGTTATTTCCTTTTTCATCTGTCTTGAAAGATTCATGCCATTATCTCTTCAAATCAATCAATTACTCTCTCTCTCTTCTCTCTCCCTCTCCCCATTTCCCCCCTTAGCTTGAAACTCCATTTAGACTCTTGGTTGACCTTCCCATTCTAGCCTCCAATCACTTAATTTCTCCTTCATATTTTGCATCTCCTTCCCTCTCTGTGCTGCATTCTGGGTAAATTCTAATCCTGTCTTCAGCCAGATTTAATCTATTATTTAACCAGTCTGTTTGGGGTTTTGTTTCAATAATCTTTTTCTTTTAATTTATAGAATCTCCATTTAAAAAAATCTTCCTGTATAGCACAGGGAACTATACTCAACATCTTATAATAAGACATAATAGGAAAGAATCTGAAAAATAATACACATACACATATATGCCTGAATCACTTTGTTGTACAACAGAAACCAACACAACATTGTAAAGCAACTATACTTCAATTTTAAAAAACCTTCCTGAATATTTCTGCTAGTCTGTTGTTGCCAGTTTATCTTTCATGTCTTTAAACATTTCCTACATAGCTGTCCTGTAGTCGGTCAGAAAATTTCTGTATCTCCTACCACTGTGGAGATTCAAAGCTATTAGGCATTGTTTATGCTGCCAGAAAAACATCTATTTGCATTTTATTGACTACCTAAAAGTCTTCAACTGTGTGAATCACAACAAACTGTGGAAAATTCTGAAAGAGATGGGCATACCAGACCACCTTACCTGCTTCCTAAGAAACCTGTATGCAGGTCAAGAAGCAACAGTTAGAACCAGACATGGAACAACAGACTGGTTCCAAATTGGGAAAGGAGTACCATAAAGCTGTACATTGTCACCCTGCTTATTTAACTTATATTCAGAGTACATCATGAGAAATGCTGGGCTGGATGAAGCACAAGCTGGAATCAAGATTGCCGGGAGAAATATCAACAACCTCAGATATGCAGATGATACCACTCTAATTGCAGAAAGTGAAGGGGAACTAAAAAGCCTCTTGATGAGGGTGAAAGAGGAGAGTGGAAAAGCTGGCTTAAAACTCAACATTCAAAAAACTAAGATCATGGCATCTGGTCCCATCAATTCATGGCAAACAGAAGGGGGAAAAGTGAAAGCAGTACCAAATTGTATTTCCTTGGGCTCCAAAATCACTGCAGATGGTGACTACAGCTACAAAATTAAAAGACACTTGCTCCTTGGAAGAAAAGCTATGACAAACCTAGACAGCTTATTAAAAAGCAAAGACATCACTTTGCCAACAAAAGTCCATCTAGTCAAAGCTATGGTTTTTCCAGTGGTCATATATGGATGTGAGAGTGGGACCATAAAGAAAGCTGAGCACTGAAGAATTGATGCTTTTGAACTGTGGTGTTGGAGGAGACTCTTGAGAGTCCCTTGAACTGCAAGGAGATCAAACCAGTCCATCCTAATGGAATATTCACTGAAAGGACTGATGCTGAAGCTGAAGGTCCAATACTTTGGCCATCTGAGGCAAAGAGCCAACTCATTTGAAAAGACCCTGATGCTGGGAAAGATTGAAGACAGGGGGAGAAGGGGATGACAGAGGACAAGCTGGTTGGATGGCTTCACTGACTCAACGGACATGAGTTTGAGCAAGCTCTGGGAGATGGTGAAGGACAGGGAAGCCTGGTGTGCTGCAGTCCATAGGGTCGCAAAGAGTTAGACACTGCTTAGCAAATGAACAATAACAAAAACAACAACAGTGGTGCCTCTGGCTCACGATTACTTGCCTTAGCATATTGTGAGCTTACTGCTTGCTTTCAATCTGTAGGAGTCCTCTAGATCTAAATTAGAGAGGTTTTTTCCCAAGGAGGATTTTCTGCAGCAGGAAGTTGGAGACACCTCTGACTTCAGACCAGTTCGGCCACTGTGAGGAGCTTAGCTTAGTAAATGAGTTCCAGGATCAGCACCCCTGCTCAGCGCTGGTCCATGTCTCGCCGTTCCTGTAAGCATTGCTGTTGGTATCTACTCCCAGGGCATTTCACCCCACAACTGCTGCTTGCAGTGTAAGCCTTCCTGCTCTGGCCTAGGTTTAGATTAGTTTTTGTTTGGAAGGTAGCTGTTGTGGAAACCTTTGGGAATCTCTGCAACTACTTGCAAGCCCAGAAGTGCCTTGATGAGTGTTTTATATCCAGGATATAGCTGCTACACAGTGGGGCAGTTCCTCGAGCGCTCCTTCTACCCTCAACACACCCATCCCCACCATATTACCATTACCACCATTACCACCACCACACTACACCCACTACCACATTGCTGGAAGGAGAAAGTTAAACTTTGAAACATATTGTTTTGGGAGGAAATCTGGTTTTTAAATGCCATTATTCCTTGTTTCACTTACTCTGCCAAATATATAACTAGCTGTTTTGTTTAGTCACTAATTTATCACCCCTAATATTGAGACTGGCTGTGGTCCTCAAGATGCTTACTTCCTGCGTACAGAGCTGATATTTTGGCATGTGGAACTTAAAGATAGATCCAGTACCATGAGTCAGTTTGCCTTTGCATGGATGATCCTGGCCAAGAGGCTGGCATTCCACTTGCCTTAATCTCCCATACACAGGGAAACTGTTGATATTTCAACAGGAAGACATTATTTAGCCTTCATAGTTTGCTGTTTATTTACCAAATGCTTTACAATCCATATTTTTGAGAATTCACTTCTCACTAGCACTCAGAGAGAAAATCAGGCAGTCCACTCTAGATCTGTTTCCATGTCTTCCAGCGTTGATCTTTGTGAGAAGACTCAAATCCTCCCAAACGTCCATCCTCTTCTCCTCTACGTTTACTGAAAAAGTGAATCAACTGAAAATGAAAAACTGGCTGCCACATCCCTCTGTTTCTCAACACCACATCTTTCTGAATTAGGCGTCAGGAAACGGGGCTGATCTGACAAATGTGAAAATGAACCCCTGCTATGGCACAAGGGGAGAAACCTCAAATCTAAGACCAGCGCTGTCAACAAGTGCCTCTTTGCAAGGTTGCCTCCTTTACTGAGCAAACTACTCCTTGTATTCAAAAGTCCCCACAGATACAGAGAGTGTGCTGTCAGAGAAAGGGCAGGAAGCCTTTAAGTAGGTGAAGTCTTGGGAAAAGTGGGGCATACTCGGTGGGAAAGTGTGGGAAGCATTCCATTTTGAAAGATTTGAGGTCCTTAAGACTATGGAGAGAAGAAGAGAAAATCACATTTATTGAACTCTGGTATAAATTATGAAAAAAATATAAAATAACAGAGTAATGAGACTAACACCCATTTACCTATCACCTAGATTTAATAATTCTATCATATTTGTTTCATTTATTTTGTATTTAGAATAAGTATTAGAATTAGAGACATAATAATATTTTACCCTTAAAAACTTCATCACGTCCTATATAATCACAGTGCCATTATCATACCTAACAAAATTAACAATAATTCCCTGATACTATCTAACACTCATTCTATTAAAATTTCCTCCAGTTGTCTCCCAAATGTCTTTTGCAGCTGGTTGTTCAAACCAGGGTCCAATCAAGGCATTATATCTAAGACTATTAACCCAGATGGTCCTAGTAATTTTCATATCATTTTATCTTTATAACAATCCTAAGAGGCAGTTATCATTATTTCCATTGTACAAATGTAAAAATTGAGGTGAGAGAAGTATTTAACTGAAGATCACACTGTCAATAAGTGTGCAGAGGACATTTCCTGCTTTTTCAGCTGCTCAGCATCAAACCTCCCTTCCATTTTTGAATGAGTTCTATTGCATCTTGGTGAGGGTACACCTGGTAGCCCAGAGTTAGGCAGGTATGTAAACTAGTTTGCCAAATTTGATGCCTTGGTCTAGGACTTTGAGTCTAGAATAGCACTGTCCAGTTCATCTTTCTGTAATAATGGAAATGTCCCATGTCTGTACAGTCCATTATGATACCACTAGCCACATGTAGTGGCTACCCTATTGGACAGTATTGTTTTAGGCGTTGTTCAGAATGATGCCAAGCTGCAGGACCATTTGAAAAATTATACACAGCACTGATGGCAATATTTAGAGTCTGGTGGTTGTTGGCAGCTCTAAGGGTTGGGGTGATGGTGGTATTCTAGATAGATCACTTGCTCACTTTTAGAGCCTGACCCTCTACTCAGCCTATCAAATATCTAAACCACCCAACAGCCATTCAATAAATTTTTCTTTTGCTTAAATTTTCCAGAATAAGTTTCTATTGTTTGAAGTCAAAAGTCCCTTGGCAGACACTGCTAGTTGTCATCCGATTCCTTTCTCTCCTTAGAAGAGCATTTCCATTTTTAGCTGGGTGCAAGTTTTAGCTACTTGTGGCTACATAACTAAGTTCTGATCTATGAAACAGAGATGGACATGTGCTATAGGAATTCTGCAGAGTATCTTTAAATGGGTTACATTTTTTCTCTCTTTCTCCTTCCAGCTGGCTGGAATATGGATGTGTTGGGTGGGGCCTGAGCAGCCATTCTGGACCACAAAGTAGAAACCATGTCTTGAGGATGGCAGAGTATCAAAATAAAAGGAGCTTGTGACCCTGGGGATTCTAAAGTTGCTACAGTAGACTTTACTGCTTACATCTATGTGAAAGAAAAAAAACAATCACTGTCGGGTTTTGTTTTTGTTTGTTTGTTTGTTTTTTTGTCTTTTTTTGCTAAACCTAATCCTACAGCTACTTTTCATCCAAATCTAATCCTAACTAATTAAAAAACCTGAGACAAGTGTGGCTGGTAGATATAAATTTGAAGCCACAATTGGGACTAAAAGGATGGGGAATAATTTAAACTTATTCTTCTCTAGGACTGTTCACCACACTCTGATTTTCATGTTTCTGTGGGCCAAGCCTACAGTTTTTAGGACTCATCCACTTTCCTGCCTGTACACTGTGCTATTTTTTTTAAATCTCATCAAGAAGGACCCTATCCTTGGTTGTGACCATTCAAGAATTCCACTATGGCTGGGCTCCTTCCTGCAGGATGTAGGGGGAACCAGCAAGGTCAAAATTTTCTAAAACATGGTTTATGTGAGGGGAACCTTGAAATTCCCTGACCAGACGGCTCAAGCCAGCTTCCAGAACCTGCATGGGCTTCCTCCCTGGGTCCTTTCTCCTGAAGGCAGATTATGTAGCCAGTATGAATACCATACGCTAGACATAAGGCCATGGAGTAGCTGTTTGCAGGGACGTGTGAATAGAATTTAGGTGGACACTCCAGCCCATTGGTCCATGTGCCCACAAGGCTCCTTATAGTAGGGGTAGAGTCTATAAGGGAAGAGATGGGTGGGTGAGCTACAGGCTGGTAACCCAGGCCTCCTCTCTCCATGCCATTATGATCCAGTGTGGAACTCTAAGAGGTGCAACTTTAAATTCAAACCTGGTCTTCCAGGTCTTGCAAAGGTATATTTGTCAAGGCAGGAGGATGGACATGTTTTGATAACAGTTCATTAGCTTTATAACTTCTAAGTGTTTAGATATATATTTGGGCCTCAATTTGTACTCTGATTTCAGGACTTAATAAATATCAGCAGTGAGGCTGCTTGCATAAAAACTTAAATATTACTACATCGGAAGCAGCAAATGTAGCACACAGTCCCATGGTCTTCCTTCCGGATCACTTGTTTTCCTCTCACTTCCTCTATTATTTTCTTGTTCTCTCCCTAAAGTTCCCCTCTGGTTTGTGATATATCATTTGCAGGCAGGGACCTGGCTTTCTATTTCTTTCATGGCTCTCTGGCCCTTTAGCACAAAGTGTTCTGGGTACACTTGTTCTGTGTCTAGTAAGTTTTAACATTGGATGTCCATCAGAGTTGTGAGGGGAATGCTTTGAAAATGTGGCATCCTTAACCCCATCCTAGTAATTTTCATTCTGAAATCTGGGCAGGGGTTGGGAAATCTGTATTTTTTTTAAGTTCTACAGATGATTCTGAAGGACAGCTGTGGCTGAGACATTCAATGCAATGACCCACTGACTTACTTCTGACTAGAGACCCATGTCCTCAAAGACAGAAGAACAATGAAGACGAGATGAGAATGGAGTGAATTAAGAAGTTGAACCCCTGAGCCTTCCAACCTCTCCTCTTTCCAAACTCTAGAGCACTTCCCATGGCTCACCACTGCATCTGCATCTATTTCTACTGGTCTCTTAGGGTATTGGGTGGCTGTCACTAAAGCTTGATCATGCATTTCAAAATCAGGGTGGTAGTTGGTGGTTCTCAAATGTGTATTTGTACCCCTTACATTTTTTGAGAATATACTTTTAATCTAGCACAGTAATGGGCATATAGTGGATATTCAGCAAATGTTTTTCTAAGAAAAAGTCTTGACCTGAGTTCACAGAGCATTGCATTTGGTTTGAGGAAAACATTTGGATCCTTGGGGTTTCATATTCAGACTCCTTGAAAGAAACAAACTAAATGTTCTTTTTAGCCTTATATAACTGCAGACAAGCGAACTTATTTAGTAACTAAATTTTGTTTAGTCACTCAGTCGTGTCCGACTCTTTGCAACCTTATGGGCTGCAGCACATCAGGCTTCCCTGTCCTTCACCACCTCCTGGAGCTTGCTCAAACTCATGTCCATGGAGTCGGTGATGCCATCGAGCCAGCTCATCCTCTGTCATCCCCTTCTCCTCATGTCTTCAATCTTTCCTAGCACCAGGGTCTTTTCCAATGAGTCGGCTCTTCGCAAAGTATTGGAGTTTCAGCTTCTGCATCAGTTCTTCCACTGAATATTCAGGACTGATCTCCTTCAGGATGGACTGGTTGGATCTCCTCGCAGTCCAAGGGACTCTCAAGAGTCTCCTCCAACACCACAGTTCAAAAGCATCAATTCTTCAGCACTCAGTCTTCTTTATAGTCCAACTTTCACATCCATACATGACTACTGGAAAAACCATAGCTTTGACTAGACGGACTTCTGTTGGCAAAGTAATGTCTCTGCTTTTTAATATGCTGTCTAGGTTTGTCAAGGCCTTCCTTCCAAGGAACAAGCGTCTTTTAATTTCGTGGCTGCAGTCACCATCTGCAGTGATTTTGGAGCCCAAGAAAATAAAGTCTCTCACTATTTCCATTGTTTGTCCATCTATTTGCCATGAAGTGATGGGACTGGATGCCATGATCTTTGTTTTTTGAATGTTGAGTTTTAAGCCAGCTTTTCACTCTGCTCTTTCCAACTTCATCTAGAGGCTCTTTAGTTCCTCTTCACTGTCTGCCATAAGGGTGGTGGCATCTGCACATCTGAAGTTATTGATATTTCTCCTGGCAATCTAGAGGATGGGATGGTTGGATGGCATCACTGACTCAATGGACATGAGTCTGGGTAAACTCTGGGAGCTGGTGATGGACAGGGAGACCTGACATGCTGCGGTTCATGGGGTCGCAAAGAGTCGGACAAGACTGAGTGACTGAACTGACTGACTGACCTGGCAATCTTGATTCCAGCTTGTGCTTCATTGAGTCCAGCATTTCACATGATGTACTCGGCATACATAAGCAGGGTGAAAATATACAGTCTTGACATATTCCTTTCCCAATTTGGAACCAGTCCATTGTTCCACATCTGGTTCTGACTGTTGCTTCTTGACCTGCATACAGGTTTCTCCGGAGGCAGGTAAGGTGGTCTGGTATTCCCATCTCTTCAAGAACTTTCCACAGTTCTTTGTGATCCATTCAAAGGCTTTTGTGTAGTCAATGAAGCAGAAGTAGATGTGATTTTAAAAATCCAAATCACCTAATTAAATACCTATAAGCCCTTCCTGATTATCTTTCATGGCCATTTTAACCAAGACTTCTGATTCTCACGTTTTAATAGTCCCATTATTTAAAATACAGTCAGGTACAATAATAGGTAATTACTGTCTTTTAAGATAAATGTAAGTTCTTTTAGAAAACCCATAGCAAAGCTGAAGCTCAACAAACATTTATATAACACAAAACAAAACTTCAGAGCTGGGGGCCATATGTCTTGAAGAATTTTTCTAAGGAAAAATCTTTGAGATGAACTGTCTCCATTGGTTTGCTGCCCAGTGTTTTCTCACTGGAGCTGCTATTGCACAAGACTGCAGCAACAGCTTGATCTTTGTCTTGGTCTCACTTATTTTTGGCCCCAATAGGTTGAGATTATTTTGAATAAGTGCACTAGAAATGGCTCTGTTAAGTCCCTTCTTTGTTTCATGCCACAGACCTTGACTGAAAATAGTACAATTGCTTCATTAGCAGCTATAAAAGGCTCGATGCCAGGAATCCTTAGGAAGCCACAATAGAAAGATACCAAGGCTGTTCAGGAGGCTGAAATAAGAACAACTATCTACCAACGGGTCAATTAAAGCGGTTCTTCCTCCTTTGCTGGAATAAGCGAGTGACTGAACCTCACCATTTGGGGTCTGCTCCTTGCAATAGCTTCCCTGACCCCACAGAGCACGAGGCAGAAGTTGCAAGGGCTTGCCTCGAGGTCATCGGACTTGATGCTTCATTTAACACACACTGGGAGATGAGTGCCACTGCTGGGTTCCCTTGAAGGAAAACGTTAAATTGAAACAACCCCTTTTCCAGTGTTTCTCAGAATAAAAGGAGCCTGCTAAGTGAGACAACTGTAAAGTATCATCTCCTCCACTTTGCTTTTTGCCAGAAATTTCTATTAATTTAGCAACATTCAGAGCCTTGTCAGAATTCCATATTTTCAGTCCACAGACTTAATTGGGATCATACAGAGAGAATGGCAAGCATGGGCTAAGTTTCCCAAGGGCTTGGGATTATTGCAAAGAGTCACACAGTATGGGCTGCAATTGAGGGGGCCTGATGGGGGACAGAGGGGACTCAAAAGCAAGATCTACAGCAGCAGAGAGTATCTTGGTCTTTGACTTTTCCTCATGTTCGAATTTTTTGAAACTTAGAATCTTAAGCAAGAAAAAAATCTTTAGGATGATCTTCCCATTTTTAAAAAACTAAAATTTCTGAAAGCCAGAGATGTATAACAAATGGATGTGAGACACAAGGTCACACAACTTGACTATGGCTGATTCATGCCTATTTGTTCATGTTCAACTATTAGAATATTTTTGGTACCTAATGGTAAATGCAGAAAGGATTTGAGTGAATGAGTTAGCTACTCCACGGCAGCCTCAGGACAAGGTTATGAAGAAAGCAATTCTCAAACCATATTCTATCACCATGCATGAAAGGTTCACTCAAAAATAGACACAATAACCACAACATAGCATGACAAGGATTATGTTATCATTATAGCCAGCATCAGGCAACAAGAAATCCTCCTAAACCAATGGTTGGGCAAGGGCACACTTAGGGTTCAATACTTGGGGGCCATCCCTAAGGGTTAGATAGCAGAAATGGCTGTAGCAGCAGCCTCTGGAGGGTGACTCCTCTGCTTAGAATGCTTAACCCAGATGTGAATCATGCATGCACACCCCAGGGCTGGTCTGTGTGCCTCACAATGTCAATCTATAATTGGTGAGGAATTTTAACACGAATCTCAGACATTATAACAAACAGCTTTGTGGTGAAATAAGAATTCGAACCCAGGCCTTCTGATTCCATTCCAAAATCCTTTTCAAAGGGCCACATGCCTCTCTTCTAATAAAAAAAAAAATCCAAAAGGTCACTAAACATACGCTAAAAAAGATGCCAAAATAGTAAATCATGCGTTCCCATGAAATAGGGATTCCTTAAACTGGTTCTAAGGAACCTAGACTGGTGTGTCCTACAACTTCTATAAAGGAGCATGTTTCAGAGCTGTCTCCAAAGCCCCGTTCTTGGAGTCCCATGGAGCCACCAGTGGATGCACAAGATGACCTCTCAGTACTATGGCGCGTTGCTCACAAGGTGATTTTGTCTTCCAGATTGCCTGAGTGGACCTCTAAGGTGAAGTGAGATGAACCCATAGGCAGCACTGAAGAAATACTCATTAAGTTAAACTGCACTGAAAATCCTGCTGGTTCCCAGGGAGCCTGGGGTCGGGGTGGGGGGTTTGGGAAATGTCTGTGGGGGCACTGATTTAGGCTTAGAACTGTTTGCTTTGAATCCTTTTCTCAGATTTTGCATACTCCTGTGATTCTGGCCCTTGACTGCATGTTATATTATGTGAGTAGGTTGTAAAAACTCTCTGAGCCTGGTTCTATACTAGAGCAATCAAATCAGAATCTCTGGGGCTGGGGTCCAGGCATGAGTATTTTTTTTCAAGGTTTTAGGATTATTTGAATGCGCAGCCAGTGTTGAGACCAGTTGCCTAACTCAGTGCTTCTCAAATGGTGGCATGCACATTAGAACACAAATCCTGAGATTCTGCATGTCTGAGAACCCTCATAGGTCAGGATGATTCTGATGTACCATGGACTATACTTTGAGCAGCAAGGATCTAGTCTCTTATGCCTCCAAGTTTTTGAGAACAAAACCACTAAAGCAAAACCTGAGACAGGCCAAAATAATCCAACTCAACTCCATCATTTATCCTTCTGGAGAATGTGTGGAATACAGCTTCAGCGTGACTACTTGCTTAGAATATTTTCCCAATCACAAAGTAGCATGGCTCTAATTCCCCAAAGCTAACTATCTCATGTACTCAGAAAAGCCATCTCTGCATTCTCTGTTTACTATGTCCTTTGTATTTACTAATTGTCTCTAGTCTCACTGCCTCTGTAGTGAGCCTGTGAGTGTGTGATACTTGTGTTTGTGGTTCTTTTCATAGCTCTAGTGTAAGCCAGTTCATTGCAGGATGCGGGGAGGTATTGGAAGAAGCTGCATCACAAACAGCCAGTGGTCTGCCCACAGCACAGGCAGCTGGCTAGGAGAGGGCAATCTTTAAATGTAAACAGAGAGGGCTGGGGCTCAAAGCGGCCTTTTTGCTGCACCTGCATAAGCAGATAGTGACTGACATCAGCCATGGCTGCCTGAATCTGAAGGACGAGGGAGAGAATTTTGCAAACCCATAAAGAACAGAAAAGCCAGGCCACTACCCACAGAGCCCAAGGTGCGCGCCTATGAATTATGTTATCAGCTGCACAGCAGGACTGCAGAAAGCACTCACTATGAACAATATATAAATTACAGGGGTCATTCAATGAGCAGATCAAGTGCAATTAAAATGCAAAAGACTTTTCTTTTTACCTGACTCAGAAAAAAAATTTTGTGACACAAGGGTGCCTCAAATTGTCCAGTAGAGCAGGGGTGGGGTGAGGGGGAGAGGTGTGTGTGGGGGGGGAACCTGATTACTGGACTCAAAAAGGCTAACGTGCAATTTGTGTTCTTTTTATGTAGATTAAATGCATTGACTGCAGCTTGTACCGCTTAGATACGCAGCAGGGAGTCAAAAGCTTGGGTATCAGTCAACCGCAGCCAGCAGCTAAAGCATGGGGCCAGATCTGTTATTGTGCTTTAGATGAGACACTTAACCTAATCTAATGGGAGCAAACCCCCCTGGACAAATAAAAGGGCATTACCAGCAGCAATGGTAGCTGTAATGTTAAGAAAAAGCACCAAATATTTTTTTGTGATAACATAATTAATGGCTTTTCCAGCCTCCTCTTTGCTCTTTAAAAATCCTGCCTCCCAGCTCACTGTGGCTTGTCTCATATCTACCCCACAGAGAGTCTCGGGATGTAAATAACAGGACACAGCGTTCTGCTTTCTCACCCTCCCTGGAAGCGATGTGTCCTAGGTATACCACCATCAGAAAAATGTATTTTTTGCCCTGGAGCTATAACTACACCCTCAAGTAGTGTGAAAACATCATTGGGTTTTGATGAGTTTGCAAACAAGAGCGAGGCAGACTGGCCAGGATGCCTGCAGGAAAGCATGAGATGCCCCACTTCTAGCAAGTTCCCAAGTAATGCCAGTGCTGCCGGCCAGCATAATGGCCTCTCCTCCCAACACCCTGCGTGACCTACCCTCAGTAGTCACACCACTGACACTTCAGCTGTATTCTAATGGTGACACAGACCAGCCATGACTTCACTGTGGGAGGAGACTACACAAGGGTGTCAATACCAAAAGGCAAGGCTCATCGTGGGCCATCTTGGAGGCTGACGACCACGCCAAATAAGCCAAGGCACCCTATTCCCTCTGCAAAACACAAAGACAGGTCCATGGCCCGCTGAATGCTCACAGTCACACTCTAATACTGCATACACTTCTGCTCCCAATGGCTGGGTCCTACACCAAGGACCCAAGCAAGGTTTCTGCTTGCTTCCAAACCAGTTTATGATGATTGTTTCAGTTGTACTTGTTACTAAAATTTAGCCATGTTTAGTTGGGAAGATCCGCTGGAGAAGGGATAGGCTACCCACTCCAGTATTCTTGTGCTCGCCTTGTGGCTCAGCTGCTAAAGAATCTGCCTGCAATGTGGGAGACCTGGGTTTGATCCCTGGGTTGGGAAGATCCCCTGGATAAGGGAAAGGCTACCCACTCCAGTATTCTGGCCTGGAGAATTCCATGGACTGTATAGTCCATGGGGTCACAAAGAGTCAGACATGACTGAGTGACTTTCACTTTCACAATTTCACAATAACAACATGTGAACTGATGAAATATGGATGCAAAAGGAGTTGTTTCTTTGGGAACAAAGTTGAAAATTTTGGAAAGATGTAATAGTAACAGGTAGCTAAAAATGCTGTTGAATTCTCTGACATATATCACAGCAATGTTTTCTTAGGTCAGTTTTCCAAGGCTATAGAAACACCAGATAGGCCAAAAAGTTCATTCGAGTTTTTCCATAAGATGTTATAGAAAAGCCCCAATGAAGTTTTTGGCAAATCCAATAAAAGCAAAAATCAACAAATGGAACTTAATCAAATATATAAGCTTTTGCACAGCAAAGGAAACCATAAATAAAATGAAAAGATAACCTACAGAATGAGAGAAAATATTTGCAAACTATGCAACCTACAGGGGCTTTACTTCCAAAATATGCAGACAGCTCATACAACTCAGCAACAACAACAACAACAAAAAACAAATAACCCAATCAAAACATAGGCAGATGACCTAAAAAGACATTTCTCCAAAAAGACTTACAGATGACCAACAGGCACACGAAGAGATGTTCAACATTGCTCATTATTAGGCAAACGCAAATCAAAACTACAATGAGGTATCACCTCCACCAGTGAGAAAAGCCATCATTAAAAAGTCCACAAATAATAAATGCTGGAGAGTGTATGGAGAAAAGGGAACCCTCCTGCACTGTTGGTGGGAATGTAAATTGGTGCCGACACTAGGGAAAACAGTATGAAGTTTCCTTAAAAAACTAAAAATGGAGTTTTCATATGAGCTAGCACTCCCATTCCTGGGCATATATCTGGAGAAAACCCTAAATTGAAAATATTCATGCATCCCAATGTTCATAGCAGCAGTATTTATTAATATAATAGCTAATACATGAAAGCAAACTAAATGTCCACCAGCAGATGAATGGATAAAGAATGTGGCACATATATATAATGGAAAATTACTCAGTCATAAAAGATTGAAATAATACCATTTGAAACATGGATGGACCTAGAGACTATCATACGAAGTGAAGTGAGTCAGACAAAGGAAAATACCATAATCTATCTCTTATGTAAATACGTGGAATCCAAAATATAATATAAATGAACTTATTTACAAGACAGAGAAAGACTCACATAAAACAAACTTACGGTTACAAAAGGGAAAGAGGCTGGTTGAGGGACAAATTAGGAGTTTGGAATTAGTTGATGCGAACTACTATATATAAAATAAATAAACAACAAGGCCCTACTGTATAATAACACAGGGATATTTGATATCCTATAATAAACCATATGGAAAATAATATGAAAAAGAATATGTATATGTTTATATATATATATAACTTGTGTATATATATATGTAAATATATATAACTGAGTCACTTTGCTGTACATCAAAAACTAACACATTGTAAATCAACTATACTTGAGTTAAAAAATAGACAAAAATTACTGTTGAATTATGTATGTGCCAAACAATTGTAAAAGATTGAAAATCATTTAAAAATTGGGAAGATTACACATTGAGCTTGTTTCACAGATGTCTTACACTCTTGCTCCCCTTTCAAAACTGGAAATCATAGACTGTATTTTAGGTACAGCTCATGAGAGAAGGAAAGCCTGTAACTCCCATCAGCAGATTTATATTCAAAGAAAATGACTTGGCTATACATCAAAAGCTTAGTGAATGAATATACATTTACATGTTTTAAGTTAAATAAAATATCTACAGTTTGTATATACCATTTTTGCAATGATTCCTTGTTTTAACTATCATTGTTTTTTTCCCAATTAAGCAACCAAATTCTGGTTCACATGGATAGGTACAAAGCATCCATTATAAATACGGGAAATTGCTTCTGGAACTGGCACTTTTGTTTATAAGTAAGATGAAAGAAAGAAGGAGGGGCTCGATCATCTGGTTCTAGAAAGTTCTGAGACTGGAAGGCAATTTATCTGCAATCGTATTACTTGCTATCAGTAAAATGGAGCCACAGCTACCCTATTGTAAACACACCTGAAGCTTCATACTGTCTTTTGGTGTCCGCTTTCCCTCTCCAGGCCATCCTTGCCATTTATTTTAACTTGATTTCACTTGCATGCAGCGCTTGTGTGCGTGCTCACTTAGTCATGTCTGACTCTTTGTGACCCCATGGACTATAGCCCACCAGGCTTCTCTGTCCATGGGACTTCCCAGGCAAGAATCCCGGAGGGGTTGCCATTTCCTTTTCCAGGGGATCTGCCCAACCCAGGGATCAAACCTGCATCTCCTGCATTGGCAGGTGGCTTTGCCACTGAGCTGCCTGGGAAGCCCATGCAATGCTTAGGAAGAGATACAGCTTTCTGCCTACCAAATCTCATGCTCCCCTTTCCATGGCGTTGTTGCTAGGGCATGGCTACCCAGACAGGGGGTGCATTCTCCATCCCCATTTCCATCCATATGTGGCCCTGTAACCAGTCCCCATCAACGAAATAAGACTGGAGGTGGGAGGCAGCACTTCCAGGCTGGGATTTTGAAGAAGTAAATGTACCTTATCATTGGTCTTTCTCCTCCTGCTGGCTGTTTGCACAGGACTGAGGCTCTGGGGGATGGCAGGACTACAAGGTGGAAGAAGCCTGAGTCACTCACTTGCCATGGGAAAGTCACTTAGTCACTGACCAGGAACACCCACAAGGCACCATTAAGTTTGGAGGGCTGTTTGTTACAGTAGCTAGTATTATATCACTTTAATCAACACAGAGGTGCTTACCTGAGACTGGCCCTTCTTCATTATTCTGCCCCTCCTCTTCCTCCCGCTGCAGCCTCTTATGTCTAATTGGGATTATTATTATTATTATTATTTTTTGGTATGAGTTGTAGATTTCTACACAATTGTATGCAAAATGCTGTCTGTAGCTGTATTTTTCTGAGAAGAGGGTCCACACTTTTGTGGGCATTTCATATGGGCCTGGGAGCCCCTCAAACTATTATGAAGAGCTGCTCTAAGAAATTCACCTTCAATGTCATATTCCTAATTGAATCCATGACCTTAACTCACCCTATGATTTAGAGATCTGAGTATCTATGGGTAATTCATGGATGCAGATTGAAGTGAAAGCAAAAGTAAAGAGTGCCTGCTAGATGGTGAATGCAAATATAGAAGTACATCATGAAGTGAACAGAATCAAATCGGTGGGCCGAGGAAGCCGAATGAAAGCCCCTTCTGAGATTTATTAAGTAACTGCCTTTCTCCTGTTGCATAAGTACAGTCCCAAAGCATATCCTGATGACCTAAGAGAGCTACCAACTTCCTTTCCAACAGCCTAATTTATTGCATAGGAATAAGGAGATCCTGTTTTTACACGCACACACACACACACACACACACACACACACACACATACTGAGAAGAAGCTCTTCTCTAGCTCAGTTTATATTTCCTAAGAAATTTATGTCCAGCAAAACCATGTTAATGCCAGGGCAGTTAAAAATCTGGGAGAGGGGGTGGCTGAAGGCTTCTGCAGAGGGCTGGAAATCTGAGACAATGGATCATGTCTGTCCCGAGCGTTGAAAATTACTGGGTGGAACTAAGGGTCTCCAGAGAGTTTATTATTCATATGAAGTTGTCTAGTCTTCTCTTCAGAGGCTGGGAATGACCTGAATTCTAAGCCAGGGTTGATGTAGACCTTTCCCATTTGCTTAGTGTCTTTTAATAGAGCAAACGTGGATATGTCATATTCATCTTGAAGGCATGTGGAGGAGTGTGCAGCCACCACACAATGTCCCTTTTCCCCAAGAGCAAGCATGCATGTAGGAGGTAGGGATATTCATCCGAGGTAATGGAGAGTTAAACTTTCAGGATCCCCCCTCCACCCCGTGTTTTTAACTAAGGTCTACTGATACCTTCTCTTGTGCAGTTTGTAGATAAGGAGTCTGTTCTTTGAACACTCTGGACTTTATTTTGAATCACCTGGAAGTCTGGTCGAAAATGTAGATTCCTAGGCATAATTCAGACCTCCTGAATCAGTGTCTTAGGAGTGCAGCCCAAGAACCGTGTTTTATACACATGCTCCAGGTGACTCTCAGTCTCACTGGTTTGCCCAGCCCTGGCCCAAGGTCTCTGAGGAGCGGCAGCTCTGGCATGGCACTCTGTTCTACAGGGACTGCGGTGCGCTAGGAGACATATCTGGCTACACTAGCTAGCAATCATCTGGCTGCTCCATGGTATCTGTGTTTTTGTTCAAAGTGGCATTGGAGGCTGCAGATCTATGGTGAGCTGCAGACATGGGTCTCTGTTCTGCAGGATGGGGTTTGTCAAGGTTATAAAGAATAAGACCTGCTTTGAAAGGTACCAAATGAAACTTAGAAGAAGACAAGAGAGTAAAACTGACTTCTATGCCAGGAAGCGCTTGGTAATCCAGGACAAAAATAAGTGTAATACATCCTAATAAAAGATAAGTTCGTATCACCAACAATCATTTGTCAGATTGCTTATGCCTGTGTATAAGGAGATACGACAGTCTGTGCAGCTAATGCCCATGAACTCCCAAAGTATGGCGAGAAGGCTGACCTGACAAATTATGCTGCAGCACATTGTACTGGTGCACTGATGGTCCAAAGGCTTCTCGATCAGTTTGGCATGGACAAGATCTATGATGGCCATGTGGAGATGTCCAGCGATAAATACAATATGGAAAGCATTGATGGTCAACCTGGTGCCTTCACCTCATATTTGGATGCAGGATCTTGCCAGATCTAACACTAGAAATAAAATTTGGGGGATCCTGAAGGGTGCTGTGGATGGAGGTTTGTTTATCCCTCATAGTACCTAATGGTTCCCTGGTTATGATTCAGAAAGCAAGGAATTCAATGCAGGAGTACTCCAGAATCACATCCTGGCTCAAACCATTGTAGATGACATGCATTACCTAACTGAAGAAGATGAAGATGCTTATAAGAAACAATTTTTTTAATACATAAAGAACAATGTACCTCCAGACATGATGGAGAAGAGGTATGAGAAAGCTCATGCTGCTATATGAGAGAATCAGTCTATGATAAGAAGCTTAAGAAAGAGGTTAAAAAGAAGAACCATCCCAAAATGTCACTTGCCCAGAACAGATATTGAGTAGCTCGGAAGGCAAGCTTCCTTAGCAGTCAGGAATGGGCTGCTGAGAGCTGGTAAAGCAAATCACACTTTTCTATGAAGATTTTTTGGATTAAGACAGCAATAAATTTATTGACCAAGCAGCCCCCAAAATAGTGGCTTTGGAAGAAGGAAATGGCAGGGATACTAAAGCCTACACTCCAGCCATGCCATGTATTACCCTACCATCCACCCAGCTACAAGCTAGAAGAGATGCCGAAGTTCAAGTGATAATGTGATTTGCACTTTGAATGAGACACAAAGAAAAAGTTTTTTAAAATCCAGCCTCCTGACATGTGCACCTCAATACCCCAAATGAAAAGAGCAGTGCATTTCCATTGAACTCAGGACTGAAGACTCTCCTGAGGGTGGACCTGGCTGCCCTCCCTGTGATTATAGGCACCCGTAACAGAACTTATTGACATCCCCACATATCCTCCTCCTCCCTCTACACTCTCAAGGCTGCTTGTTGCAAACATCTGTAACTGTCCAGAAGAACACACTTAGCTGGTGCTCAGGGCAAGATGGAAGTGCTGCAGAGTCAGTGCCCCTGAGAGCAGGCCTCAAACGATGACAAATTGCTGGTGGAGAAATACCCCAGCTTCCTCATCCACCAGCAGGAAAACTCTGCAGCATGATCAATATTCTCCTCCAGACGCCCCTGGGATTGATCTCCAGGAGCCCATGACGGGCCCTTGATTATTATCGCACGCAGCTATGGCTCCCTTCTCTTCTCTTCGAACTATTCCACTTTCCCACCAGTGTTTCCTGGGACTGCCTTCCAAATAACCAACTTGCATTTGAATTTTTGTCCCTGGATCTGCTTCTGGGGGCACCCATCAGGATGTAAAAGACACAAAGGTGAGCTAACAGCTCTGAATGGACCCTGGAATTGTAAGAGACAAGCGTGGAGGCCAGCAAACACCTGTAACTGTAGCATTTTGGTGTGATGGTTAAAACCATCTGACTGGTTTCTACTCCCATATTGCTGACCTCTGCACAAAATCTGTGAATGCTGAGTAATCTTGATAGCCTGTTTTCTTTGCTCCTCCTAAATTACGTGCTTTTTGCTACCTAGAGTGACAGGAGCAGAACAACGCCAGTCTCGGTTTGCTCTGTGGCAGACTGAACCCTCTGTGTTCTGCATCAGAAGGTCAAGATCCAAGCACAATTTGGGGTCTCGTGAGTTCGCTGATGCACACCATGGGGAATCCTTGGGGGACAGGACATCCCGCATTTGTGCATGCCTCTAACAAATGTGGGCTTCCCTCGTGGCTCAGACAGTAAAGTGTCTGCCTGCAATGCAGGAGACCTGGGTTCAATCCCTGGGTTGGGAAGATTCCCTAGAGAAGGAAATGGCAACCCACTCCAGTACTCTTGCCTGGAAATTTCCATGGACTGAGGAGCCTGGTGGGCTACAGTCCAAGGGGTCGCAAAGAGTCAGACACGACTGAGCAACTTCACTTTTAAACAAATGTATGTGGAGAACTTATTGCTGGTCAGAGTCTGGGGGATCCAGAAGGGATGTGCATTAAGTCTGCTCAGGCTGTTGCTACATGCAGCTCTACCAGCCCCTCCCCTGGGGGGCCTGGCCACATGGAAGCTCCCTTCCCATCCGGCCTAGATGAAGCTAGAGCCTGCTGAATGCTCTCCCTGCAATTATTTCAGGCCTCTCTGCTTCAACCTCCACCCTGGGAGCAGTGTTATCCTTCTGAAATACCAAACTGCATGCCACTCCCCTGCTCAACAGTCATAAGTAGCTTCCCTTTGCCTGTGAAATAAAGGACAAACTTCTGACTGCATGTGCAGCCAGGGGCTCTCCAGTCTGGCTCTACACCATCCTCCGCACCTTTCTCTTCCAGCAGGTGGTTTGCATTCCCCCGAACACTCCACAATCTTTCAGACCACTATCCTCTCGCATATGCCATTCATTAGGCCTGAATCTCACTTATTCTTTTAGCCAATCCCTAGTCACTGTTGAGCACCCACTTAGAATGTCACCTCTCCTATGAAGACTTGCTCACCCCCTCCTCTAGTTTCAACAGCACCAACAGCCATGTCTTCTATGTCCCTTGCTGTTGTTACCCACTTGGCAAATTCAGTATTGAGTACCCTATGCTATCACTGTTTCTGGGTCTGTGTGGAAAGCAGGGGTGTTGCCATTTTTGTTCATCTTTGTACCCTACTGGTGGGCTTCAGACAATACCTGGCACACTATACATTTGTAAGAAATGCTTGCAAACACCTGCCCAGACTTCAGAGAGCCAAAAGGAGATTTAACCCTTTCTCTCCAGTAATTGGTACCATTCCTGGTGTAACATCCATCCTGCACACCTGGATGGTAATGTTCACTTGGGTTGTCCTCTCAGCTGCTTCTGTTTTGGGCCCCTACCACTTCTCTCCCTTGCTTTATAGCTGAGCTCTGGAGGTTGCACCAGGATCTGAGGTCCCCAGGGTGCTCTGAGGTGCCAGGTGCCAGAGCTGAGCAGGTGGACTTTTATTGCCCCAGGGCTGCATTGTGAGGCTCCACAGGCACGAAACTGATGGCATGGCAGCCCCCATAGACACCCACAGGGAGCCCTCAATTCTGAGGGGTGACAAGGAGAGTCAAGAGGGGAAGGAATCGGATGGAGGTGCATTATACCTGCAGAAGCTGAAACATCATTCACAGGCGGAGGGGAATGTCTCCAAAGGGACAGCCAAGCAGTTATGTGTCCGTATCTAGGGAGGAGAGGTGAGTATGCAGCAACCTCACAGGTACTCAAGTGAGACCAGCAGCCGCTTACTCCTCCCAGAGGTCAATGGCAGCGCCGGCCTCGACAACATTCAACCATCCTCAAACTAGAAAATAATTAGCCAAACCTCTTCACTCAGCTGAGAGTCCACTGATTTAAGATACAGGCCAGAATGTTTCATTCTTGAGAGATCTGGATTTTATGACTGCTTACCACAAACTGAACCAGGTAAGATGCTATGTGTTTTCTGTGCATCGACTCAACGAACTCCCATCATGAACCCTGGCTGGTAAATTTCATAAGTATCCTCCATTTTGCAGATGAGAAATCAGAGGCTCAGTGAAGTAACTTGGCCAAATTCACACCATCACTAAGGAGCGGAACTGGGATCCTTATCAGTTCTGCCAGGCCCCGTGATCCATGTCTGGAACTTCTACACAATGCCACCCTGAGTACAATGCCTTCCCTGACATCCATGGAGAAGAGACTGTATAGAAACAAGGTAGGGGCCTGGCCCCTGGTGCTTGGCCCCTAGCTAGCTGTGTTTCCCTGGAGAAGGCACCTGATTTTCTGGATCGCAATAATTTCCTCGTTAGACAAGACTGTGACTGCACATCTCCTTTAGATTTAGCATTTTATGAGTCTGTGGTGGAACTGTATTTTCTTTGATGCATGGTTATCAAGGGTGGGTATCTGGGGTCTATGAAAAGATCGACTGATGGAATATGGAATTGAGTTTAAGTAGTTGGCATATTCCTGAATCATGGTATGAGAACGGCTTTCATTGCAGTTTTAGGTTGTTGCATTGATAAACCTTCTTTTTTACTGTTAGAAATTATGCTTTATTACAATGCTCTAATATATAAAACACTGTGGGTTTTGGCACTAAGAAAATCAAAGAGATCAATGAATCAGAATCAAGTATCCAGAACAGGGTTGTGAGCACTTGATTTATGAAAAATGATTCATGACAGAACAATGGGAAAAGGATGATGTTTGCAAAGAATGGTGTTGGATTAATGGGGTAGACATATGTAAACCATACTGTGTCTTGGCCACTGATACACCAAATACAAATACCAGTACCAGTGCCAAATGGATCAACTGGATTATAGATCTAAAACTGAAAAGTAAAGTCAGTGGCGATAAACCCTGAAGGGCCAGAGTTTTAGTCCCTTTGACACATTCCAGTTCTCAAGTGTTAAGTTCCTTGAGTGGGTCTGCCCATCTCAGGTTGTCAACTTCCTGAGGACAGTAACTCTCTTTAAAATCTGTGCATAAGCGCCAGTGAATATCACAAATGGGCAAGTGATGAACACCTCTGGAGGTGGTGACCATGGTGGTTTAATTGAATAACTGTGTTTTCATGTTTATTTGGGACTTTAACAATCACTACGAAGCATTCTGTATACTGCTGTATATCAAATTATCCCAAAACGTAGCAACATAAAGCAACACTCTTATTATGCCCACAGATGGGTTCTGTGAGTCAGTAGTTCAAACAGGGCACAGTGGGGATGCCTTGCCTCTGCTTCATGCTGTTTGGGGCCTAAGTTAGGAAGACTCAGTGGTTAGAGGTGGCTGATTGCCTGGGGACTAGAAGCACCTGGAGGATCTTCACCCACATCTGGCAGTAGGTCCTGGCTGTTGGCTGGTGTATCTGTTTATCAGAACATATACACATGGCCTCTCTGTGTACCTGTTCGGGCTTCATCACACCATGGTGGGTGGGGTCATAATGGTAGGACTTCTCTTATAGCAGTGTGAATGCTCCAGAAAGCAAGGCAGAAACTGTATCACCTTTTATAACTTAACCTTATACGTTACTTCTACTTCATTTTATTGGTTATAAGTGAGTCATTAGAACCAGATAAGATTCAAGGAGAATAGATATGGTCACCCACCTCTAGATGGGAGGAGTGTCAAAACAGGCACCACATTTTTACTTTTTATAGGGTAGGAACTGTGTCATAGTTATCTCTGAATCCCTATCATCTAACTTGGGACATGGCACAGAGTAGATGCCCCATGAGTGATTGGTAGATAAAGCAATGGATAAATGAAAGGAAGGAAAATTCATCCCATTGGAGAGGGTCACTCTGAGGAATATAGACATTTAGTCATTTTTACCTATTTTTGTTTGCATTGCATTTGGTTTTGTGTTTCAATAATAAAGGAAATCCGGAGAAGGCAATGGCACCCCACTCCAGTACTCTTGCCTGGAAAATCCCATGGACAGAGGAGCCTGGTAGGCTGCAGTCCATGGGGTCGCTCAGAGTCAGACACGACTGAGCAACTTCACTTTCACTGTTCACTTTCATGTATTGGAGGAGGAAATGGCAACCCACTCCAGTGTTCTTGCCTGGAGAATCCCAGGGACGGGGGAGCGTGGTGGGCTGCCATCTATGGGGTCCCACAGAGTCAGACACGACTGAGGCGACTTAGCAGCAGCAGCAGCAATAAAGGAAATCACAGTTTGTACAAGACCTGCAGAATGGAAAATAAGTTCAACGGTATTATGATACTTGTGCTCTTAAGGAGCATTCTATGGTCATTCATTCTTCTTCAGCCCGATACAGTCTCCTATGTTTGAATTTGCTGCATGGTTTCCAGTAGACCATTTTAGAAATCAAGTTCTACCAGAACAGATTGAACATTTCATGGTGAGGTCTGAGCTGACTCCCTCAGTCTGCCTGCCCAGCTGCTCGTTCTCTGTACTCTCCTCCCATCTCTCCCCATCCTGCTATCTTTCCTTTCCCCTCCCCTGTTCTTGCTTACTCCATACTCCGCCTCCAATGTTCCCTCCTCTAGCTTGGGGGTGGGATGTCTTCAGAATTGTTAGAGGAGTCAAGGAACGGGAAGCCACCTCTCCTCCCCTGGAGAAGGTCCAGATTTGGATTAGAGCCATTGGTCCCTGGAATTCTCTTCCTCATTGCTTTGGTATATGGTGTTTCATTGCTTTTATGGGCACCAACTTATGATGTCATGTGAAAGGCTTAAAGCTCCTGTGGTTGCAAACTAGCACAAAAAGCCCAATTTTACTGAGACACAACAGAAAAGGATTCCTTAAGAAGAAAAACCTTGACAATGGGAATCTGCCATTCCCAAATCAGCATTTGGAAAATTCCAGTCACATAAACATATGCCAGCAGAGACCTCAGAGACTATCTTGCCCAACTCCTCCTGTAACAAATAGGGAGCTGGGAGCCAAAGACGAAGAGCTATAACAACCAGCATTTACTGGGTGCTGACTCTGCCCCAGGCACTTCATTACTTTATTCCAGTTGTGCAACCACCAGACGAACTGGAATCATTAACCCCATCTCCAAGATGAAGAGACAGAAGCTCAGAGAGGGTCAGTAACTTCTGCAAGGTCACACAGCTAGAAAATGGCTGAGTAGAGATTTGAATCCAGTGTCTAGGATGAGTCCCCGAACTGTGCTCTTAACCATTAGACTATACTGTGTTTCTAAGTGACCTTTTATCCTCCCTTCCCCACCCAGGGTCACATATATTAAGAGTTAATAGATCAATTTCACAGAGGTAAGTTGAGCAGTGCCTGGAATTCAACAAGTGATGCTGCAGTTCAAGTCAAAGTCAGACTTTGTTAAAGTAAATTCTAATTCAGACTAGAGAGCCTAGGAGACTTTAGGGATGGTCCTTTGTAGAAACCACTATGAGCTTAGAGTAAGGACCATGGCAATGTGGTTCAGTGGTTTTAAGACTCAGACCTGAAGTCAGCATCCTAAGGTTCAACACAAGTTCTGCTTCTTCCTAACTTAATCCCACTGTGCATCAGTTTTCTCATCTATACAATGGGAGATAGTGATAGTTATCTGCCTGGGCAGATGTAAAAGGCAAAAAAACACTAATAATCACAAAGTTCCTAGAACAGTGAGCTCTTACAAAGAATTTGCTCTGTTATTACTCAATGTAGTCTCCAGGGCCTAACATAGGTTTCAGCACATGGAAGGTGTTCAATAAATGTTTGTTGAATAAATGAAGAGAAATATATTAGTAGTTGTAATGGCATTCATCTGTTCTTCATCCTCTCAAAACAGAAAACAAGAATTAAAAAAAAGTTTCTCCTTGATTTTACCTTATAGTTTTTCCATATGTGGACGCTTGATTCTTCTGTGATTGAAACCACTGTTCCTTGGCAAAGCCTGGAGGAGCCTGAGGACCAGCTGTTTTCCACTTTAATTCTTTTCTGAGGCCCATTTTACCCAGGAAGAGACATCTTAAAAATGTGGAAGACCACAGCTTCAGGACGCTCAGTTACAACTGTCAAAAACTCAACCCAATCTGATAGAAGCCAAGAACTAAATTTCTTGACTCAACTATAAACTACAAAGATGACTTCAGGCATGGCTAGATCTAGGGATTCAAATGATGTCATCAGGACTTGGTCTTGTTTGATCTCTAGCTCTGCCTCCTTCAGTGACGGTTCTATTCTCTGGCAAGTTCTCCCCTGTGATGGCAGGATGGCCGTCAGCAGTTTCAGATTTATATCCCCACTCCACAACCAGGGGAAACAAAGTACTTACTTTAATCACTCCAGGCAGAGTCCCAGTTTCACCTCTGAGTGGACCAGCTTGGGTCCTGTGTTCAATCCTGAACCACCACTGCGCCTCCAGGAATGAAACACTTTGATTTTCCAGGCTTCATACATGTGTCCCCCACCTTGATCTCAGTAGAGCCAGCCCCAGACAAACTATCTAGACTAAGACTGAGATGCTATCCCACTGGAAGAGAAAGGAGATGGGCAGGCACAAATCACAATCTTCTACTATAACTAGGCAGAAGAAGGGGTACAGCACCTTCCTTAAAAGGGTGGTAGTAAATAAGCAACCCCCATCTTACCTAAAGCTTATTCTTCTATCAAACCCCACAAACCTCCTTCTAGCTCTAAGGCAGTGATTTTCAAAACTTTTAACTTCTTCCTTCAGCAAAAAGTGAAACTTATATTGAGAAGTAGTACATATATGAGCTGAAATGTTTCTACAAATTTACTTTTTATTAACTGCAGTGCACTCTGATAGTTTCTATTCGATTGTATTCCATTCCATTCTAATTTAGTCCATTATATTCCTTCCTTTCCATTCCATTCCAATTCATTTTGTTATTTTTATTAGTCAGGACAATGCTTAGGCACTAAAGCCCTAGATCGCAGTGGCTTAATGAAATAAAAGTTTCTCTCAAGCTCATGTCCTAGCCCAGTGCAGATCAGGCAGCTCTACTTCGCGGCCTCCTTCCTACTCCAGGGAGCCAGGCTCTTTCCATATTATGATGCCACCACCTTCAACACAGGATTGTGGTAGATAGGAGCAAGAGGAGGAGAGAAACAGAGATAGGGAGACACACACAGAGTCTTCAGGGGATTTCATGGCTTATCTGACTTGCCTGCATTCGACGGCCAGAAACTAATAACCAGGCTCCACCCTAACGGTAAGGGCCACCGTGAAACACAGTCTGAGCACCCAAGGAAGACGAAGTGGGATCGATGAGCACCCAGGCAGTCTATGCCACACTAGTTATGTCTAGTATATGCCTTTTTGTAGTTTGCTAAGAAAGAGGGAATGCTGGTTCTGACTCACTCCATGGAGTCAGGACTCTTGCAATGGTTGCCAGTGCCTTCGTTGGAAAAACCTGGCCCAAGCAGCCCGCCTTGACTTTTTCTCCCTGTAGACTAACTCTTCTTTGCTTCTGCCTTTCTACTCTTGCCTCATGGCATTTGACTGTGTTGTCCCTGACAAGGAGACCCTGACCACCTTCCCGACCACCTTCCTCTCCACCCCCACCACTAAATCTGTCCCTGACTTTGCCTGAGAACCTTCTGCCTCACATCCCAGACTCCCTGAAGGAGTGGCAGCCACGGCTCCTGTCTCCTGCCTTGAGCTGTCCTCCAGCTCTCTCAAGCCGTTTGTCTACCTTCTTACCCTGGGCAGCCCTGGGGCCTGTGGGGAGCAGGCTTTGCTTCCATTTCCTGTCCTGAGACAGAAAACGAGACACAGGTTCTGCAGGGCAGCTAATGGTCCCTGGAACTGTGGGACTCTGCCTAGGTCAGGGCTGAAGTAACTGAGCCAGCCAGGCATGTAATAAGATAGCTCTCCCTGCTCCCTGCTTCCCCTGCCACCCCCCCACTACTGCGGTGAGTGGCCATGGAATCTGATTCTAACAGCATCTTTATCTCCACAATAGGCCTCAGGGTTCATTATCTAAAAAGCATTGGCTGTTAGTAAAGTAGCAATTTTATTACCATAGAGGAGAGCTGTCCCTTTAAAACCAAGCAGCAGAGTGGAGGCCAGGCTCTTGGGTTCCCCAGTTAAAAGACTTTCTGGTTCTGGAAGAATTGAGGGCTTACTGATATTCAAGTTGAAAACAGTTTTAGTCAATGTTTAAATGGTGCTTACCATGTGCTCGGTGGCTCAGATGGTAAAGAATCTGCCTGTAATGTAGGGGACCCAGGTTCAATCCCTGGCTTGGGAAGATCCCCTGGAGTAGGAAATGGCAACCCACTCCAGTATTCTTGCCTAGAGAACTCCATGGACAGAGGAGCCTAGCAGGCTACAGTCCATGGAGTTGCAAAGAGTTGGACACGACTGAGTGACTAACACCGTGTGCTAGACATGGTTCCAGGTGCCTTACAATATTAACTCAGTTAAGCCTCTCAGAAATTCTACAGATGAGAAAACTGAGGCTCAGAGAGGGCAAGGATCTAAAAAAGAGCAGAGTCAGGATTCAACTTAGGCAGCCTGGCTCCAGAAACTGCCTTCTCAACTACTAGGTTATACCCTTCTCCTGAGAATAATTTTTTTTTTTTGTATATAATATTTATATGCTGCTTACAGTTCCTGAAAGGCTTTCACATACTTTCCTGATCCTCATAAGAACCCTGTGATCTAGACAGCATGATGATAAGGGGGCTCCTAGTTTATCATGAAGAAAATTGATATGCTTTAGAGCCAGCTTGAAGCAGCTTTCAAAAGCCAACTGTTAAATTTTCAGGAATTTTGGAACCCCATTATAAATGATGGTCATTTTTTTAATGAAATTGTAGAAATTTATAATTAAATAAATTATGTTCAAACAAAGGCAAGAAAAACTCAAAACTCATAACTCCTTAACCCATTTACGCCGTTTTACTCTTCTTCTGGCACTTGAGGTTATCTGTATCTCTGTTGCATGTTTCGGGGGGTGGGAGGGAAGCATGTACAATAGGGTGCCACCCTGCAACTCTTCCCAACTCCGTATCTAGTGACATCACACTGGTAGCTTGAAGTCAGCCATAGCTGACTCGTATTTATAGTCAGGTAGTATTTATACTAGGGAAATCAGCAGGTTTCTAGAAAGGAGTCCCCTCTCTGCCTCTCTTCCCCAAAGGGAGCTGATTATTAAATATTTCCTAGTGCATCCCTATTCCCATGAGTCTGACCATCTCTGCTCCATGCATGTCTCAAGTGTGTCCTGTCCTTCTCACTACTTAACTAACGTGGTCTCCTTCCTCCCAAATTCCTTATCAAAAGTCCAGCTCAGTCTGCAGCACCTCTGTCCTTTCTCTCTTGGACTCCCACTTCCCGGAAGGACCGTCCCCAGAAGCCCACAGCTGCCTGCACTCGGCCTGAGCCCGCTGACACCCAGCCCCCGCCTGGCTCTCGTTCCTGCCAGGGCCACATTTTGCCTCCATTGCAACTTCCCAGTACAAAGACCCACCCACCCTCCTGTTTTCCCTCTCAGGCGCTGGAGTCAGTGAGGCTGACTGTTCTCTCCCACGGTCGGCCTGAGCCTGGTGGGCAAGAGGATGCTTAGCTTCTCTGTGTGTGTTCCCAGGAGCCCATTGCAGATCAAAGAATGGTCCTTCCCTAGTCTTAATGCAGAACACCCCTAACCATGCCGAAAGCTATTTGGCAGCCTGGGCCTGACTTATGGGCATTCAGGGGAGCAGAGATGTTAGTGAACCAACTGATTCCTAATAAGCACGGAATATGCTTATTCATCTTCATTCTCTATGAAATGCATTTCATTTTTTTAAATTAAGGATTCCCTTTCATTCAGTAGTTCCTTTGCAGCCCCAAGGACTTGTAAGAATTCCAGAACATTACCATAATATATGAATATAGGTAGGGCCCATTACGTGCCAGCACTGTCATAACTGCTTGAATAATATGAAGATGTAGGTACGATTATCACCTTTATTTGAAAGATGAGAAAAATGAGACACAGAGAGGTCAAAGAACTGGCTCAAGGTCACACAGCCTATAAAGGCAAATCCAGGTCTTGAACCCAAGCGGTCTGGCTTGAAAGTATATGTTTTTAATGGCTATGCTGAAGCGATCTTAAATCGACCTGGTGGTTTCCCCTCTAGGCTTTGACAGTACTGTTTATACTAGGGTTAAGAACTTACCGCATTCAATTGCTATTATCTGTCTACAAGTTTGTCTATATCTGCCCTGGTTCTTCACCTTAAACCCCTTGAGGAAAGGAATCCTGCCTTTTATTTTTGTCCAGGATCCAAGGCAGAGTATATGTTAAGTGCTCACCAAATGTTAGTTAAAATGAATGACCCTCCTTGTTTTTGAGGAAACTCATAACTCTCAACTGAGACCCAGAGATCTGATAAAGATTATAACAGAGGTCAGACAAGAACCCGGGTGGCCTGGCCCCCAGTCTGGCACTTGTTCTGCCCTGCCTCCATGTTCTTGTTAGCTTGGGGGACTGGAGATAAGGTTATGGAGGATGTAGAGCAGGCTGGCATTGCTCACCCACCACATTGGAACACTGGCTCATGGCTTTTCTCAGACAGAGTGTGCGCGTCCCAAACCCCACGCCCCCCTCCAGGACAGAGACAAAAGATAAATGGCCATTGCTGTGCTGATCACTCCTTGCTGGTGCAGGCGGACACAGTTTGGGCTGGAGGCCAGTCTCCAGTCTCATCTGATAAGATGTATAAATGCTCAGAGCACCGAAGATTTAAGAACAAAATCCAGAGTCTCCTCATTTACTTTGTGTGCATCAGGACTATTCTAATCCAGATCCTATCAAGGAGAAGGCGGAGAGATCCCACCCCCACTACTAATACACACACACACAGACACACACAGATACAGACACACACACACACACACACACACACACATTTTGTCAGTCTCCTAACATGGGCAGAGATTACCTGAATTTCAACCACCTTTTTTTGAAGCTTTTGGTTTCAACTAGCTGTTTTCATCCTTATCCTTAGGTATAGAGAAAAAAACTTCTGTTTAAGCTAATTGCCAATAGCCAAAAAAAGAAACATGGGGCAGGTTCTGTGTTATTTTACAAAGCATAAACAAATGACAAGTAAAAAAGATAACACCAGGGATTTTAAAAATCCAGTTAACCTCAGGGATATCACAAGGTCTGCGTAATTCATAGGAACTATACAATGAAATGTTGATAGTGTCACTAAGGTCCTGGCAAAGCTTGAAGCACCTTTGACAGATCAAAGAAAAAATAAAACATTATTCCATTTAGGTGCAGTGTTATGGATAACTTGGCATTATAGTTCTTTGGAAATGATTAACTCCATGTGGTATTGATGGTAACAATCCATTTTCTGGCATAATGAATTAGGCATTCCTCCATTGTTCTGTAGCTTGGCTCCATTCTGTGTGTATATATCAATGGCAATTTTTTTTATATCTTTCAGTTTCACACACACACAAAATAAAAACACACCCCATAGGCTGCCAGAGGAGAGAACACGAGCTCAAAGCTGATTTATTTGTATCACCCTGAGTAACCTATTTCCTACCTGAGACATGAAACCACATCAAGGGAAGAACTGTTTTTTACTTCTATGAACCAGGAGGGAAATTTCTACTCTTCAAGCTGGGATCTCTGAAACCTTGGCTGAAAAGCGTCCATTTTTATCTAACACTTTCTCCTTCTGAAAAGCCCTTGTTTTTAAGGAATAATTCTTCCAACAAAAACTCACCCATCGGGCATCTCACTCATGATTAGTTAATCTGTGAAAATGAGAAACAACCTCTAAGTGGCTGATATACTTTAGCAGCAAGAGATAATCACAGCCCCTAATTTCTGAAACTCATGATTGTCTTGTGACTCTGGGATTTTTAAACTGCAGGAACACCAATAGAAACAAGGTAAAGAGATAGAAGAGTCAGCTAGTGTGATATCTTGATTAAATTCCGTTGTAGTGTCCCTGTGTTAGGTTTGTTTTGTTTGTTTGTTTTTTAATGAGGAACTGCCTCTGAGAGTGCTAATCTGTCTTTAACATCATGGCATTTCCTTATAGTATGCTGAACCATCTCCATGGCATTTAAAAGTGAAATATTTGCTTCAGAAATAAAAAAGATAGGCAATAAAATGTAGCTGTAAACAAGCCTTCATGGCTTTATTTTTCATAGATAAATACACAATAAGTTCAAACTAGAATTGAATTCCTGAAGCAATACTCCACTAATCTGTATTCGGGGGTCTCAAGCGTATTATCTGTAATTTACAACCAATTTAAATGGCATTAACAGTCTCTCCCTCCTGGGAATTTAAATTTGCATCCTACCATCGAATTAAACAGTGATTGCATATTTTCTATAGGGGACGGAATGCTCTTTGATGCTTGTTTTGAATAATGAAGCATCTATTCATGCACAGGGTGCAATGTGCTCCTTTGTCCTCAATGTAATTGAAGCAAAATGTGAGTTTAAAAGATTTTTCTCCTTAGCCAAAGGTTTGTTGATTGGTGTCTATTTTCATCTATTCAAAATTAAGAAAACAGTCATCTCTCACTGTCCTGGAAAATCATTTATGCAAAAAGGCCTTGAATGAACGGAGGTCAAATTTTGTCTAATTGGATCTTTTCAAAGATGGAACAAGATGTCAGAGAATATTGCAAACTAACCTTTGGGGGAATTATATTGTGGAATAATTTACAATTCTTCTCTAGGACCAAGAGAATTAGAAGTGGAGGATAAGGGGAAAGGAAGCCTGTTTCTGAAGTAAGAAACTTAAATAACCTTGCTCTCCCATGCTAAACAATACCAAGGTGGGAAGGGAGGTAGGTTGCAAATCATAGAATCTGAAGCCTTAGGAATTCAGGGATGGCAAATTCATGTGGGTGCCATTTGTTTCCCATGGCAGATGCCAATAATCAATGACAGCCCTCTCTGCCATTGAGGGAAGATGGAGCCTCGTCATCAAGTACTCTGGGCAGCCATTTTTAATTAATTTACCTATCTCATTTAATAGATGGTTCTAGAAAGACAGCATGTCCCTCCAAAGGTCTCAGATCAGAACTAAGAACTTGCCACTACTGGTGGCTCAACAGTGTCCTTTCCACCTAACACCACCAGCATGCTCCCTGAGCCTGTCAATGTGGATCATTATACCCTCAGGGCAGAGCACCTAGTAAGTGTCAGTAACTACTTACTTTAACTGAATGAATGAATATGAGATATATACACTATGAAAACTTTATCATTATGGGAAAGAAGTTCCTTCTTTGGAATAAATAATCCTCTAACCCAGTTGACCATAATTAGATGAGGTCCAAATAATATTTAACATCTGTTTACCAAAGCTTTTATTCAGCAATAGAGAGTATCATATATATCAATAATATCAACAAGAACTAAGCACTTAAGAGAAGAAATTGTTTTCAAAGACCTTAAAGCTCTTTGGATATAACTATTAATATATAACTGATATGCATTGCAAATAATCATTCAACAAAGAGGTAACTGAAGGACTCACTCTGCTGAATTTGAAATAAACCATATTGAAAAACTGAATAATTCAGACTTTTCAAAAATTGAGATGGAATTTTCTGTTTATTACTCTGTGTTAGTATTCTAGAGTACTTTCCTTAAAGAAGTAGAAAACTAAGTGTTCCTGACACTTGTCTAGAGGATATCAAAGTTCTGTGATATTAAATGTCGGCTGTTTTGCTTTACAATCTTTACAACTTCAGGATTTGAAATGATGAAAATTATAAAAATTCAACTGTCCCACATTCTTACCCAGTAACTATATCCCAGTGGTTCAGGCAGGGATAATTTTGCTCCCAAAGGGCCATTTGGCAATGTCTAGAAACAGTTTTGGCTGTCACAACTGAAATCTATGAGTGGAGGCCAGGGCTGCTGCTGAACATCCTACAATATACAGGACAGCCTCCAACAACAGAGAGTTATCCAGTCCAAGCTGTCAATAGTGCCGAGGTGGAGAAACCCTGGTCTATCCCCTCCACCCAGGACTGTTCAGATCCATTCATCCCTACACTGAATTTAGGCTGTATTGATCTGTAGTGAGGAGAACATTTCACTGTAGTTATCAGAATATTTTATTTCTCTCTTTTTTCTTTTAAGATGGCCAAGTTCCTTACGCTGATGGAAAGGTAGGTATTGATTGATGTTCCTCTTGTTTGCCTTCTCCTGGAGCCAAACTAAGGGTTAGTTCAGCTAGCTCAATTCTGGGATTTTCAAGAGCACAGAAAAGGATTTCAGGAGCTCCCCCAGGGTCCTAGATATGCTCTGCTGATGTACCAAACATTGATCTAATAAAGGCAGACAGGGGCAGGAACTGCCCACTACTGGGTAAAGCCCAGGATGGCATCCATTTGAAGGTTTCTGACCAAGTTGCATAGAGGACTTTTGTTGCTGTTCTTCCTCTCCTAATTCTAGTTCTGCTGCTAACTGACTTTGTGATCTGGGAGACTGGGAGCACACTGCTGATATTCTCTGCTTCTCAACAATTCTATTTTGTTGGTACTCATACTGTTCTCCTGGCAGATAAAGGGGGAGAGTAAAAGCCAAGACATTTCAAGTGCTATTCAGTGGGGGTAGCACTTCTAACTCTGTGGGGTAGATATTGTGTCCCGTTTACTCTGCAGCTCCATGGTTCCATGCTTGACACAAAATAAGTGCTTAATAATAAGTATTGGCGTGCCTGCTAAGCCGCTTCAATCATGTCCAACTCTGTGTGACCCTATGGACTGTAGCCTGCCAGGCTCCTTTGTCCACGGTATTCTCCAGGCAAGAATACTGGAGTGGATTGTCAGGCCCTCCTCCAGGGGATTTTCCCGACCCAGGGATCGAACCAGTGTCTGTTATGTCGCCTGCATTGGTACGCGAGTTCTTTACCACTAGTACCACCTGGGAAGCCCAAAAGTATTAGTAATACTTTGGAAACTATTTGGCAGCATCTACTGGGCTGGAAGAAGCACAAGCTGGAATCAAGACTGCTGGGAGAAATATCAATGACCTCAGATATGCAGATGACACCACCCTTATGGCAGAAAGTGAAGAGGAACTAAAAAGCCTCTTGATGAAAGTGAAAGAGGAGAGGGAAAAAGTTGGCTTGAAGCTCAACATTCAGAAAACGAAGATCATGGTATCTGGTCCCATCACTTCGTGGCAAATAGATGGGGAAACAGTGGAAACAGTGTCAGACTTTATTTTAGGGGGCTCCAAAATCACTGCAGATGGTGACTGCAGCCATGCAATTAAAAGACGCTTACTCCTTGGAAGAAAAGTTATGACCAACCTAGATAGCATATTGAAAAGCAGAGACATTACTTTGCCAACAAAGGTCCGTCTAGTCAAGGCTATGGTTTTTCCTGTGGTCATGTATGGATGTGGGAGTTGGACTATAAAGAAAGCTGAGCACTGAAGAATTGATGCTTTTGAACTGTGGTGTTGGAGAAGACTCCTGAGAGTCCCTTGGACTGCAAGGAGATCCAACCAGTCCATTCTGAAGGAGATCAGCCCTGGGATTCTTTGGAGGGAATGATGCTGAAGCTGAAACTCCAGTACTTTGGCCACCTCATGTGAAGAACTGACTCATTAGAAAAGACTCTGATGCTGGGAGGGATTGGGGCAGGAGGAGAAGGGGACAACAGAGGATGAGATGGCTGGATGGCATCACTGACTCGATGGACGTGAGTCTGAGTGAACTCCGGGAGTTGGTGATGGACAGGGAGGCCTGGCGTGCTGCAATTCATGGGGTCGCAAAGAGTCGGACACGACTGAGCGACTAAACTGAACTGAACTGAAACTGAATCTAGTAACTATACTCCAAGATGTGTACCCTAAAGAAATGGGTGCATACATCCTGCAAAGGACAAGCACAAGATGCTTTATAGCATCATCAATAATAGCCAAAAAAAAGGATTCCAGTGTTCAATGATAGGAGAATGGTTAGTGTTCATACAGTGGAATGATATAGCTCAAGAAAACACAGTCAACCATTCTAAAAAGAAATCATACAAATGAACTTATTTACAAAACAGAAACAGACTCTCTAAGTTAGAGAATGAACTTATGGTTACTGGGGAAAGGGGAGGATGGGGGAAGGGATAGTTAGGGAATTTGGGGTGGACATGTACACACTGCTATATTTAAAATAGATAACCAACAAGGACTTACTGTATAGTACAGGGAACTCTGCTCAATGTTATGTGGCAGCATTGCCTGGATGGGAGGGGAGTTTGGGGGAGAATGGATGCATGTATATGTATGGCTGAGTTCCTCTGCTGTTCACTTGAAACTATCATAACATTGTCAATCGGCTATACCTCAATACAAAATAAACAGTTTTTTTTAATGACAAAAAAATCAACTATTACATATACAAGTCTCAGCAGAAGGCCTGGTAGTAGGGGATGCTTAGTAATGATAGTGACAATGGTAGTTACTGAGCATTCACCATGTGCCAGGGGCTTTTGGGGGTTTACAAAGACTAATTCATTTCACCACCAGAACAACCCTACGAGGCAGCTTCTATTTCTATTACTATTTTACAGAAGAGAATAGTGAGGCATAGAGAGGTGAAGTAAAATTTGGCTGAACTAACCTGAAATACAGATCCTTTCTGACATTTTTTTTTTTAGAAAAGTACCATATATAAAGCAAAATTAGGGAAATTAAAAGCAATGGCCTGCCTTATATTTAGTATGGACATATGTTTTCTTCCCTGCATTTTAGTGCGCTTTTTTCTTTTTCCTAGATCTTTCTGTCTGGTATCTCTTGGTCAATATTATTTTTCAAAGTCCAAAGCCCATGCAGATGATGCTCTCGTGATTAAAGGCTATCATTTGAAGTGCTCAGTCAGTGGCAACCTGAGGAGGCATTTTGCCTTTGATCTGCCTCACTGCCCAGCGACAGGGCTGCCTCAGGACCCATGGAGGGCAGGAAGTCAATGGAAACCTGAGGGTGAAGGTTTTTTTAATTTTTTTTCTTTTAGGCCCCACTATGCACCATGTGGGATATTAGTTTCCTGACTAGGGATCGATCTCACACCCCCTGTAGTGGAAGCCCAGAGCTCTAACCACTGGAATACCAGGGAAGACCCCCTGAGAGTGAAGTTTTGAGGCGGGTCCAGGGAGCTCAGGGCTCTCAGGTTCCCTGTCAGGTCTGGCAGAGAATGAAGGCCATGATGGTCCAGGAGCAGAGTAGCAAAGGGGCGTTGGAAAGGGCCGCTTCTCCCACCAGGCACTTTCAAGATTTCCACAGTTAATGTGGCGTCCATGCATTACAGTGGGCTCATAAAAATCTCATTCAGGCTATTGCAGGCTTCATTGTGCCCCCGAGTTTATCGGTTTGGTGTGGTGGTGCTGAGAAAATTGGAGTGAGGGAGAGTTATCTGAGTGATGAACTCTGAGGTTGTGTCTCAACTGTTCACATGAAACACTTCTGCACATTATTTTGGACTCCCCCAAGTCTTCCCCAGTGGTTCAGTTAGCAAAGAATCTGCCTACAATGCAGGAGACCTGGGTTCGATCCCTGGGTAGAGAAGATCCCCTGGAGCAGGAAATGGTAACCCACTCCAGTATTCTTGCCTGGAAAATTCCGTGGACAGAGGAGCCTGACAGACTACAGTCCACGGGAATCTCCAAGAGTTGGACATGACTGAGCAACTGACTTTCACTTTCACTTTTCAAGTCTTCTCCATTCGAAAAGGAAATAAATACAGCCGATTAGGGAAAACTCACTGTTTCACGGCCACCCTCCTCCCATCGAGTTGGAAAACGTTGCCATTGCTAAAATGACAAATTCATCTGTGGTGTGTGTGTATGTGTGAGAGAGAGAACATGCATGGAGGGTTGCAATCATATCCTAGGCAGAAGCTGGAAGTTTATTTATGATTTGCTCAAGGTTTATTCCCCACCCCCATCCCTGCACCCCCAAGGCAGGGTTCGGAGAGGGCAGAGATGGGACTATTAAATCCCCTCATCTGCAGCTCATCTCAGCTCTCTCGGCAGCTGGTGCCTCCCCTCTACAGAGCTGGTACTCAGGGAGGTCGTTATTTGAGGAGCCGAGAGTTCTACGAGGTGATGGATAGTGTGAGACCTGCTTTCTTGGGGGCTATTCCGGACAATGGTTGACAGTAACTCAAAAATTCAGTAGGTTCAATGCTTTCAACTGGATTTAACTAGCTGTCTTTCGTGGGATCCAAAATAATAAATTGCCCCCCCCCCAAATTTTTAAAGAATTAATTTGAGAACAGAAGGCAGTGAGTTAGTCTTGGAATTCTCGGGACACTGAGTAAAAATTTCCTTGCTTTTTTTTTAAATTTAAATTTATTTATTTTAATTGGATGCTAATTACTTTACAATATTGTATTGGTTTTGCCATACATCAACATGAATCCACCACAGGTGTACACGTGTTCCCCATCCTGAACCCCCCTCCTATGGCTAACAGAAATTTCCTTTCCTAAAGAAAGTTTCTAGGGCTTTTTTAATTTAAAAAATATCTTAACATAAGTACAACTATTTATTAATAGACTTAAAATTATGTGAGTAATGGAGGGTCACTGTAAAACTGATAAATTAGAGAAGTAAAAAGAGGAAGTTACAACACTCAAAGAACCAATATTTGACATATAAACTTCATTTCCCCAAATGTATATGTGTATGTTTCTATAATTCTTTTTTTACGGAATATGAACATGCTTAGTATTAGTGATTTGTAACCTGCTTTTTGTTCAAAAAATAATATCACTTGAACATCTTTTCAAGTTAGTAAATAAGCTTCTGCACTATTATTTAATATAGTTGCCTCATGTTCCATTGTGTGATGTACTAGAATTAATTTAATCAATCCCTTTTTATGGACATGTTCTTGAAACTGATTATTTCTTGTTTTCCACCATCATAAATAAAACTGTGATGGGAATTCCCTGGCGCTCCAGTGGTTAGGACTTGGAGCTTTTGTTGGCGAAGGCCCGATTTCAAGACCTGGACAGGTAACTAACATCCCGCAAGCCACGTGGCATGACCAAAAAACAAAAGCAAAACAGACCTGAAGATTTTTAATTAACTTCCTTCCATTATTAAAACATGACCTCACTCATATTTAATAAATTATAAACAAAACTGTGAAGAACAATCCTGTACACAAATCTTTGTTTACATTCATGCATGTTCTCTTAGAAAAACTTGCTAGAATTGTCACTGATAGGGCAAAGGACATTTTTAAGTCTTTTGATGTGTATTACCAAATTGCCTCCAGAAAGGTGGTACGGTTCCAATCATTCACCACCAGTGCACGAGAGTGCCTACTTCCAAGCACAGTGGGGGTTTGTTTAAACAACATTTTAAAAGCCTGTGATTAACTTCCTTTCTATTGCTTTTCACTTCATCCTATCATGTCCTTGGCACCTCTCTGTTCTTCGCCCACTGCTCTGGTACTCTCAGAAAGCTAAGAAAGAGGGTATACCCTAAGCAGAATCCATTAAAGGAACTGGTTTTGGCAAACTCTCAAGGAATTTCAGCTTCATGCTGGAACAAGACAACACAAAGAGCTACCCATTCATTCTGTGCAGGAGGATATTTACATTACGTTTTATAACAGTCATAAATGAAAATGGCATTAATCTGCCAAGCTGTTGTTTTTAAAAGAGAAAAAGGGAGGAGGTGGTTGACCTACCCCATAGAGAAAGCCCTATGTCTGCCAGAGCTTTGCTGTGAGTATGATTTTAAATAGCAGGGCAAAGGTGATGAAACCAGCTCAACATCTCTGTCTCCATGGCAACAGCATCCTTGCTCTGAGGGTCTGACACAGCGGCAGGGACCAAAATACACTCCTTGTGCACAATTACACTGCAAGTTAGGAGTTTCTTTTTATTCCTTGTAAATGCACGATTTAAAAATATGAGCAAGGACAGAAAAGAGCAAATCATGCACAGCTAGAGGAGAGTCTTTAAAATGACTAAGCGAAGAAAATGAATATCCAAAGGGCTTGATAAAGTCTGCAGCCTACACTTACTATGTACAGAAGAGATTGAAAATCTTTCTCATATGAGAATAAAAAAAACTATCTATGCATGCATAGAAGTGCGTGCATTAACTTTTTAAAATGTCCTTTCCTTAAATTTTTAATACAGGTCAATCTTGCTTTCAGCATATCCACTTAGCTCAGGTTATGATTAAATCAATTAAAGCAACCACTGAATTTACATAGCTGGAAGCTCCTCATATGCTAAACTGAACAAAACTTCAAAGAAACCACATTAGCCCTGATTTATGGAGGGCATAAGTGGCCCCCTTTAAGGTCAGTAAAAATCTATTGGTCACTAATGCATCTTTGAATCCTGCCGAAGTCTACCTCACTGTTTATTTTTTTCTAATTAATTAATTAGTTTTTTGCTGTGCTGGATCTTCATTGCTGTGCACCAGCTTTCTCTAGTTGCTTGGCGAGCAGGGGCTACTCTGTAGTTGTGTGTGGGCTTCTCATTGTGGTGGCTTCTCTTGCTGTCGAGCACAGGCTCTAGGCTACACAGGCTTCAGTAGTTGTGGTGCACGGGCTTCAGTAGTTGCAGCTTGTGGACTCAGTGCTTGTAATGTACTGACTTAGTTGCCTCGAGACATGTTGGATCTTAGTTCCTGGGCCAGGGATCAAACCTGTGCCCCTACATTGGCAGGCGGATTCTTATCCACTGGACCACCAGGGAAGTCCCTCTATTTCATTTTCAAGAAACTGGAAATTTAAAAAGTACAGGATGGTGATTATAAACTGTTGGGTTCTTTCTGAGCTGGCACCTCTGCTGGCAAGTGAGTAATATTCAAGATACCTGGGATGATGACATAACTATTGAAGCTCCTTAATCTTTAGTTCTTAGAGAATGTACCTCAATAAATGTTGGGCAAATAAATGAATGGACAAGAACTATCAAGGGAATATGAAATAGACATGCAATAGGTTTCCTATATGTGTACTTCCATTGAACACGCCAAGACCATCTAAGTTGGGTGGATCTCAACCAGGGACAGTTGTGCCTCTCAGGAGACATCTGGCCATGTCTGGAGACATTTTTGTCCCAACTAGGGAAGGTGTCCTACTAGTATCTAGTGGGTGGAGGCCAGGGACACTGCTTGATACCCTACAGTGCACAGGACAGCCCTTGACAACAAAGAATGATCCAGCACAAAATGTCAATAACGCTGAGGTGGAGAAACTCTAATCTAGTCTCATTGTCCATGTGGCAACTTTTGCTTCAGAGGGTTCTATGGGTAGATTAAGTGGTTTTAAAATTCTATATTCAAAGTTATTCTCAAATTGGCTATTAGTATTTTCCTCATTGTTTTTATTATCACATCATTTCTCCCTTGTTTTAACCACAATATGTTCTAATTTGTTTTTAGGTAAACACTCCTAAAAGTAAAATAAATAATTAAGAATAAAAGCACAAAATTCATTTTTTCAATGAGAACATCTGCAAAGTGGCTGGCACAGAGGAATGTTCAATAAACATCAGCTATGGTTATTTTTTCCACAGATTTTTAGCATGGAAAAAACATATACACAAAATAACACATTGTGGGTTCACTGTTAACATAATAAATAATGAAAACCACATAAGTACACACTGCTCAACCCTTTTGGCACTCCTGTATTTCTCCTCCCTGATAGTATTCTATCCCTCACCTCTGAAAACCATTAATCTACTCATGTTAATCATGTCCTTGATAGAGATACAGATATATAAGTTATTTGGCTTTTCTTTTCCTTGAATCTTACATAAATGGAATCATACTATACAAATATTTTTGTGCATTGTTTATTTCACTCAGCATTTTGCTTTTTAACATTTCCCCATATTCATGTGTAAAGGCATCATTTATCCATTTTCAATGCTGTGTATTATTCTACTGCATGATTATGTCACAAATTATTCATTTTACCAGTGTTGGACATTGCTTTTCAGTTTTTGTCTATCATAAATGAGGCTGCTATGTACATTGCTATACATCTCTCCTGGGGGACATGCACAAGGGTTTCTTTACAGTAAAATTAGTAGGCTAAAGGTTTCTGCATGTGAACTTTACTAGGCAATGCCAAATTCTTTTCCAAAATTTTGTTGTACCAATTTACACACTTATCAACAGTATATACAGAATAGTATTGCTCTAAGATACAGAAATAGTCAACATTTGTTATGGTCACTTTTTAATTTTGCTTTATGGTAGGCATGAAATGGTATCTCCTGGTGGTATTAATAATTAATTGGTTAATTATTAATGAAATGAGAAGCTTTTCAATTGTGTATGGGTCATTTGTGTTTCTCTTTTTATAAAATATTTGTTAAAGCCTTTCACATAGTTTTCTCCTGGGTTAATAGGGACTGTAATAGGCAGACTTCTAAGATAACTTCCAATGATCCCCAAATCCTGATACTCATGCTCTTCTGTAATCCTTCCCCTTGAGTGTGGACTGGACCTAGTGATATGCTTCCAACAAATGGACTATGTCAAAAGTGATGAGGTGTCCCTTCTAAGATTAGGTTACAAAACACTGTGACTGTGTCTTGCTAGCACACTCTCTCTTGCTGGCAGCCTCTGCTGCCCTCTGGCTTGCTCCTCCAATGAGGCCAACTGCCATGTGTGAGAGGCTCTGTAGATTGGCCCACGTGGCAAGGAACTGAGAGAGGCCTCCTGCCAACAGCTCATGAGGAACTGAGGCCCCAGTCCAACAACTCGCGAGGAACCGAGTCCTGCCAACAACCACATGAGTGTGAGCTTGGAAGAGGATCCTGCCCAGTCTGTCTTTGAGATGACTGCCACCTGTGAGAGGGCCTGAAGCAGAGGATCCTACTAACCCTCGTCCAGATTCCTGAGCTACAGAAACTGTGAGGTCATAAATGTGTGTTGCTTTAAACTTATAAGTGTTGGGGTTATTTGTTACACAGCAATAGAAAACACACAAACACACATAAAGATGTGTGAGCTTGTATAAAAATGGATTTCATACATACATACATTCTGGATAAGAATTGTTAATTTTATGTCTTGCAAATATCTTCATTAAAATTGTGGCTATTTTTTCACTTTATTAATTTTTTTACATAAAGAAGTTCTGAAGTTTAATGTAACCAAATGCATCAATCTTTTTCTTTAAAGTTTAAATTTTTGTGTCTTATTTAAGAAATCATTCCTTACTCCCAGGGTAGTCATAGCAATATTTTCTCATTTTCTTCTAAAAGTTTTTAAGGTTTGCCTTTTACATTTAAGTTCTTAATCCATCTGGAATGGATGTAACGGTTCATTTCATATGGTGTAAATGACATAGGGATTCATTTTCATCCTTTCCCCTTAGGGATAGCCGATTTTCCCAAACCCATGTATCAAATAGTTCATTTTTTCTTCCCAACTTGCAATTATAACTGTCATATATCAGGTTTTCATATATGTATGTGTCTCTGTCTGGGGTTTCTTTTCTGTTTCATTGTCTAGCCCTTGTCAAGAGTACAGTGACTTTACTATAGTTACATAACAAGTCATGATATTTGGGGAGTCAAATTTCTCCACCTGCTTTCTCTTCTTTATAGAAGCATCTGGGCTATCCTTGGGTATTATTATTCATGTATGCTTTAGAAACAGTATGCCAAGATCAAGCTTGTTGGAATTCCACTGAATTTGTAGATCAATTTGGGGACAGTAGAATCCTATCTATGAACATAATTATGTTCATAAATGACTTATTTAGATTTTCTTTAACACCTTTCAATAAAATTTTACCATTTATTTCACGGAATTCTTAAATATTTTTATTAGCTTTATTCTTAGATACATTATATACTTCTGTTATCAGTATAATTGGTATAGTTTTGAAAATTATTTTCCTGACATGTAAAACTCTTAATGTATAAAAATCAACTTGACTTTTGTATACTGATGGAAGCTCCAAAATCATAATTACATTCAAGAAAAAAATTGATAATTTCCCCCTAACTTTACAGGAAAGCATTTGAGGCATTAAAGGAAATAAAAACTGTAATTAAATTATAATCAGTTTCTAATATAATTTATATATTTCTATGCTAGAGTGAATTTAGACATTTTTCATTCATTGATATGAAAAATTAACCTGTATAGTTAAACTAGATATTCTTTTATTTCTTCATATTTGGCTAATGTTTGAAATTTCTGGTTGTTGAGTTTCCAGCCCCAACTGCTCACCAGCACTGTTTGCCCCTTAGTCTTTCTCCTGTACACATATGATTTCTTTACATCTATCCCCTGTCCTCTCTTGAGGAATTTCCTATTCCTCATATTAGTTAAGGGAAGCTAAGGTACTATAACTAAGAGAACCCAGGCAGCTCTGCTTCCTAGAGTCATTTAGGGACTCAGGTTCCTTCCATTTTGTAGTTTGCCAAACCCCTAGGGAAAAGGATCCTTAACTTGGGGGCCCATGGATCAAATTCTGGAGGTTCATGAACTTGCATGGGGGAAAATTATTATTTTAACTAATCTTGTATGAGTTTCCCACTGCTGCTGTAATAAATTACTACAAACTTGGTGACTTTAAACAACACAATGTATTCTCTTAAAGTTCTGGAGATCAGGAGGACACTTGTGATTTTGTTTAGGGCTCACCTGAATAATCCAGGATGATTTCCCATCTCGGTATTCTAACCTAAACACATTTTCTGTAAAGTCTCTCTTACCACGTAAGGCAAAAGTCACACGTTCTGAGGATTAGGACATGGATACCTTTCGGGGCCAGAATTGGGTCTACCACAAATCCCTGATTGAAACTCAGCATTTCCTTATATTATGAGTGTAGACAACAACTCATAGTAGTATTAGCAGTACCCGGGACTTTGTTGGGCTTCCCAGGAGGCACTAATGGTAAAGAACCTGTCTGCCAATGCAAGAGACACAAGACACGAGTTTGATCCCTGGGTTGGGAAGATCCCTTGGAGGAGGGAATGGCAACCCACTCCAGTATTCTTACCTGGAGAATTCCATGGACAGAGGAGGCTGGTGAGCTATAGTCCATGGGGTCACAAAGAGTCAGACACAACTGAGTACACACGCACACATGGGACTTTGTCAGCAATAGAAATCACAGATACTCTCCATCTCATATTATAATTATTGCAGATAGCTGGATTTATGGAAGTCATTAGACCCACTATCAGATCTTGTTAGCTAATGCATTACTATAAATGTACATACAGTACAATTTCACAGACTTGATAAATACAAATGGCTTTCTTTTTAATCCCATGTTTTTCACCCTACGCATTTAAAAACTTATCATAAAACGTTCCTTAAAGCATTGTCACCACCTGCATGGTTAAAGCTTGTCTGGTTCTAGCCTGAAAGTAGCAAGAAGCATGGAAGAGGCATATTCAATGTCTTTAGATCTAGGCACTGAAGCCATGCTTAGTCCCTCAGTCCTGTCTGACTCTTTGCAACCCCATGGACTGTAGTCTGCCAGACTCCTCTGTCCATGGGGATTCTTCAGGAAAGAATACTAGAGTGGGTTGCCATGTGACAGGTTACCCACTCCAGTATTCATGGGCTTCCCTGGTGCCTTTGATGGTAAAGAATCCGCCTGCAATGTGGGAGACCTGGAATCCATCCCTGTTTGGGAAGATCCCCTGGAGTAGGCACTGAAGGGACACACATTATTTCTATTCACATTCCAGTTTCAAGAACATTAGCCTGCATCAGAATCCCCCAGAGGACTTGTTAAAACACACACTGTGGGCCCTAATCTCAGAGTTTCTTGGGTAGGGCCCAAGAACTTGCATTTCTAACCAACTCTCAGATGATGCTGATGCTTTGAGAACCGCTGGTATAGAGCATAGTAAGATGGCCATAAATAGCTGCAAGGAATGCTGGGAGATGTGTAGCCAGGCAGTCATGTTTAAATATAGTGTTAGCCATACAGAAGGGCTAAAATAGAAGAACATGGGGAGGGTACTCAACATGTCTGGCAACAACTCTATTACTATGGTTGATGGGGCAGATGGATTTTAATGACCAGCTGTTCGCCTTCACCTACTAGAGTCTATCTACTGCCCTGACCCGAGTCTCCTATGAGGTATGCAGAAATCCAGGGAGTCCCCCACAGACACAGATGTGCAGGGTAAGTTTGTATAAGTAATGGGGAAGGTGTGCTTGTCCCATTTTGTTAACCTTTTATGGTTGGGAGTATCCAGGAACAGCTCCAATGAGGCCTATTGGAGCGCATATTTATTCTCTGAGCTATAGTCCCAGGAATAGTGTAGAAACACAGCTTTTGACTCATGACTCAATACTGATGGGTACCATGCTTGTATAGCTCAGGAGGGAAATCAGAATCCCCCACTGCTGTCATGAATATAGGAAACCCCACTAATGAGCTAGTGAAACAAAATAGTAAAGATGAATGGTTGCAGGCCACCAATGAGACAGTATAACATAACCAAGTTAGTAGATGTCATAGTGGGAAGGAATCTACCATCCCTGAGGAAAGCTTTCATCTGAAGTTATTCTTTACACTGAGTACAGTTGGCCCTTAGTATTTTGATTTATGGTTGGTTGAATCCATGGATGGGAAACCTGTGCATAGAGCAGACAGACTATACTGAGTCATTTTATATAAAGGATTTGAGCAGCTGCAGATTTTGGTACAACCCTGCAAGAGTCCTGGGACCAATCCCCCATGAAGACTGTATCAGATGATGGAACCTTTTGAGAGGTTCCATAATCAAGTCAGAGTTTCTCTTAAATAGTCTATACACTGCTCCAGCAACACTTTGATTCAGCCAGATGATCTGTCTTGAGTCTCTGTACTGAATGGCTTGGTACAGTTAACAGATTTCCAGGAACATTGACCTGGCAAGGATTACTCTGGGAGTTTGGGAAAGTTAAAAATCTTCTTAGCCTTAAATACTGCCATCTGCCCAATGGAGACTATATCATCTGTCCTTAGCAAGAGGCATTTTGGCATATCAGAAAGCATGGGCTCTGTGGTCAGACTATCTGCGTGCAAACTGTAGAAATTGGGGGAAATGGCTGAATGTCCTTGAAAGGGAGCCTCAGTTTCTTCATCTCTAAGGTGGGGCTAATTATACTATCCTTACAGCATGTGATGGCGTGCGTGGTCAGTCACTTTAGTCATGTCCAACTCTTTGCTACCCCATGGACTGTAGCCCGCCAGGCTCCTCCGTCCATGGGATTCTCCAGGCAAGAATACTGCAGTGGGTTGCCATTTCCTGCTCCAGGGGATCTTCTCTACCCAGGGATCGAACCCAGGTCTCCTGTGTCTCCTGCCTTGCAGGTGGATTCTTTACCACTGAGCCACTGGGGAAGCCCACAGCATATGCATGGAGGCTTAAAATCGCATTGGTAAAAACGTCTAGCCCAGTGCCTGATCCATTGTAAACAGCCAACTATCACTGGTGACTTACCTCTTGCTCCTGTGCATGTTTTTCTTGGGGAGAGTTTGGGTATACCATTGCTGTAACTCAAAGAGTAATAAGAATTTATTGAAATCTGCAGCATAATAATAGACGTATTTAGGGCAGTAAGGGATTAGCTATGACAATAATAGCCCGTATGTAGGAATTAAACTCCAGAACATGGAGACAAAAGAGAACTTGAGTTAAGTTTTAAAAAGACGTGCTTACTAAGGAAGAAAGACACATTTTTTCCACCCCCCAGTGCAAGCTATTTTCCTAAAGACTCAAACAAGGCGGGTAAAGCTGAGGTTCTCTGACATAGAGGCTGAGCACTTCCTGATCCTTTTCTTAAACCAAATCTAATAGCTGGGCTTTGCCCGAGAAACTTCATGAACTGTAATTGTAATTTCAAGAATCACTATACCAAGAGCCCTTGAAACCACTAATGGAGAGAAATTTGGGTCTTTTTGTACATCCTGCTATTTCCTTTCATATCATCAAAGATCCTTATAGGAATAACAAACAGTTGTTTGGATTTTGGTTGCAATGGCCCGGACCAAAGGCTAGAATGCACTCTTCTGCATGCAGTCTGGCTAGAAATAGTCATACAAGAAAGGAATTTTTCCCCAACAAGCTCTTTAAGCCTCCCATGCTGGACCTGATTAATTCCTTTCATTCCAGTTAAGTTCTTTCTGGCTCTGTCTCTTTTCCTTCCTCAATTCAAGGAGTCTGAAGACGCACTTTCTAAAGCTTCCTAGTCTCTCTCTTATAGGAGAGGAATGTTCAGTCCCACAAAAGGAATACAGAAATGATTCCTTCTAGATGGCTTTCGACTCAAGGGATTTCTGTCTTTCAGTGTCTTCAGAAGGGGAAGACAATTCCAATTTTTGTGGGACTGGAAAAAATTGGGGCAGATATCCATTAGTGGTAGAAAATTAGAATAATGATGATGACGACAACAATCACCACAAAGCATGCCTAGGGCAACATCATTTTCAGTCTGTATATTTCCTCTAGACTAATTCCCACCCCACTCCCCCCCCCCCCAGCTTATGTGCCCAGTTTGAGTAATAATATGTCCTTGGTGCTGAGCAAAGCAGGTTGATTTCATCTAGTCTGCTCTCTGTGTTCCTCTTGTGGGAGGGCAAGATTGTAAAATGATGGTGGGGATAGTAAATTTTTGTTATTTATTGGCAGGACTTTCTATGCCCTTTGCTAAAAGCTCTCGTTGGGAGAAGCCGGCAGCAAGGAGGAAAGTATTTCTTTAGCATAGTTGTCATTTTTCAGTGAACGGAATGTAGTTAAAAAGGTCATAAATGCTGCCTCTATCTATTCATAGAGTAGTATCACTACAAGCGCCAATATTTCATATTGAAGTTAAAATCAATTAATTCTTTCAAATTTCCTGTTTTCGAGTAAGTGACTTAACACTTTCAGCATTATATTAATTGTAGTCTCTGCAACCTTTAGGGACATATTTAAACATGAGCACCCTGAGGATCACGAGTGGCAGCACGTGCTTCCCAAATTACTGAAAGCTGGTTTCATATCTGGTTGTCAAAATACAAATCGGCCTCTTTTACTCTGTGTTGGCTCAAAGAGCAGCTGCTTATGATATAAAAAATATGACGACTGGCTGGTTTACGGCATCCACTATAAATACAAGGATATTTTATTCATCTGAAGAAAACCATGAATTGGATCAAGACAAGTTAGAAGGAAAAGCAGGAGTTTAGATTTTAGTGAGTATCACAAAACACATCCCAGGTGGAAGATTTGAGCCCCAGGCTGCTTTTTCTAGCAGAAGCCCCTCTCTCTCACACCAAAACTTCCCCCAACATGTGGGATTCCCCAGAGCCACCACCATCCCTAAAGGTTCATCTTCTCCAATAGATGCTGAGGCTAGTAGGCAAAGGAGGAGCTATTATTCTTGTCTACAGAAGAACTGGAATCATGGACATTTCCTTACAATCAGATTAGTGCAAGGCACCTGAGGGATTATCTAGTGCGAATGCCCTTCATGTTGGGAAGCATCATGTCAAAATTCCCCAAAAGTGAACTGCCAATATTAGTATCCAAAAAGGCCCTGTATTGTAAGTAGAGCCATTTCTTTTCAGGACATCAGACTATTTGTATATGAGGCTTAAGTTTGATTCCCTATAACTTTACTGCATTGGCTTTAGTTCTGATTTTTCCAGCCCCACCTATTTAATGATTTATTTATATACTGCCTCATTCCATAGAGGATTTGAGGCAACTTACAAGTAATAATATGCACAGGGTATCCAAAGAGAAAAATGAAAAGTTGAGACAATCCAGTAAAGAGAACATGAAGGTTAGAAATTCATACACCAGGAGCCACATTCAAACCAGACATATCTTTTATCAGGTCTTTTAGAGTTGTTGGAGGTGACCACCAATGTGCTTCCATATTTCCTAACAACCTGAGGGAAGAGACATGGAAGAAAGACTCCATGAGAGCAGAAATATGTGTCTGTTTTGTTCCCTGCTGAGTCCTCAAACAGAAAACAGAATGTAACATAGTGGATGAGGTCCTGGACAATTTTCCTACAATGGGTCAAAGAATGAATTTCCTCCACTGTTTTTCATAATCACACTCAATATAGGCAGAAAGTACAAAGGCTGAAGTGCTGTTCAGTAAAAAGGAATTCTACAAGAGGACAAAAAGTGAAATATAAGTAAGTCAAAAAAGCTTTAACTCCAAGTTTTTCAGAAGCATATGTGTATACTCCTAGAAGCTTATGTCTCCATCAGAGACAGAAATCAAATACAGATTAAATACCCTAGGTGCTAAATTTACTATAATTTGGAGTTGGGGAAAAAGAAAGCAAGAAAAGAGACTGGTCCATCATTGAAACCCTTGCTACTCAAAGTATGCACAGACCAGCAGCTTTGGCACCACCCGGGGGCTTGTTAGAAATTCAGAATCTCAATCTTTCTTCCATAACTACTCAATTGGAACCCACATGTTCACTATTTCCCCAGGTGATTTGTACACAGAAAAGTTTGAGAAGTCCCTCTTCAATCCATTTTTTTTTAATATTCAGAGACATATGGATCATTTGTGGAGCAAAATATAAAATTTGCATAACTTTTAAAAGATAATATGAGAAACCCACTAATGAGCGGCAGTTGGAGCCACACCTCTGGATGGGTCAGGAGGTTGTAGAGTGCAGGCTGTTCTGTCCTTAAAGATAGAAGTGTTGGAGAAGATTGCTCTGATTTGCTGAAAAAGATCTAAACTCAAAGTATTTAAAGACTGCTCTAAAGTCCTCACCCTCTCCTCACTTTGGTTTTTTGTTTTGTTTTTTTTAATTGAATGTACAACCTTGTCTGCCTTTAATCATTCTTCAAATCATGGCGTTATTGACAGTGACATCCTAGCAGACACACTGTCTGGAAAACAAAAAGTTTTTATAGTATTTGCTGATTGTTCATTGTTGTTCAGTCATGGACTGCAGCATGTCAGGCTTCCCTGTCCTTCACCATCTCCCGAAGCTTGCTCAAACTCATGACCATTGACGCCACTCAAACTCATGAGTCAGTGATGCCATCCAACCACCTCATCCTCTGCTGCCCCCTTCTCCTTCTGCCCTCAATCTTTCTCAGCATCAGGGTCTTTTCCAAGAAGTCAGTTCTTCGCATCAGGTGGCCAAAGTATTGGAGCTTCAGCATCAGTCGTTTCAATTAATATTCAGGGTTGATTTCCTTTTGTGGTTGTTCAGTAACACAGTAGTGTCCCACTCTTTGCGACGCCATGGACTGCAGCACGCCAGGATTCCCTGTCCTTCACCATCTCCCAAAGCTTGCTCAAACTCATGTCCATTCAATGTTTCCCAGCATCTGGGTATTTTCCAATGAGTCGACTACTGTCTGTGCCACCAGGGAAGACTGATTTCCTTTAAAATTGACTGATTTGATCTCCTTGCTGTCCAAGGGATTTTCAAGAGTCTTCTCCAGCACCACAATTGGAAAGCATCAATTTTTCAGCGCTCAGCCTTCTTGATGGTCCAACTGTCACATCCATACCTGACTACTGGAAAAACCATAGCTTTGACTACACAGACTTTTGTTGGCAAAATGATGTTTCTGCTTTTTAATAGGCTGTCTAGGTTTGTCAGAGCTTTTCTTCCAAGGAGCAAGTGTCTTTTAATTTTGTAACTGCAGTCACCATCCACAGTGATTTTGGAGCCCAAGATACAATCTGTGACTGTTTCCACTTTTTCCCCATCTATTTGCCATGAAGTGATGGGACCGGATGCCATGATTTTAGTTTTTTTAGTGTTGAGTTTCAAGTCAGTTTTTTCACTCTCCCATTTTGCCCTCATCAAGAAGTTCTTTAGCTCCTCTTTGTTTTTCTGCCATTAGAATGGTATCATCTGCATATCTGAGGTTGTTATTTATCTTGGCAATCTTGATTCTAGCTTGAGGTTCATTCAGTCCAGCATATGCATGATGTATTCTGCATATAAGTTAAATAAGCAGGGTGACAATATAAAGCATTGACGTACTCCTTTCCCAATTTGGAACCAGTTGGTTGTTCCACAGTCGGTTCTGACTGTTGCTGCTTTTTTTAAATATAAATTTATTTATTTTAATTGGAGGTTAATTACTTTACAATATTGTATTGGTTTTGCCATACATCAATGTTGCTTCTTGATCCACATACAGGTTTCTAAGGAGACAGGTAAGGTGGTCTGGTATTCCCATCTCTTTAAGAATTTTCCACAGTTTGCTATGATCCACACAGTCAAAGGCTTTAGCATAGTCAATAAAGCAGGTGTTGTTTTTTTAAAATTCTCTTGCTTTTTCTATGATCCAGCGGACGTTGGCATTTTGATCTCTGGTTCTTCTGCCATTTCTAAGCCCGGCTTGTACATATGGAAGTTCTTAGTTCATGTTCTGCTGAAGCCTAGCTTGGAGGCTTTTGAGCATGACCTTACTTGAGCATGTGAAACGAGTGCAATTATATGGTGGTTTGAACATTCTCTGGCATTGCCTTTCTTCGGGATTGGAATGGAAACTGACCTTTCCCAGTCCTGTGGCCACTGCTCAGTTTTCCAAATTTTTTGGCACATTGAGTGCAACACTTTAACCACATCATCTTTTAGGATGTAAAATAGCTCAGCTGGAATTCCATCACCCCCACTAGCTTTGTTCAATGCTTCCTAAGGCCCACTTGACTTCACACACCTGGATGTTTGGCTCTAGGTGAGTGGCCACACCATCGTGGTTATCTGTGTCATTATGACCATTTTTGTACAGTTCTTCTGTGTACTCTTGCCAACTCTTCTGCTTCTGTTAGGTCCATACCATTTCTGTCCTTTATTGTACCCATTTTGCATGAAATGTTCCCTTAGTATCTCTAATTTTCTTAAAGAGATCTCTAGTCTTTCCCATTCTATTGTTTTTCTCTATTTCTTTGCATTGTTCTCTTACAAACGTTTTTGTTTTTGTTTTTGTTTTTGTTTTTGTTTTAATCTCTCCTTGCTATTCTCTGGAACTCTGTATTCAGCTGGGTATAAGTTTCCCTTTTTCCTTTGCCTTTTGCTTCTCTTCATTTCTCAGCTATTTGTAAGGCCTCCTCAAACAACCACTTTCCCTGAACAGTATGAAAAGATGAAAAGATATGACACCAGAAGATGAGCCTGCCAGGTCAGTAGGTATTCAATATGCTACTGGGGAAGAGTGGAGATACAGCTCCAGAAAGAATGAAAAGGTGGGCCAAAGTGGAAACAATGCTCAGTTGTGCCTGTGTCTGGTGGTGAAAGTAGAGTCTGATGCTGTAAAGCACAATACTGCATAGGAACCTTGAATGTCAGGTCCACAAATCAAGTTAAATCAGACATGGTCAAGCAGGAGATGGCAAGAGTGCACATCAACATTTTAGGAGTCAATCAACTAAAATGGATAGGAGTGGGCAAATTTAATTCAGCTGATCATTATATATATTACTATGGGCACAAATCACTTAGAAGAAATGGAGTAGCCCTCACAGTCAACAGAAGAGTTTGAAATGCAGCACTTCGGTGAAATCTCAAAAACAACAGAAAGATCTCAGTTCATTTCCAAGGCAAACCATTCAACATCACAGTAATCTAAGTCTATGCCCCAACCACTAATGGCTAAGAAGCTGAAGTCAAATGGTTCTATGAAGACTTACAAGACCTTCAAGAACTAACAAGAAAAAAATATGTCCTTTTCATCATTGGGGATTGAAATGCAAAAGTAGGAAGTCAAGAGATCCCAGGAGTAAAGTTTGGCCTTGAAGTGCAAAATGAAGCAAGACAAAGGCTAACAGAGTTTTGCCAAGAGAACATACTGGTCATAGCAAACACTCTTTTCCTTCAACACTTCATTTTGTACTCAAAGGCCAAACTTGTGTGACTCTACACATGGACATCACCAGACAGTCAATACCAAAATCAGATTGATTATATTCTTTGTAGTCAAAGATGGAGAAGCTCTATACAGTCAGTAAAAACAAGACCTAGTCCTGACTGAGGCTCAGATCATAAGCTCCTTATTGTAAAATTCAGGCTTAAATTGAAGACAGTAGAGAAAACCACTAGGTCATTCAGGTATGACCTAAATCAAATCCTCTATGATTATATACTGGAGGTGACAAATAGATTCACGGGACTAGATCTGGTAGACAGAGTGCCTGAAAAACTATGGATGGAGGTTTGTCACATTTGCTGATTACCATGGTGTAAATAAATAACCCCACCATAGCCTGTTTCAGGATACCAAGGGATTGACAACCAGTTCACTAAATTCCTGAATACCTAGCAATTTCTAACAAGTGAGTACCAACTGGTTCCAGTGTACCATTAGTTCCAGACCCTTTTCCACCCTGGCTACCTGTCCCAGATCCACTGTAGTTTGTCAGCCTACCATGCTTTGAATACAAAAACCCAGACAGAATTTGGCAGGTACCAAGTGCAATGGAGTTAGCCTTCCCATTATACTATAATAAATGTAATCCAAGATCACATTCGATCCTTGGCAGCCATGCACACGTTGGCTCACATGAGTTTATAATAAAATTTCCTGATAGCTCAGTTGGTAAAGAATCTGCCTGCAATGCAGGAGACCCTGGTTCGATTCCTGGATCAGGAAGATCCGCTGGAGAAGGGATAGGCTACCCACTCTAGTATTCTTGGGCTGCCCTTGTGGCTCAGCTGGTAAAGAATCTGCCTGCAATGTGGGAGACCTGGGTTTGATCCCTGGTTTGGGAAGATCCCCTGGAGAAGGGAAAGGCTACCCACTCCAGTATTCTGGCCTAGAGAATTCCATGGACTGTATAGTCCATGGGGTCACAAAGAGTCAGTAACTTTCACTTTAAAGACTCCCCCTTTATCACCACCATACTAATACTGGTCCATGTTTTTTTCGTACTGTTTTTGTATAGTTTGATTTTAAACAAAATATATACATTTACATGCATCCTTATTATATGTAATCTTGTTCATTTTAACTCTTCATTCTACCTTGTGGATAATCCTCTGACTTATGAACATATCATTAGCTATGGAATCTTTTCATCTCTGCTCTGCATTTTCTACACATTCACTGAGCTTTCCTCATAAGAGTTTATTAGAGTGTTTAATAAGAAGTATAATAGGACAGGATTAAGAGGAAGGCTCTTACAACAGTACTGGAATCTAGCTCACCTTGACATTCAAGACCAGATATGAATTCACATATCTATTCTATCACCTTTTTGCTTCTCATCCACAAAAATATGATAGCCCCATTTAATAGCCTGCTGAGACCCAGATATACTATATCTAAGTCATTCTTCTTACTGGCAATTTTAGGAACACTATCCAGATGAGGGGAAGAGGAATTAAGTTTGGTTTTAGAAGGATTTTGTAATCACTTTTCATTTTAACTGTTTCCAAATCAACTGTTTAGTAATATACTTGTAATTTTTCCAAGGACCAATGCCTATGATTTGATACCACGGTGTTTCACTTATAACTGGAAGATTTCACCTATGCAGAAAACCAAGCAAACTAGGAGGGGCTGATCCTTGAAATTAGACTTGGTCGCTGGGATGGATAGGGAGTTGGAAGTGATTTGAGTGACAGGAGGAAGTTCTGACCCATGGGTTCAACATGGTGGGTGGAGAGTATAATTTCACACAATGCTTTGGCAAAGCAATTGTTGTCATGGAGGTCTCTCAAGAGGTAACAGGGAACAGAAACAGCAGGCAAGTAGAGGCAAGGAGAAGGTTCTGCACAGTGACCTGAAGAGATTGGGATATAAGAGTCTTCTGTCCACAAGTTGCAAGCTATGGTACAAGAACAGATTCCAGTACTTAAATTAGGGACACATAATGCAAGGAAGGATCCAGGGCCCCAAACTGAGGCATAATGTCAGGGTGGGGATGGTAGCCAATAGGATATGATGGTGGACTACAAAGGCATTAAGCTAGGACTTCTCTTACTGAAATCATCTGTTGCCTCAGAGCCTAGCTTGGGCTAAACTTTTAAGAGGATATCACATAATTCCCAGCCACAGGGAAAGAGAGAATAAGAGGGCACAGAAGTAGACAGATACTGAAATCTTCAATCTGTGAGCAGCATGGTGCAAAGCCAATTCAAAGAACTAGATTTCAGAGGCAAATCCTGGCTCCACTATCTACTGGCAGTATTTCTTGGACAGATTATTTAAACAGATATTATTTAAACAGATTATTTAACCCCTCTTTGCTCTGTTTTCTCATTTGAAAAATGAAGAGAGTATTAGTAGCTACCTCATAAGACTGTTGTGAGGAACTGATGAAGCCACATTTGTAAAGCACTCTGAACCAGTGCCTGGCGCCTAGTGAGTACTATGTATGTGTTTGCAATTAGTATCATTTGCCTTTTCCAACTGGAAAAAATCTGGATATATGCCAGTTCTCTAGTGTTTATTCCCTCCTTCATCATTTTCCTTGTAACCAATAGCAGTTCTGTTATCTCATCTCCTTATTCTTTCAATGATCCCAGATATAATTTGCCCAGGCATCAGGATTTTTAAACTCATTTAAAGCAGATAAGACATTTTAAAATACTGTTTAATATCTCTTCACTTCCTTCTTAAGCCTTGTATGAGATCACTGCTGAAGTCTCACATATGAATCTGTCTGCTTCCCCCATTCCTACTGTAAGATTATTTTTCTTGATGGAAATTGAAATTTGGAGGGGGATAGTCAATAAGATTTCAGGACCAAAGAGCCTCCTGAAGTCATGGAAAGTGGCCTTGGTAGGTAACTAGAAGATCCGGTGTTGAGTCTTGCTCTCTGACACAGCAGTCTGAATGTGGCAAGTGCCTTAACTTCTCTTGTTCCTGCATCCTTTTTTGTCAGAGAGATGGTTTTGAATGAGATATACTCCATGTATGCTCAGTCTGCTGTGGTAGTCACTCACCATATGTGGCTACTGAACCCCTGAAATGTAACAAGTCTGAATTGAGATATGCTAGAAATGTGCAATACCACATTTTGAAGATTTAGTGCCAAAAAGAATATAAAGTATCCCATTAATATCTTTTATATTGATCAGATTTTGAAATGAGAATACCTTGAATATATTGAATGCATTGTGTTGAATTATGTTATTATAATTCAATTCATCTGTTTATTTTCACTGTTTTTATGTGGCTACTGGAAAATTTAAAATTACAGAAGTGGCTCACATTATATTTGCATTGAACAGAGCTGCCTTATGGTTCCTTTTTGCTCCAATCATATATTATTCTACAATATTCCGATTGCTTGTCTTGCATCAGTGGTGTTTTCTGAAGTTTGTATTGACAGCCAATGGGATGAGATACAGTACAATTTCTAGTGGCATTCTTGTCTGATTTTTCTCCCTGTCCCTAGCCTTGGCTGGTAAGAAGGGCCCAGTTCCTGAAGATGAATTACTAAACACAATGAAGTAAAATCACCATTGTCTTTTCCATTGCACAGAAATGTCAGCTGTTTACTACTGTAACTCACTCTGTTCTAACTTTCAAAAGAATGTAGCAAAGGCATTCACAACTTAAATTCCTAGTGAATTTGAATTTGAATAATTAAGATTACTTGAAAATGGTTTGGTGGTGAGTCTTGCAATCCCATGGACAGAGGAGCCTGGCAGGCTGCAATCCATGGGATTCTCCAGGCAAGAATACTGGAGTGGAAAAATATCTTGCAGTTTATATCTCGACTTTCATTCTGGACTACCCACATGGGGATGAAAAAATTGAACTTTGATTTTAGGAGCTTGAAAGCATTACAATGGTTCTAAAAACATATAGAGACAACTTATTTATAGTGACACCTGAGGAACACCTTAGTTTCCCTTCAGTATAATCTTACTGGGCCAAAGTCACTTTATAGCCAAGAAGAGTGATTATATTTTTTTTGAAAAGAAGTTCCTGCCAAAATCAGTGAGGGAATTAGTGGCAGAAATCAGTAACACCAAACTAACACCAAGAGTGAGAGTGAGGACAAGAGCTAGTGAATGAGAGAGAGGAAGGGAAAGAGAAAGAAACTACACTTCTAAAAGCACTAAAAATAAAAATTTCAAATTAGACTAAAAATATTCAAAATAATACAGGCCAGCACAAACCTGAATTCTCAGGAGGGCTAATCCAATGTTTATGATTTATAGTCCCTAAGAAAGACTACATTAACATGAGACATCCCATATTCAACTTATATGCCTGATGTCACAGGACTTGAGACTTTGGGTTTATCATTGACATGATAGATATGAAACCAAGATGCTTTATTTCCTGACTCTTCAGAGAATAAATGCTTTTCCCTGAATTTTCTTTAACCTATTGACAAAATTTGTTAGACTCAGCCATGATAAATAAGACTATATTACAAAGAAATAACATTTCCAAGAAAAGAGAAATGAAAAGAACACATGCATACACTCTTAAAAAAAAGCCTAGGCATTAAAAATATTCTACTATGAGCCTACAAGTTTTTATAAATCATCATCATGACAATGAAAATTTATGCATCTAAATGTATAACATGATGCTAAAGCTGAAACTCCAGTAATTTGGCCACCTCATGCGAAGAGTTGACTTATTGGAAAAGACTCTGATGCTGGGAGGGATTGGGGGCAGGAGGAAAAGACTCTGATGCTGGGAGGGATTGGGGGCAGGAGGAGAAGGGGACAACAGAGGATGAGATGGCCGGATGACATCACTGATTCGATGGACGTGAGTTTGAGTGAACTCCGGGAGTTGGTGATGGACAGGGAGGCCTGGTGTGCTGCAATTCATGGGGTCGCAGAGTCGGACATGACTGAGCGACTGAACTGAACTGAATTGAAATGTATAACAGACATTACATGGTATTTTGGAATATTTTCACCCCTGTAGCTATGAATGATAAGTATGTAGGGAGAAATAATACCACAGCAGCCGGTAATATATAAATATAAATATAAATATATATATATATATATATATATATATATATATATAAACAATTTCTTGGTATCCCCAAATAGAAGGCATTTGGTTTGTGGTTCTGGGTTGGGGGTAAAAGTTAAAATGGAGAAAGGAACAGAAATAGAAAGCAAGGGCCTTGAAGACTGAAAATGGTGGCCTTCACACCTTAAGGCCTTGCATGGAAAATAAAATGGTTACACTCTTTTAATTAACATAGGCTTGGCTAAGGCTGTCCTGCTTTCTGGGATTCTGATTCAATAAAGCCTACCTGAGGAGCTGCAACCTTCTGAACATTCACCACACGAAAAATCAAACAGGTCCTTTAACTCACAGAATTCTGTTTGCCACAGGCCAGAGCAGTGGGCACCCTTGGTAAAAACATTCTAGGTCCTGTTTATCCTCTGAGAACTGTTTGCCTTGAATTATTTGCATGGATGGCTATTGTTGTCATAAAGCTCATTTTGTTTGCTTTTTAGAATCATTTCATCACTGATGACAAATTTTTACACAGCATTTGAAGAGGTAAGATACCATCCAGGGATACGGGTTATAAAGAGAAAGGAGACACAGTTTCAGTATTCAAGGAGCTTATACAGTAGTTGGGGAGAGAATCAATTGAGAGCCAAATATATATAAATAGTAATATAAGCATGGTGGGAGGCCAGACTTGTGTCTCAGTGGGATTCAGATGTGCACGGGCATGACTGCCGGATTGGTTTGGTGGGCTCACTTGGAAACCTATTTGCATGGGTATTGAACAGCTGCTTTTAAAAAAAAAATCCCTCTGCAACAGGACAAAAGGAAAAACACACACACACACACACAAATAACATTTTACCAGTAACAAAGTATAAGGGAATAGTGTTCTGAGTAAAACTCATAAGTTATATTGTATTTAACTCAGCTCTAAGGAAACATCACTTGGATTCTAGGAAGAAAGAAAGCTGTAAGTAAACATTTACTTTCACTACAACTGTAGAATATTAGAGAAAGAACATGCCTTGAGTCCCTTCTAGCCAAGCATAACACATGCAGACTGTGGTAGTCATTACTGCTGAAAGTGAAAGTGAAGTCGCTTGGTCCTGTCTGACTCTTTGCGACCCCATGGACTGTAGCCCCAGAGGCTCCTCGGTCCATGGGATTTTCCAGGCGTGAATACTGGAGTGGGTTGCTATTTCCATCTCCAAGGGATCTTCCCAACCCAGGGATCGAACCCGGGTCTCCCACATTGTAGGTAGATGCTTTACCGTCTGAGCTTCCAGGGCTATTCTCCAAATATTTCCTGCTCTCCGTTTTCTGAGCAAATGAGTTGGAATACACTTCCAGTTTGGGTGAGCCTGGTGACTAATTTTGGTATATGGATAGACATGTGGAAGTGGGTACAAAGTATGAAGATCCACGATTCTCAGGTTAATACCCACCAGAAAGCATCGACCACGGACAAGGCTAAGCTGACAAAATGGCCCAGATAGTTGATGCCATCCAGCTTTTGTCATTGACCACCACAGAATTGGCACAATGGAAACAATGGAGCAACAGTGGTGTCAGAGATGGAGGTCACGTGGGGGCCCAACAGGAAGCTATTATTGCCACCTCAGTTGCCTGACCTGTTGGCATCATAGACCAATGTTGAGCCTCCAATAAGGTACTTTTCCTTAAGGAGATTAATGGGCTATGTGATAGCAATTGACATCATTTGACTCCCTTCCATCCTGGACAATCTAGCTGTTCATTCTCACAGAAATACTTATTTCAGATATGGTCTTGCCTTTTCTGCCTGCAGAGCCTCAACTAACTCCACTATTCAGAGCCTTACAAAATGTCTGGCTGCATAAAACAAAGCATCTGACCAGGAGGCTTCATTTCACATGAAGGAGGTGGGGGAGTGGGCTCATAAGCATAGGAGGCACTGGTTGTATTACACACTGTACCATTCAGAATACAACTGGCCATCATAGAGTAATAGGATTGCCTACTGAAGTACAGCTGAAATGCCAGCTCAGAGGAAAGACTTGGCAAGGCTGCAGCGCCATTCTCCAGGACTCAGTATACAGACTGAATCAGAGGTGTTGACATGGCACTACATCCCCTACAGGAAAAGTGTGGATAGGTGAATCAAGAGATGGAGGCAGGAGTGATTTCACCTGACATTATTGCCAGTGACCCACTGGGGGACTTTGTGCTTCGCATTCCTTCAACTTCGGGCTCTGCTTGATAGTGTGTCCAAAGGGGTCATACTCTTGCCACCAAAGTCCCCCTTCAGAAGACATAGCAAGCTATCTATACCTGTCCCCCTGTGCTCCCTGTGTCCTAAGGCCAGCAAGCAAATAGGGACTCACCATCTTCCAGGGGTAACTGGCCCTGATCAGCACAAAAAGGCTGGGATACTTTTATCCAGCAAGGACAGGAAGGAACACACGTGGCAGTCCCTGTGGGCACCTTGTGGTACTCCCTTACCTGACTGTGATTGTGTATAGACATGTTCATCAAGCTCAGTCTGAGAAGAGAACAGTCGCCAAGGCTTAGGCTCCTCAGGAGTGAGGGAAAGCCACTGAGACCAGCAGACATGGTAGCTGAGAGTGAAGGGCATTTAGAGAGGATGGTGGATTCTGAAGGCAGCAAATACCATTTGCAGTTCCAAGTCCAACCGCAGCAATGGAGACAAGTTCATCACATTAGTCTCTCTCTTCTGAGTTTCCCCTCAGGAAGACTCACTGGCCCTAGACTAACTGCTAGCTCCCTACACCTGTACAGAGAAGTGAATTTGTGTGTCAGCTACAAAGGGAAAAGCCTTAATTACCTAGAACCATTTATCTGTCATCCCCTCCCATCAAGTGAGATTACGGAGATTTGATTCTGACCTCAGGTCTTCAAGGTCATTCACATCAAGAACCTGTCTTCCATACATCTGCCTCCATAGAGATGAAGTTATGAGACCAAAAGTGCTTCGCCTCCATCTCCTTAATATCATCCTAAGCAGTGTATTGCTCCTTTGTCACCTATTTTAACACTCTTATCTCTCTTCTCTAGTTATTCTCTTCAGCACTGACTCACAATTGTGCATGTTGTTGTTCAGTAGCTCAGTGGTGTCCGACTCTTTGCTATCCCATTGACTGCTGCAGGCCAGGCCTTCCTGTCCCTCATTGTGCATATTTTATCCTAAATTATTCTTATTGTGGAAAACATATATGGAGGATCTACCTTCACTTCAGTTTATCTTTAGGATTCAACATAACAGCCACCCAGAGGCACTTGGAATAACCACGCGGCCACTGGCATGTGTACTTTGTCTTGCATAGGTGGCAGTGATACATGGGTTAGCGTTCAGGGTCCCCAAGCACACCCTCTCCATGGCCATTTGTGACACTTGCCACCTGCCTCCAGACAGAAACTATGTGTATATGGGATGTGTGTCTGTATCTGGGAGGTGGATATTTGGATCACTGTGAAAATGAAGCAGTTTCTCATGATATTGCTCCATTTCTAGATCTGAGTGCTAAAGTAATTCTCCTCGATGCAGGGTGATTGTCCCTAACTGCCCGCTAAGAACTAGAGATAAGGCACTGGTCATCCAAATTCCATGCAAGTCACCCTGTGTGGGGGTGAGGAAGCATTCAGTGGCCTGGGTGTTGGAGACTGGGAAGTGTTCAGCAGGGAGTCCCATTGCAGGAGATGATACTGGTGCCTGAAAAGATGGACCAGTCAAAACTGTAATAAAGTATGGAGAGAGGTTCAAAATAGGGGCAGTCCCCAGTAGTAACAGAACACTTCACCATATCTGGGTCATCAAGTCTCAACAAATTTCAAAGGATGGAAATCATTCAGATTCAGTCGTATATTCTTTGATCACAATGATCTTAATGCTAGAAATCAATAACAAAAAGATTACTAGGCAATTCACAACTGATTGCAAGTTAAGCAATACACTTCTAAATAATCCATAAATCAAAGAAGAAATCACAATGGAAATTAGAAACATTTTGGACTGATGATAAGGAAATACATCGCCTATCAATGTATCATAGATACAATGGATCTTACAATGTATTGATGCATCATACAATGTATCAATGTATCATAGAGGGAAAATTATAGTTTTAAAAGTATGTACTAGGAAATATAGGCTGAAAATCAATGATCTATGCTTCCATTTCAAAAAGTAAAACGGCAACAAATCAAATCCAGAAAAGAGAGAAGGAAGGAAATAATAAAGGAAATCAGAGAATAGAAAATAATAGAGAAGAATCACTGAATCCAAAGGTTGGTTCTTTGTAAAGATTAATACAGTTGATACAATAGAGGATGTCAGAAAGCTTTCCAAGTCCAGGGACCAGACAGGAACATCAAAGTTTGGGTAATGCCAATGTCACAAAAGGGAAGAATGGATACTAAATAGGGCCCAGACTATTCTATCAGCACATATTAGCTGCTCACTTGTGTGGTCAGTTAGGTTGTGGTCCACAGGTGGTCAACCAAGCTCCATGCACAAAGGTGAACACGAGATCAGTAGCCAGCAGGAAACCAGCTCTTGAGCTGAGAAACCATCTCATATTAGAAGCAGAATATGTGAGAGTGTTTATAAGAGACTCCACCATCATCTATGCTTGGTAAATGTTTTCCACTCAGCACTGGAATTTATCTTACTAATTTCACAAGTACTAATCATGTTTGTGTTGTCCATGTACAGTATAAGTAGAACTGTTCACTTTTCTGTGTTCAAATTTGTGCAGGGAAAATCACTAGACCATACAGGTATGACCTAAATCAAATCCCTTATGATTATATAGTGGAAGTGAGAAATAGATTTAAGGGACTAGATCTGATAGACAGAGTGCCTGATGAACTATGGACAGAGGTTTGTAACACTGCACAGGAGACAGGGATCAAGACCATCCCCATGGAAAAGAAATGCAAAAAGGCAAAATGGCTGTCTGGCGAGGCCTTACAAATAGCTGTGAAAAGAAGAGGAGTGAAAAGCAAAGGACAAAAGGAAAGATAAAAGCATCTGAATGCAGAGTTCCAAAGAATAGCAAGGAGAGATAAGAAAGCCTTCCTCAGCAATCAATGCAAAGAAATAGAGGAAAACAACAGAATGGGAAAGACTAGAGATCTCTTCAAGAAAATTAGAGATACCAAGGGAACATTTCAGGCAAAGATGGGCTCAATAAAAGACAGAAATTGTATGGACCCAACAGAGGTAGAAGATATTAAGAGGTGGCAAGAATACACAGAAAAGATCTTCACAACCAAGATAATCATGATGGTGTGATCACTCACCCAGAGCCAGACATCCTAGTATGTGAAGTCAAGTGGGCTTTAGAAAGCATCACTATGAACAAAGCTAGTGGAGGTGATAGCATTCCAGTGGAGCTATTTCAAATCCTGAAAGATGATGCTGTGAAAGTGCTGCCCTCAATATGCCAGCAAATTTGGAAAACTCAGCAGTGGCCACAGGACTGGAAAAGGTCAGTTTTCATTCCAATCCCAAAGAAAGGCAATGCCAAAGAATGCTCAAACTGCTGCACAATTGCGCTCATCTCACACGCTAGTAAAGTAATGCTCAAAATTCTCCAAGCCAGGCTTCACCAATATGTGAACCATGAACTTCCAGATGTTCAAGCTGGTTTTAGAAAAGACAGAGGAACCAGAGACCAAATGGCCAACATCTGCTGGATCATGGAAAAAGCAAGAGAGTTCCAGAAAAACATCTATTTCTGCTTTATTGACTATGCCAAAGCCTTTGACTGTGTGGATCACAACAAACTGTGGAAAATTCTGAAAGAGATGGGAATACCAGACCACCTGACCTGCTTCTTGAGAAACCTATATGCAGGTCAGGAAGCAACAGTTAGAACTGGACATGGAACAACACACTGGTTCGAAATAGGAAAAGGAATACATCAAGGCTGTACATTATCACCCTGCTTATTTAACTTATATGCAGAGTACATCATGAGAAATGCTGGGCTGGAAGAAGCACAAGCTGGAATAAAGATTCCCAGGAGAAATATCAGTAACCTCAGATATGCAGATGACACCACCCTCATGGCAGAAAGTGAAGAGGAACTAAAAAGCCTCTTGATGAAAGTGGAAGAAGAGAATTAAAAAGTTGGCTTAAAGCTCAACATTCAGAAAATGAAGATCATGGCATCTGGTCCCATCACTTCATGGGAAATAGATGGGGAAACAGTGGAAACAGTGCCTGACTTTATTTTGGGGGGCTCCAAAATCACTGCAGATGGTGACTACAGCCATGAAATTAAAAGATGCTTACTCCTTGGAAGAAAAGTTATTACTAACCTAGATAGCATATTCAAAAGCAGAGACATTACTTTGCCAACAAACGCCCATCTAGTCAAGGCTATGATTTTTCCAGTGGTCATGTATGGATGTGAAAGTTGGACTGTGAATAAAGCTGAGTGCCGAAGAATTGATGCTTTTGAACTGTGGTTTTGGAGAAGACTCTTGAGAGTCCCTTGGACTGTAAGGAGATCCAACCAGTTCATTCTAAAGGAGATCAGTCCTGGGTGTTCACTGGAAAAACTGATGCTAAAGCTGAAACTCCAGTACTTTGGCCACCTCATGTGAAGAGATGACTCATTGGAAAAGACTTTGATGCTGAGAGGGATTAGGGGCTGGAGGAGAAGGGGATGACAGAGGATGAGATGGCTGCATGGCATCACCAACTCGACAGACATGAGTTTGAGTGAACTCCGGGAGTTGGTGATGGACAGGCAGGCCTGGCATGCTGCGATTCATTGGGTCACAAAGAGTCAGACATGAGTGAGTGACTGAACTGAACTGAACTGAAGGATGCATGGGGTTGCAAGTAATAGAAAGTGGTCTCAAATTGACTTAAACAATGAGAAAATATATTAGCCCAATCACAAGGTGTCCAGAGTCAGGGCAGACTTCAAGCACATTATTTTGTATCTCCAGCTCCACTTTGCTTTGTCCACCTCTGTGGGTTGGCCACAGCAGCTCCAGATAAAACATGCAGGCACAACAAAGTCCAGACACAGAAGACTAGTAAAGGAGTAGTAAGGAGTAGTAAGAACTGACTCCTTGGAAAAGACCCTGATGCTGGGAAAAATTTTGAAAGATGCTGGGAAAGGTTTGAAGGCAGGAGGAGAAGGGGACAACACAGGATGAGATAGTTGGATGTTATCACTAACTCGATGGACATGAGTTTGAGCAAGCTCCAGGAGTTGGTGATGGACAGGGAAGCCTGGCATGCTGCAGTCCATGAGGTCGCAAACAGTCGGACACAACTGAGTGACTGAACTGAACTGAAATTAATTACTGAAATGGGATTGCCATGATTGGTTCAGACCAATTTTCAAAAAGACATTTTACTCAAGTATAATGAACCTCAAAATATGCCTATAGATTGATGCACTTTTTTTATAAACTGGGTCCATCTCTATAACCAGCACTAGAAAGCATTTTAAACTTTGTGCCAGGGAATCCTTTGGCAGTGTGGTGAAGCCTACGGACCTTTTTGAAGAATTCTTTTAACATAAAAAGTAAAATAAGAAGAATAAAAATAAATCCAGTTATCTACAAATGGCATTATTAGCATTTTAATGCATTCATTCAGGTTAATTAACATTAATTTGGTCATTCAATAAATTCATGATATAATAATATGTATGCTTCTTTATCAACATATTAAACAACAAAATCTGGTAGTAGATATAATTACTATAATAATTCTGAATACCTGATGAGCATAAAGGATTCCACTAGTGCCAGAGTCATAAAAGCTCCTGCTAATATACTCCTGTGGTTTGCTGCCTACATTTATAATTAAAGGAAAATCTATGTTTCAGTTAAAGATTAGTGAAAATAAAGAGGTATTTTTTCCATGCACAGTTATAGATGGCTCAAACTTTATCCTTGGACCAATTTAGGGTCCATAGGTCCAAGGTTAAGGACATCTGAAACTTGGACTTCATCAGTTGAAGTGGTCTGGATGTTGAGGGGTTGAAAACCATGACCCACCACAGTAAATGAAGGAAACTGGAGTTTTAGGTCCTGTAGATTCATTCATTCATTCAATCAATCAACATTTATTTGTCACATGCCCACTATGTGTTAGGCACCATGTTTTGTATAGGTATTCAATGGTGAATTAAGTGACATAATCTCTTGCCTCATGGAGTTTTTAGGCCACTGGAGAGGAAAAACAATAAAGATGTAAATAGAGGTGATCTGAAGATTCAGAGACAGGCTAAATTGACCATTTGAGCTGGAATTCAGAGGGCTGATTCAAACCAAAGGATGGATAAGATGTTAGCTGAATTCATTACAGGTAATTGCCAAGAATTTCTCCTGAGCAAAGCAGGCTTTCCAGTGGGGCTACTCTGGACCACTGATGAGTGCCTCTCTGAAATAGTCCTGTCTTCAGTAAAGCCTGGTCCTCAGTATGGTGGGTAGTCCTATTTAATTTGACACTATTCAGTAACAATCCCTATGATTCTCCTTGCCATGTTGGTGTTTTCCACCAAAGCTTTCTGCTAAAACCACGAGCTCATCTTATAGTAATTTGCCTTAAGATGCTATCTCCAACAACACATTATGTCTCCAGCCTGCAACTGCCACTATCAGTAAAGGCATTTCAGGAAACACCTTGAATTCCTGAGGAAACAGCTTCGTTACCTCCTTGCCTCCTTTGTTATAAGATATTTATTGAGTACCCAATGGATAATAAGCATGATTCTGGAGCAAGGGCCACATAGATTAATACGACATGGCTCTACCACCAAGCAAACAACACTTTAGTGGAGGGAGACAGGCATATAAAATCAGTAAATGCCAGATGGTGTCCCAGCTGCTCAGGGGGAGAGTCCGTGGGGATTGCAGTTGGGATGCAAAGGCTGGAAGGGACAACACTGCCAGGTCTGGAGTGGGAAGTGGCAGAAAGGGTTTCATAAGAAGTTAATTCTTAAGGTTTACCTGGGAAGAAGGGTGAATGGAATGTTGCTAGGTGGTGAAGGAAGAAGGAATTTTCTCAGCTATGCACTCATCAGCCATCATGGCCTTCCTCTACCCAGAGAAACCATGAATTCCCAGTCAAGACCCCAATGAGGTGGCCCTAAAATTAGAAGTGACCATCATTCAACCTTGTTTTCCTTTCTTTCTTCAATGGTGTTTGAAAACATGTGAACTAAAAAAGACACTCAGTGAAAAGAAAAGAAATCAGAACTAGGCAAGTGGTCAAGAATCAGAAATAGTCCGATGAAAGTAAGGAAGGGAAATGAAGAACGTATTTTCATGTTAAGTAAGGGAGTAAATACTCTTTAGGTCCTCAAATCACCATGAATGAATAAAGTGTTACATCTCCTTATATTGGCTTATGTGGTTCTGGACCTTGGCTACAGAGGAGAAGCACCTGGAAATGGCCAATTCCTAGGATACACCCCCAAACAATTAAATCAGCATCTTTAGGGGCAAGACACATGCATTTGTATTTTTTTCAAAGCCCCCCAAGATGCAGTTCAAGTAAGGAATTGGTGCCCACATGACACGGGGTCAGCAAGCTTTGTCTGTAAAGCTGCAGAGAGTAAATATTTTGGCCTTGGAAGGCCATATAGTCTGTCGTAACCACTCAATTCTCCCATGACAGATCAAAAGCAGCTACTGACAATAAACGAATGGCATGGCTGTGTCACCAAGAAAACTTGATTTATGGACACTGAAATTTGAATTTCATGTAGTTCTTAAGTGTCACAAAATATTTGTGTTTTGATTTTTTTCCCCTACCATTGAGAAATGTAAAAACCATTCTTAGCTACCAACCATACAAAAACAGGAGGCAGGCAGATTTGGCCCACCAGCCATTGTTGGCTGTTTCCTGCTATAGGCAACATGAGACACTGGAGCAAGGAGAACAAAATGGAAAGCTTCCATTGCCTCCTTGGTGAAATGTCAACTTGAAAATAAAGCACAATCCCATGGGGCTGGGCATTTTTGTCTGCGTCCTGAATTTTCTCTCTAAAAATTCAAGCTTAATACTATACAGACATTGCTAAAACTGTATTGTACTGCTCTTTAAAAACAAACAGGTAAGGTGGACAAGATATACAAAAACCAGTTTTCAAAATATGGTTCTATAACTCTATGCAATATCCATTTTTGAACTGCCAATATTGCAACCTGCTTTGCAATTTCATCAAATTGGCAGAAACAATTGGATAGGGTTGGAAAACGATGACTTGCCAAATGTCGCCTGAGCCAGCAGGGGCTGGAAACAGCCTTGCTGACGAGGCTCCAGCTTGGTGAATGCACACACAGCTATAACCAACCTGTTCTCAACCAAGTAATTACCTTCTCCTGGGAAGAGAGAGTGGTATTAAAAATTTGCAGAAAAACAGCATACTGTAGGGGGAGAGGAAGAATGGGACACAGAAAGAAGAGAGGGCTGCAGGGAAATAAATTCTTGAAAGATAAGAGAGGATGGATATGGAGAGACTCACAAAAATTCCATCTGGGAAAATCATCCAGGAGATGGAAAAGGAAACTAAAGGGCTGGCAGGTGAACAAGACTGGCTTTTAATGGCTTAATAATAGGGATGTTTGGTAACCAATGAGGTTAATGCACAAGCAACATAAAGCAGCAGGGGATCTTGCAGGGACCCAAAGCACACACTAATTGAAGGACATTTAATACAGGATAATAGCAGAAAGATAGGACTGCGGCTGGATCCGCTTCCCTTCATTCACAAAGGATGAGCTGGCAGAATTTCATAGCTTGGCACTGTCATTTGAGAGAAGCAGTGGTCATGATTGAAAAAGTCTTCTTTTTAATGTGGGAACCAAGAGAACGAAGGAAGCAGGAAAGGAAGGAAGGAAGTGAGGAAGGGAGGGGGGAAAGGAAAGAGAGAGGGGAGCTAACAAATGAAGTTAATGAGAGGCCCTGTGCTAGTGATTTCAGGGTTAAGGAGTTATTATCTGCCATTCATTAGAAAATGCTCTTTCAGTGCAGCTGATCACTAGGTTGGCTTCTCAAACTTTGATGTGCAAACAAATCACCCCAGGAGCTCTTTAAAAGTCAGTAAGGCTGGGGTGGGGCCTGAGATTCTATGTTTCTAGCAAACTGCATTTGTGATGCTACTGGTCCAAGGACCACACTTTGAGTAGCCAGGCTCTAGGCCTATGCTGTCCAGCACAGTAGCCAGTAACCATTGGTAGCCACTGAGCACTTGAAATGTGACCAATCCAAGTTAAGGTGTGTTGATAAATTAACATTGGAATTGATAAATTCCAAAGATATAGTAAAAAAAAAAAAAAGAATCTACAATGTGTCATTGAAATGATACAGTTTGGATATGTTGGGTTAAATAAAATATATTGTTACAATTATTTTAACTTTTTTATTTTTCAGTTTTTAAAATGGGGCTTCTAAAAAGTTAAAATTACACATGTGGCTTGTGTTCTATTTCTATAGGTCAGCACAGCTCTAGGCTCTTCCTCCTCACTCTCTCCTCTGATTTAAGTTATAAAAACAGTACTGAGCAGTTTGCATGGTTAATCTACAAGTTATGGGCATGCACCCTCTCTCCTTTTCACCTTTTCTGCTCTCTTCCCTAGCTCCTCGCAGATCCTGCTCTCCCAGTTTTCACCAGGAAAATATAAGGAAATCTTAGGCACTTTAACAAAAGGTGCCTATGAGTTCATTGCCCCACATTAAACTCCCTCCTCACACAAGCATTTACTTCAGCAGAGCCCTGGCTTGTTCATTAAACCAACACTGGCAAAAATAAGACACAGATGCTGTGCTCAAGATCATAGTCCAGAGAAGCAAAAACAGAAGTAAATAAAGACATATACCACAATGTTCTGGGTGCTATAATAGAATACATCCAAGGGTCATGGTGGAGACATGATCTAAGCCAGTTCCACTGGCCAGCACTTTCTCTGTCTGCTGGATTAGCTCTGTGACTTCAGACAGTGACTTCAGATCAATTTGTGTCTAAGCTTCTGCATCTGTTTAATGGGAACAATAACAGTGACTTATCTCAGAGTGTCGGTATGAAAGCTAAATGAGTTTATATTTATAAAGTACTTAGGTCAGTGCATGACACAAAGAAAGCTCCATATGAAAAGTGAAAGTGTTAGTCGCTTCAGTTGTGTCAGACTCTGTGCGATCCCATGGACTGCAGCCCGCCAGGCTCCTCTGTCCATGGGATTCTCCAGGCAAGAATACTGGAGTGGGCAGCCATTCCCTTCCCTAGGGGATTTTCCTGACCCAGGGATCAAGCCAGGTCTCCTGCATTTCAGGCAGATTCTTTACTGCCTGAGCCGCCAGGGAAGCCCATAAGCTCCATATACATGTTAGCTAAATAAACAGACTTCACTGGCCATTGTCAACCTGCTGGTGAGTGTTTTTAGGCATAAATGTCTAAATACAAATATGATCTCATCCTGTCTCAATGACCTTATGGAATTCAGTACTAAAGTGCCGTAAATGACCCAAATGGATGGATAACTTGTTGACTCACACACTTGATTACTACACAGAATGAAGCAGGGCAAAGGCTAATAGAATTTTGCCAAGAGAACACACTGGTCATAGCAAACACCCTCTTCCAACAACACAAGAGAAGACTCTACACATGGACATCATCAGATGGTCAACATCAAAATCAGATTGGTTATATTCTTTGCAGCCAAAGATGGAGAAGCTCTATACAGTCAGCAAGAACAAGTCTGGGAGCTGACTGTGGCTCAGATCATGAGCTCCTTATTGCCAAATTCAGACTTAAATTGAAGAAAGTAGGGAAAACCACTAGACCATTCAGGTATGACCTAAATCAAATCCCTTATGATTATATAGTGGAAGTGAGAAATAGATTTAAGGGCCTAGATCTGATAGACAGAGTGCCTGATGGTCTATGGACAGAGGTTTGTAACACTGCACAGGAGACAGGGATCAAGACCATCCCCATGGAAAAGAAATGCAAAAAAGCAAAATGGCTGTCTGGGGAGGCCTTACAAATAGCTGTGAAAAGAAGAGAAGTGAAAAGCAAAGGAGAAAAAGAAAGATATTCCCATTTGAATGCAGAGTTCCAAAGAATAGCAAGGAGAGATAAGAAAGCCTTCCCCAGCGAACAATGCAAATAAATAGAGGAAAACAACAGAATGGGAAAGACTAGAGATCTCTTCAAGAAAATTAGAGATACCAAGGGAACATTTCAGGCAAAGATGGGCTCGATAAAGGACAGAAATGGTATGGACCTTACAGAAGCAGAAGAGATTAAGAAGAGGTGGCAAGATACACAGAAGAACTGTACAAAAAAGATCTTCACGACCAAGATAATCATGATGGTGTGATCAGTCATCTAGAGCCAGACATTCTGATATGTGAAGTCAAGTGGGCCTTAGAAAGCATCACTACAAACAAAGCTAGTGGAGGTGATAGCATTCCAGTGGAGCTATTTCAAATCCTGAAAGATGATGCTGTGAAAGTGCTGCACTCAATATGCCAGCAAATTTGGAAAACTCAGCAGTGGCCACAGGACTGGAACAGGTCAGTTTTCATTCCCATCCCAAAGAAAGGCAATGCCAAAGAATGGTCAAACTACCACACAATTGCACTCATCTCACACGCTAGTAAAGTAATGCTCAAAATTCTCCAAGCCAGGCTTCAGCAATATGTGAACCATGAACTTCCTGATGTTCAAGCTGGTTTTAGAAAAGGCAGAGGAACCAGAGATCAAATTGCCAACATCCACTGGATCATGGAAAAAGCAAGAGAGTTCCAGAAAAACATCTATTTCTGCTTTATTGACTATGCCAAAGCCTTTGACTGTGTGGATCACAATCAACTGTGGAAAATTCTGAAAGAGATGGGAATACCAGACCACCTGACCTGCTTCTTGAGAAACCTATATGCAGGTCAGGAAGCAACAGTTAGAACTGGACATGGAACAACACACTGGTTCCAAATAGGAAAAGGAGTATATCAAGTCTGTATATTGTCACCCTGTTATTTAACTTATATGCAGAGTACATCATGAGAAATGCTGGGCTGGAAGAAGAACAACCTGGAATAAAGATTGCCAGGAGAAATATCAATAACCTCAGATATGCAGATGACACCACCCTTATGGCAGGAAGTGAAGAGGAACTAAAAAGCCTCTTGATGAAAGTGAAAGAGGAGAGCGAAAAAGTTGGCTTAAAGCTCAACATTCAGAAAACGAAGATCATGGCATCTGGAGAGAAAAACTGACCAAATGTTCTTCTTCAGATCTTCTTGTGAAGCTGAACTTTGCTCTTCCCTAAGAGTTATGACCAACCTAGACAGCATATTAAAAAGCAGAGACATTACTTTGCCAACAAAGGTCCATCTAATCAAGCCTATGGTTTTTCCAGTGGTCATGTATGAATGTGAGAGTTGGACTATAAAGAAATCTGAGCACCGAAGAATTGATGCGTTTGAACTATGGTGTTGGAGAAGACTCTTGAGAGTCCCTTGGACTGCAAGGAGATCCAACCAGTGCATCCTAAAGGAGACCAGTCCTGGGTGTTCATTGGAAGGACTGATGCTGAGGCTGAAACTCCAGTACTTTGGCCACCTCATGCGAAGAACTGACTCATTGGAAAAGACCCTGATGCTGGGAGGGATTGGGGGCAGGAGGAGAAGGGGACGACAGAGGATGAGGTGGCTGGATGGCATCACCAACTCGATGCACATGAGTTTGGGTGAACTCAGGAGTTGGTGATGGACAGGGAGGCCTGATTTACTGTGATTCATGGGGTTGCAAAGAGTTGGACACGACTGAGCGACTGAACTGAACTGAACTGAACTGAGAAGATAAATGAGGTCCAAGAAAATGTTATTCTACTCCAAAATCCTAGAGTATTCCTGTGGAAGGGACTTAGCAGCTTTTTAGATAGAATCCTATTGCATTTACAGGTGGGGAATCCAAGTTCTATGAAAGTTACTATGACCTGCTCCATTTCCCAGAGATAGCCAGAGGTGTGGCCGACTGATTGTCCTGTTCAGCATCAAATTTTCCCCCACAGTGATGCTTTGGGGCCAAAAAATCCCACCAGCTCGTTTCATGGACTGGCCCTGGTCATAGTTGTTAAATGCTCTGTACTGAAGCCCTTTCTGTGTGGTTGCTAAAGGCAGCCAGGACCAAGGGGCTTCAAACATTTTATTCCTTTCATTGCCATAAGCTTTAGAATGATTATAATTAGCCATATATCTCATGTGTATCAGAGGGTAGAAATGGGAAAATAAACCAATGATTTTTCTACCAACTCAATTTATCATCTTCATGGGAAGCTGTTTCACCATTTTCATTCTCTTCCTGTCCTTTGATAAATCTTTGAGAACTTCTTTTCGAGTGTTATGTGTGTCCTCAATTATGAGTGCAATAAACACAGAAACAGCAAACACAAATAACTGAAATAGTAGTTACATATAATCTGCATAAACTGAACAGTTTCTAAATACAGATAGCTCTTTCCAGGGTACTGGTGGTGGCGGCGGGGGTGGGGTGGGAGTGGGCAGGCTTTAGTGAATGATGCTGATGCTAAACACAAGTTAATAGATTGACCCATGAGGATTAGATTGGGTCTGGTATTAGGTTCTGAAATTAAACAAAGATTTTTGTGTTCATGTCTCTTTGAAGGCAAACTTGAATGTCCTGGCTCACAGCTCTAACTCTTGCCTGCTGCTGGAAGGACTTTTTCGTTTCTACTAGGTTTTTGATTAATGTCCTACCTGAACTGCCAGTAGGTCTGGACCACTTTATTTCTGTAGGAATGAAGGGAGGACAAGATGAAAAGGAAAATAGGCTTGTAAAGCTGGGGTCAGGTTATCTGGCCGCTGTTTAAGATTCAAAGGTCACTCAGACTTCTAATGAAATGTAATACAACAACAAAAAAAAAAAAAAGAAAAAAGTATTTTGCCCAGCTAAGATTGACATGCACATTCTTATTATTGGAGGAAGGTTTCAAATGTGGTTTCTGACTGTATGACATAAAAATAACAGATCTAATTATGGTCTTTATTCCATACTTATTTTTACTTTTTGGTTGTATCATTTTTCTCTCTAAAGCCCCATCCCACCCCTACCCCTTTCTTCCTAAAAGGACAGAACTCACAGCTTTCTTACACAGCCCCAGGCTACCTACCAGTGATGCCCTTGCTTAATAAACCACTGGGCCAGCACAAAGCTGGAGAACTCACCCCAAATGATGAACAGCCCACTCTTGGAGAGGCCCTGACAAATTTCTCTTCATGGCTCAGAAAGCAGAGTGGATAACCTTTCAGGCTAAGCCAGGGAAAACACACAACACGACTGAATTGATTGTAAAGTAATTAACCTCCAATTAAAATAAATAAATTTATTTAAAAAAATAAAATAGAATAAACACAGACCTCTAAGCCAAAAAACAAAAAAGAGAGAAAGAAAGTGGGTTGCTATCAAGAGCGCAGGCCAGAGGCTGGGACACTTAGCACAGAGAAATTAACTGTCTTCTCCCAGCTCCCTAGCCCCCTGGGGGAAAACTGATTCTCCCCACTGCCTCTCACCAAGCGCTCCATCCACCTTCCCTCCTTTTCACGTATGGGTTGGGCTAGTCCACTTCCAGGTGAAAGTGAAAGTGGCTCAGTCGTGTCCGACTCTTTGCGACTCCATGGACTATACAGTCCATAGAATTCTCCAGGCCAGAACACTGCAGTGGGTAGCCTTTCCCTTCTCCAGGGGATCTTCCCAACCCAGGGATCGAACCCAGGTCTCCCACATTGCAGGCAGACTCTTTACCAGCTGAGCCACAAGGGAAGCCCAAGAATACTGGAGTGGGTACTCTATCCCTTCTCCAGCAGATTTTCCTGACCCAGGAATCAAACTGGGGTCTCCTGCATTAAAAAATAAAATAAAATAAACACAGACCTCTAAGCTAAAAAAGAAAGAAAGAAAGAAAGTGGGTTGCTATCAAGAGTGTAGGCCAGAGGCTGGGACACTTAGAAAATCCACAGAGGTGGATTCTTTACCAACTGAGCTATCAGGGAAGCCCATTTCCAGGGAATTTAGATAAATCAGAAAGAGTGAGAAGAGAAGGGAAGGGAGAGAACAGGGAGGGAATCAGATGAAGAAATGTGTACTTCAATTTTTCTCTAGGAAAAAGAATCATATATGTTGGAAAGCCCCTAAAGAGCAGTAGAGATGGTTAGATCCAGGCTACTATAATTTCCCCTCTTCTAGGTTGGTCAGGGAGGCTATTTTAGGCTATTTCCACAAAGATATTTGCCTTAATTCATAGACGTTTTTATAGAGGTAAATGATATTAAAGGTGGTCAGAACTCCAAATATGTTAATTAAATTAATTAATCATGGAAACTGATTTTGATTGCAGCCAAGCATGATTCCCAGGGGGTCTACTGACTTCCTCAAAGTGAAGGATGGTTTAGGAGCTGGCACTGCCAGGGACAGAAGAAGCAATTGGTGACTGAGATTCAGGAGTCAAAGAGCATCCGGCAGTCACATCTTCCAGAAAGTCCTGGTGAGCTCTGCTACTCTTCCCCTCTGGCCGTGCTTGTCTCTTACAGTCTGAACACCCATAAGCAGCTTTTAAAAAATACCCAAGTGCGGGAGGAAATCCACTCTCTGAAGCTCGCAGAAGCCTCCTTGCCTCTCCCTTAAATATTGCTCCCATCTGACCACTCTGAGTCCACAATCCAAAGTCTTCAATCCAAAGACTATTTATTGGGCGCCTCGCCAAAGGGCCATTTTTCTCTCCCGGCCTCTGTTTCCAGACCCCTGAAATGAGGTCTCTGGGATCTCAAGCCTGTTTCCTCTCTGCCTGTCGCCAGCAGACTTGATCTTCCACAGAAGGTTTCCAGAGCCCATTACCGCAGCATCGGGTGGACAGGCAGAAAGTGCAAATGCAAGTTCAGAAGGTCTGGGGCCAGGAGATAAACGCCCCCAACATTAGTGTGGCAAGCGTGTCCTGGCCTCTGTGGAGGACAGCTCCTTCAGGAAGCTTCCCCGCAGGCACAGAACAAAGGATTTCATTCCCCTACCTCTCAGCAATGGTACAAGTTTAAGTAGTGACCATAACGTGACCTCTAATCATGACCACTGCCTCCCGCCACCCGACTTCTAGAGCACTAAAAGGCAAAGTGGGAACAAAAGACATTTTTCTTGCTATTTTTAACACAGTGTGTATTAGCAATAAATTAACACCCCCCTTCCAGCACCTTTTAAGCACCAGCAGGGGCCAATTCTTTTTACTATATTGTGTTCCAAAGAGCAGCCAATGGATCATGCTGTCATAGAACGCAACAGAGTAAAATAGCCTTTGCAGCCTGCATTCTTACAGCTGTGCACAGCACATCTTCTGGAAGCTGCTTTACAGTGGGGAAACCAGAAGACGGTGGCCATGATGTCTGGTGTGATCGCAGTGTGACAAGGAATGGGTTTCAATGTTCCTCCTTGTTGGGGGAAGAGGGAGGAGGTGAGATTAACCAAAAGGAGGGTGAGTTGCCTGGGAAAACTGTTACCTTGTCTCAATTTTTCAGTGTTTAGAAGGAAAGCAGAAGAAGAGATTTGACTGGGACTACTCAGGAAAAACCTGAATTAACTCCTGATTTGCCACATTTTTTCGCAGAGATTGTGCTCCACATCCTACTAAGCAGCAATCATTTTCTGGGTCTCACATCCATTTTGGATGCTGATAACCAAAATAAAAACTTTCCTCTCTTTCTCTCATGGATCCAAGCACCCTGACCATTTCTTACAAAACCATTTATTTACATGTTAGCATCATGCAATGCAGGAGACCCCAGTTCAATCCCTGGGTTGGGAAGATTCCCTGGAGAACGGATAGGCTATCCACTCCAGTATTCTTAGACTTCCCCGGTGGCTCAGACAGTAAAGGATCTGCCTACATTTCGGGAGACCCACATTCGATCCCTGGTGGGGAAGATCGCCTGGAGGAAGGCCTGGCAACCCACTCCAGTATTCTTGCCTGGAGAATCCCCATGGACAGAGGAGCCTGGTGGGCTACAGTCCATGGGGTTACAGAGTCGGACACGACTGAGCAACTAAGCACACAGCACGTCTACTTAGGCTGTTGCTGGTAGTGATAAAGGTGTTCTCCCCAAATATTTTCATTTTAAACCATTAGCATGCATGCTAAGTCACTTCAGTCATGTCTGACTCTTTGCGACCCTATGAACTGTAGCCCACCAGGCTCCTCTGTCCATGGGATTCTCCAGGCAAGAATACTGGAGTGGGTTGCCATGCCCTTCTCCAGGGTATCTTCCCAACCCAGGGGTCGAACTGGCATCTCCTTTCACTCCTGTATTGCAGGCAGATTCTCTACTTCTGAGCCACTGGGGACTAGAGCAGTGGAAAATTCATGAGATTTCAAAATCAGATACCTTGACAATTTCCTGAACAGGCAGAATATTCCATGTGAACAAACAAGAATACCCCAGGGGTTCAAGATCTGTCCAGACCATTTTAATTCCAATTCAGTTAATTATCTGGACAGAGCTTGAACCCCTAGAATAGTCTTGATCATTACATGGACTTAATCTGCCTTTTTAGGGAATGCTCAAGTCATCTAATCTCAGAAACTCATCCACTTCACATTATGCTAGTTAAACATATGCATTATGGAGTTAGGCCTCTGGATTTGAATTCCAACCCTGTCAATTACTAAGCTGTGTGACTTTGAGTAAGTGACCTAACCTCTCTACTCCTCAGTACCCTCATTTGTAAAGTGGGGATATGAATAGTAACTACCTGATTTAGTGTAGTCATGAAGATTAAGCAAATTAATATTTATAAAGTAAGTAAAATAGTGCATACGTGCATGCTCAGTCATTTTACTCATGTCCAACTCTTTGAGACCCATGGACTGTAAAATAGTGTTGCCACGAAAAAGTATCCCATTTGAGTTTGCAAGACAAATAAATAGAAATCCAAGTTTGTATGGCATCCCAGAACCTGTTCTTCACCAATTACTCAAATTTCTAAATTTCAAGATGATCGGGACCAAAGAGGCCTCTGCCCCTTCCCCAGGGACTTGGTGTGCCATCTCAGATCACAGCCTCGGGGAGCTGAACCCCACATGAGCAACAGCATACTTGTTTTAGTGGTTCCTGTGCCCTAAGTCTGTGCAAAACATCAGATGCTCTTGGTGAAAATGACCAAGTTGGAGGTTGTACAGAAGCCAACTCTACTCCACAAGGAAATTCCTGACTGTTGAACTTTGGGCTTGTATCCCTTTTGCTGCTAGACTGTGGGACTAACAAGGGCCTTGACCTTTTAAAATAGGGAGTAGCCATCCCAGATGAATTTCTGGTTCCAGGTTAGCTGTTCCAAGGAAAAACCCATGGGAGACTGATGGCTCAGAACAAAGACTCCAGAGCCAGACTATGTGAGTTTGAATCTTTCTGGCTGTGTGATCTTGGGCAAGTTGTTTCACCCTTCTGTAAAGGATTCTGGATAAAATACATGACACTAAGTTAAATTTGAATTTCAGATAAATAACAAACAACTTTTTAGTATAAGTATGTTCCAAATGTTGCATGGGGCATATTTAAGAAACAAGTAAAAATATTTGCTGTTTATCTAAAATTCAAATTTAACTGGGCATCCTGTATTTTCAATTTGCTGAATTTGGCAACCCTACTCTGTTCTTCAGTCTCTTCATCTATACTCACCTCATAGGGTTGTTACAAGAATTAAATGATACAGTATTTGTAATATATACAGAACAGTTCCAGAACATCATACTGCTACATAAGATTTTCTTGAAATACTGAAATGCAGTTTTCATTCAACATGCATGAGAGCTTTATTATTTTCATCTTTTTCCCAAGATGAGGGGGGAAATTATTAAATATATGTTAAGTGTTGAGAAGACTGGGTTTAAAAAGGAATTTGATTGAGGGTGCTCTGGAACAGGTGGAAGATCTGGAGAAGTTTACTGATTCTTTGGTTCAAGCACAGAGGCCTTGCGGTTCTGTATGAACTAACTGGGACAAGGATGTTAGAATGCTCTGGGGGCGGCAGGCTGAGCTGAGGGTTGAGCAGAGAGCATGGGGTGGGTGCAGAGGGGCCAGCGGTGGATGCAGTTCATTTCAGAGGTGCCATCAGACTGGCCAGAACACATGGAGGCAGGGGCCAACCCCTGTCTGGCTGCAGGAGTCACAGATGAGCAACAAGGGCAGGAATGGGGTCTCCCAGGACCACACCCATGGCCACGAGGGAGGGAGAGGGAGAGGAAGGACGTTTGCAGAGAGAGAAGTCAGAGCTATCTTAGGAGAGGTGGACGGGGTATCTGAAGTGACAAACTCTCAGGGAGCCTTATGCAGACTTTCTAGGTTCTGCCCTTTTCAGGCAGGGCTCAGAATTTGGCTCCACTTCCTCTGATAGAGAGGGATGATAAGTATGGACAATGTGATCTACATGGGCCACCGAGGAGGACCCGGGTCATAAAGGGTTGAGGAGACCCAGAGGCCCATAGTTCAGGGGTTCTGATCTGAGTCCACAGATCGCCAAAGGGTGTGCGAACTTGGATGGGGAAAAAATGACACCTTAATACTTACTCACCTCCAGATGAAACTGAGCATGCCCTTCATTTAGGAATATAGGCCACATATCTCAGTGATTGTCACCAACAGCAATCAGATTTTTTTCACAACACATTACTGTTGTTTCAGATACCCTAAAATAACATTTCTTACACTCATTACCACTTAGACATTACTGTAGTTACTGAACTGAACTTATTTAAAGCATTAACAAATGCGAAAAAAATAACCTTATACCAAAATTTTGTTCTTAATATTTTGGTAACTATATTCAATATAATTGGCTTCCTTTGTAAATCTTTGCATTGTGTTTAATGCATCTAAAAACACTTTCCTAAACACACACACACACACACACACACACACACACACACACTTTCCTGAGAAAGGATCTAAAGTCTTCCCCAGGCTTCCAGAGTTCCATATCTCAAAATGAGGACAGGAACCGCTTAGGCCAGGGTTTGTCAGTCTTGTGGAGGGTGGTCTTAAATCTCAGGAGGCCTCAAATTGATTTCCAGGAGTGTGGGGAGCCGTTGGTATGACTTTTCTTTTCTTTTTTTAGCTTACAATCATAAAAGCATTTGCATTTTGAGCACACCTAAGAAGAAAATATCTGTGTGATGTGTGTGAATGTTATGTCTGTGGTCATTTGAGAGAAATGTCGACATTGTGCCCTGCCCCCCACCAAGAGAATGAATGAGGGAGATCATTTCATTTTGCAGCTTACTTATAAGTAGGTTATACCATTATCCAGGAAGCCCCCTTTCACCTGTAAACCTGGAGAGAAAAGGAACCTCCCTCTCTCTTCCTCTGTTTGCCAAACTCCATCATGTCAACTTGTTTAGCTGGGAGGTAGTTGAAGGGCTCCAGTGTAAAAATTGGAGTCAAGGTCAGAGTAAGAGAAAAAGGATTTTTAGTGCTGCTGACACAGAGGGAGAACCCTGACCAAGAAGACTTCTTCAGTGACCCTCGTAACGCTGGGGAGCTCCCACCCTCTCATGTCCGCAAGCATCTTTCCCCAGGAGGGGTGAGCTCTGCAGAAGAGCTCTTAATCCGGCTGCTGATCGGATATCCACGCCACTGCATATCAACTGTATTAGATCACAAATGACATAGTTCAAATGCCATTACAGGTCTAGCTACATCTCTAGGACTTGGGAAATGTGGAGTTAAGATTTCCAAACTAGGAGGTTGCCCTAAACACCCTTAATTTGTGACTTAGGGCAAGAATTTCAACAAAGGGAACTTCCCTGGTGGTCCAGTGGCTAAGATTCCGCATCTCCACTGTAGGGGGCATGGGCTCAATGTCTGGATGAAGATTGAACTAAGATCCCGCATGCCACGAAGGGGAGTCAAAAAATTAATACATAAAATGAAAAGATATGTAAAATAATAAAATAAATTTTTTAAAAAGAAAAGAATTTCAACAAAGATGCAGTTTGGGAACTGCCATCTAAGCCAGGACTAGCAGGCTGTTTCCTCCCATGCACTCGTTTCCTAGCTGCATCTACACCAAGGCACTGAGCACATGTTGAGAGTGGAGTATGAGTAAAGTGTCATCTTTGGAAAAAAATTACCCTTTCTTCAGTGGCATCATAGGTTTAATTGTTTCCCTCCAAAAGATGTGTTGAAGTCCAAACCCCCAATACCTCGAAATGTGATCTTTGTTAGAAATAGGGTGGTTGCAGATATAATTACTGACAGTAAGTTGACGTCACACTGAGGTAGGGCTGTTGTTCATTCACTAAGCTGTGTTTGACTCTTTGCGTCTCCGTGGACTGCAGCATGCCAGGCTTCCCTGTCCTTCACTAACTCCTGTAGTTTGCTCAAATTCATGTCCGCTGAGTCTATGATGCCATCATCCAACCATCTCAATTCTCTGCTGCCTACTTCTCCTTTTGCTTTCAACCCTTCCCAACGTCAGGGTCTTTTCCAATGTGTCAGCTCTCATTGGAAAAGTCAGGGCATAGACAGAGGGAAGAAAGCCATATAAAGATGGAGGCAGAAGTTGCAGTTATGATGTCACAAGCCAAAGAACACATGGGGCTACCAAAGGCTGAAAAAGGCAAGGAAGAATCTTCTGAGCCATCAGCTTAGCTTGTTATGGCAGCCTCTGCAAATGAGCACCATTGACTTTAACCTTTCCTTTGGCTTTCTTGCCTCCTACCTCCATTTCCAGGGACACCCCTCCGCCTCCCGCCCCGCCAAACCATCAGAAGTGAAGGGCCAAAGGAGAAGAATCCCAGAGGAAGAGCTTGACCTACAATCACCAAGCAGCATGACAGGGGAGAATGAAGTGTCCCCCTTCCTAACACTAATGTCACCAAAACAAGACCATTTTGTCTCCCTGGTAAAAATCCTCAGTGACTGAGGCAATGTCTGTGGCAATTATATCGACTGTACAGACAGAACCAAGGGTCCCACTCAAGCCAGCTTCCCCTCTGTCCCCTACAGGCCTGCCTATGCTAGCCCAGCATTTTAAAGGAGGACTAGACCCTGTAGAGCTGAGCAGCCCAGCTCAGTCTGAGGTCTGAAGCCAGAGTCGGGGAAGGGAAGCCAGGAGGCTAGAAGCTGGGGCCCAGGGCTCCTGTTTTCTTTCACACTGGCTACAAGGCCACTGAACTGTAGAGGAGAAATTAAAACAACGATTGCTGCACTTGGGAGATTAAATACTACAGAAATTTTAAACAACCCAAACTGGACCTCATAATTGTGTGGCAAAGGCTGCAAAATGTAAAGTTGGGAGTCTTGGCTCGATTGAAAGGCTCTCTCTGAATAACAATTTATTTTAATTTGAGATTTCTCACACTGTCCATATGGTGGGTCTTCATGGGAAAGCAACTGTCTCACAGTTGATGGGGACATCTGAAGTATGCTTTTTTGGCATTCACGGGATTTCTTTTTTTTTTTTTTTTCATTTAAATCAGTGGCTTGCTTGAGAATAGTTTGAAAACATTACCCTAATGTTTCCAGTTTTTTTACTTCTGGAAATTTATCATCTATCCTTGGAAGTTACAAACTGAAATCCATTTCTCAACCAAATTGCCACTCTTTTAGGCAACACCAGTTTGTAATTGTGGAGTTCTGTGGGCATTCGTTTGAAAATGGAAAAACCTATTTACATGCATTTTCTTTCAACAACAACCCAGAAAGCACGCAGAGAATGTTATGACTTGAAGTCGGACTGTCTTGCCAAGTATCCCAGGCTCGTGTTGTGGAGTGACTCCTAGAAAAATCTACAGTCTATCTCTGGGAAAGAGGCAAAATTTCCAGCCAGCTCTGGGTAGACCCTGGTACCCCCCCAGATAGAGTGATAGTCTTTACTCTTACACAGACGTCCAAGCACATGCTAGACCCGGGGCTGCGATGTGGGAAAGGGAGCTCTTTTCAGCCTTCTCCTCCGAGGCATCTCACCAGCTGCTCCTCTGAGGGACAGAAAGATCTGGCAGAAGCTTAATTTTACTCATGTTCACAGCCCTTCAGGGAGAAGGCGAAATAGGTGTAGTATTGTGAGCTGGTAAATATACTGATAAAGCAAAAGTCACAACTTTGTACAAAAACCACACTATTCAAATGTCACATCCTCAGAGAGATTTTCTTTAACTGAAGCATTGAAAATAGTATCCCTGTTTGTGGAGAAAAGGTAACACTTGTGCACTGTTGGTGGGAACGTCAGTTGATGCGGTCTACTGCATACTATGGAAAATGGTGCGGAGGTTTCTCTAACAGCTAAAAAGAGAGCTGCCATATGACCCAGCAATTCCACTCCTGGGTATATATCCTAAAGAAACAAAACCACTAATCTGAAAAGATACATGCACTCCAATGTTCATAGAAGTATTACTTACAGCTGCCAAGATATGGAAGCAACGGATGTGTCCATGAACATATGAATGGATAAAGAAGATATGGTGTATATATATATATATATATATATATATATATGAATGAAATAATGCCATTTGCAACAACATGGATGTACTTGGAGGGAATCATGCTTAGTGAAGTAAGTGACAGAAAGACAAATACTATACAATATCACATGTTTGGAATCTGAAAAATTAAAAAGAAAACTAGTGAATATAACAAAATAGAAGCATACAGATACTGAGAATGAACTAGTAGCTACCAGTAGGGAAAGGGAAGCAGGGGGTGATAAGATAGGGGTAGGAGATGAAAAGGTATAAACTACTATGTATACAATAAATAAGATACAATGATATATTGTACAACACAGGGAATATAGCCAGTACTTTATAATAACTACCAGTGGAATATAACCTTTAAAAACTGTTAATCACTATGTTGTACACTTGAAACTTTAACAATATTATACATCAACTATACCTCAATTAATGGAAAGAAAATCCCATCTCTGTCGCCCTCAGTCTCAGCCCCGCGCTGTCTCTCCTCTATAGTACTGTACACATCTCTTCCCAACTCTGTGTTCAGTGACCTCGCATTTGTAGTTTAAAGGTATCAGAGTATTTATACCATTGAAATTGGCAAACACTATAAATCTGGGCTATCCCTACCTCTAAAGTCAGCAATTATCCCTTATTAGCATAGTGCTGATTATCACAATCTAGATTTATACCATATATGTGGCTTTTACATTGTATAAGCTGTATATATGTGTGTGGGCTTCCCAGGCAGCACTAGGGCTAAAGAACCTGCCTGCCAATGCAGGAGACGTAAGAGACATGGGTTCAGTCCCTAGGTCAGGAAGATCCCCTGAAAGAGGAAATGGCAACCCACTCCAGTATTCTTGCCTGGAGAACCCCATGGACAGAGGAGCCTGTAATCCATACGGTCACAAAGAGTCCAGACACGACTGAAGTGACTTAGCATGCACACATGCACATATGTGTGTATGTATACAGATAAGACATTATGTTAGTACGTATACAGATAAGACATTATGTTAGATCGTTAGTTTATTAATGATCTACCCCTCTCTCCAGTATAAGGTATATCAGCCTCTATACACCCTGTTCTGTTCATTGCTATGTACTATGCCTACAACAGTACCCATACCTCAAAGATGTTCCATAAGTATTTGTTGAATGGATGAATGGTGGTGAATGAATCTTTAGAGGTTCCCTTTATCTACCTGTTCTATCATTAACTCCTCTGTGGACTTCAAACTCATCTTCCATTTTCCTCCATCTTCTTCCCCATGCCTTCTTGCTTTTTACCACCATCTTCTTCCATACTCTCACACCAACTAGAAAAATATACTGACTTTCTTTACTAGTGATTCCAGATATTTGTTTAAGTAGCTCCTCTGGGCATCTGAGACATTCTTCTGAACTTTCTCCTGTTGCATCTCCCCCAGAAAAGCATTTTATACATGTTTGGCTAAGGTTAGGTGCTTATAAGGCACCCAGAACAAGTACATTCACAAAACACTCTCTCTTCTCACGAGATACTTATAACCAAGTTGAACAGCTATGACTAATCTCGGCTTGAAATATTATGCACACGTAAGGTAAACAACTAACTGCTAAACTGGGGTGTAGAAACCATAATATCTCAGAGCAGAAAGTGTTGGTAGAGGCCAGGAAAACATCAAAGAGGAGCAGTGGGCTTTGAGCTGGTCCTGACTAATAGGTAGGGTTTAACTAGATCAGGATTTCTGAGTTCAGCACTGCTGATATTTTGCGCAGACATTTTTCTGTTGTAGGGGGGCTGTCCTGCACACTGTAGGTTGTTTAGCAGCATCCCTGGCCTCTACCTACTAGATGCCAATAGTAACCCCTCCCTGGTTATCATAACCGAAAATGTCCCCAGGCAATGCCGTATGTCCCCTGAGGGACAAAATCACCCTCTGGTTGCGAACTGCTGAGTTAAATGGAAGAGAAAGAGGACATTAGAACTTACAGTAATGAAAAAGGACTTGCTTACTTAATTTAGAATCCTGATTTGATCCACGACTGTACCTAGTCACAAACCTGACTTCTTTTGGCATGTTAATTCACTTCGTATGCAAGCTTTATACATGTTCTATTAAACCTATACCCTGCATTATATTTGAATTGGACTATTGATGCGGTTTCCAAATGCTTTAGTCATGGAACTGTTTCTTCCAATGAAATCTTAGCCAGAAGCACAAACAAATACGGATGTAAGCAGCATGTTTTTTGTTGAAGCTTCATTACAGAATCATCCCCTCCCCACTTGTACCCCAGTCTTGCCCAATGGCCCAATAGCATACCAATTTCCAGTGCATTTCACAACACTGTAAACATGCTGAAGACAAGGGCGACATTGAACACTACGATAATAACTATAATATCATGATACAGGAAAAGGAGCAATGGCTTCCAAGCTGTAAAATCTGCAAGTTTTATCTGGAATTTTTCATTAACTGCTTCTGTGATTGCATGTCATTAGACCTCTATGAACTTGTATTTCTTCATTATAATCTCTAAGGCCCCTTTCAGCTTCAAAATGTTATAAGTCTATAAGTACAACTGTGTCACATAATTTGTAAGCCCTGAATAATGATCCTGGTGACTACAGAGAAGCTGAGTATTTATAATACCCCCAGACTCCCTTTTAAAGGCAAAAGGGAATGAGAAAGTGAATCTGACCTCTAAAATTCTCTATGAATTGCACTTTGGCCCTTGCTTGATTTATTTGTGCGTGAAATTCACTAGGCCAGTTTGGCTGGCCTTGATTCAAAAGATCATGCTAAATGAGGTCACAGATGGAAATGCAAATGGATATTTTTAAAAATTAAGAATGAAAGTGAGGGAATTCCTTGATGGTTTAATGGTTAGGACTCCATGCTGTCACTGCCAAGGGCCCGAGTTCAATCCCTGGTCAGAGAACTAAGATCCCACAAGCTACATGACATGGTCAAACATGGTCAAATATATATATATATGCAACACTTGCTTCCAAATCCATAAACTTAGAATAAGACTTTTAAAAATGAAATGCAATAGATTCTGTTATGGGCAATCACATGACCAGAATGAAAATCCAAACATCATAATTACAAAATGCACATAATCTGTGGAGTCTGGAATCATCTTTTTTCTACCTCAGTGGCGTCACTAGCTAGCTTTTAGGACACAGCAAGAAGCAGAGTAGACAGAACATTCCTGTCTGTCACCTTGGAATGACTTTATGGCCTTCCTTACTGCAGCACATGAGATGGCTGGGAATTTGTGTCTTTACTTTCTGTTTGTACTCTCTTGTAAGAGAAGAATTTAAACCTCCTTGCAACCATCTAATACCACAGAGAAATAGCATAAAACCACAGCTACCAAACAATGACGCTGAAATCCACAGCTATGTGTCTATCAAAATATGATACTGTGTTTACAGATTCCCGATTTGGTGGAGTCATTCCGCTCTTCAATTTCAAACACAAATGAGATGTTATGCTAGTCACAAATAAATGATCATTTTTAATTGGAATGGAAAAATATTTTTCAAATATCCAGTAACCTGATTCTGAGTGAGAACCTGACAGACACATGAACTGCTTTGGTGGTTAAAAAAAAAATACCAGTAGAGAGAGAGAGAGAGTGTGTGTGTGTGTGCGTGCATACGTGCACATGCACGCATATGTTGGGGGGACCTCTCTTGTCAGTGAGGACAATTCAAAGTTACCCAAAGCTATTCAGTATTGATAGCTGGGAGGAGAGTGAAGGGCTGGTTTCATGGAACTGCTTTCTTTGTGACTGATTTTCCCTTGTACTAATAACAGCTGAAACAATATTATTGCTCTTTTTTTACATTTTTATTTATTCATTTTGAATAAAATATGGACATGGTGAAAATAATTCAAATAATGCAGTTCACAGTGAAAATTAAGTCAATCTTGCAGTTTATTCTCCTAGTCCCCTAGTTACCAGTTTCTCATATATCTGTCAAAAGATATTTATTCAATGCAGTATACACACATACAAATTCATATACATATATGTGAACATATATGTTGTTTTAGGTATGGTTTATATGTTATTTTATGTATATGCATGTACATATATATGTATAAAAGCTCCCTTGTTACATAAATAGTAATACATCCACACCTTCTCTACATTTTCCCCTCTACTTAATAATATCTGATGAATTGAAGATGCTTGCAAATTATTTGCCATTTCTCCTATTGTGAGCCGGAATTTTTTTCCTTTCTCTTTGAATCCGGGCCTGCCTGTGACTTGCTTTGACCAATAAAATGCAGCAGAAGTGTGTAACTCCCAAAGTGTCAGTCGCTCAGTCATGTTTGACTCTCTATGACCCCATGGACTATAGCCCATCAGGCTTCTCTGTTCATGGGATTTCCCAGGCAAGAATACTAGAGTGGGTTGCCCTTTCCTTCTCCAGGGGGTCTTCCCCACTCAGGGATTGAACCTGTGTCTCCTGCATTGCAGGTAGATTCCTTACTATCTGAGCCACCAGGGAAGCAGCTCCCAAAGCTGTGTGTCAATTCCAAGGCTGAATCTTACAAGCTTTGCAGCTTCCATCTTCTCACACTTCCGAAACTCTCACAGATGCCATGCTGAGAATCCCAAGTCGCATGGAGATGATATCCAAGGTGCTCTGGACAAGAACCCCAGCCAGCACCAACAGTCAAACATGAGTGAGTCATTTTGGATGTTCTAGCCTCAGCTGAGCCTTCAGATGATAGCAGCTGTTACTCCATAGAGAAGAATAACAGCCCAGTTGAGCCCAGTCAACTCTCAGAATCACAAGAAATAATGAATGGTGGTTGTTATTTTAAGCCACTAAGTTTTGGGGTGAGTATTCCATTTCAATAGAGCATATAAATCTACTTTCTTCTTTTTAACAATATAATAATAGCTAACATATATTTATATGTTTACTATGTACCAGGCATTGTTCTAAGTGCCTTACATATCTTGGCTCATTTAATTCCCACTAACTCCAAACATTTTTTATAGAGGTGTACCATCCCCATTTCACAGATGAGGAACTGAACTACAGAGATATTACATGACTAGCCCTGTACCCCAAATGTGTAATCAACACTATGGAATCTGAATTCGGGTCTTTGACCTAAGGTATTTTTATATTAAGCACTACCCTAAACCACTTCAGCGGCTACTTTAACTAGTCATCTATTGGTGGAGATTTCTGTCATTTCTAGTGTTTGGCTTGTCAAAGTAAGGTGAATATGTTTCTCCTGAAATGTACTTTTATGTATGGGTGCAAGAAGAAACCATTCTTTTTAATCAAATGGAAAGCTGACTAGATTCAGTTTATTTTGCTGCATAAGTAAGTGTCAGAAGAAATATGTCAGGTACAGAATGTCGGGTGTATCTACTCCAGTCAGAATAGAGTTCTATCCCATCTGGCCCCTGGCAGTTAGTGCCAGAAACTTCATCAGGACCTGGAGACCACAGAGAGACTATTTATCTTATTTTCATTTGGGCTCCAACTGGAGCAAGTAGTGATCTGACTTTGTTCAACAGTATTCTGTACCACAATGTATCTTTCTAGGAATTCTCAGACACCTGAAAAGGATATTTGGAAAGTAACCTATGAACCTTGACCTGTGGTATGCACAATAAATCTACTACCACAATCACTGAGATTTCTGAGGGACCAATAAGGCACATATGTACATTCCACGGCTGTATATCTCCTTGGACCTCTCTCCAATATAAGCACCTTTGAAAAATGGGTGGATGGACATAACCTCTTTTCACAACTGCTTGGATGTCTCTAACACCTTTCAAGTTATACTCCTATCTCCTCAAGGCTGGAGATTGAATGGAGGCCACCTGCCACCACTTCAGCACCCTCCAGGCTCTACTTTCTGAGCTACCAGGAGGGCCGCAGAAACAGTCCTTGCTGGCTATGGAGACGGGGCTAGTAAAGCCAGCTTTTGGTATTTGAAAAGTAATGAAATCTTCTATTCATTAAAATATGAAAATAAATTAATGCAATATTGCTCAAAAATATAATTAGAGTTGCTTAATTATATTTAAAGGATACTCACTTAAGAGTCCTACTTCTGTACCTAAACCCAAAGCCTCGGGGGAATATGTGGCAAGATAGCCTGCCTTTGTCTTTAGGACAGCTGAAAGGGGCTTTAGGGTGTCTTGTTCAATGCTTTCATTGCATGGAGAAGTAAACTGAGTTCCAGAGAGAAATGACTTGCTGAGGGTACTCATGGTTGATATGTATGTGCTCAGTTACTCAGTCGTGTCTGACTCTGCGACCTCATGGACTGTAGCCTGCCAGGATCCTCTGTCCATGGAGTTTTCCAGGCAAGAATACTGGGGCAGGTTGCTATTCCCTTCTCCAGGTGATCTTCCTGACCCAGGGATCGAACCTGGGTCTCTTGGATCTCCAGCTTTGGCAGGCAGATTCTTTACCACCGTGCCACCTGGGAAGCCCTTATTAGTCAGCAATTACCAAAACAATGAGTGTATCAAACTACCCCAAACTTTAGTCCCTTAAAAAACATTCACTCTTCTCTGACCAGGGATTGGTTGATTTAGATTGGGCTAGGTTCCAACCTGTGAGTTGGATTCAAGTCTTTTCCATGTGTCTCACATCCCTTGGACCAGTGGGCTAGCCAGAGTTTCTTTTTCTAATGGAGAATTTAAGGCAGGCAAGAGAACAAGCTTAATGATGTAAGCATACTTCAAGCCTCTGCTTGCAACACGTCTGCTAATAGCTCATTCGCCAAAGCAAGGATCATGACCAAGTCCAACACTGACAGGACAGGGATATATTCTCTGCTACTAGTGATAGGAACTACAAAAACACATAGCAAAGAGCATGGATACAATAAAGAGTGGAGAATTAGAGCTATGAAGAAATCTACTACATTTGGTAAGTGACTCAGCAAAAATTAGAACCGGAACCCTTGACTTCCAGCTCATTTGCACAGCTGTGTCTGTGAATAGTTTTTGTTTCCCTGTCTTAGGAGCTGTTTTTATCAAGCTCATGAAGGGTAATGGTTCCAAAAGGAAGTGAAGGCAGGCGATGAGGGGAAAAAAAGGGTGTGGTAATGGTAGCAACAAAAGTGGCGATGCCCAGGAGGACCAGCAATGGTGTCCAATTTCTACTCTCTGTGCAGAGCACATTCTCCACTCTACCCTCTATTGTGAAGCCAGTGGAGCTGAAGGTCAGATCCTTCTCCATCTTCTCAGATGTAACGTCTAAGGCAAGCGGTCAACTGTGCCCCCATTTCTGGTGATAGTTCAGCTCTGTGCACAGCAAACTGGTGTCCCTAATACTAGGGTTATGATCTGTGCAGTCGATATGGCCCCCAGAACTAGATAGAGCTAACTGTCAATATGAAAGCCTCTACTGCCTAGTTGTAAGACCTAGGACGCGTCTCTCTGAAACTCAGGTTCCTGCCATACAAAATCTTCCATACTCTTTCCTGTTACAGCTTGTTGCAGACAAGCTCAGTGACTCCGAAAGTCATTTTAAGGAGAAATAGAGAAGCTTGCATTCCTGGATCCCTACTTGGAATATCCCATTTACATGTGCAAATATTCTGTTCTATGTGAGCCATGATGCCCATTTGATTTTCCTGGTGATATATATCAGTTAGCATTACCTTAACTAATACAGTCTTATTATTTTCCCCACCATACTGATGAGGAAGCTGTGGCTTAGGGAGGTTAAGTAGCTGGCCCAACGTCATACAGCTATTAAGTGGTTGGTCTCAGTTATGCATCCAAATAGTTTGGCTCTAGAGCCCATCATCGTAAATGCCACACAGCTCTGATGCTCAGTAATAACAGTATCAATCTCATAGCCTGGTTTTGTGGATTAAATGAGCTAATGTTTATCAAGTCCTCACACAATGCCCACTATACAAAGCAGACAGTAAATGTGAGCTGTGGATGTAGTGTGATGTTCCCAGGTAAAAGGGAATATAATATGATGTCCTCTGAGGTCTGGAATAGGGAAGACAAGTAGCCTCAAAAAACCTGCCGATAACCTATTTTGCACTGAGAGTATTCTAGATGAGATCAACAGCCCTGAGCAGTGTGCCAGTGGCTTTTTTCTCATACATGATTTTATTTTATCTTCACAGCCAACCCGTGAGGTGTGGATGGTAGGTTATGCTACCCCAAACTACGGATCTAGATTCTGAGGCACAGGGGAGACTGGCATGGTTAGTGTTAGAGCCTGGTCTAGGGCCAGTGTCTCCCATTTCTCACTCTTAGTTTCTTAGTCCTAAAAGGACTCGATACAGGGAACCAGGGTGAGTCAAGCTTATCATTCCCTAGACCCATTTGTCCAACAGAAATATTATGTAAGCCATAAATGTGGGCTGCATATGTAATCATAAATTTTCCAGTATTCTTATTTTTAAAGGGAGGCATAACTAGGTGGAATTAATTATAACCATATACTTTATTCAACCCCAAATATCTTAATTTCAATATATATTAATATTAAAATATTAATGATATATTTAACTTTTAAAAAAACCAAGTCCTTGAAGTCTGAGTATGTATGTAACACTGCAATTGTCTTATGGAAAACCCCTAGGAAGCCTCTCAAGGAAAATTGCAAAGCATACTCTTCACTCTTTGAAAGTCTAGTTTTATGCTTTTAAATTGAAAGTCAGAGTAGCTTGTTTCAGAAGATTACAAATTTGCTTAAATTTCTAAGATAAAAAACATATTCAGCATTAGGGAACCTTATATATGAGTGGTCTTCCTCTATTAGCCAGACTGCCTACAGAACTTGTACTGGAGAATGGTGGCAGAGCTGGATGACCTGCGTAAACATCAGTTTAGATGATTTTAATGAATAACATGGATGAGAGAGAAGCTGAGAAATGTGCTTGCTAGAAGCTGAATCACATAGGGCTTTTACTCTTTAATTACTTAGTGTGTTTCTGCATTCTATTCATCCACTTTTTCTTAGCCACTTCTGTGCTTAGTTGCTCAGTCGTGTCTGACTCTTTGTGACCCCATGGACTGCAGCCCACCAGGCTCCTCTGTCCATGGGATTTCCCAGGCAAGAATATTGGAGTGGGTTGCCATGCCCTCCTCCAGGGGATCTTCCCAACCCAGGGATTGAACCCAGGTCTCCCACATTGCAGGCAGATTCTTTACCATCTGAGCTACCAGGAAAGTCACGGTGGCCACTTTTGGGAAGGCACAATTATATACAACTTTCCAACATGCAATAAATAATGGCAGGTGGTCAACATTGTTTTTGGGATTCAACTTTAAGGTAACCTTAGAAAGGTGCCCATTATGGAGCTCTGCTCTTACACTTTTATTTTAAGTATTTGCTACAATTTGTAGCTAAAACAGTCCTGGTTTCCTTTGTTTACATGGATACCAAGAAAAAAAAGGCCCAGTTTCAAAGAACTTTTTTTGGCTAAATTATTTACAATGGTTTTAATCAGTGGTAGCACTAAAGTCTTCCAAAGCCTGATTTGGAGATCAGAGATCTTGGAGTATATTTTTACAACCATGCTTTATTTATTCAGCATTATTGAAGATGAAGTTTTCCATAATGTGAATTATCCAGGTAACTAAAATGCACTAAGTTCCAATATATACAAGTATTTTTGAGGGAAATCTTTCTAAAATATGGCCTGCATTCTTCCCCTTACTTCCGCTCACCAAGCAACCACTTTCTTAAACAGATTATTCAGAATATATTTAATTCTTACTTCATGACTTAAGGCCATTGTTTACTTAAGGGTCATGTACATTCAGAGATTATCAAGTCATATGGTGTTGTTAACACATGAAATTGTTTCAATGTGATAAGATTTTATTGTACACAAGTATTTTGAAAGCATTCTAATACCTCCAGTCACTTCATGAGGTAGGTTGATCCCATTTTACAGATAAGAAAACTGAGACTGAAAGGCGTGAAAAGACTTATCCATCATGTCTCTGGCTATCAGATTTCTATGCAACTCTAGACAAAGATGCATTAACTCTCATAGCTCTTTTCTCTTTTCCTTTTCACAGCTTAGTATGCTAAGTCACTTTGGTCATGTCCAACTCTGTGTTACCCTATGAACTGCCGCTACTTGGCTCCTCTGTCCATGGTATTTTCCAGGCAAGAATACTGGAGTGGGTTGCCATTTCCTCCTCCAGAGGATCTTCCTGACCCAGGGATCAAATCCACATCTCTTATGTCTACCTGCTTTGGCAGGTTCTTTACCACTAGCTCCACGTTTTCATAGCTTTGGTTTCTGCTTTTTTTCAATTTGTTTATATGATTGTTCTAAACTCCTAACTTATTTTACAACTAATTATCTGAGAGAAGGCTTGAGGCTCTGTGCTCCTGTTGTAGAAACCTGTGACAGTTTTTTGCCACTTGAAGGACATTTTCACACACTCCTAGGTCTGGTGTTCTGTTTTAGACAATTGAAACTATGAAATGTCTGATTACTGGTGGCTGACTCTAAACTTTCTCTCCTCCCAGAAGACTCTTTGGGCCAAAACAGCACATTCTACATAAAAAAGCATGGCCAGAAAAGGAAATACCTGACAAAGTGGCAAATAAATGTGTGGAGAGCTGGTGGGATCTGTACCCCACATCCAGTGACTTGGGCACCCACAGTGCAATGACAAGACAGCAGGAGGCAAGTCCTACTGCCTGTTAGCCACTAAGCTACAGGGTGAACTATGCCAGGAGTAATCATAGGCTGGCGCCAGCATCAAACTCAAATCTATAAGTGCCAAACTTCCCTGGCCAGACACAACTGATCAGAGGAACAAGGAAGAAGGTGGCCCATTGGCACTTTGCATTTCAGAAAGTCTGCCAACGATTATAAGATACACCATTATTTTATGTACCACCAAGAAGAAAGAACACTGCCCACATAATACTGACCATCAACAATTTTGATTTTATGAGAAGAGCTGATGACACAGCCTTTCATAGAAGTGGTCTCCACTATTGTCTCTGGGGTTTTCTTCCAAGTCACTAATGCCCGTTCTGCAAGTTTCGGTGTTTGTGTGCTTTCTAGACTTTTACCTGGAGGAAGCACAGAAGGTTTTCAAATAAGTTTGCATGGGGGCAGACAATGACCACTGCATGGCTGACAACAATAAGGCACCATCAACTAGATGCATCTCTATTTCAGAGATGTTAAAATGTGAACATGAAGTCATAAGTTGTTTTGACCTCATCAAAAACATGTGAATGCAAGTTGAGAAATATGTTTTTCTCTTGAGAGAAATGAGAAATGTGGTTAAGACTCAGGGGAAAGTTTTCTCCTAAATCGCTAAGTAATACCCCCACTCTGTGATATATATCACATAGCATTTCAGAGTAATTTTACTCTGGTCAATAAATATTGCTCTCCCATTTTGCCAGGATTCAACAATGCTCTCCACACTTCTAAGGGGTGGTGAAAGAAGAAATTGATATTTTTAAATAGCCTATTTAAAAAAATAGTCTGTGCATTTTCACACGGTGTTTTCTAAGAACCCAAACTTTGAGATCTCAATATAAAGCTACAGTAACAAGGAAAAGTTCAGAGAAGGCGGCTCTGGACACATATGAAATTTTTTTTTCAGGTTTATTTTCTCTGGCTGCACCACACAGCATGTGGGATCTTAGTTCTCTGACCAGGGATCAAACCTGCACCCCCTGCATTGAAAGTGCAGAGTCTTAACCACTGGACTGCCAGGGAAGTCCCTGAAAATTTTTTTTCAACTGAAATTCCATTAAAAAAATTATATCACTCATCCTATCATCATGAATTTGACACCCAACCTTAGCTAAGGACAAAATATGTTCAAGTATCAGGAATCAGGCATCCAACAACTCCCAAATTTAGTTTTGACTTGTTATTAAACTTTTAAATTATCAGGTTTGTCTCATGGACATACATGCTTCATCTTCTGAAAAGAAGAAATCAGAAGCCTAAGAGGTGTAAGAGAGGACATGAAGAAACTAAAGGACCAAATGGAAACGGAGTATGTGCCCTCCCTCAACTGAAAAAGGCGCCTGTGTTAGTGGGCTGTCAAATTGAACAGCTGATTTAAAGGGATACAAAACACTTGACGGCAAACTCAGAACAGATTTTCCCAGAGCACACATGGTTAATCTTCACCTAGGGATGGAAACCAGGGCAAGGTAGACTTGAGCAGCCGCCTGCCCTTTGAAGTGCTGCAAAGGCCAGTATATTACAGTCAGAAGCAAGCACCCTTTCTTTCAGGTGCCGATTGGAGTTTATTAGCTGTGATTTTTATGAGATACTGAAAGAGACTGAAATACTGCTGCGCAGCCACAGAAATGTGTAGTGTGGGAGCCAAGAGTCATCACCAGTTGTTGAGAAGTTGACAATGGGAGCTTCCTGAAAGATTCTTGCAGCCTGTGTAGAATGGTAACATAGAAGTCACTCTTTCTGTTTAAACTAAAAAGCTTTGCCCTTCTAAGTCCTGAATTATTGCCTGAACTATTGTACATTATCCCTCCCTAGCAGGTCCACAGCTTCCAAGATACCTTCAGGACCTCTTGGGGAGAAGATACCATCTAAAGAGGTTAGTTTTCTGGAAAGAACGGAGTGGGAGTTTCATAAGAAAGTTTAATTTTGTCCCATTTGCCTTGGACAGAATTTCTAACAAGGGAGCTAAACCATTTATGGTCTTGGAAGGTTTGGGGCACATGGGTTGATTTTTTATCGATTGCCCTAGCACAGCAAGGGCATTCATGTCATAGGTTGCATGAAAAAGCAGGTCTTTGGATATCTTTCTTAAGCACCATAAAGAATGGTCTGGGTCTGTGCACAATGACTGTATTATGCACATTGTCTCTCTTTCTCTAAATTGAAGTATAGTTTATTGACCATGTTGAATTGGTTTCTTGTGTACAGCACAGTGATTCAGATATATATAACTTCTTCATACTCTTTTCTATTATGGTTTATTACAGGATATTGAATATAGTCACCTGTGCTATACAGTAGGTCCTTGCTGTTTATCTTATATATAGCAGTGTGTTTCTGCTAATCCTAAACTCCTAATTTATCCGTCCCCCACCCCCTTTCCCCTCTGGAAAGCATAAGTTTGTTTTCTATATCTGAGTCTGTTCCTGTTTTGTAAATAAGTTCATTTGTATCATATTTTAGATTCCACACATAAGTGACATTATATGGTATTTGTCTTTCATTTTATATATATATAATATATATAATATAAAATATATATATATATAAAATATATATCTATATGTGCATGCGTGTGTGTATGTGCTTAGTTACTCAGTCATGTCTGACTCTTTGCAGCCCCATGAACTGTAGCCCACCAGGCTCCTCTGTCCATGGGATTCTCCAGGCCAGAATACTGGAGTGGGTTGTCATGCCCTCCTCCAGGGGATCTTCCCAACCCAGGAATTGGACCCAGGTCTCCCGCATTGCAGGCAGATTCTTCACTGTCTGAGCCACCAGGGAAGCCCGAGAATACTGGAGTGACTAGTCTATCCCTTCTCTAGGAGGTCTTCTCTACCAGGGAATTGAACCGGGGTCTCATGCATTGCAGGCAAATTCTTTACCAGCTAAGCTACCAGGGAAGCCCCGTGTGTGTGTGTGTGTGAGTGTGAGTGTGTGTGTGTGTGTGTGTATGTGTATACACATACCACATCTTCTTTATCCATTCATCTGTTGATAGACATTTAGGTTGCTTTCATGTCTTGGCTATTGTAAACAGCATTACTATCAAGATTGGAGTGCATATAGTTTTTTGAATTATAGTTTCCATCTTTTCTGGATTTATGTCCAGGAGTGGACTTGCTAGATCATATGGCAACTCAATTTTTAGGCTTTTAAGGGAGCTTCATACTGTTCTCTACAGTGGCTGCATCAATTTACATTCCCACCAACAGTTTAGTTGGGTTCCCTTTTCTCCACACCCTCTCCAGCATGTATTATTTGTAGACTTTTTAATGATGGCCACTCTGACCAGTGTGAGGTGATACCTTATTGTAGTTTTGACTTCATTTCTCTAATAATTATTGATACTGAGCATCTTTTCATGTGCTTATTGTCTATCTGTATGGGGAAATGTCTCCATAGGTCTTCTGCCCATTTTTTTTTTTAAATCTGCCCATTTTTTGTTTGGTTTTTCTTTTGTTGTCATTCTTGAGTTGTATGAGCTGTTTATATATTTTGGAAGTTAAGCCCTTGTCAGTCATATGAGTTGTGAGTGTTTCCCCATTCCAAGATTGTCTTTTTGTTTTGTTGATGGTTTCCTTTGCCATGCAAAATCTTATCATTTGTTTATTTTTGTTTTCATTTCTACTGCCTTGGGAGAGTGATCTAAGAAAGTATTGCTATGTTTTATGTCAGAGAATGTTTTGTCTGTGCTCTCTACTAAGAATTTTATGTTGTCATGTCTTGTATTTAAGTCTTTAAGCCATTTCCAGTTTTTTTGTGTGTATGGTGTGAGGGAGTGTTCTAACTTCATTGATTTATATGTGGCCATCAAGCTTTCCCAGCACCACTTGCTGAAGAGATTGTCTTTTCTCATTGTATATTTTTACCTTCTTTGTCAAAGATTAATTAATTGTTGGTGTGTTTGGGGCTCTCTATTCTGTTCCATTGATCAGTATGTCTTGTTTTGTTTTGTTTGCCATGGTATCAGTTATTTGGATTACTGTAGCTTTGCAGTGTTCTTGCCTGGAGAATCCCAGGGATGGGGGAGCCTGGTGGGCTGTCGTCTATGGTGTCGCACAGAGTTGGACATGGCTGAAGCGACTTAGCAGCAGCAGCAGCAGCTTTGCAGTATCGTGTGAAGTCTGGGAAGGCTATGCCTCCAGTTTTGTTCTTTTCCCTCAGGATTGTTTTGGCAATTCTGGGTCTTTTATGGTTTCTTATAATTTAAGGGTTGTTGGTTCTATTTCTGTGAAAAATGTCATGGGTAATTTGACCGAGATTGCATTAAATCTATAGATTGCTTTGGATAGTATGGCCATTGTCTCTTAACAGAAACCTTGGAATAACTTTCTCAGGAAATGAAGAAGTGGTCTTTGGAGTAAAACAGACTCAGATTTGAATGCTGTTTCCAGCTCATAGTGGTTATAACAATACAATAGATTTTCATCTGTTATAGGGCCAAATCAGTCAGCTATTGCTGCCTAACAAGCCACCCTAAAACTTAAGGATGTAAAATAATAATCCTTTATTATCACTCAGGCATCTGCAAATTGAATGCAATTCAACTTATCTAGTTGGGTCTGATTCAGGCTGCGATGGCTGAGGAAATCTGCTTCTCACTGCAGGTCTATGAGTCACATGAGGCGGCTCTGCCCCATGCATCCCTCATCCTCCTTTAACCAGCATTCTAACCGGCTCAATGAGAGATGTAAGAAACACGCAGAAACCTGGAAGGCCTCACAAGGCCTAGGCTCAGAACTGACTTACCCCTCCTGCTGACATTCCAATGGCCAAAGTAAATCACATGGCTAAGCTCCTCATTAAGGGGACTTTAGAAGAACTGCAGAGTCACATGACGGATGATGCAGCTACAAAGGGAAGGTGAGGACCTGGGGCCAAGAAAGGAGGACAGGAGTCTAACCTAATGCCAACCCTCCACTTACTACTCCTCTTTTTTGAATTATCCTGGCTCTTTTTCCATATAAAATTTAAAGTAATTGAATTAAATTATCAACAGTGTCCTGTGGGAATCTTGATTGGGATTATGTTAATGTTATCAGTTAAATTGGGTGGAACTAATATTTTTCTAATCTTCCCATCCGAGAACACAGTATGTGTCTATAATTCAGTCAGGTCTTTTTTTTTATGTCCTGTATTGACCAAAGTGACCATAAGTTCCATTCTGGCCATAGAGCATTAGTTTCTGGCCATTTAACTTTTTTTATTACCACTACAAAGCGTTTAAAATTCATTCTCTCTCATGACCATTCTAGATGACGAACTGTAGGTTTGTTCTCCTTGAAATATACAGAAACAAATTAGCTTTTCTTCATTCATTCACAGTTACCCACTTAAGAGGAATCAAATATCATACCATATTAAAAATAATAACAATATGAAAACAAAATTTTACTTTAATAGTACCTAACTTATACAGCATTTTATAGTTTACAAAGCTCTTTTCATACAGTATCTAAATTTGGTCCACATTATAACCCCCTAAAGGAGGCAGAGTGGCAAATACCATCTCAATTTTTCAAGTAAAGGCAGTAAGACCCTCAGAAATTACATGATCTGCCCAGGGTTTCAAGGACAATGATGAAGAATTTGCCATTTGGCTTACAGTCTTGTTCTTTTTCTTCCTTTTTTCCAAAGTGTTCACTGAATTCCTCCTTGCCCATTTATCTTTGGCAGTGGGTCCTCCCACTTTGAGGACCTCTTAGAATCTAGAATAAAGACCAGCCCTTAAAGCATACCCAAACTTTTAATTTACATGTAGAATTTTGTGGCTCTGGAACAATTCTTCCTAAGTGTTTTAAAAGGAGGCAGTAAGTTCTGGAGCAAAGAACAACTTCGGAGCCAGAAAGACCTGTTTTCAAATTCTCAGTCCACCTACCACTGAACAGATTTGAAGCCTTGGGAAACCTACATAAGCATTTGAATCTTTGTTTCTTCATTTGTAGAATTGGATCAAAATACCCGCATTGGAAAAATATGGTAAGAAATAGTTTATTTCTTATAAATAAAGATCCAACATTCAGGAGGCATTGCTGAAAATGTGGAACAGTAACTGAATCCAAATATATACATGGGTATCATGTAGGAATTTCAGCAGTAGGTTTTTTTTTTCTTTAACAAGAGATTTATACCTTATAAATCCTGATAAGAGAAGTCTGGACTTTCACACCATATGGAAAGAAAAATGGATTTGCCATGAAGAATATCAACTAGGACTCTGCCAAAGCTTTGCCACCTTTTCCCAATTCACTGGACTTAGGTTAGTTCTTTTCCTGTCCAAAAATTCCACAGAAAATATCCATGTGCATATTGCAGCCCTTACATGTAATGAAAAATTCTTCCAAATAGTTGAACATCTTGGGTAACATGATTTGTTGCAAAGAGACTAATAGAACACCTGAGAGGCAGGGCACCATGAGTGGAGGTCTGGCTAGAAGCAGTCAACTGTGTCCAACCCTGTGTAACCCCATGGACCCACCAGGCTCCTCTGTCCATGACAGGCCATGCAAGAATACTGGAGTGAGTTGCCCTTTCCTTCTCCAAGGCATCTTTCCAACCCAGGGATTGAACCCACAACTCCTGCTTGGCAGGCAGATTCTTTACCACTGAGTCACCTGGGAAGCCCTTACCTAATAAGTACACCATTGCAAACCTGTCTTATGATGCACATGCCCCTTATCACTCCATCTCCACAATACCTTCCTCTCTGCCTGTGTCCCCCGTAGAGAAAACCAGGCCAGCAGTCTGATTGCCAAATGGAGAAAATATTCACAGGAATGGATGACTTTTTCCTCATCACAGTTGACATCTAGGCATCATGCTAGCACTGTCTATATCTAAATCAGCACTGTCCAAAAAATACATAATGTGAGCCACATTAAGTTTATTTTTTTATTTTATTTTATTTTTAAATTTTTATTTTTACTTTATTTTACTTACCTTTAAGTTTTCTAATAATCACATTGTAAAAGGTGAAAGTCACCATCTGCAGTGATTTTGGAGCCCCTCAAAATTAAGTCTGTCATTGTTTCCCCATCTATTTGCCATGAAGTGATGGGACCAGATTCCATGATGTTCGTCTTCTGAATGTTGAGCTTTAAGCCAACTTTTTCACTCTCCTCTCTCACTTTCATCAAGAGGCTCTTAAGTTCTTCTTCACTTTCTGCCATAAGGGTGGTGTCATCTGCATATCTGAGGTTATTGATATTTATCCTGGCAATCTTGATTCCAGCTTGTGCTTCATCCAGCCCAGTGTTTCTCATGATGTACTCTGCATAGAAGTTAAATAAGCAGGGTGACAATATAGAGCCTTGATGTACCCCTTTCCTGATTTAGAACCAGTCTGTTGTTCCATGTCCAGTTCTAACTGTTGCTTCTTGACCTGCATTCACATTTCTCAAGAGACAGGTCAGGTGGTCTGGAATTCCCATCTCTTGAAGAATTTTCCATAGTTTGTTGTGGTCCACACAGTCAAAGGCTTTGGCATAGTCAATAAAGCAGAAGTAGATATTTTTCTGGAACTTCTGCTTTTTTGATGATCCAGCAGATGTTAGCAATATGATCTCTGGTTCCTCTGCCCTTTCTAAATCCAGCTGAACATCTGGAAGTTCACAGTTCATGTACTGTTGAAGCCTGGCTTGGAGAGTTTTGTCCATTACTTTACTAGCATGTGAGATGAGTGCAATTGTGCAGTAGTTTGAGCATTCTTTGGCATTGCCTTTTTTGAGGATTGGAAAGAAAACTGACCTTTTCTGGTCCTTTGGCCACTGCTGAGTTTTCCAAATTTGCTGGCATATTGAGGGCAGCACTTTCACAGCATCATCTTTTAGGATTTGAAATAGCTCCACTGGAATTCCATCACCTCCACTAGCTTTGTTTGTAGTGATGCTTCCTAAGGCCCACTTGACTTCGCATTCCAGGATGTCTGGCTCTAGGTTGGTGATCACACCATTGTGATTATCTGGGTTGTGAAGATCTTTTTTGTACAGTTCTTCTGTGTATTCTTGCCACCTCTTCTTAATCTCTTCTGCTTCTGTTAGGTCCATACCATTTCTGTCCTTTATCGAGCCCATCTTTGCATGAAATGTTCCCTTGGTATCTCTAATTTTCTTGAAGAGATCTCTAGTCTTTCCCATTCTGTTGTTTTCCTCTATTTCTTTGCATTGATCGCTGAGGAAGGCTTCCTTATCTCTCCTTGCTATTCTTTGGAACTCTGCATTCAGATGGGTATATCTTTCTTTTTCTCCTTTGCTTTTCACTTCTCTTCTATTCACAGCTATTTGTAAGGCCTCCTCAGACAACCATTTTGCTTTTTTGCATCTCTTTTCCTTGGGGATGGTCTTGATCACTGCTTCCTGTACAATGTCACAAACCTCCGTCCATAGTTCTTCAGGCACTCTATCAGATCTAATCCCTTGAATCTATTTGTCACTTCCACTGTATAATCATAAGGGATTTGATTCAGGTCATACCTGAATGATCTAGTGGTTTTCCCTACTTTCTTCAATTTAAGTCTGAATTTGGCAATAAGGAGTTTATAGTCTGTGCCACAGTCAGCTCCTCGTCTTGTTTTTGCTGACTGTATAGAACTTCTCAATCTTCGGCTGCATATAATATAATCAATCTGATTTTGGTATTGACCATCTGGTGATGTTCGTGAGTACAGTCTTACCTTGTGTTGTTGGAAGAGAGTGTTTGCTATGACCAGTGCATTCTCTTGACAAAACTCTATTAGCCTTTTCTCTGCTTCATTCTGTACTCCAAGGCCAAATTTGCCTGTTACTCCAGGTGTTTCTTGACTCCCTGCTTTTGCATTCCAGTCCCCTATAATGAAAAAGACACCCTTTTTGGGTGTTAGCTCTAGAAGGTCTTGTAGGTCTTCATCAGTTCAGTTCAGTTCAGTTGCTCAGTTGTGTCTGACTCTTTGCGACCCCATGAATCGCAGCACACCAGGCCTCCCTGTCTATCACCAACTCCCGGAGTTCACTCAGACTCACGTCCATCGAGTCAGTGATGCCATCCAGCCATCTCATCCTCTGTCATCCCCTTCTCCTCCTGCCCCCAATCCCTCCCAGCATCAGAGTCTTCTCCAATGAGTCAACTCTTCACATGACATGGCCAAAGTACTGGAGTTTCAGCTTCAGCATCATTCCCTCCAAAGAAATCCCAGAGCTGATCTCCTTCATGATGGACTGGTTGGATCTCCTTGCAGTTCAAGGGACTCTCAAGAGTCTTATCCAACACCACAGTTCAAAAGCATCAATTCTTCAGTGCTCAGCTTTCTTCACAGTCCAACTCTCACATCCATACATGACTACTGACAAAACCATAGCCTTGACTAGACAGATCTTTGTTGGCAAAGTAATGTCTCTACTTTTCAATATGCTGTCTAGGTTGGTCATAACTTTTCTTCCAAGGAGTAAGCGTCTTTTAATTTCATGGCTGCAATCACCATCTTCAGTGTTCAATTTTAGCTTTTTCAGTATTACTGGTCGGGGTATAGACTTGGATTACTGTGATATTGAATGGTTTGCCTTGGAAACAAAGAGAGATCATTCTGTCATTTTGGGGATTGCACCCAAGTACTACATTTCAGACTCTTTTGTTGACTATGATGGCTATTCCATTTCTTCTAAGGGATTCTTGCCCACAGTAGTAGATATAATGGTCATCTGAGTTAAACTCACCCATTCTGGTCCATTTTAGTTCACTGATGCCTAAAATGTTGATGTTCACTCTTGCTATCTCCTATTTGACCACTTCCAATTTGCCTTGATTCGTGGACCTAACATTCCAGGTTCCTATGCAATATTGCTCTTTACAGCATCAGACTTTACTTCCATCACCAGTCACATCCACAGCTGGGTATTGTTTCTGCTTTGGCTCTGTGTCTTCATTCTTTCTGGAGTTATTTCTCCACTGATCTCCAGTAGCATATTGGGCACCTACTGACCTGGGGAGTTCATCTTTCAGTATCCTATCTTTTTGTTTTTTTCCTGCTGTTCATGGGGTTCTCAAGGCAACAATATTGAAGTGGTTTGCCACTCCCTTCTCCAGTGGATCACATTCTGTCAGACCTCTCCACCATGATCCATCCATCTTGGGTGGCCCTACATGGCATGGCTTATAGTTTCATTGAGTCAAACAAGGCTGTGGTCCATGTGATCAGATTGGTTAGTTTCCTGTGATTGTGGTTTTCAGTCTGTCTGCCTTCTCATGGAGAAGAGTAAGAGGCTTATGGAAGCTTCCTGATGGGAGAGATTGACTGAGGGGGATACTGGGTCTTGTTCTGATGGGCAGGGCTGTGTTCAGTAAATCTTTAATCCAATCTTCTGTTCATGGGTTGGGCTGTGTTCCCTCCCTGTTATTTATCTGCAGCCAGGCAATGGCACCCCACTCCAGTACTCTTGCGTGGAAAATCCCATGGACGGAGGAGCCTGGTGGGCTGCAGTCCATGGGGTCGCAAAGAGTCGGACATGACTGAGCAACTTCCCTTTCACTTTTCACTTTCATGCATTGGAGAAGGAAATGGCAACCCACTCCAGTGTTCTTGCCTGGAGAATCCCAGGGACGAGGGAGCCTGGTAGGCTGCCGTCTATGGGGTCGCACAGAGTCGGACATGACTGAAGCGACTTAGCAGCAGCAGCAATAAACTATAGTGATCAGAAAAGTTTAGAGAAGTTTCCCATGTATGTCAGTCAGTAAAGCATCTGCCTGCAATGCGGGAGACTTGGGTTCAGTTCCAGGGTCAGGAAGTTCTTCTGGAGAAGGAATTGGCAATCCACTCCAGTATTCTTGCCTGGAGAATCCTATGGGCATAGGAAACTGGCAGCCTACATACAGTTCGTGGGATTGCAATAGCTGGACCTGACTTAGGGCATCTTTCTTTCTTTCTAAACTATAGTGGAGGTAATGAAGATAATGGCCACCTCCTTCAAAATGTCCCATGCATGCACTGCTACACTCAGTGCCCCCAGCGCTGCAGCAGGCCACCGCCGACCCATGCCTCTGCCAGAGACTCCTGGACACTTACGGGCAAGTCTGGGTCAGTCTCCTGTGGGGTCACTGCTCCTTTCTCCTGGGTCCTGGTGTGCACAAGGTTCTGTGTGTGCCATCCAAGAGTCTGTTTCTCAGTCCTGTGTAAGTTCTGGTGGCTCTATGGTGGGGTTAATGGCGACCTCCTCCAAGAGGGCTTCTGCCATACCCAGGTCTGCTGCACCCAGAGCCCCTGCCCCTGCAGCAGTCCACTGCTGACCTGTACCTCCACAGGAGACACTCAGACACAATTCTGTCTCAGTCTCTGTGGAGTCTCTGGGTCCTGGTCCACACAAGATTTGTTTAAGCCCTCTGAGCATTTCTGGCAGGTATGGGGTTTGATTCTAAATGTGATTTTGCCCTGTGTTCAGGGGCAAGAACATAAGTTGCACAGAATTAAAACAATCAGGAAAGTACCCTGAGGAGATAACCACCTACAGGCCTGCCCCATACTGAAATAGAGTGCTTTACCACACAAGGGTGAGTGCTTGGTTAAGGGGCAAGAGGGGGTCTAAAACCCAACTCTGTGATCTGCACACCAAGCCTTGCACTCTGATACAGGCTGCTTTGTCCAGGGCAAGGCATGCCTTTTAAATTTACACAGATATGGCATATGGGCTGGAAGCAGTCATGGCCTCCTACCCGTTAGTGACCTGTTTGGTAAATATAAGGGGTAAATCATAGAGAAATGAGAAAAATCAAGGTTACTTCCTGCAAAAAGAAACCATAGAAAATGCTTTTCATACAAACATTTTGAGTCATAAATAAGGAATTGAGTCAAATGAGGGCCAAACCAGCATGAAAATAAGAATCCATAAGCTTTAAGATGGACTGGTCCCCCCATAAAGCAGAACTCCTCTCCATGACATCTTTAAATCCCTGTTCATACAGACTGACTTGGACACAGCCCATGTTGGGCAGCTCTGTGGAGAAGGGGACCTCATTTCACGTTTCTGACCATTGCCCCTTCCCCAGAACATCAGCTCCTGGAACCTTGTCTGTATGATTCACTTCAAAATCTATGGCTGGCACAGGGTAGGAGCTCAAGAAACATTCATCAGCCAACCAGGCACTTGCCTCTTTCTGAAACAGCCTGTGCTGTTCCCAAATAGCTCTAAGCGTTAGTACTGGTAAGATCTTAAGGTATGAAAATCATATTGTGGTTGCTTTTTTTTAAGAATCCTCATCTCTTAGAGATACATACTGAAATATTTATTATTTGCAGATAATGGTGATTGTTTCAAAATAATTCAGGAGAGGATTGGCTGGGGATCTAGATGAAGCAAGATTCGCCATGAGTTGAAAACTGCTGAAGCTTGGGGATGGGGATGTCAGAGTTCATTACACTATTTTCTCATGTATATGCTTGATAAAAAGATCCATAAAAGAAACTACTCTTCATTCAGTGGTGAAATGATAGATACGTTTTCTGCCCACATGGAACTTCCATATGGATGGAGTCAGTAGATAGGTAGATACAGTAACTACACCTTATGACTAATGCTATGACTGATAAATGTGGATACCAGGAGAGAAAATAAGTGACAAGAGGTAGGTATTAATTTTGAGTGAATAGTCAAGGAAAGCCTGCATGTGGAGAAAACACTGAAGCTGAGTTCGGAAGAATGGGAAGGAGCTAACTATATAAAAGGTAAAGAAAGAAACTTCCAGGCAAAGAGAACAGAAAGTACAAACATTCTGTGGCAGAAAAGAGCCTGGTATGCTGCCGGCATTCTTAGAAAGGTAAGAATGCCTAAAACCAAGCTTGGTAGGAAAGAATGTCATGAAATTTGATTGGAGTCGCCAACAGGGGCCAGATCTTCTGAGGCCTTATGTGCCATGATTGGGATGGGGCTTTATTCAAATTTTCAGAAAATCCTTCTTCATATCTAGCTCAAAACTACATCCCTGTAATGTATGGCCATGTGACCTACTTTGATTGATAGAACATGAGTAGGAGGGGTGTATATCGTCTTGGGTGTAAAAGCTTTAAGGGCAAGGGCATGTTTTGCCATATTCTCGTCTCCATCTGCTCCAGTGACTTTCAGTGCTCTACATGGTGATTGCCCCTTCAACCTAGGTCCAGTGATGACAAGAAACAGAGCCTCAATTGATCCCTGAGGGATTCATAGCATAAGTAAGAAATAAAGTTTTGTTATTTTAAACCACTGACACTTGAGGGATGTTTGTTCTTATAGTATAACCTGTCCTATCCTGATTAATACACCGGATTAACTAAAGCTTATCAAGACTTTTTAACCACAGCACTCTTCTGAGCCTTTAACCAACTAAAAAATATTGTAAATCTCCAAGAGAGCATGCAATATTTTCCAAACGAATATGACCACTAAACTTTTTCAGAGAGAATTTTGTGAGACCCTCAAGGAAATGCTAAGGTTGAGTCTGAGGATATTTTTTCATCCTTGTTGGCTACCTCTGAACTTTTGATTAACAAAAGTTCCTCAGAATTTTAATACAAACTGCTGTTAGGCCAAGTCTCCTGCATTCTCTATTTTTATAAATGATTGTTTTAGAGCTAAAAGCAGACTTTTCCACTCATTCTTGTTAAATATTTTAGTTCAATGTTTCAACGTGTTGGCATCTAAATGCTGCCATTTTTCCTGGACATCTTCTCACTTGAAGGCTCTAATCTGGGGAGGGCTGGTTGCCTCCAAAGGGACTTTCAGAGGGGTCTCCATACAATCAGGCCTCTTGACCTTTTGTTTTATTCAGCAATAATGATTTGATTTTGCCTTGGGATTTTTTTTTTTTTAATCTAGATCAGGCATTCCCTTGATGCTCTTATTCAACTAATCTCCAAATGCCTTCTCCAGCCCAGTCCTCCCTGCCAGCTCCTGATTGCTGCCCACAAGCTAATCATCCTCCCTTCTTTGATTGGGATCTTCTCCTGAAATCTACAGTGCTCATATCTGCCCAATCCCACACCCCACTTTCCATGAAAGACACTTTCAGCAAAGCCTTTATCACTCAGGGCTTTTGGTAGACAATTCACTAGTGACAGCCTTTGGCTAACACTAACCATCATCTTATGCTATAGTTACAGCTTCCCAGCTGGTATCTGTATGTTAAGCCTATATCCCTCAGGATCTCTCACAGTCTCAGGTCAGGTGCAGAACTGATATGCATGCCTTCTACATTTTAAGCCAAAATATTAAAGCACAGAAAGTCCCAGTGGCCAGTCCCTTGGCCCCACACTAGTGACTTCCTTGGGAGTTACTATTTCTTGGGCTGTCTTTTTTTTTTTTTTTTTTTAGTTTTTTATTTTTTTAATTTTAAAATCTTTAATTCTTACATGTGTTCCCAAACATGAACCCCCCTCCCACCTCCCTTCCCATAACATCTCTGTGGGTCATCCCCATGCACCAGCCCCAAGCATGCTGTATCCTGCATCAGACATAGACTGGCGATTCAATTCTTACATGTTAGTATACATGATAGAATGCCATTCTCCCAAATCATCCCACCCTCTCCCTCTCCCTCTTGAGTCTTTTAACAAGAATTTGTTTTACCTAGTATGGAATTTTTATTCAAGATTTTGATTGAAAAATTCAATTAGAGAGCTTTTTAAAATTTTTTCTTTGATAATTTTTATTTATTTTAAAAAATTTTTTGTTGGAGTATAATTGTTTGACAATGTTGTGTTAGTTCCAGGTGTCCAGCAAGTGAGTCAGTTTATATATATATATATATATATATATATATATATATATATACACACACTCCTTTTTAGATTCATTTCTCATAAAAGTCATTACAGAGTATTGAGCAGAGTTTCCTTGAGCTGTATAGTAGGTTTTTGTTGGTTATCTATTTTATATATAGTAGTATGTATATGTCAATCCCAAATCTCCCAATTTGTCTCTCCCCCTCAAGAGATCTTTAAAATATACAGAAACATGAAATCCTAATGTTTTAGTCTTTCAAAAATTTGCTCTAACATTTATTATCCATCCCTATCCTTGAATATATAAATAGCTAAAATATTAGAATCATTTCATTTTTCTTTATGATTTATAACTTTCTCCCTCTGGGGAAAAATCAAAGAAACTGATACAGAAGGATGAGCTAACAAGTCATTCAAAACATACTGACTGAAAAAATGAGTAAAGAACTGTGATCTTCAGGAAAATATTTAAAGTGAGATTTGAGTGAATCCGCATCTTTAAGCACTAAAGGCTTTAAGGAAGTAGGAAAAGGACCATTTTGAGATCTGACAATGCGGGGACTACAGTTAGGACCAAACACAATAGCAGGTATATTATCTTAGAATTCAGAAGGGAAGAAATAAGGTGATTATCATATAGGATTGCTGAAAAGCAAGAGTGAATGAAAGGGGAGGCAAATAGTGCTTCCTAAATATTTGATTCCTAAGGAAATGCACTAAGAAGAGAGAGAGAGGCTGACAGACTATTAATACATTCAGTAAATATGGAAAGGCAGCTCTTGATTGCTTTATATTGCCATCGTGTTTAATAGGGCTTTCTAATATGATCTCAGTGAGGTTATTTTCAGCTGAGTTGGAAAATGCTAATACCTGTCAGAATACTAAAAGATGAACGAAAATTTGCTAGCCTGTTGGGAGAGATTGCTACTGAATTTGATGCTGAAAATCATGTTAAAGTCCACTGGGAAAGTCAGAGAAGACAGAATTTTGCAAGAGAAAGGCATCAAGGGATGCCTTTAATTCCTCTACAGCACTCCAGTGTCCATAATATAGTCCTGCCACTTGTCTCACTTGCCAGGATGACTTTAGGTAGATTGCACAGGACAAGCTAAAGATTATGGAAATGTCAAATTATTGACTAGGAAGTTACATTCCTATTCAGTTCAGTTCAGTTCAGTCCCTCAGTCATGTCCAACTCTTTGCAACCCCATGAACTGCAGCATGCCAGGCCTCCCTGTCCATCACCAACTCCCAGAGTTTACCCAAACTCATGTCCATTGAGTCGGTGATGCCATCCAACCATTTCATCCTCTGTCGTCCCCTTCTCCTCCTGCCCTCAATCTTCCCCAGCATCAGGGTCTTTTCAAATGAGTCAGCTCTTCAACTAAGATCATGGCATCTGGTCCCATCACTTCATGGCAAATAGATGAGGAAATAGTGGAAACAGTGGCTGACTTTATTTTGGGGGGCTCCAAAATCACTGCAGATGGTGATTGCAGCCATGAAATTAAAAGACACTTACTCCTTGGAAGGAAAGCTATGAGCAACCTAGACAGCATATTAAAAAGCAGAGACATTACTTTGCCAACAAAGGTCTGTCTAGTGAAGGCTATGCTTTTTCCAGTAGTCATGTATGGATGTGAGAGTTGGACTGTAAAGAAAGCTGAGTGCTGAAGAATGAATGCTTTTGAACTATGGTGTTCGAGAAGACTCTTGGGAGTCCCTTGGACAGCAAGAAGATCCAACTAGTCCATCCTAAAGAAGATCAGTCCTGGGTGTTCATTGGAAGGACTGCTGTTGAAGCTGAAACTCTAATACTTTGGCCACATTCCTATTAGATTACATTAGATTCCAACTAGAAATTCCTCAACGTTTTGGTTCTGATCAGGAGTCAGCAAAATTTTTTCTGTAAAGGGCAAGTATGCTAGGCAGGATAATGGTCCACAAATACGTCTATGTCTTAATCCCCAGAATCTATTAATATGTTACCCTACATGGTAGAAGGGATGCCAGTAATCTGATTAAGTTAAGGATCTTGAGAGAAGGAACTTATTCTGGGACTATCTGAGTAGTCTGGGCTTCCATGGTGGCTCAGTGGTAAAGAATGCATCTGACAATCCAGGAGACGTGGGTTTGATCCCTGGGTTGGTAAGATCCCCTGGAGGAGGAAACAGCAACCTGCTCCAGTATTCTTGCCTGGAGAATCCCATGGGCAGAGGAGCCTGGCAGGCTACAGTTCATGGGGTCTCAGAGTTGGACGCAACTGAGCGTGCACATGTGCGTGCACACACACATACACACACACACATATCTGAGTAGTCTAGGACCTTATCTAATCATATGTGTACTTAAAATCAGAAAAGTTTTCCCAGCAGTGGTCAGAGGGCTATATGACTATTGAAGAAAGGCATAGAGAAGTGCAACATTGCTGGCTTTGAAGATGGAAAAGGGGGCCATGACCCAAGGAATGCAAGTAGCCTCTAGAAGCTGGAAAAGGAAAGGAAACAGATTTTCCCCTAGAGCTGCCAGAGGAGAACATTAGCCTTACCAACACTTTGATTATAGCCCAGTGAGACCCTGTGAGTCTTCTGACTTCCAGAACTGTAAAATAATAAATCAGTGTTGTTTTAAGCCATTATATTGTTGGTAATTTGTCATGGAAACAATAGCCAGATAGGAAATTTTTGGTGAGCTTTCTGGGCCATACATTCTCTGCTACAATCATTCAACTCTGTCATGGTGGCACAAAAGAAACCATCGGCAATATGTAAATGATGGGGTGGCTGTGTGCCAATAAAATTTCATTTATGAAAACAGATTACCAGGCTTTAGTTTGTTAGCACCTGTTCTAGATATCTAGGAGACATCAGCAGTCATCCTTCTGAGTCCAATGGGTCATAGCTCACATACAGAAACTTTGCTTTAAAATTGTGGGATGTACATCTATTAATACCAAGAGCTAAAGACCTAAACAGTGGGCTGGAGGAGGCACAAGCTGGAATCTAGATTGCCGGGAGAAATATCAATAACCTCAGATATGCAGATGACACCACCCTTATGGCAGAAAGTGAAGAAGAACTAAAGAGCCTCTTGATGAAGGTGAAAGAGGAGAGTGAAAAAGTTGGCTTAAAACTCAACATTCAGAAAACTAAGATCATGATATCTGGTCCAATCACTTCATGGGAAATAGATGGGGAAACAGTGGCTGACTTTATTTTGGGGGGGCTCCAAAATCACTGCAGATGGTGACTGCAGCCATGAAATTAAAAGATTCTTCCTCATTAGAAGAAAAGTTATGACCAACCTAGACAGCATATTAAAAAGCAGAGACATTAGTCTGCCAACAAAGGTCTGTCTAGTCAAGGCTATGGTTTTTCCAGTGGTCATGTATGGATGTGGGAGTTGGACTACAAAGAAAGCTGAGCACTGAAGAATTGATGTTTTTGAACTGTGGTGTTGGAAAAGACTCTTGAGAGTCCCTTGGACTGCAAGGAGATCCAACCAGTCCATCCTAAAGGAAATCAGTCCTGAATATTCATTGCAAGGACTGATGTTGAAGCTGAAACTCCAATCCTTTGGCCCCCTGATGTGAAGAACTGACTCATCTGAAAAGACCCTGATGCTGGGAAAGACTGAAGGCAGGAGGAGAACGGGATGACAGAGGGTGAGATGGTTGGATGGCATCACCAACTTAATGGACATGAGTTTAGGTAAACTCCAGGAGTTGGTGATGGACAGGGAGGCCTGGCGTGCTGCAGTCCATGGGGTCACAAAAAACTGAAAGACCTAAAAAATGAAATTTCTTTTGAAAGGAGTTTAAAAATAAAATTCAATTTAACTCTCAAATTCAATTTAAATTTTAACAAATTTAAATTTAAAACTCAATTTAACTTACATAAAATTCTATTTAACTCAGGTTTTCTCATTCTTTTCACTGAAACACATCCAAGTCAACTAAGGCTGAAGGCACACACCCTATGAGTCAGCAATTCCAATCCTAGGTGTATACAAAATAGAAATGTATGCAGTAGAGAAATGTGTCAAAATGTTTACAGCAACACTGTTTATAGTACTGTAGCCCAAACTGCAAATAACTCACAGATCTATCAAGAGTAGAAAAGATAAATTGTAACATGTTCATATAATGGAATAATAGACTCCCAAAACAAATGAACTATAGCTGTAGTCATCAACACTGATACATCTCAACAACAAAATTTAACAGAAGCAAGTTAAACACAAAAGAGTAGAGACTATACTAGTCTATTTCTATGAACCATATTATCTGGCAATTCCAATCCTGGGTATATAACCAAAGGATTGAAAGCAGGCCTCAAAAAGATATTTGTACACCCATATTCATAACAGCGTTATTTGCAACTCAAGTGTCCATCAACAGAACACCAACATGTGGTCCATCCATGCAACAGAATATTCTTCAGCTTAAAAAAAAAAAGGAAATCCTGCACTATGGCACAACATGGATGAACCTTGAGGCCATTATACTAAGTGAAATAAGCCAATCACAAAAATGCAAATACTATATAATTCTCCTTATATGAAGTACTTAGAATAGTCAAAATCACAAAGAGAGAAGGTGAAATGGTGGTTGCCAGGAGCTGGGGGGACAGGAGAATGAAGCATTATAATTTAATGAGTATAGAGTTTCAATTTTACAAGATGAAAAGACTTATGGGGATGTACAGTAGTGACAGCTTCACAACAATGTGAATGTACTTAATATCACTGAACTGGACTGAAGAAAAGCTATGACCAATGTAGTGTATTAGAAAGCAGAGACATTACTTTGCTGACAAAGGTCCATCTAGTCAAGGCTATGGTTTTTCCAGTAGTCATGTATGGATGTGAGAGCTGGACCATAAAGAAAGCTGAGTGTCAAAGAATTAATGCTTTTGAACTGTGGTGTTGGAGAAAACTCTTGAGAGTCCCTTGACTGCAAGGAGATCCAACCAGTCAATCCTAAAGGAAAGTAGTCCTGAATATTTGTTGGAAGGACTGATGCTGAGGCTGAAACTCCAATCCTTTGGCCACCTGATGTGAAGAACTGACTCATTTGAAAAGACCCTGATGCTGGGAAAGATTGAAGGCAGGAGAAGGGGACGACAGAAGATGGGATGGTTGGATGGCATCACCGACTCAATGGACATGAATTTTGAGCAAGCTCCAGTAGTTGGTGATGGACAGGGAAGGCTGACGTGCTGCAGTCCATGTGGTTGCAAAGAGGTGGACACAACTGAGCGACTGAACTGAACTGGACACTTTAAAATCGTTAATAAGGTACATTTTATGTCATGTGTAGTTTACCAAATGAAAAGAGAGTAAAGGTTGCATTTTTCTATTTATACAAAGTTCAAACCAAAGCACCTAGAATTTTTAAGGTTGCATTTATAGGAAGTCAAAGTATAAAGAACACCAGGAACTGAATATGTACTTAAAAAAAATAATAATCAGGACAGTGACTTCTTTGTGAGGAGGGAGGGCACACCAAAGCCATTCTGGAGTGCTGTAAATGCTCTCTTTCTTGACTTGGGTTGTAGTTCACATGTGGTCATTTCACAATCATTTATTAAGCTATGCATTCTTGTTTTCTGAACTTTCTACGCTTATGTGTTGTATTTCACCATTTAAATGATTTAAAAGAAAAAGATTAAGTTGCCTTCAGCAGGAAGTTCAGCCACTGACTGCTACTTGGAATTATTCCATTAGAGAAGATGATCAGAGCAAGCAGCTATGCTATACGGATAAGTGTTGAGCACTTTAAGTACCAAGTTAGGCTTCTAAGTATATTCACTTCTCATTGTACTGTGGGGTCACAGGCACTTTCTTACACTGCAGCAGGGTAGGGGATGGTAAGGGGAGTTCATAATGGTACAACTCTAATGGAAAGCAAATTGACAATATCTATCGAAATTTCAATACCCATTGGTTAAATAATTTCATTCCTGGAATTTAGTCTATGGATACACTTTCAGACATAACATATATACAAGTCACTCATTGCAGTATTATTTATAATAGCAAAAAGATTGGGACAACCCTATGTCAACCAATAGGGAACTAGTTAGATAAACTCTGTGACAGCCATACAAGGAATACTATGAAGATGTAAAATAAAGAATGAGTAAGATCTCCCAGTGCAAATCTGGTACTAACTCCAGACTGTATGCCTAGCTGAAAAAAAACTGAGGTAGAGAACCACATATAGGCTATTTTTTGTATAAGAAAGAGGGATATAAAAATATTTTTTCATGTTGATTTGCATTGTATAAGATGATGTATAAGAAATTAATTTAAAAAGTTTACCTCTAGGGGATAAAGGAATAGGTAACAGGAGGATAGGGGAAGGAATGGATGTGACACCTCCCAACATGTAACTATTTATGTTCTTTTGACTTTTGAATCATGTGAATGTACTATCCATTCAAAAAAAAAAAACAAAAAGAAAATTAAATGTTCAGTTCAGTTCTGTTCAGTCGCTCAGTTGTATCCTACTCTTTGCAACCAAAGGACAAAAAAAGAAAAATACAGCTTCCACCAAGAAGACCTCAAAATTAGTCTCCAATCAATATCATTTGAAAGATAATCTGAAAGGATGAAAAAATAAAACTGGTTTAATAGATGATCAAATAAATGCTTGTGTGCTGACTTGGACAACTTAGAATCAAGTTGCCTAGGACAGAAAAGAAAGTGAAAGTGAAGTCATTCAGTACTGTCCAACTCTTTGTGACCTCATGGACTATAGCCTACCAGGCTTCCCTGTCCATGGCATTTTCCAGGCAAGAGTACTGGAGTGGGTTGCCATTTCCTTCTCTAGGGGATCTTCCTGACCCTGGGATCAAACCCTGGGTCTCCTGCATTGCAGGCAGATGCTTTACCCTTTGAGCCACCAGAAGGAGGGGACAAATGATATGTAAAATAGAGTTCTGTGTATCCATATTTGGTGCCAGTTTGTTGATGAAACTATCTAATTGATGTTATTCAAACATGCCCAGCAACTTTAAGAAAAGTTTTTCTTCCTGGGAGATACACTTAGAGTGTTAGTATAAGTGACTCCCTGAGAATTTAGCATCCATAATAATAGGAGTTATCAAAATAGAGAAAGAAAAATAAATACATATATTCACAAAGAATAAATGAATGAATGAATAAAAGCCACCCTTTTCTGCTATGCATGGTAACTGCTGGTTTACACCACACTCCTAAACTGTAAGCATTATTTCAGTCCATTTTCTAATTCAATCTGGATCCATTTTATTAAAATTTGTATAATTTGCTTTAAAGTAAAAAGAGTGTCCATCTTTTCCTCTTTCTCTAATGCCCCTTCAAAGAATAGGAAGAAGAAAAAAAGTTTTTCAGTGTCCACTTGAATCCTGATGCTTGACATCCTTGAATTATATAACAAAAAAGAGATCTGTTTACTTTGCAAATTGGAATCTTGCCATTCTCTCTACACTCCCCACTTCATTAACTCACAAGTTTCAAGAGTTAAAAAGCACAATGAGATTAAGAACAAGAGGAAACTTAGCTCAAAAGAAGGTTTAGAAGTCTGTGATCATACAATTCTGCTTCCTTTGCTTTTAAATGGTTACCATTGCCTTTTGATATTATATCCATTAACACTAATTTCATTACTAGAAAATCCACTACTGCACTAAAAGGAGAGTTTCTCTTTAAAATTAAGGAAGGAGGTAACATCTTTAAACCACACAGATTAAATCCCCTCTAAGTGAACAATAAAGAATATTGCTAGTTACATTAATGTGTTCATCTGGGGCTTGGGGGCTGATTTTTGGTAGTGTAAGCTATTGGTCATATTAATTTTTATTATAAAGGGTTTTTTTTTATTGTTGTTGATGGTTTTAGATTTTGTTGTTTTACAGAGAATGAGTCCACCAGGGCTTCTTGACTTGTAGGTAGAGGGGTTTCCTATACCTCTCCAGTAGGAATATTCATGCTTGTAGAATGAATTTTCCTCTCTCCTACTGCTGGCAGATAACTTTAGGATGATCAAGACAAAATGACCAGAACACTTGGACTGAATTGTACTGATTTTGAGGTCATTGGGATTAAAATAAGCAAAGATTCCTGTTGTCAAAAGTAGGTTGATCTCTCTGTTATATTTTATTTGACTTATTTCAGTGACAGGTACCTCAGGTGGACTCAAGTGGTAGAAAATCGCAAGCATTTGTCACAAGGGAAATGTATTCCAGTCTTTATTCTGTAGTGGTCTTCTCAAATTGGTATAATTCACATAATAATCATGTCTGGACACCTCCCACTTCCCTTGTCTCTAAATTCCTCATCATGTAATGACAAACTCAGTATATTCCTCCATGAAGTGCTTTAAGCTACTTAGAAGACAATCCTTGCTATGGGCTGAATTGTGTCCTCCCAAAATTCATATGCTGAAATCTTAACCCCTAGTGGCTCAGAATGTGAACCTTTGTTTGGAGATAGGGGATTTAAAGAGTGACTGTGTTAAAATAAGGCCATTGGGTAGATTCTCATTCAATATGATTTTGTCCTTATAAGAAGAGAAGATTAGAACACAGAGTGACATGAAGAATGCATGCACACAGAGAAAAGACCATAAAAGGATATAGCAAGAAGGTGGCCCTCTGCAAGCATCAGAAGAAACCAATGAAGGCCCACACCTTCATTTTGTTCATCTAGCCTCCAGAACTGTGAGACAATAAATTGTTATTTAAGTCCCCAGTCTCTGGTATTGTTATGGCAGCCCAGGCGCACTAATTCAATCCCTTTGACTCATTCTCCACACAGGGGCTCTCCACCTGTTCCAGTTTCAGCTGCTGCTGCCAAGTCGCACTTCAGTCGTGTCTGACTCTGTGCGACCCCATAGACAGAAGCCCACCAAGCTCCCCGATCCCTGGGATTCTCCAGGCAAGAACACTGGAGTGGGTTGTCATTTGCTTCTCCAATGCACGAAAGTGAAAAGTGAAAGGGAAGTCGCTCAGTCGTGTCTGACTCTTCGCGACGCCATGGACTGCAGCCTACCAGGCTCCTCCATCCATGGGATTTTCCAGGCAAGAGTACTGGAGTGGGGTGCCATTGTATTCTCCAACCAGTTTCAGCAGATTGCTCTAATTCTTTGAATCCTTATTCTTCCATGTCCTCATGACCTTTGCCATCCATGTGGGTTTGTAGCTCCACTAGAAGTCAAGTACATGTTCCCACTCCATTGATACTGGTCTTGGCCATGCAATTTACTTAACCAGTAGAGTATGGGCAAAAGGGATGTTGTAATGTTCTGAGTTTAGGCCCTCAGGGATGTCACGTTTTTCTGCTTGCCCCTTTTGTACATTTGTCATCAAAAATGGAAATGCCTCCAACCCTCCTAGAATTCAGACAATACTACAAAGGCACAGAAATCAAAACAGTTAATGCTGTGGCACAAAAACAGACATATGAATCAATGGGACAAATAGAGAGCCTCAGAATAAACTCACACACTTATAGTCCATTAATCTAAAACAAAAAAGACAAGAATATATAACGGAGAAAAGACAGTTTTTTAGCAAGTGGTATTGGAAAAGCTGGAGAGTCACATATAAATCAATGAAGTTAAAACACTCACTCACACCATACACAGAAATAAACTCAAAATTGCTTACAAGCTTAAATATAAGACATGACACCATAAAACTCCTAGAAGAGAATATAAGAAAAATATTCTTTGACATAAATCATAGCAATGTCTTCTTAGGACAGTATCCCAAGGCAAAAGGAATAAAAGCAAAAATAAACAAATGAGACCTAATCAAAACTAAAAGCTTTTGCACAGCAATGGAAAACATCAACAAAATGAAAAAACAACCTCAGAACAGGAGAAAATATTCACAACCCATGAGACCGTCAAGGGCTTAATTTCCAAAATATACAAGCAGGTCATACAACTCAGTAACAAAAACCAAACAACCAAATCAAAAAATGGTCAGAAGAGCTAAATAGACATTTCTCCAAAGAAGACAGAGGGTCAGCAAGCACATGAAAAGATGCTCAACATCACTAATTATTAGAAAAATGCAAATCAAAACTATGACAAGGTATTACCACACACCACCCAGAACGGCCATCATTAAAAAGTCTATAAGTAATAAATAAATAAATAATAAAATGGAATGTGTGGTGAAAAGGGAATCTTTCTACACTGTTGATGGGAATGTAATTTGGTGTAGGCACTATGGAGAATAGTATGGAATTTCCTTAAAAAACTAAAAATATGATATTATACATGTTTCAATGCTACCCTCTCAAATCATCCCACCCTCTCCCTCTCCCACAGAGTCCAAAAGACTGTTCTATGCATCTGTGTCTCTTTTGCTGTCTCGCATACAGGGTTATCATTACCATCTTTCTAAATTCCATATATATGCATTAGTAGGTTCAATGCAGGATACGGGATGCTTGGGGCTGATGCACTGGGATGACCCAGAGGGATGGGACGGTGAGGGAGGTGGGAGGGGGGTTCAGGATTGGGAACACGTGTGCCCCCGTGGCAGATTCATGTTGATGTATGGCAAAACCAATACAATATTGTAAAGTAATTAGCCTCCAATTAAAACAAATAAATTTAAATTTAAAAAAAAACTAAAAATACAGCTGCCATATTATCCAGCAATTCACTCCTGGGCATAAATCTGGAAAAGATTAAAATTCTAATTTGAAAAGACAGACACACTCAAATGTTCATAGTAGCACTACTTACAATAGCTAAAATGACAAGTAAGCAACCTAAATTTCCATCAACAAACGAATGGATAAAGAATATTTGATGTGTACACACACCAAATATATGTTTGCGTGTGTATATATATACACATATATGTATATGTGTATATATATACACACATATATATGTATACACATGATAGAATATTACTCAGCCATAAAAAAGAATGAAATAATGTTTGCAGCAACATGGGTGGACTCAGAGATTATCATACTAAGTGAAGTCAGACAAAGAAAGACAAATATCATATAATATCACCTACTTGTGAAATCTTAAAAAAATGATACAAATGAATTTATTTGAGAAATGGAAGCAGACTCATAGAAAACAAATTTATGGTTATCAAAGGGGCAGGGGGGAGGGACAAATTAGGAGCTTGAGATTAACAGATACACACTACTATACATAAACAATAAGGACCCACTGTATAGCAGAGGGAACTATATTTGATATCTTCTAATAATCTTTAATGGAAAAGAATCTGAAATAGAACAGTTTATATATATACAAACTGAATCACTTTGCTGTGTACCTGAAAATAACAAATATTGTAAATCAACTACAGTAAAAAAAAAAAAAAATAGAAATGTCTCAAGGGACCCACTGGTCCAAACAGGATGAGAGACATGTGGACCAGTATTGGAGCCAAAATGTATCAAAGAACCAAGTTAGTCTAGCTCTGCATTCTGAAGCAGAATTGTCCAACTGAGCCTAACCCACACTGAACTCATATATCCATGAGAATACAAAAAAACACTCATTGTAAGCAACCGAGTTTTAGAGGAGAACATACAAGAGGATATTATTATGATAACATATAATTGATACAAACTCCAATCTTGACACAACAGGATCCTGCTTTAAGAAGATCCAAGCACACAAAATCCACATGTAAAAATTATACATGCACATATACAGTAAGGAAGGTAATTCATATGCAATAAAGCCCCTTCAACTAGCAAACATTATTTGTCTATTTACAACATTATTTGATTTTTATATTGTATAGTGTTGTTTTTTTGGTCGGATTTTTTTAAAGACTTTTACTGAGATAGATGCTGATGCAATAACAGGATTAGTTATGTTTTGTTTTAGCCCCAGTGAAAGGTTGCCGCTAGGAGCCATGAACAACGCCAGGATTTGTGGCCTCCGGAGGAGAGGAATTCAATGTGAGGCCAGTGACAAGGCTAGATCACTCAGAGCTTTCTGTGTAATAAAAGTTTTATTAAAGTATAAAAGAGATAGAGAAAGCTTCTGACATAGACATCAGAAGGGGACGGAAAGAGTGCCCCCTTGCTAGTTTTTATCAAGGAGTTATAGACCTATTAATAAGCTGCTAATCAAAGAAAGGAAACACCTTAAAACAGAGAGCTGCACCAGGCCCCTCAACATGCATTTTGAGATAGCATTGGCACAAGGAAAGTCATCTCCGGCCATAAAACAATTAACATGAATCTTGAAGAAAGGCAGATTTCCAAGCAAATTCATTAACATAACTTAAGAAAGATATTTCCATGAGAAAAACACACTGGTTAGCTCAAGGTCTGATATAAAGTTAAGTTCAGGTAGAACCAGGTGTCGCCATGACAACACAGGATTAGAAGAGAGAAGAAAAAAAAGTCTGCCACTTTTTTATTTCCTCTAGTTTTATTTCCTCCTGCCTCATGGGGACCTCTGGCCTCCCTACCAAGGCTATTAACACTCTCACCAGGTAAGGGGTAAGGGCAGGCTTCCCTGGTAGCTCAGCTGGTAAACAATCCGCCTGCAATGCAGGAAACCCCAGTTCAATTCCTGGATCAGGAAGATCCCCTGGAGAAGGGATAGACTACCCACTCCAATATTCTTGGGCTTCTCTGGTGGCTCAGAAAGTAAAGAATCCGCCCACAATGTGGGAGACTTGGGTTCGATCCCTGGGTTGGGAAGATCCCCTTCAGGAGGGAATGGCAATCCACTCCAGCATTCTTGCCTAGAGAATCCCCATGGAGAGAGGAGGCTGGTGGGATACACCCCACAGGCTTGTAGAGTCAGACACGACTAAGCACAGCACAGCAAGGGGTGAGAGATGTTCTGCAATCAAGAGATTTAACAAAAATAAGTGGAGGGAGAAAGTAGGTCAGTAATTGATATTTTAATCTGACTGAGGACAAGTGCAGAAAATAGTCTAAACTAGAACATGTTGAAGTGCATGGTTCACTGTGCACATGGTGGCTTTCATGCTAGCAGCACCTTGGAGGCACTCTGCTGCCTCTGACAGAGGGTGAGACTCCTGCAACCAGCATCAGGAGAGGTTATTTCTATCTCCTGTCCTCTATGCTCTGAGTGGGTTTGGGGTTGAAGCCATGTGATCATCTCCTGAGGCTTTCGGGGCTTGTCCAATCAACGGAGAGTCCTGTACAAGCCAAGTGAGAAGCCAGGTTGCATGAGACAGAGGAGCATGCATATTCGTCACCAAGAAAGGACCAGAAACAAATAGTCACAGGCATGAAACAACAAGGCAGTGGATTTCGGGTAAGTGGAAAACAGACCCAGATTTGGTTTTGGAGAGGTGACAGTTTGCTGGATGGGATTAACTGTACCAACATGAGTGTTATTGAAATACTGCCACATAAAGGACCAAGGATGGCCACACACCACCCAGCCTTTGAATGGGGGAAATGATGCTCAGAGAACTACATACACACACACAAATGCACGTGCATGCACATGCACACACACACACACACACACACACACACACACACACACACACCTTTACACCTGCCAACTCCTCTGTTCTTTCCAGGGGTCTGATTCACCTTTTCTTCTCCTAAAACTCCATTCAGAATTGAGCCACCCTGATTTCCCAGGGACAAAGGAAAAACTGACAAAGTTACCCTGGAGTACGGAGCAATGACAATTAGAACATTATCCAAAACAATCCCAAAAATTAACTGCTAAAACACTCCAAGTCAGGAGTGTTCATGTAAAAGGGGACAACGAGCAGTGGCCCTTTAACATCTCCAATCACTGAAAACCACAGTCGCCGGTGTCTGGCCCTGTGGTCAGGTCAAGAGTCTATCTCTGCAGTTGGCCCTTGGAAGAAGAGCTGCTGAGGGCTTTCTCACCCATCCAATTCATCGGCTTCTGGGACGGATTAGTGATCTCTCCCATAGATACATCCTATCTGACCTAGCTAGCACGCAGCCTATAAACAAACAAGAACACAGACATCAATTTCACAAATGGCGTATGCCACAAAATGCACTGCACTCCTGCAGCTTCAGTGTGTAGGGCCTGTCAGGTGTGTCCGATTCAAGAGTGGCAACTCTCTCCAACACAACTGACAAGGTTTCTGTTGCTATAAGTTCAAGGGTAAAACGACTTGCAAGATCCTTCATTTTTGAACAGGACATCAATGTATAATACAGGAGGGACTCCAGTCATTTCATTTTTCTTCAGTTGGGAGGATTTCTCAAATCACAGAGTTTTATGAACAGAACAATTTTATAGGAGGGAAAGAGAGCAAGAGGAAAATCTCTCTGGCTAGGATGGCTCACAGTTTTCATTGCTGCCCTTTGCATTTGTGGTCTCTCTGCCAGGTCAACATCCAAGAGCTCTCGCAGGATTACTCTGCATCAGTCCCTGCCCACCTTGGCCCCTCCAGGTGACTCTCTGGTACTCTTCACCCTTGGATCATCCCTGCCTAATTTCTGGACCAGACCACCAGTGTGTGGGTCTAAGCTTGAAAATGGCTTCTCCCACTGTCCCTGAGGCATCGCTCAGCCCCATTTAGCAGCTCGTCCTCTCCGTGACCCTTCCCCACACTGGCCCCAGCTCTAGGATCAGGCTTCAGGGTCTGTGACTCTGCACAGCTCTCATGCCTTCCATTGGAAATGTAAATCAAACCCCACCATCAACCCCCACTCAGCAAAGTGTCCCCATTGGTCTCTGAAGTCGACATTTCTGTCTGCATGGGATTAAAGTTACTTTCTCATTCACTGACATCCTGCCTTAAATGGACTGCTCCCAAACTTGACAGGAGTATTTGCATAAATTGCAGACTATCATCATCCTGAATTATCTCTTTCACTTTTATTGTGGGTTGGTTCCTTGTTAGAGGTTTATAGTGGGAATTGAATGTCCACTTGCTCTGGTACCACATGTTGAATAGGCTATCTTTCTTCCACAGAATTACTTTTATGCCTTTATCAAAAAGCAGTTGTCCACACTTGCATGAGTCTATATCTAAGTTCTCAATTCTGTTCCACTGATCTCTGCCTATTCTTCTGTCAGTACCAAATTGTCTTGATTATTACTATAGCTACACAGTAAGTCTTAATATGGATTATGTTGATTCCTCCAGCTTTCTTCTCCATTTTCAAAATGGTTTTCACTATTCTTAGGTCATTTTCTTTTCCATATAAATTTTATATTTAACCTTTCTAGGGCTATCAAATTTGCTGGGATTTTAATAAGAATTACATTAAATCTATAGATCAATTTGGGAAGAACTGATGTCTCCCAGTCCATGAATAAGATATGTCTCTCCGTTTATTTAAATCTTCTTTGATTTATTTCATCAGCGTTTTGTAATTTTCAGCATAAAGATTATATACATGTTTTGTTAGTTTTATATTGAAGTATTTAATATTCTTTGTTGTGATTATAAATAGCATAGTGGTTTTCTTTCCTCCTGTTCATTACTAATATATAGAAAATTGATTTTCACATGCTGATCTTGTATTCTGAAACCCTGTTGAACTCACTTATTAGTTCTAGGATTATTTTTGTAGCTTCTTTGGGATTTTGTAAGTACACAATCATTTCATCTGTAAATAGGGACAGTTTGTTTCTTCCTTTCAAATCTGTACTTCTTTTATTTCTGTTTCTTTCCTTATTACAGTGGCTAGAACTTCTGGTGATATGTTGAATAAGAATGCTGAGAACAGACATCATTGCCCTGCTCCAGGTCTTAGGGAGAAAGCAGTCAGCCTTTCCCATCAAGTATGAAGTTAGCTGTGGGTTTTTTATACATGCCCTTTATCAGGGTGAGGAAGTTCCCTTCTTGTCTTCTTATCATCTTTCAGAATTCTTCTTTTTTTGCTTCTTGTTCTGGGGTCTATAGTTGTAGTTGTCTGGGATGCACAGGGAGAAATGGGTCAACATCATCTTCTCTGGACCAGAAGTGCACTCTATTTTTATGATGATATTTTGTTGTTGTTGTCCAGTCGCTCAGTTGTGTCCACCTCTTTGCAAACCCATGGACTGCTGCACGCCAGTCCTCCCTGTCCATCACCAACTCCTGGAGTTTACTCAAGCTCATGTCCATTGAGTCGGTGATGCCATCCAACCACCTCATCCTCTGTCGTCCCCTTTTCCTCCTGCCTTCAATCTTTCCCAGCATCAGGGTCTTCTCCAATCAGCCAGTTCTTTGCATCAGGTGGCCAAAGTACTGGAGCTCCAGCTTCAGCATCAGTCCTTCTAATGAATATTCAGGACTGATTTCCTTTAGGATTCACTGGTTTGATCTCCTTGCAGTCCAGAGGACTCTCAAGAGTCTTCTCCAACACCACAGTTCAAAAGCATCAATTCTTCAGTGCTCAGCCTTCTTTAAGGTCCAACTCTGGCATCCATACATGACTACTGGCAAAACCATAGCCTTGACTAGATGGACCTTTGTCTGCAAAGTAATGTCTTTGCTTTTCAAAATGCTGTCTAGGTTTGTCATTGCTTTTCTTCCAAGGAGCAAGAGTCTTTTGTAATTTCATGGCTGCAGTCACCATCTGCAGTGATTTTGGAGCCCCCCAAAATAAAGTCTCTCACTGTTTCCATTGTTTCCCCATCTATTTGCCATGAAGTGATGGGACTGGATATGATGATCTTTGTTTTTTGAATGTTGAGCTTTAAGCCAGCTTTTTCACTCTCCTCTTTCACCTTCATCAAGAGGCTCTTTAGTTCTTCTTTGCTTTCTGCCATAAAGGTGGTGTCATCTGCATATCTGAGGTTATTGATATTTCTCCTGGCAATCTTGATTCCAGCTTGTGTTTCATCCAGTCCAGCATTTCACATGATGTACTCTGTGCATAAGTTAAATAAACAGGGTGACAATACACAGCCTTGACATACTCCTTTCCCAATTTGGAACCAGTCTGTTGTTCCATGTCGGGTTCTAACTGTTGCTTCTTGACCTGCATACTGGTTTCTCAGAAGGCAAGTAAGGTGGTCTAGTATTCCCATCTCTTTAAGAATTTTCCACAGTTTGTTGTGATCCACACAAAGGCTTTAGCATAGTCAATGAAGCAGAAGTAGATGTTTTTCTGGAGTTTTCTTGCTTTTTCTATGGTCCAACAGATGTTGGCAATTTGATCTCTGGTTCCTCTGTCTTTTCTAAATCCAGCTTCAACATCTGGAAGTTCTCGGTTCATGTACTGTGAAGCCTGGCTTGGAGAATCTTGACTGTTACTTTGCTAGCATGTAAAATGAGTGCCATTATGTGGTAGCCTGAACATTCTTTGGCATTGCCCTTCTTTGGGATTGGAATGAAAGCTGACCTTTTCTAGCCCTGTGGCCACTGCTGAGTTTTCCAAATTTGCTGGCATATTGAGTGCAGCACTTTCACAGCATCATCTTTCAGGATTTGAAATAGCTCAAGTGGAATTCCATCACCTCCACTAGCTTTGTTCGTAGTGATGCTTCCTAAGGCCCACTTGATTTCACCCTCCAAGATATCTGTCTCTAGAGTGATCACACCATCGTGGTTATCTTGGTCGTGAAGATCTTTTTTGTACAGTTCTTCCATGTATTCTTGCCACCTCTTCTTAATATCTCCTGCTTCTGTTAGATCCATACCATTTCTGTCCTATATTGAGCCCATCTTTGCATGAAATATTCCCTTGGTATCTCTAATTTTCTTGAAGAGATCGCTAGTCTTTCCCATTCTTTTGTTTTTCTCTATTTCTTTGCATTATTCACTTGGGAAGGCTTTCTTATCTCTGCTTGCTATATTTTGGAACTCTGCATTCAGATGGGTATATCTTTCATTTTCTCCTTTGCATTTAACTTCTCTTTTCTCAGCTATTTGTAAGGCCTCCTCAGACAGCCATTTTGCCTTTTTGCATTCCTTTTCCTTGGGGATGGTTCTGATCACCGCCTCCTGTACAATGTCACAAACCTCCATCCATAGTTCTTCAGGCACTATATCAGATCAATTCAAACGCCCACATTGTTTTTCTTATGAAGTATAGTTGATTTACCAAGTGCTAGTTTCAAGTGTACAGCAAAGTGATTCAATTACATAATATATGTGTGTGTGTGTGTGTATATATATATATATATATATATATATATATATATACATATAGTCTTTTTCAGATTCTTTTCCACTGAGAGGTGAACGGATGAACACACACACACAGACACACACAACATACACACACACACACACACACACACAATGGAATACTACTCAGCCATAAAAAAGAATGAAAACATGCCATTTTCTGCAACAGAGAGACTCTGCATTGTTAAGAAATAGATGAACAATTTTATTTTTCCTTGAATTGTGGAAATTTGTGGTGGTAACCTGCAGGAGGAATAGCTAGCCAAAAACGAGTTGTCACATTGAAGTTAGCAACTTTGTCAGTATATTAAGGCCCCTTGTTAAGCTAATTACAGGATTTTGTTTCTGGACATAGATGATAGAATAGGTGGAAAAAAGAACCCATATGTTGTCAGAAAGGTGTCCCTAATTCAAATGACTGCTTATTATTCCTGAGAATTTGGGCAGTTAAATCAATGAAACAGGAGTTTAAATTCCAGGATAACAATATTTACATTATTTTGTGCTATGAGCCTAGCAGAATATAACACGCCATTTTTCTTTAAGTGGCTCAAAGAATATTCTCTAGAAAGTGGGCTAAAATGGAATCTGAGAAGCAGTTGTTTTTCTTTTAAGAAGGTCTCTACATTTTCCAACAAGCTTTGAAATACACTCTATTTAGAAACAACTGTGTTTATATGGTACGTGCCACGTTTTATTTTTCTTTCTTTCCTTGCTATTAAACAGTAAGGAAATAACGTGGAGCACATTAATCTTCATGTTTATAACATGCTAGATAACATTTCTGTATGGAGTACACTGTAGCCAACTCCCATCCCATGAGCATCACAGCACACAAAGGTGTGGTGGGCATGGACAGGCTCTGCCCAGATTTCCTTTCAAGAGGACCTACTTGCTGTGACTATGTTTGACTGACAGCTTCAAACTGCTGCACCTTCAAGTTCACTACAGCATTCACGCCAAGGCCCCACTTCCTCTGGGCTGCACCCAGTCAAGACTGATTATGCTGGGATACTAGTAAAGCACTAGTTCTGCCCAGTACAGTATTCCTCTACTGAAAAACACTTGCCAAGGCTTCCCCATCAACCTAGATGAGATCTCAGGATCATGCTACAGGCTGAAAGTCTTCCTACATCAACCCTCTATCCTCGCCATACCTTACAAAGGTGTCAAATTTGCATTTTAGCCTAAAGACTCCACAGTTTCCTTCCCTTTTATCCCTCAAAGGGATTTCTTCTGATAAATCTCTTGCACATCTAAGTCCATCTTAGTATTGATATATGCTTCTCAGAACATTTGAACTGACATATTAGGGTTATTCTGACCAGCACATGAAGTTGAAGAATTGGCAGTTCAAGAAAAGATAAAATTTTCCTGGGTACAGCAATTAGAAATAAACTCTGAAGTTAGATATCTAGAGTTTGCTACTCTTGAAAGAAATTGCTGTTTATAGGTGAAAGCTTTATAACTTTTTATTGAAATACACATATAGAAAAATACATAAATCATGAGTATACAGTTTAATGGATACTCGCAAACTAAACACATCCACGTAATTAGCATCCAAATCAAGAAACAGAACATCACTGGCAACCCTGAAAAGTCTCTTGTGTCTCTCCCAATCACCACACACCAAAGATAACTAGGATACCTGACTTTCAACACATAGATTAGTTTTATCTCTTTTGGACCTTTACATGGACAAAATCATACAGTATGCATCTTTGTGTCTAGCTTACTTTACTTAACATTATACTTAATGAGACTTATCTATGTTTTCCATGCAGCAATAGCTTGTTCATTCTTGGGCTATAGTTCAAAATCTTTCTTAAATCTAAGTCTTGGCAAATTCATCTTCAAGAAGTAGATTGGAGATGCCCAGCTGGAGTGTTTTATCATGTTCAATTTTCACTTGACTTTCCATGTTTCAGTGAAGACAGTTTCTGCCTCTTCTTTTGGAACACAATTTCACAAGTCCTGACATGTAGAAAATGTTCCTGAGAGTCTGAATTTTCCTTCCCAAGAATCCTTTTTATATTATCTAATTACTCTCCCTGGGACCATTATATTTTTCCAATGATAGAAGACTATTATTGTTTCCTCTTAGTCATCTTTTTGGCAGTAGTGCCTTTCTTCTTGCTTTTGTAGAACGACATCTAAATGTCTTTCTACCTTCTGCCATCATTTTGAAGTTTAGGGTCCAAACCCATCAGCAAAATTCCAAGGACCAGGTCCAGCCAATGGACACACACTGGGTTGTACACAATCTTCATCTAAGGGAAGAATTTGTTCTTCCCTGAGGTCTCTTTCCTGATGCCCCCAGATTAGAACCAGCATTGTCATGTCTAAAAGCACAAGACTGCCTTTGAGAAGAGGAGGCTATAGGGGAGAAAATCAACTAGTCCCTTATAACCATCTTGATAGTTGAAAGAATTTACATCTACTCTTCAGGTCTTTACCAAATCCCCACTTTTCCTATAACTCTTCATGTGGGACAGAGAACAACTGTGTTTTGAATTATTTTTTTTTCTTTTTTCTTACATCTAAAGATTCTATGTCTCCCAGGCGGTTTTCTAAAAGAATTTTGTTCTGAACTCTTTCTAGTCACTTTGAATTATATCTTCAGTCAGATTATTTCTGATAACCACTTTCAGTTTGGGGTGAGGACATCAGTCTTTTGAGAATTGTTGCCCTTTTTTCTTTGCAATATAATATCATGTAATAATAACTGTCATAACTTGGATCTACTCCATGCAAAGCCCTTATCTATAATCTACAAACCTGCAACACAAGTATTATTATTTTTGTTTATTGACAGGGAAACCAAGGCTCTAAGAGGTTAAATGCACTGCATAAAGTCATACAGTTAGCAAATGGCGGAGCTGGGATTCACACTTGAGTCTTTGGCTCCAGAATCCATTCTTGTTTCACTATTCCATTGTACTCTTCTTCCCTCCGGCTTAGCCATCTATCAGTTTCTTCACTTCTCCATCTGCTCCCCACATTGCTAACACTCATGTAGTAAGCACGCACAGGCTTACACACTGTGCTTCATTCTTTTTTTATATACTTACTTCTGTCCTCCACTCCCTCATCCTAGGGCCAAAATTATCTAAGAGAATAAATACTCAGTGTCCCAAAGCATTATGACCTAGTAAGTAAGAACCTGGGACTCATAAATCAGACCATTTGTGTATGGATCCTGGTTCTTCCACTTATTAACTGTAAAATCTTAGGCAAGTTACTTTAATATCTCTAAACTTCAGTTTCCTTCCTCATCTTTAAGATGGAAATAATAGTACTTTTCCTATGGGGCTATTATAAGGACTAAATAAGACTATGTGTATAAAGCTCTAAGCACTGTACATATAGCAAATGCTTGATAAACATTAAGCTATTATTACTTATACACAGTACCCCATATAGTCAGGGATAGTGATTGGTTCTTAGTAGTTAGGAACAGCAGTCTTCCCTGGCAGTTCAGCTGGTAAATAATCTGCCTGTAATGCAGGAAACCCGGGTTCAATTCCTAGGTCAGGAAGATCCCCTGGAGAAGGGATAGACTAGCCACTCCAGTGTTCTTGGGCTTCTCTGGTGGCTCAGATGGTAAAGAATCTGCCTGCAATGCGGGAGACCTGGGTTCGATCCCTGGGTTGGGAAGACTCCCCTGGAGAAAGACATGGTAATCCACTCCAGTATTCTGGCCTGGAGAATCACCATGAACCGAGGAGCCTGGCAGGCTACAGTCCATGGGGTCGCAAAGAGTCAGCCACAACTGAGCGACTAAGCACAGTCAGGAGCAGTGGTTACCAGACCTGGACCTTGGTCTGAGCTACCTGCTGGGCTTTTGGAAAAGACTTTTCCCTTGGCCCTTCCCCTAGAAGTTCTGATCCAATAAAATTAGGGTGGAGCCCTGGGATCTGTACTTTTGAAGCTTCTCCAGGTAACTTAGATGTTCAGTCAGACTTGGAAATGTCTGACCTAGAGCAAATCTTCAAAGGCAGTTTGGGAAGTTATAACTGGTTCATCCAGGGGTATGCCTGGTATCCCTCAATTTCTCCTCTCAGGCTCTGTCCTCTTTCATGCCAAATAATGCTTTGCCCTACTCATACATAAATACAGGACACACACACCCTACTCACACACCACAACCTGCATCACACACCACAGCCAGGGTTCAATTCCCAAAAGGCGGGATTACACTCTTACTGATGTGCATTTTAGAGTGGCCCCAGGGGAGCCCCATGTGGTGGTTTTGGAGCCCCATGAGATGGCTGGCCAGAAGGCTGATCATGACTAGCAGCTATCACATTACTTGTGAACCTCCTTTGTGGCAAAAGTCATGTCTATCAAGCCTGTTTCTCCATCTGTAAGACAAAACAAGTTTGACAAAAAGGTCTCAAAACCAGCACCACCTCTGTAGTCAACAGGTCATTAGCAAGGTAAAAATTGGAGAAAGTATCGAAATCATAGGTTTCCAGGGAATTGTCATTTCCATAAATGCTTTATCCTTTCCCTATGAGAAGAACGTGTTCTCCTGGGCTTTTGGTGGTGGCTTTCCAACTTGCAGTGTATATACACTCAGTCTCCATCTTAACACACAGGTGGTTCCAAGCCCACAAACTGCAGTTTCAGAAACCTAGAGCAAGTCTGAGTTCTGAGGTGGCAGAATGAGAAAAGGGCTCCCAGGCCTCCATATTTTCTCAAGAGCGACCTCAAATACTCACTCATAGGAGACTAAATATAGTACTTGGAAATGTGGGAGTTAAATTTCATTCAAAACTGAAGCAGTTCTTTTCAATCAATCTGAAGAGCAACCAAGGCTGGAAAAATACCTGTTCGATCCCAGCTGATCCGCAGCCCCAGGTGCTTTGATTCAGACTGCAGCTGGGATTTGTTTTCCTATGAAGAGGCTGTAACAACTGCTTTTATCATCTACTGTAAGTATAATAACAGCAGGAAATCAGGCAGTGCAGGCGAAATTAAGCTCGGTGACAAATGATTTGGTTTCTTTCCATTAACAATCATGATTTGACCTGAACTGCCTCAATTAAGGGGTTGGGGGGGAGCCCTTGGTTTGCTCATTATACATGCAAGAGAGAGAGAACCGAAGGGAGACAGAGAAACAGATGAGAGAGAGAGAGAGATGAAACAGAAAACATGACAGGATGTTAATTTGCTGTGGCATATGTAAGTATGTTTTAGACTAAGTAGATGGGTCACTGTGTGATTTCACTCCACCCTCATTCCTCACTCTAATAATTCCAGAAAGATCACAAACACTGTATTTATGAGAGCTTGTTATGCCAACGTGTCCATTTGATGAATGGTGTCACTGATTAATGAAGACTTGAAACAATTGGATTTTGACTCCAAAGAAGTATACAGCTTTTAAGGGAAAAAAAAAATCAAATAATTGGCAGTCCTCCTGCCTTACAGTCCCTCTTCCATGTTTTAGCCTTTAAAACTATATCTTTTTACATCATTGGTATTTCCCTGTTCACAGACATGTTTCTCACAAGTAATAAAGCTTGTGAAACCAAGCTAGAGAGGCTCTTCTCAATTTTACCCTTTTAGTCTTGAAACATGAAATATCATTTTCCTAGACTACCCACGGGACTGAGAGGCTGCACAAGCTACAACTTGTAGAAATTAAACACAGAATGTGAAGGAAGGTAATTATGCACCCCCATCTGGTTCGCTGAGGCACTGAGGCACTTCAGAGGGCAATATTATGCTGCTTGGTGGGTCTTTTTTCCCCAGGAAACTTCTTTTTTAACTTTTTATTTTGAGATAAGTTTAGACTTACAGAAATGTTGGGAAAATTGTACAGAGAATTCATATATGTATGCCCTTTGATGTTAGCATCTTCCATAATCATAGAACAACCATCAGAATCAGAAAATTAACATTAGCACAGTACTATTACATAAACTATAGGCCTTATTCAGATTTCACCAGTCTTTTCACTAAAGTCCTTTTCCTGTTCCAGAATCTACTCCTCCTTAGGCATCTTCAATCCGTGACACCTCCTCAGTTTTCCTTTTTTTTTTTTTTTTTTTTGACACTTGTGAAGACTGCTAGCCAGTTATCTTATAGAATTTCCCTCTAGAAGATTTGAGTTTGTCTGATGCTTTCTCATAATTAAGTTAAAACTATGCATTTTGGGTAAGAAATACAGAGAAGTGATAATATACCCTTTTCAGGACATCATATCAGAGGGTATGTGTTGTTGACATCTCTGATTTTTGGTGATGTTAACTTTGATCACTTGCTTGTGGTGTGACTGTTATGCTGGCTGCATGTTGTTACTGTTCTTCCCTTATGTAATTAATAAATACCTTGAAAGACAGAGAGTGTTTCTCCACAAATATTCACCCACTAATTTTAGCACCCCAAATGAGAAATAAAATATCCAGTTGAGTTTCACCCTATGATATTGACCTCAGCCACACCCCAAATGACTTACCAATTGACTTATGTCCTTTGCTTTGCAGCTATCAACCCCCCTCATTTCCATTACCACCACTATCTTCCTGTGAGAAAACTTGAATATTCTTTTCTTTTATCCTTCTAGGACTTTGAGCAATTCCAAGGTGCATTTCTTCATTTCTAAAGAAATTGCCAATGTTAGTGTTGAACTCACTATCACCCATCTCATGAGCAATTCATAACCAGCTGCTTTGAATGGCTCTTGGCTTTTTATGGGCATACTAAAGCTACCTTAAACCCAGAGATGTTCCTGAAAATTGTTGCTTAAATGGGAAACTCCTCCATTAAAATAACCCTACAGAATTAAATTAGTGCCAGAATGGAAAGGAAATTCTGATAAGCCCTAACCTTGATGGAAAAACTTCCTCCAACTGGAAAGAACACAGTTTTAATGTGTTCAGGAGTGAAATAAAGAAGAATCAAAAATAAAGAATAATTAGACTTAAGTCTTAGGCTTTCTTTCTTGAACCTGCTGTTAAATGTGTCAATGACCTTGGAGTATCTTCTACTGGGTGGTGGTAATATCTTTACAGCATATAACCACACCTATGAGTTGCTCCCTCAATATCTCCTTTCCAGATGACCCAAGTCACAAGTTTGACTCTTCCAACCCAGAGGCAAAGGCAGTTTAGTGAGAAGAGACTATTCCAGAAGAGCTGAGAGCCTCCAATGCTGTCCATCTGCCCTCAGAGTTAGGACTACCTAAGAACATCAGCAAAGTCTTCAAAACAGATTCTCACCAAAGGGTACTTCCTATCCCATGGACAGGCCTTGCAAAGCAAAGGTAAGGATGCTGGCCAGTAAGATGTGCCCCAAGTTGTCATTTTAGGAATAGTGATAGGGGAAGACCCTCACCCAGTCTCTCATCTAGCTCCACATATAACTGCCAATACTTATTTGTTATGGGACTGGCTGAACTAGCCTGAGTAAGACTTACTGTCAAAGAACATCCCTTCTATGGGCCCATTTGGAAATCAAGGGTTTGACTGCCTAACTCCAGCCAACTGAGTTTATTGGCCCAAACTGTCTGTAAAACTCCAATATCAGCACTTAATAAATGACACTTTGTTGATTTGATCAGGGGATAGCTGAAAGGGAGGATTATGAATTACTAGTTCCCCAGTGAGTTGTTTTTGAAAAAAACCCAACCCCCTAGAAGATGTTAACCACCTTGGTCTATTTGTTTTGTGTGTCTGCCATTAAAGGCCATGTGTGCTCTAGAGAGGGGAGAATGCAGACTTTCTACAAGAAAAAAGGGAAGGGGTGGTGAGAGTAAATCTATGCTAGTTAATTTCACTTAGTGAACCATTTAATCTTCATGGCAACTCTGCAAGTTAAATAGTACTGGCCCATTTTATGAATGAGAAATGAAACTCAGAGAGATTGAGAAATCTGGAATAGTTAAGTGAGATTCAAACCCAGACTGGTTAGACTCCAAAGCCTATTCCTTTTAGTTTACCACAGACTGCCTTTATGGAGCCCTTCTGCATTTCCCCATGACTTAAACAATGGTGGACCAAGAGTTGGTTCAGAAAACATCTTTTTTGTACGTGTTGACTCAGTTGGGGACATCCTTGTGAACCATTGCTCTGGCTGGAAGACTCAACGCTGGAAACTGCCTCTGGTCCCAGTGGGCTCCTCTCTCCCTCTGCTTCAGGTGGAAGTATGAATGGACCTCCTGGCTGTATTCGCACATTCTCTGAATAGTAAAATGACTTGTCCAGCAGCCCTTTTGGCCTTCTGTGTGTCTCCTGACAGCTTTAGGCAGAGCCAAACACTTCATGAATTTTTCTGAGAGCTGATACATAAAATCAACACCGAGAGAATTTTCCAGCAATGACTGGGAACTCAGCAGACTCTAACCACTTAAAACCCCATTGAAAAACTGAGAATTTGTGTTTTTCCTTCTCTGCTTTTGACTCCTAATTTTCCTCCTCTCAAGTGGATAAACAAAATCTTTTATTTTCTCATCAAAACACACATCATTAACTGCTAATCAACTCAAGGCTCAGAAATCCCTGAGCAACCTCTCAGTTTTCAGAAATTCCAGCAAGAAATAAAGTACCGTTGATAGAGCCTTGGCTAATGGGACTAGGTCAGTCTCAGGAGGTTCCAGGTGCCAGGGACAGCGCCATAAAGTTAGGTTAACAAGCAGGCCCTCTGTCTGTGGGCCATGAAAGACAGACGAGGCTCCCTGGATCTTAGGTGTTAATGCCTCCTGTTTGCCAGGGTCATGAGGCTATTGCCAAGAAAACAGGATGAGGAGACAAGAGCCCCCCCAGCCAAGGTCAGCGGGAGGCCAGTGAGTCTGGGAAAGGAGATGCAGGTGGTCTGGGAAGAACAAATGAAGTCCCTGCAATCAGCTAGAGGAGGCTGACTGACTGCCTGACCACAGACATAAATAGCTTCAGGTCTACTTCTGGCCTAGATGGGGCTGGCTCCCCAAAACAGAACACTGTGCCTCCTCTCCCATTGGAGCATGTAGCAGCCTTGGAGACTATTATGTAGCAATGATAGACCCTTACTATGGCTCTTTAGGCTAGGGCATGTGTGGTGGGTTTATGGAGGAAGTTGCCATGTGATGCATAGGAGGGAAATGGGGCAATGCCAACGCTATCCAATAGGTCTGGAATTAAGTGGATGGCAAGACAGGAGGACTTGCCCAAACTCACTAGAGAGTGGCAATTCCATTTAAATCAGTTTAACAAGTGTGGATTGGATCATGCTATGTAAATGTGTAGGAAACACAAAAGTGGGGTACACAGGGGACACTTAGCAGTTCTAGATTTGTCATTCATGGTTTTGATCCCAATGAGGGCCCTGATAATCCATGATATGTGGGAAGGTGCCATCTTGCTATGGCTGAAATTGAATTATAACAATTTGAGGTTGGTGTGGAGAGTGAAATATTTGACTAATGATTGAGTCCAGCTGTTCTTCAGGCATGGCAGCATCTCTGCTGCCTCCTAGCAACTCCCAAGAGGTAGTGTGGCATAGTGGCTAAGAGCACAAATATAGGGATTACACTGCCAGCGTTTATAATCCCAGTTTTGTCCCTTAGTAGCTATTTAACACTGCACAAAGTAATTTCCCTGTGCTTCTGTTTTCCCATCCATGAAGTGGGGTAAGCAATGCTACCAACATGTTAAAGTTGTCATGAAAATTAAATGAGTTAATACAGGATGAGTGCCATTTTAAGCTTTAATAATTTCAGAAGTATAAATGCTACAAATTCATAAAAATTATTCAAAAATTAACTTATATAACTTAACTTTACACATTAGTTTCATGAATTCATTTTGCACATGTGGAGAGCACATGAACAGTGCTGGAAACATAGGAAATGTCTATTGTTATCCTCATGTGCATTAACACCTGGGAAGCTACACTTTACTTTCATGGGAAAACAAAAGGCCTGGGAATGCCTCCTCAGCAAATGTTAAGGATCTGCTGTATTTCTCCTGAAGTCAGGACTCCATTTGTGGAGAACAAATCGCTACAGCTCTATGAGGCGGCATCTATGGTTGAAGGTCACAGAGGAGTTCAAAGAAGGGGCAGATGGATGTGACCCAGACAAAACTTTCCTGGGACTGCTGCTGCTGCTGCTAAGTCGCTTCAGTCGTGTCTGACTCTGTGCGACCCCATAGACGGCAGCCCACCAGGCTTCCCCGTCCCTGGGATTCTCCAGGCAAGAACACTGGAGTGGGTTGCCATTTCCTTCTCCAATGCAGGAAAGTGAAAAGTGAAAGGGAAGTCGCTCAGTCGTGTCTGACTCTTCGCAACCCCATGGACTGCAGCCTACCAGGCTCCTCCATCCCTGGGATTTTCCACGCAAGAGTACTGGAGTTCCTGGGACTAGGAGACCACTAAGACCTCTTCCCGACTATCTGAAGCCCTGGAAGAAAGGCCTTAGGCAAAATGTCATTTTATGAGATCCTTTTCTATCAGCTCCTTTAGCATCTACAAGTCGCATGACTTGAGTGGCATCAAAACACACCAAAAATTATACCCCACCAGCCTGTACTACAGCCTGAAATTCCACCATTATAGGCTCACAGTCTCAGCTACAGACACCCTAGGGAGCACTAAGTGCTTTTATTCATCAACACTGGAGTGTGACTTTGTTTAATCAGCTGCTTTCCCCTAACAGCTAGCTGAGTGGCTTGGAGGGAAAGAATAGCAGTTGTGAAGGTAGCAGAGGAAAAGAGAATTTGCAAACTTGGGGCACTGTCCTGGAGAATGACTCCTGTCTAAGCAGGCACTCCAAGGATGGCTCTGGGACTACAGGGCCCCTGTAAGAGGAGAGAAAACTCTTCAGGGAAGAAGACAGGCCTTGAAGCGGGGTGGGCAGCAGCCTTGAAGCTGCATAAGCTTTCTGCCGTTGTATGTACAGCCCTCGAATCACAGCGAAAATGCTTCATGAATGATTAAATTATTGATTACAATATCCTTGTAAAAAGGCTTTTTAAAAGAGTTACAACCAGAGAGAAATTTTACACTTTACTGTTGAATGTTGCTGAATTCTAATTTGCTTGTTTGTTTGCTTCCCAAAAAGCTTACTAGTCCTTCACCATAAACTTGCAAAGTAATTTATATTCTTCACAATTAGGTTCCTTTAAGACGAATCACTCAGTAATGTAATTAAAAATGAAAACCTTAACTCCTCATCTTTAAAATGCAATAGTAACAACATTTCCTGGATAGGACATAACATTTCAAGCATCTTTTTAGTTCTGTCTTATGCGTAAGATGGTGCTTTAGTGGTAGATGTTAATTGCACTAAAATGGTAATGCAAAACCACCAGTAACTTGCAGCCATATATCTTATACTTGCCCAGATCAATGCTGTGATTATAATTAAGAATGCATGCTTGTGTCTGGGATAAATCTCTATATTGTGACATGCAAAATAAGATTTAAGATAATAATTTTCTCTCCAGTCACCCCCTAAATCAAAGGAGAATGTGTGGAGAGAGATTTTGTAGAAACTAAGGATATAGTGACCTGCCCTTAACTGGAAGTCACTTATCTGGCTCACATAAACTTGGGCAGAACCGTGAAGAATGTAGATCTGGCATAGCTCAAACATACCCATCAAATCATGTGTGTAAGAAAGAGGCTAGAAAAGTGACTCTAGGAATTGCAGGGGGGGTGTTCATGAGCGCCCCCGAATGAGTGTGCAATTAGGTGGGCAGTTCCGGGACACACTGTGAAGGTGCAGCAGTGATGGTGGTAGGTAGTCGAGGCCAGGATGCAAGGCCCTGGCGCTGCTTACATATGTTCCCCTGAGGCTAGGATTAGTGTGGGCACAACAGAGAAGCCTAGATGGTGGCAAGCTTGCACTTAACTGAGAAGTCCCCACGAGAGCTGGGCTATGTCTTTTCCCCACTGCATCTCCAAAGGCCTAGCACCTGATGGGCACTGCACGGAAATTTGTCAACTGACTGAATGACTCACTCCTTTCACTTGGGTCTAAGGCTGGAAGATTTGAGAGATGGAGCAGATGCTATGCTACTAAAGAACCCTCGAGGATCTGGAAATGTGAGTAGGAAGTGGAATGGGGAATTGCATATATGCTCACTCACCGTGTCCAACTCTGCGAGACCCCATAGACTATGGCTCGTCCTCTGTCCATGGGATGTTTTAGGCAAGAATACTGGAGTGGGTTGCCATTTCCTTCTCCAGGGGTTATTCCCAAACCAGGGATTGAACCTGCATCTCCTGGGTCTCTTGCATTGGCAAGTGGACACTTCACCACAGAGCCACCTGGGAAGCCCAGGGAATGCATGACTCCTTCACAAATATCCTCTGAGACATTCAAGTCACCAAAAGGAAAGAGGAAAATGGAGTGTTTTCTACCCTCAGAAATTGACTGGAAGAGGGAAAAACTGTAGGGATCCAAGTGGACTGGGATGAGAAAGGATAGTGCTAGGAGGGACAGGGTGGGGTGTTTTTAAAGAGTATATCACTTTAGGATCAGTTCCCTGATCCTTAAAGCAGAAAGGGAATTCCATTAGAGGGTGAGGCTGTACAAGGCAACTGTATTGATTGCAAAAAGCTAAGGGCGACATGTTTTGGTGCAGCCCCAAGATGGCGAGAGACAAAATGCGGAAATGGGCAAAGCTCATTTGGAATTTGGAGCCTGGGTAGTAAGGTCTGACCACCACGTTGAATATTTTGGTGAAGGCTCTACTTTGCTTCTTCCCTGTATTGTTCAAATTATGAAGGGTTGGATCCTTCTTTCCAGCTTTCTTTTTAGAGGGTGAATTCACCCTCTAAATAAGCAAAGGAAGATGTGTACATGGGTAAAACCTCCCCTAGGCTGGTCAGTGAACACAGACAGGGCATCTGACACTAGTTTTTACAAGGAGGCAAGAGCAAGATGCCATCCACCAGTCCCCTGCTTTCCACCAAGGCTAGGACTAAATTGTATGCCATCTGAAACCCAGCAGGCACAGTTTTTAAAATCTTCCACTCACTCAAAGACTTGGAGTTTAAAAACCAACCTCTTTCCTCTGCTTTTAACCCTTATTTCCATATAAGTTTCCAGAAAAATTCAGTAAGGGAACCAAAAACTGTGAATGTCCACAAGATTTCCAAATAACAGCAACAATAAAATACAATAACAACAACAACAACATAAACCTCACCCAAACAGTTAAAAGCTAAAAATGCCAGTGTTTTCCTTAGCTTGAGGCAAAAATGACTTTTTTATTACATGGGGAAAAGGAGCATGAAATCTCAGAGGCCTTTGCCAAAGCTGAAACTCTCTGGGTACGCTTTGAGAAGGCAGCAGGACGTTGAGCGGGCCGTGGAAGGCATGCTCTTTAATTAGAAGTGCATGGGTCTCTTTGGCTCCATCTTTCCGATATTCACTAAGATCTTCCCGCCTGGTCTTCTTTCATTCCCTGGCGAAGGGGTGTAGGGTGTGGGGTGGATTCTGGCATCAGCAAGGTTCTTTTGTGGGGAACTCACAGTGAAGAGGGAAGGCTCAGAACAGCTGACCAGAAAGGTTCTGAAAAAGCAGGCCTTCTGTTTCTTGCTTCAAAGTTCCTTCATAACAACTTCCTATGGATGTTTAGATTATAGGAATTCCTTATTTAGGAAACAGATGTGTTCTGAGCAGAGAGGTCACTGGGTATGGACTGTGAGGCCAAGACTGTCTTGCTTCAAAGCGTGGATCTGCCATTTGTTAGCTGTGCATATTGGGCCAGTTAATTAGGCCTGCTTAGCATAGCTTCTTCCTCTGTAAGATGGAGCTAAGACCTACCCTGCCAAGTAGTTGGGGAATTAGGGGAAATGTACGTGAAGTATTGGGCTTCCCTGGTGGCTCAGTTGGTAAAGAATCCGCCTGCAATGTGGGAGACGTGGGTTCGATTCCTGGGTTGGGAAGATCCTCTGGACGAGGGCCTGGCAGTCCACTCCAGTGTCCTTGCCTGGAGAATCCCCATGGACAGAGCAGCCTGGGGAGCTACAGTCCATGGGGTCACAAAGAGTCGGACACGACTGAGCAACTTTCACTTTTTCACATGAAGTATTGGCTGACCCAGTACTGCTTTCCTTTTGACTTCAATGATGAATTGAGTGATATTGTCCCATGGGAAGCATTTCCTTACTCATGAGTTAAAACTTTTGATGATAATGAAGATGTCAAGATGAGATTTAATCTGTCTGAATTTTTGAGAGATTTAATATCTTGAAATTTCAAGAGTTCAACTCAGAGCTACTTTACTCTGGACTTTATATACTTCATAAGGACAGATTGTCACATACTGCCTTTCCTTTATAACACAGGACATTTGCTTGACAACAGAATTCTTCAGCTTCTGTAGGAGGTAGGGAACAAACTTGGAATAAATATAGAACGAACCTATGGGATACTGGGTCAGCAGAGACAGACATGTAATCTGGAATGTTAAGTGCCCATCAGATGTCAAGTGAAATAACCCAATGATTTTGCCCCTTGTCAAGCAATTACAACCGGTAGAGTAGGAAACATCAGGGGCAACCCTTTAATGCACTGCACTGACCAGCACACTGGGATGGATTTAGGTTCCCATCCCAACACAGAACACTTTGCAGGCAGTCAGCCCTATGCAAGTAGGAAGACCACTAACCCTGCACTTTCTCTCAGATGCTGAACGGTGATGCCACAATGTTGTTGTATAATTGCCACCAGAGAATTCTTTCTTCACATTAAAAAAATGCATGAATATAGCTTGCAGGCAAATTAAGGTACAATCACTATGATAAATAACAAATTTTGAGGAAATGTCATTATTTCAGAAATATTAAAGTCCATTGACACATTCAAAGGAGTTATTGTTGCTGGCTCCTTTCACAGAGTAAAATCCTTTTCTCCTAAAAGGTTTTGTTTTTTCAGCAATGAGTCTCTTACAAGGGAATGGGCAATGGTGGGCTGTGAAGCAGAGTTAACCATTGGATACATAGAGGTTAAGAGTATAGGCTGTTCAGAGACACAAGTTTGAATCTGTCTACATGAGTTATTTTTGAGTGAAATTCTTAACCTCTGTGAGGGTAACCTCAGCTTTATCATCTGCAAAATGAGAGAGAATCTCCTTCTTTGGGTGGTTGTGAAGATGACCTGGAGTAATGCATCCAGTAACAGTATATCAGGAGCACTCAATATTATGTCTGCTATTATAATGAGACCTTTAGGAATCCAAGAAAGCCTTGGGAAATTTACAGTTCTGATGCCAGTGATTGGGCCTAGATGATCATAGGAATTCGTTGGTTAGAAGTGCAAGGTCCAGGATGTCACCTAGGCAGTAGGAGATATTCAGTGCTGACTGAGTCTGACATGCCAGAGGGAGTCGACATAGTCTGAATGCTCCTTAATGGTGCTTTCTCTCATTGAGCAGTATGTTCCAGAGTCCCAGCTATACATTTACCAGGAAATGTTACTTGGTTAGGGAAGGAACAGAGGTGTGTGTATGTGTGTGTGTGTGTGTGTGTGCGCGCGCGCACACGCATGCTCAGTTGTGTCTGGCCCCATGGATTGTAGCCCAGCAGGCCCCTCTGTTTATAGAATTTTCCAGGCAAGAATAGTGAAGTAGGTTGCCATTTCCTTCTCTGGGGAATCTTCCCAACCCAGGATCAAACCCACGTCTCTTGCATCTCCTGCATTGGCAGTGGATTCTTTACCACTGTGCCACCTGGGAAGCCCCAGGAATACAGGTACTTGAATAGAAAACATACCAGCTACCTACAGGGACAAGATCCAATAGTAATAGCACCACTTACATTTGTATTGTAAAGTCATCTACAAAGTATCTTTGCAAATATTACCTCATTTAATCCTTTCATCTGTAAAATGGGACCAAGAATGCCTATCTTATTCCCCATTGACAGAGGAGGTTATGGAGACTCTGAAAGGCTAGGTGACTTGCCCAAGGGTAAACAGAACATGAAGACAAGTCAAAGGTATTGATGAGACAGTATCTGTTAAATAACAGATACCAAAATCTCAGGGACTTAATATATAGGCATGTATTTCTTGGTTCTAGGACAATCCAAGGTGGGAATCCCTGTTCACTGGGGATAGCAGGGGTCTATATGGTGATTCAGGGATCCAGGTGCCTGGCACCTTTTGGTTCCACCACCAACATGTGGCTTCTCTGCAAGAAGGGCATGCTCTGTAAGAGCCTGGCAGAACACATGTTTCTATGAGTCAGGCCTAGCAGCAGTACACATAGATACCAATTCTGCTCACATTCTGCTGGACACAACTCAGTGATGTGGCCACACCTAACTGCAAGAGAGTCTAGAAAATGAAGACTAGCTCTGTGCCCAAAAAGAGGAGATCACAGCTGTGATGAACAACAGTGACCCATCCCCGCCACAGCCAAGAAACCATATTACTTGAATCCAAATCCAATTTTACTTCTGTTATACTGGGTTCATGACATAATGGGTTTTTAATGAGTTAATACATCTACATGGCATAGTCCAAGGCATAGAGGACACCTCTGCAGACCTTAACAAGAGAGGCACTGAGGGCCACTGAAATTTGGTAGCATGCAGGCTAAAAAGGTCAGTGGCAGGTTGAAGACAGGGTCATGGCATGTGACAACCCTGAAAGTGGGCTTCTTAGCTCTTGGGGAGGTACAAGGACATGCCAATATGTGATGGCAGCAACACTGAGCCAATAAGATGAAGCAAGAGTCACGAAATTACCATGGGGAAGCTCTCTGCCTTATTACCATTTAAATTAGGACAAAATGTGAACTGATGCCATTAAGCAAGAGGATAACTTGGGCTCTGACTTTTGAGTCCAAATATCAAATTCTAATAAGAGCTCCCTGAGGCCAGGAACTAGGTCTTAAATCCCTAAAAGCCTAAGTAGCTTCTAAGGGAAGCTACTCAGCTTCTAAGGGAAGCTCACTAAGTAGCTTCTCAGTCCACATTTTGTTGAGTGAATGAAAGAAGGAAGAAATAATACAGATTTAAGTTTATATTGTTTCCGCATCCCATCTTAGAAGAGTCAGAACTCCACATCTGAATCACTGAAAGCTTTGGAATTCTTACTAGTGTCAGTGAGTGAATACTACCCATGTCCATTTAACGAATAATGGAGAATTCAAAACTATCCAAGTCAAGGTGCTGTATCATAAAATGAACTTTTCATGTTTTGATAAGTACAGTTTAATGTGAATTATTTATTATATTTTTGATGTGTTTTGTAAAAGTAATGAAGATTTAAAAATGTGAGTCACTGCCAGTTTTTTGTTGGTAAATGCTGTTCCATGTCTGCACACTCCCTCCATTACTGACCTTTGGCTGCTTTACTGAGGGACAGCAGTGCAGCGCACCAAGACTCCATGAACTGATGGGCAATGTTGAAAGAAAATGACCCACCAGAATAGCTGTCTGCTGTGTCAACTTCTACTCCACATCAGCAACCTGGGAAGTGATTTTCAGCAATCTATGTTAGTAAAGATATAATAATTCCACTAAAATGAGTCTCCTTGGAAACTACCCATGACATTTTGTGGCAGAAGAATTTCTTGATAATGACTGCACTGTTTGAAAATCACATTCTTAATTAATTAAAGTAAAAAAAAATATCTAAGTAAGTTTCTTGTCCAAAATGCATAACCTGAATCCATTCATGAGGAAGCATCAGATAAACCTAAATCAAGGAACATTTTATGAAACATTGGGACTGTATACTTCAAAATAAATTAGAGTCAGGAAACTTCACAAAGACAGATAACAGAAATGTTCTAGATTAACATGGACTAAAGACATGACTACTGAATGCTATTCTTGAGCCTGGACTGGAACATGGACTGTTTTTAAAAATTGCTCTATGGAGAAAACCACAATTCAAAAAGATATATGCACCTCAATGTTCATTGTAGCACTATTTACAACAACCAGGACATGAAAGCAACCTAAATATCCATCAACAAAGAAATGGATAAAGAAGATAAGTTATATATACACAATGGAATACTACTCAGCCATAAAAGGAGAAAAATGCCATTTGCAGCAAAATGGATGGACCTAGAGATTATCATACTGAGTGAAGCCAGACAAAGACAGACAAATATCATATGATATCACATGTGAAATCTAAAAAATGTTATAAATGAACTGATTTACAAAACAGAAACAGACTCACAGGCCTAGAAAACAAACTTTTGGTTACCATGGGTTAAGGAGCGGGTAAGGATAAATTGGAAGACTGGGGTTGGCATATACACGATACTATATATATAACAGATACCTAATAAGCACCTACCGTATAGCACAGGGAACTCTACTCAATACTGGGTAATGGCCTATATGGGGAAAGTATCTAAAAAAGAGTGGATATATGTATGTGTGTGCTAAGTCACTTTAGTCATGTCCATCTCTTTGAGACCCTATGGACCATAGCCCACCAGGCTCCTTTGTCCATGGGATTCTCCAGGCATGAATACTGGAATGGGTTGGCATGCCCTCCTCCAGGGGATCTTCCCGACACAGGGATTGAACCTGGGTCTCTTATGTCTCCTGCACTGGCAGGTGAGTTCTTTACCACTAGCGCCACCTGGGAAGACCCAGATATATGTATATTTGCAACTAAATCACTCTCCTGTTCACTTGAAACTAACACAACATTGTAAGTCACTATACTCCAAAAAAATGTTTTTGAATTGCTCTAAAGGACATTATTGAAACAATCAGCAAAGTTTTAATATGGACTCTATACCAGCTAGTGGTGGAATATCAATGCTCAATTTCCTGAATTGGATAATTACACTGTGGTTTTGTAAGAGAATTCCATTTACATACTGAAATATTTAGAGGTAAAGGGTCATGCTGTCTTGCAAGCTAGTCTCAAATGCTTTGGTAAATAATAACTACACAAACATACATAGAGATTTGGAGGTCTATTAGAGTAGCTAGAGTTACCTTAACTAACATTCTGTCTCACCAATTAGTCTTATTGTCTCACCTTCTGAAAAATGTGAATAAGTAAATCTAAGTGAAAGTTTGTGCAAGTTCATTATTCTATTTCCATCATTTTTCTGTAGGTTTAGTTTTTTTCATAAATAAAGTTAAAAAAGACACATACACACACCACATCCCTGTTCCATATCAGCAAGTGTTAGAAGCAGAATATGTCTTTAACATTCTTAAGGTATTAGTCATAAGACTTTCCATGAATTCTTGACTTGGTTAATATCCAGAGAACACAGTATCCCTCATCAAATGCAGTGAAACAAAACTTCTTGAGCAAAAATGCATATGTGACAAGCAGAGAGAACAAAGCCACCTTGAGATGTGGCTAGCAATTGCCTGGACTTCCCTAGTAAGAGGCTTGTTGCAATGCTCAAAATCCATGCCCCACCAAAAATAGAAATGACTGTCAGGGTCACTGATGAAGAGTTGGAATGGCAGTTGTTGAATCTTCAAATGCCAAGAATCCACCTTATTTGGAAATCACCAGGGGTTCCTTTCTGAGCTCCAGATATTTGGGATTAGAGTATTTTGTTTGGGAAGTTGGGTGGGTGGTTTGGGAGTCTGAATGAGCTTTTCTGGATGAAGGGGTTGGAATGTTTATGGTGGAGATGGTAAAGGAAGGTCAAGGAATAGTTGGGGATTGATAACTGAAGAGAAAAACTAAATGGAGTTCAGCTACAGTTCAACTCAGCCTCCTCTTCCCGTGTGCAGTCCAGAAGCAGTTGCTCTCCCTATAGAAAAGGAACTGTTATGTGTGTCAGGAACAAAGATGGAATTTATTGCACCAGGTTATCCATTCTATATAAGTTATTGTGACTAAATAAAAAGAAAATGGTGTTTCTAAGCCATATGCCTAGAGAGAGAAATAGTATAGCAGGCAGTCTTTATAACAGTTTTTTTTTTTGGAATGGGATTTTTTTATTTTGATGGTCAGAGGTCAGGTGATCTATTAGGTTTCTGATTAAGTTTTGGATTCCTCCTTCCGTAAGTCATTTTTCTAAAGATATTGTACAACTACTAGTTGACATGTTCCCAACAGGTTGAAAAACATTTTTAATTTGGGAAAACAGTCATGCCACTGCTTTCAGAACCCATTCTGTTTTCTTTTTGCCTATAGTGTTTAGCTTAAATTCCTTAAAATCCCAAGCAGTCTTTTGAAATCTCACTCTGAAGTATATTTTCAGTCCATACGCTCTCAACTCTGAGACCATCCAATCCTATTACCACACTATAGTCACTAGGATATTTAAAGTTCTCCAAACACATCACAATCACATGGCTAGGTCCATGCTGTTGTCTATTCTGTCATCTGGAAATGCTCCCCCTACCATCTCTACCTCATGAACTCTTATCCATCCTTCAAAGCTCAGCTTAAATATAACCTCTTCTGAAAAACAAGACTCTTCAGTTCAGTTCAGTTCAGTGGCTCAGTCGTGTCGGACTCTTTGTGACCCCATGAATTGCAGCACGCCAGGCCTCCCTGTCCATCACCAACTCCCGGAGTTCACTCAAACTCACGTCCATCGAGTCAGTGATGCCATCCAGCCATCTCATCCTCTGTTGTCCCCATCTCCTTCTGCCCCCAATCCCTCCCAGCATCAGAGTCTTTTCCAATGAGTCAATTCTTCCCATGAGGTGGCCAAAGTACTGGAGTTTCAGCTTTAGCATCATTCCTTCCAAAGAAAACCCAGGGCTGATCTCCTTCAGAACGGACTGGTTGGATCTCCTTGCAGTCCAAGGGACTCTCCAGAGTCTTCTCCAACACCACACTTCAAAAGCATCAAATTCTTCGGTGCTCAGCTTCCTTCACAGTCCAACTCTCACATCCATATATGACCACTGGAAAAAACATAGCCTTGACTAGATGGACCTTTGTTGGCAAAGTAATGTCTCTGCTTTTCAATACGCTATCTAGGTTGGTCATAACTTTCCTTCCAAGGAGTAAGCATCTTTTGATTCCATGGCTGCAGTCACCTCTGCAGTGATTTTGGAGCCCAAAAACATGAAGTCTGATACTGTTTCCCCACCTATTTGCCATGAAGTGATGGGACCAGATGCCATGATCTTCGTTTTCTGAATGTTGAGCTTTAGGCCAACTTTTTCACTCTCCTCTTTCACTTTCATCAAGAGGCTTTTTAGTTCCTCTTCACTTTCTGCCATAAAGGTGGTGTCATCTGCATATCTGAGGTTATTGATATTTCTCCTGGCAATCTTGATTCCAGCTTGTGCTTCTTCCAGCCCAGCATTTCTCATGATGTACTCTGCATAGAAGTTAAATAAGCAGGGTGACAATATATAGCCTTGATGTACTTCTTTTCCTATTTGGAACCAGTCTGTTGTGACATGTCCAGTTCTAAGTGTTGCTTCCTGACCTGCATACAGATTTCTCAAGAGGCAGGTCAGGTGGTCTGGAATTCCCATCTCTTTCAGAATTTTCCACAGTTTCTTGTGATCCACACAGTCAAAGGCTTTGGCATAGTCAATAAAGCAGAAATAGATGTTTTTCTGGAATGTTCTTACTTTTTCCATGATCCAGCGGATGTTGGCAATTTGATCTCTGGTTCCTCTGCCTTTTCTAAAACCAGTTTGAACATCAGGAAGTTCACGGTTCACATATTGCTGAAGCCTGGCATGGAGAATTTTGAGCATTACTTTATTAGCGTGTGAGATGAGTGCAATTGTGCGGTAGTTTGAGCATTCTTTGGCATTGCCTTTCTTTGGGATTGGAATGGAAACTGACTCCCACCTTAATCCCAGGCACAGTGAATCACTTCCTTTCTGTCCTTCAATGGTACCTTGTCAATCCTCTGTCACAGTCATTCACACAGTCTTCTAGAATTAATTTTCCAACTGGATTTTTAACAATTTGGGGATAGAGACTCTGTTTTATATCTCTGCATGCTCTATATCCAGAACAATCAACGCTACATAGTAGGTATTCAAAAATGTGTGTTGACGAATGACTCAATTATGACACAATCAATGGTTGGAAAAATTGCAACTATGTGCCCTGTCTTGCCTACAAGCTAACCACTCAAAATGTATGAACACAGCATAGTAACAGCTTCTGGTCACTGAGTCCCTATTTTCTGCTGCCACAATGCAGATTATCTCACATCAGTTCTGCTGCTGCTGCTGCTGCTAAGTTGCTTCAGTCATGTCCGACTCTGTGCGATCCCATCAGTTCTACTACATGATTATTGTTATGTTCATTTTACCAATAATAAACTAAGTTATGTAGGAATCTTTTGTAATTGGGGCCCTCTGCTTTGTGTCCCTTTAAAGGAAGCATGTTCAAGCTGGTTTTAGAAAAGGCAGAGGAACCAGAGATCAAATTGCCAACATCCGCTGGATCATTGAAAAAGCAAGAGAGTTCCAGAAAAATCTATTTCTGCTTTACTGACTATGCCAAAGCCTTTGACTGTGTGGATCACAAGAAACTGTGGAAAATTCTGAAAGAGATGGGAATACCAGACCACCTAACCTGCCTCTTGAGAAATCTGTATGCAGGTCAGGAAGCAACACTTAGAACTGGACATGTCACAACAGACTGGTTCCAAATAGGAAAAGGAGTATGTCAAGGCTGTATATTGTCACACTGCTTATTTAACATATGTAGAGTACATCATGAGAAATGCTGGGCTGGAAGAAGCACAAGCTGGAATCAAGGTTGCCAGGAGAAGTATCAATAACCTCAGATATGCAGATGACACTACCCTTATGGCAGAAAGTGAAGAGGAACTAAAAAGCCTCTTGATGAAAGTGAAAGAGGAGAGTGAAAAAGTTGGCTTAAAGCTTAACATTCAGAAAACGAAGATCATGGCATCTGGTCCCATCACTTCATGGGAAATAGATGGGGAAACAATGGAAACAGTGTCAGACTTTATTTTGGGGGGCTCCAAAATCACTGCAGATGGTGACTGCAGCCATGAAATTAAAAGACGCTTACTCCTTGGAAGGAAAGTTATGACCAACCTAGATAGCATATTAAAAAGCAGAGACATTACTTTGCCAACAAACGCCCATCTAGTCAAGGCTATGGTTTTTCCAGTAGTCATGTATGGATGTGAGAGTTGGACTGTGAAGAAAGCTGAGCGCCGAAGAATTGATGCTTTTGAAGTGTGGTGTTGGAGAAGACTCTGGAGAGTCCCTTGGACTGCAAGGAGATCCAACCAGTCCATCCTAAAGGAGATCAGTCCTGGGTGTTCTTTGGAAGGCATGATGCTAAAGCTGAAACTCCAGTACTTTGGCCACCTCATGGGAAGAATTGACTCATTGGAAAAGACTCTGATGCTGGGAGGGATTGGGGGCAGGAGGAGAAGGGGACGAAAGAGGATGAGATGGCTGGATGGCATCACTGACTCGATGGACATGAGCTTGAGTGAACTCCAGGAGTTGGTAATGGACAGGGAGGCCTGGTGTGCTGCGATTCATGGGGTCTCAAAGAGTCGGACACGACTGAGCAACTGAACTGAACTGAAAGGATGGATATCCATTCCTGAACATCTTGGAGGCAAGATGGATGGAGTAAGGAAGAAATCTGGAATCCAGACCCTCTCAGCCTATTCCAGTAGCTCTCCCTAGCATCTTCCTGCTGACCAGTGGCCACCATTGGACACTAAACATAGCTTTGACATCAAGTAATAATGGTACTCTGCATTCTCCTGATAATGTTAGTTCTTGGAATCACACTTTTTTCACATTCTGAGCCCCTGAGTTGTCCTGATTTAGCAGCAACATAACTAGAACATGCTATAGGCCATTCTGAAAACTCAGGTGTAAACTCTGTGGTCTACAAGTGCCAGGGAATGGTTTGGCCTTTCCAATAATGCAGCCTTTCCTGCTGAGCTTATTGGGACCACAATACAAATTTCTAGGAAACATTTTGGCTCCCACTCATCACTCCTTCTCCATTATCCTTGATGCCATCAGCTTTACATGCCATCCCACTAATGGTGCACTGCTATTTGGTAGTTAGAAATTTATTCTTACTAACTGTATGCCATCTCTATTCTTTGTCCAAGAAAGTGGCAGGGCCCTTTTTAGTGGCATCATTTGTTAATCAGTTTCACACAAATGAAAATTGCTTGGAATTTGTCAATTCACTTTGCAATGTGGGTATTCAGAATGAAAAAGAAAAGGCATAAATAGAAAACAACTGAACTCCCCATCTTTTAAAATATGTACATATCTGAATAACAGCTAAATAATCTAACCTTAGCTTGGTGATTTTTTTTCCCACAGAAGGTTAACTTGCTTAAAAAAAAAAAAAAAAAAAAGGAAAAGCGTAAATCACAGAAAACAAACCAAGCATTTACTTTAACCAACTCCCTTTCTTTTAGTTCAGCAGTTCACAGATTTGCTCCCTAATCCTGCAATGAAAAGGTTCTTCCAAAAATATTTATTTATTTGGCTGCACTGGGTCTTAGTTGCAGAATGCAGGATCTGTGATCTTCATTGTGGGATACAAGATCTTTAGTTGTGGCATGCAAACTTGTAGTTGCAGCATGAGGGATCTAGTTCTCTGACCAGGGATTGAACCTAGGTCCCTTGCGATGGGGATACAGAGTCTTAGCGACTGGACCACCAGAGGAGTCTCCAGTGAAAAGGTTTTAAGTGACATATACAAGAGCTAATCTCCTGGAAACCCCAGCCTACCACTAGCCTGAGGGACTTGGACTCATTTTGGAAAGAGTCCTCCTCTCTGGGTGCCAAGAGGCAGAAAGAGGTGGTATCCACCTTATTATCTACTTTTAAACACAAAAATTCTATAGATTTGTATAGACATTTTGGCAAAGAAGATAAATGAATAGCCAGTAAGCACATGAAAAGATTCTCAACAGCATTGGTCATCAGAGAAATATAATCACCATAATGAAATGCCATTTCACATCCACTTAAATGATAATTAGAAAGAAAAAAAACAGACAATAGCAAGTACTGGTAAGGATGTAGAGAAACTGGAGCTCTCATTACAATGCTGGTGAGAATGTAAAATGGTACAGCCAAATTTGGAAAATAGTTTGGCAACTCTTTAAACTTGAAACCTAAATTTACCCTATGACCCAGCAATTCCACTCCCAGGTATCTATCTACTCAACAGGAAAAAACAAACAAACAAACATCTATCCACACAAAGATTCACAAAAGGCCACTCCATTTATAGACAATGTCCAGAAAAGTCAACCCTACAGGGACAGAAAGTAGACTAGTGGCTGCCTGAGGCTAGAAATGGGAAGACAGATCAACTATAAATAAGCAATGAAGGATCTTACGGGGTTGCTAGGAATGTCTGAAACTGGACCATGCTTGTAAATCAACAATACTTAAATACAAATAAAATTTATAAGAAGGAAAAAACTGGACTACAGTGATAGTTGCATGACTCAGTAAATTTTGAAAATGTTCTTGATTATTATTATTACTTTTTTGGTTGTGCTCAGTCTTCATTGCTGTGTGCAGGCTTTCTCCATTGTAATGGGTGGGGTCACTACTCTTGGTTGTGGTGCAGGGGCATCTCATTGTGGTGGCTTCTCCCATTGCAGAGCACAGGCTCTAGGCTCATGGGCGTCAGCAGTTGGAACACTTGGGCTCAGTAGCTGTGGCTCACAGGCCCTAGAGTGTGTGGGCTCCAGTAGTTGTGGTGCACAGGCTTTAATTGCTCTGCAGCAAGTGGAATCCTCCCCAACAAGGGATTGAATCCGCATCCCCTGCGTTGGCAGGCAGACTCTCCCATCCACTGCACCACCAGGAAAGTCCAGTAAATGCACTAAAAAGTCATTAAATTGTACACAAAATGGGTGGAACAGTGTGGGGAATGTAGGGCTTCCCTAGAGGCTCAGAGGGTAAAGTGTCTGCCTGCAATGCAGGAGACCTGGGTTCAATCCCCGGGATGGAAAGATCCCCTGAAGAAGGAAATGGCAACCCACTCCAGGATTCTTGCCTGGAAAAGTCCAAGGACAGAGGGGCCTGGTAGGATACAGTCCATGGGATCACAAAGAGTCGCATATGACTGAGCAACTTCGCTTTGTATACTGATATATCATAACTAGACTTCTGATCAGTCTGAAATGTATAGAAATATCGAACGACTATGTTGTGGAATAGGAACTAACATAGTGTAGATCAATTACACTTCAAAACAAACTCACAGAAAAAGAGATCAGATTTGTGGTTGCCAGAGGAGAGGGATGGGGTGAGGAGAAATGGATGGAGGCAGTCAAGAGGTACAAACTTCCAGTTATAAGTAAGTACTAGGGATGTAATGTATTACTACAACTTGAAAAACAGAATTAACACTCCTATATGTCATATATGAAAGTTGTTAAGAGAGTAAATCCTAAGCGTTCTCACCACAAGGAAAAAATTTTTTCTTTCTTTAATGTCACATCTGTATGAGATGATGGATATTCACTAAACTTGCAATAATCATTCCATGACATATGTATATTAAATCATTACGTTGTACACCTTAAACTTATACAGTGTTGTATATCAATTTTATATAAGTAAAACTGGAAGAAAAATATTCTAATGTTAAAAATGGGTGTATCTTACGGTATGTAAAGTATACCTCAATACCATTGTTTAAAAAAATAAATAAAAATTGTTAAGCAGTGACATTTTATACACCAGCCCCTCCTTTCTCTAGCTCAGCTGACTGGGGTGCCTTTGTGGTCTTAAGCCCTATGAGGCCGCTACAGGTCAATCAGTTCACTGGAGGGATGGCAAGGGTACCTTCAACTGCACTGGCCGGGTTTCTATTAATACTACTCTTAAACCTGAATGGACATTGTGCAGAGATGCTGGGCCATCCAGGGGACAATTCCAACCAAATGCCTGCTGAATCCGACCACAGCAGATGGATCTTACACACTTCTGGGTTGTGCCAGAACAGTCACCCTGGGGGTAGGGATGGGGTTCAAGTGGGAAGAAGGGTTCATTTCGTCTCAAGCAGTTGGCATTCTGTTTTGATTTCAGGAGTACTGATTCCCTGAGAGGGGCTTCCCTTGTAGCTCAGTCAGTAAAGACTGTCTGCAGTGCAGGAGACCCAGGTTCATTCCAATCTCCTTTCCCCCATAATCCCAGTTTGCTCTGTTTCCTTTCTTAAACCAAAAATACTTTCAGAGTAGTCACAGTGTATACCAAGCCCTGAATTTATTATTATTATTTATGACATTATTATTAGTAAACAAACATATGGCACTTATTCAATGCCAGAAACTCTTCTAAGGGCTTTACAAATGTTAACTCATGTAATCCTTATAAACATATGAGATTGGTATACTATTACTATCCCGATTTTAACAGATGAGGAAGGAGTAACTTGTCTAAGCTAACAATTGCAGAGCTGAGATGTGAAGCCAGGCTGTGCTCTAGAGTCTGTGCTCTTAACTGGTACACAGCAAAAGCATCATTATGTTTAATTCTGCAAATTACTTAGTGAAGTTAGTGCTTCCATCTCCACTTAAGAACAAAGAAACAGCTAGGATTTAACCTATATTTCTTCAGTTGAAGGCTTTTATTCCATTAAACTATAACTGCCTCTTCTCAGGCTCTTCTCCTATACCAGTGTTTCTCACTCTTAAATGTGCATCAGATTCCCCAGAGAAATCCCCAGAATTCTGGGCCCTGCCCTTAGAGTCTCTGATTCAGCAGCTCTCGGTCAGGGCCTGAGAATCCTCAGTGCTAACAACTTCCCAGGTGACAGTGATGCTTCTGGTCTGGGGACCATACTTTGAAAGACTCTGCTGTCCATCAATCCACTCCAACTAACCCCACCCCAGGAATATCACTGTAAAGTGATACTAAAATCAGAAAACAAGGTTTTATTATTAAATCAGTTATGGGCTGTTCAGGCTAACACCTGGGGCAGAAAATATTGGGCCCACACATTTTCTGTTCTGCTGCCTTCAATTTTAGGGAGAGATGGATCATCCCCAAAGACTCCTATGTGTGTTCAAGCCTGAGACACCTTGCTCTAGTTCACCTCTGAGAGCCTAGATTTCCTTTTGGAAATCTAAATTTCCATTTGGCTTCCACTCACTATTGTACACTTAATAAAACTCAAACCAACTGAATTTTTATCAACTCCTATGAGGCTTAATGCACAATCGCCAGAGACCTGGGATCACAGAGGACTAGGTGAAATCTCAAATCTTTTTATTGGCACTTGAGACTAAGTCGTCATACGTAAATGTGGTGGTGATATGTGTCTACCTCAAAGCTTTAGTGTGTGGTGATTTGAAGCTTGTAGAAGTGTCCAGCACATATAGGCACTCAGAAAGGGTTATGATGTTAAACTCTATGAGCTAAGAAGTTGGGGAATTTTTTATGGGAAAGAAATGAGAAATGAGACCCCAAACAACAGTGGCCTAAACACAACAGAAGTTTACTTCTGACTCACAAAGAAGTCCAAACCAGTGTGGTAGCGTTACTTAATGAAGTCATCAAGGACCCAGGCTTCATCCCTCTTTTTGTTCCATCACCAAGATGGTTCCTGACCAGATTTACTTCCTAGCAAGTGGGAAGAGGGACATGTCACTTCTGCTTATATCCCACTGGCCAGAATTCAGTCATATGGCCACACCCAGTTTTATAGAAGCCTGGGAAGGAACCTTACTAAAAATCAAGAGTTTCACAACAAAGGAAACTATAAGCAAGGTGAAAAGACAGCCTTCTGAATTGGAGAAAATAATAGCAAATGAAGCAACTGACAAACAGTTTATCTCAAAAATATACAAGCAACTCCTGCAGCTTATTTCCAGAAAAATAAATGACCCAATCAAAAAATGGGCCAAAGAACTAAATAGACATTTCTCCAAAGAAGACATAGGGATGGCTAACAAACACATGAAAAGATGCTCAACATCACTCACTATTAGAGAAATGCAAATCAAAACCACAATGAGGTACCATTTCACACCAGTCCAAATGGCTGCGATCCAAAAGTCCACAAGCAATAAATGCTGGAGAGGGTGTGGAGAAAAGGGAACCCTCTTACACTATTGGTGGGAATGCAAACTAGTACAGCCACTATGGAGAACAGTGTGGAGATTCCTTAAAAAACTGGAAATAGAACTGCCATATGACCCAGCAATCCCACTGCTGGGCATATACACCAAGGAAACCAGAATTGAAAGAGACACGTGTATCCCAATGTTCATCGCAGCACTGTTTATAATAGCCAGGACATGGAAGCAACCTAGATGTCCATCAGCAGACGAATGGATAAGAAAGCTGTGGTACATATACACAATGGAGTATTACTCAGCCATTAAAAAGAATACATTTGAATTAGTTCTGATGAGATGGATGAAACTGGAGCCGATTATACAGAGTGAAGTAAGCCAGAAAGAAAAACACCAATACAGTATACTAACACATATATATGGAATTTAGAAAGATGGCAATGATGACCCTGTATGCAAGACAGCAAAAAAGACACAGATGTGTATAGCGGGCTTTTGGACTCTATGGGAGAGGGAGAGGGTGGGATGATTTGGGAGAATGGCATTGAAACATGTATACTATCATGTAAGAATTGAATCGCCAATCTATGTCTGATGCAGGATACAGCATGCTTGGGGCTGGTGCACGGGGATGACCCAGAGGGATGTTATGGGGAGGGAGGTGGGAGGGGGGTTCATGTTTGGGATCGCATGTACACTTGTGGTGGATTCATGTCAATGTATGGCAAAACCAATACAGTATTGTAAAGTAAAATAAAGTAAAAATAAAAATTAAAAAAAGAATAAAAAATAAAAAATAAAATAAAATGCTAAAAAAAAAAAGAGACACGTGTACCCCAATGTTCATCGCAGCACTGTTTATAATAGCCAGGACATGGAAGCAACCTAGATGTCCATCAACAGATGAATGGATAAGAAAGCTGTGGTACATATACACAATGGAGTATTACTCAGCCATTAAAAAGAATACATTTGAATCAGTTCTAATGAGGTGGATGAAACTGGAGCTGATTATACAGAGTGAAGTAAGCCAGAAAGAAAAACACCAATACAGTATACTAACACATATATATGGAATTACAAAGATGGTAATGATAACCCTGTATGCGAGACAGCAAAAGAGACACAGATGTATAGAACAGACTTTTGGACTCTGTGGGAGAGGGAGAGATGGGATGACTTGGCAGAATGGCATTGAAACATGTATACTATCATGTAAGAAACAAATCACTAGTCTAGGTTCGATATAGGATACGGGATGCTTGGGGCTGGTGCACTGGGATGACCCAGAGAGATGATATGGGAAGGGTGGTGGGAGGGGTGCTCAGGGTTGGGAACTCATGTACACCTGTGTTGGATTCATGTCAATGTATGGCAAAACCAATACAGTATTGTAAAGTAAAAAAATAAAATTTAAATAAATTTAAAAAAAAGAAGACATACAGATGGCTAACAAACACATGAAAAGATGCTCAACATCACTCATTATCAGAGAAATGCAAATCAAAACCACAATGAGGAACTATCTCATGCCAGTCAGAATGGCTGCTATCAAAAAAATCTACAAGTAATAAATGCTGGAGGGGGTGTGGAGAAAAGGGAACCCTCTTACACTGTTGGTGGGAATGCAAACTAGTACAGCCACTATGGAGAACAGTGTGGAGATTCCTTAAAAACCTGCAAATGGAACTGCCATATGACCCAGCAATCCCACTGCTGGGCATACACACCGAGGAAACCAGAATTGAAAGAGACACGTGTACCCCAGTGTTCATCGCAGCACTGTTTATAATAGCCAGGACATGGAAGCAACCTAGATGTCCATCAGCAGATGAATGGATAAGAAAGCTGTGGTACATATACACAATGGAGTATTACTCAGCCATTAAAATGAATACATTTGAATCAGTTCTAATGAGGTGGATGAAACTGGAGCCTATTCTACAGAATGAAGTAAGCCAGAAAGAAAATCACCAATACAGTATACTAACACATATATATGGAATTTAGAAAGATGGTAATGATAACCCTGTATGCAAGACAGCAAAAGAGACACAGATGTATAGAACAGTCTTTTTGGACTCTGTGGGAGAAGGCAAGGGTGGGATGATTTGAGAGAATAGCATTGAAACATGTATATTATCATACGTGAAACAGATCGCCAGTCCAGGTTCAATGCATGAGGCAGGGTGCTCAGGGCTGGTGCACTGGGATGACCCAGAGGGATGGGATGGGGAGGGAGGTGGGAGGGAGGGTCAGGATGGGGAACACATGTGCACCCATGGTTGATTCATGTGAATGTATGGCAAAAACCACTACAATATTGTAAAGTAATTAGCCTCCAATTTAAATAAATAAATTAAAAAAATAAAAATGAAAATCAAGAGTTTTCATATCATAAAAGAAAGGGAGAGTGAGTACTGGGGGACAATTTGCATTTTATTTCTCAATTTGATCTAGATAGGCTAGATGCCAGGTAAGAAAGTGAATAGACTGGGAGGAGGACAAATACAAGTAAGAAAGAGTACTAGTCCCAGCAGACAATGAATTCTGAGCAGGGTTCAACATGTTGTGAGCAGAAAGCAACGCAGAAAGTCAGATGAAGGACATCAGGGCAAGGCTGGTTGCTGCTCAGCCACAGAGCACTGACAGACAAACCCTCAAGTATCTTCTGGCCTTGATGGGCTGAGCCAGCCAGTGGGAGGCAAACTATCGGGAAGAGGAAGGCAAGGGAGGGGTTGGATGCAGACAAGGTCCTGACCTTCCCAGGATCCAAGTCTCCTCAGCCACCACCCTATCCTGTCACCATCTCTGGCCTGAACCTCAGCAATGAGACTCCAAACTTGTCTCCCAGCCCCTGCTGTGGGTTTTCAAACGGTTCTAAGAAGTCCTCTTTTGCTTCAGTGAAAAGACCTGGAAATCAGTGTTGGCGATTCCAGGTTTGTCCCAAAGACCTTGCCTCTCACGTTCAAACTCTCTTCTCCTCATTTGTGCTTATCTAGGGTGTAATGCAGAGAAGACAATGGCACCCCACTCCAGTACTCTTGCTTGGAAAATCCCATGGGCAGAGGAGCCTGGTAGGCTGCCATCCATGGGGTCGCTAAGAGTCGGACATGACTGAGCGACTTCACTTTCACTTTTCACTTTCATGCATTGGAGAAGGCAATGGCACCCCACTCCAGTGTTCTTGCTTGGAGAATCCCAGAGACAGAGGAGCCTGGTGGGCTGCCGTCTATGGGGTCACACAGAGTCGGACACGACTGAAGCGACTTAGCAGCAGCAGCAGCAGCCAAGTAGAATGAGGCACAACAGTGGCCTGCAACCCAAGTGAGTGCCGTCAGGTGCCCTAGCTTTCAGTAAGGAAGCATAATGGTTTTGTAGGCTTGTAGAAAAGTAACATTATACTTATGTAAGATGTAACCTCTGGAGGAAAGTGGGTGAAGGGTCTAATCAGACCTTTCTATTGCATCTCTGCAACTTCCTGTAAATCTAGAATTATTTTCAAACAAAAAATTTGTAAAAAAGCAAAAGAGGATGGGGGAGAGAGAGAGGAAATGTCATATAAATTGCCTGGGGGATTTATTAAGATGCGGATTCAGTAGGGCTTGGGCAGGGCATGAGGCTGTATTTTTTAACAAGTTCCCCCTACCCAGGGATCAAACCCAGGTCTCTCACATTGCAGGTGGATTTTTTACCAGCTGAACCACAAGGGAAGCCCAAGAATACTGGAGTGGGTAGCCTATTCCTTTTCCAGTGGATCTTCCCAACCTGGGAATTTAACTGGGGTCTCCTGCATTGCAGGCATATTCTTTACCAACTGAGCTATCAGGGAAGGTCAACAAGCTTCCAGAGGATGCCAAAGCTGTTCACAGACCTTCCTTTGAGTGTCAAGGTCATAGAATAGGCTTTTTTCTAATGAAATGTTTCTCTCAGCCAAAAATTAACATGCTTTTAAAATATGTATGTGTGTGTGTGTGTGTGTGTGTGTGTGTGTGTGTGTGTGTATGTATGTATGTATGTATGTATAGGTCAATTCCATACCATTTCCAAAATTCCTGACTGGGCACAGTTACTGTATAAAACACATCCTATCGCCTCTGGTTTATCTCCATCATCAATGTAATAGCGATAGTTCTTTCACACTCCCGCTGAAGTCTTACAATGAGGTTAGGTACTTCCCAGCTCTGAGTCCCTCTGCCTGAGCCAAAAGTGGCCCAGACCCCTCCATGACTATTTAGGCCCAATAGAAAGTTATCTTGACAGTTCCTTGGGCCTTGGCCATAGGAATAAGGGTCTGCCTTTCAGGAGCCTAAGCCCTTGTGACCTAAACTTTTCCTGGCAGCATATTCCTTTGGGAAAAGGGCTGCACCCTTCTGTCCTGCGTTAACTGAGGTGCTAGCCATGTGACTGGTGCAGGCCAGACTCCTACCATCACAGACAGCATGGGGAGCGGGCAGAATCTGGGAGGAAGCTTCAGGAAAGATTAGGACTGGCTTCAAGCTTCAGGTGTGGAAAACTCAAAAACACGTGAAAAGGACCCAGAAAAGGGGTTACAAACTGCCTTTGACTGGTCTTTATCTACAAGAAGGAGATGGGTGTGTTGGATGTAACAAGCCAAAGAGAGAAGAGACACTCACTGCCTTTCAAATGTTCTGTCTTCTTCCTAAATTTTATATGAACTCAAATCTGCATTCACTGCCCCAGAGGAAACTATTCCTGTGACAATTTGCTACTGACATAAAGTTTAGAATTAAAAATAATCTCAGTCCCCTATGTATCCATCAACGGGTGAATGAATAAAGATGGGGTATCCCAGCTGTAAAATTAGTAAGTCCTGAAAGATGTAATGTACAACATGGGTTCTAGAATTAATAATATTGTATACTTGAAAGTGGCTAAGAGAGTAGATCTTAAGCATATTCATTACAAGGAAAAAATTCTGTAACTGTATATGGTGATGAATATTAACTGGACTTGAGATCATTTCAAAAATACACAAATATTGAATCTTTATATTGTACAACTGAGGCTAATATAATGTTATATGTCAACTATATCTAGATTTTTAAAGAAGTAAATGAGAAATGTATGTGGCATGCCTGGCACATATTTTTAAAATTGAACTATTATTGATTTACAATGTTGTATGAGTTTCAGGTGTAGCAAAGTGATTAGGTTATATACATATATTCTTTTCCAGATTCTTTTCCATTACAGGTTATCACCAGACTTTGCACATATTTTAAGTGTACAGCTGAGTGGATTTTAGTATACTGGCATATTTTTAATGCTAAGAAATATTAGATATTGTTGTTATTATGATTGGTGTCACATAATCATCTGTCAGCTTCCTAGCTTGTCCTTATTCACCTCTGAATCCTAACACCTAGTGCTGTCCCTTCCATATCAGAGGTGCTAAATAAAATGATCTTCATAATCAACCAAAAGATGTGCCACACACACACACACACACACACACACACACACACACACACACACACGAGTATTATTCAGCCATGAGAAAGAAGGAAATCCTACCATTTGTGACAACATGGATGGACCCTGAAGGCATTATGCTAAGTGAAATAAGTCAGACAAAGACAAATATTGCAAGCTAGCACTTACATTTGGAATCTAAAAAAAGTCAAACTCACAGAAACAGAGAGTAGAAAAGTTTCCAGGCATGGAGGAAATAGGGAGAGGCTGCCGTCTATGGGGTTGCACAGAGTCGGACACAACTGAAGCGACTTAGCAGCAGCAGCAGCAGCAGTAGTAAAGAAGAACAAAGTTTCAACTATAAGATGAATAAGGTCTGAGAATCTAATGTAAAGGATGGTGATTATAGTTGATAACACTTTATTGTATAATTGAAATTTGCTAAGTGAATAGAACTTAAGTGTCCTCACACACACACAAAAAAACACACCCACTCAAAAAGATAAATATGTGAGGTGTTAATTATCTAGATGGGGAAACCCTTCCACAACATACACATATGTCAGATCATCACAATGTACACTTTATTTATTTTTAGTACTTACTTTTACTTATTTATTTATTTGGCTGTGCCAGGTCTCAGTGGCAGCATGTGGACTCTTAGTTGCTGCATGTGGGATCTAGTTCCATGACCAGGGATTGAACCTGAGCCCCCTGCATTAGGAACATGGAGTCTTAGCCACTGGACCACCAGGGAAGTCCATCATAATGGACTTAAAATATCTTACAATGTTGTCAATTATACCTCAATAAAGCTGAAAAAAACTCAGCTCATACTTGAATATTCTAAAGGTGCAAAATAAAATCCACAGCAACTATTTTTTTTTCAAGTCTGAAGTGATCTTTTATTTATATATATATATATATATATATATATATTTTTTTTTTTTTTTGCTTTATTTTACTTTACAATACTGTATTGGTTTTGCCATACATTGACATGAATCCACCATGGGTGTACATGCGTTCCCAAACATGAACCCCCCTCCCTCCTCCCTCCCCACAACATCCCTCTGGGTCATCCCCGTGCACCAGCCCCAAGCATGCTGTATCCTGCATCGGACATAGACTGGCGATTCGATTCTTACATGACAGTATACATGTTTCAATGCCATTCTCCCAAATCATCCCACCCTCTCCCTCTCCCTCTGAGTCCAAAAGTCCGCTATACACATCTGTGTCTTTTTTGCTGTCTCGCATACAGGGTCATCATTGCCATCTTTCTAAATTCCATATATATGTGTTAGTATACTGTATTGGTGTTTTTCTTTCTGGCTTACTTCACTCTGTATAATTGGCTCCAGTTTCATCCATCTCATCAGAATTGATTCAAATGTATTCTTTTTAATGGCTGAGTAATACTCCATTGTGTATATGTACCACAGCTTTCTTATCCATTCATCTGCTGCTGGACATCTAGGTTGTTTCCATGTCCTGGATATTATAAATAGTGCTGCAATGAACATTGGGGTACATGTGTCTCTTTCAATTCTGGTTTCCTCGGTGTGTATGCCCAGCAGTGGGATTGTTGGGTCATAAGGCAGTTCTATTTGCAATTTTTTAAGGAATCTCCACACTGTTCTCCATAGTGGCTGTACTAGTTTGCATTCCCACCAACAGTGTAAGAGGGTTCCCTTTTCTCCACACCCTCTCCAGCATTTATTGCTTGCAGATTTTTGGATCGCAGCCATTCTGACTGGTGTGAAGTGGTACCTCATTGCAGTTTTGATTTGCATTTCTCTGATAATGAGTGATGTTGAGCATCTTTTCATGTGTTTGTTAGCCATCCCTATGTCTTCTTTGGAGAAATGTCTATTTAGTTCTTTGGCCCATTTTTTGATTGGGTCGTTTATTTTTCTGGAATTGAGCTGCATAAGTTGCTTGTATATTTTTGAGATTAGTTGTTTGTCAGTTGTTTCATTTGCTATCATTTTCTCCCATTCTGAAGGCTGTCTTTTCACCTTGCTTATATTTTCCTTTGTTGTGCAGAAGCTTTTAATTTTAATTAGATCCCATTTGTTTATTTTTGCTTTTATTTCCAGAATTCTGGGAGGTGGATCATAGAGGATCCTGCTGTGATTTATGTCAGAGAGTGTTTTGCCTATGTTCTCCTCTAGGAGTTTTATAGTTTCTGGTCTTACATTTAGATCTTTAATCCATTTTGAGTTTATTTTTGTGTGCGGTGTTAGAAAGTGATCAAGTTTCATTCTTTTACAAGTGGTTGACCAGTTTTCCCAGCATATGGAGGTTGAACAACACACTTCTGAATAACCAACAAATCACAGAAGAAATAAAAAAAGAAATCAAAATATGCATAGAAACGAATGAAAATGAAAACACAACAACCCAAAACCTGTGGGACACTATAAAAGCAGTGCTAAGAGGAAAGTTCATAGCAATACATGCATACCTCAAGAAACAAGAAAAAAGTCAAATAAATAACCTAACTCTACACCTAAAGCAACTAGAAAAGGAAGAATTGGAGAACCCCAGAGTTAGTAGAAGGAAAGAAATCTTAAAAATTAGGGCAGAAATAAATGCAAAAGAAACAAAAGAGACCATAGCAAAAATCAACAAAGGCAAAAGCTGGTTCTTTGAAAGGATAAATAAAATTGACAAACCATTAGCCAGACTCATCAAGAAGCAAAGAGAGAAAAATCAAATCAATAAAATTAGAAATGAAAATGGAGAGATCACAACAGACAACACAGAAATACAAAGGATCATAAGAGACTACTATCAGCAATTAAATGCCCATAAAATGCACAACGTGGAAGAAATGGACAAATTCTTAGAAAAGTACAACTTTCCAAGAGACTACTATCAGCAACTATATGCCAATAAAGTGGACAACGTAGAAGAGACTACTATCAGCAATTATATGCCAATAAAATGGACAACGTGGAAGAAATGGACAAATTCTTAGAAAAGTACAATTTTCCAAAACTGAACCAGGAAGAAATAGAAAATCTTAACAGACCCATCACAAGCACGGAAATTGAAACTGTAATCAGAAACCTTCCAGCAAACAAAAGCCCAGGTCCAGACGGCTTCACAGCTGAATTCTACCAAAAATTCCGAGAAGAGCTAATACCTATCCTACTCAAACTCTTCCAGAAAATTGCAGAGGAAGGTAAACTTCCAAACTCACTCTATGAGGCCACCATCACCCTAATACCAAAACCTGACAAAGATACTACAAAAAAAGAAAACTACAGGCCAATATCACTGATGAACATAGATGCAAAAATCCACAGCAACTATTTTAAACTCTATTGACTAAAAGAGAAAGTTTAAAAGTAATCTTTCAGCAATCAGTTCAGTTCAGTCACTCAGTCATGTCCAACTCTTTGTGACCGCATGGACTGCAGCATGCCAGGCCTCCCTGTCCATCACCAACTTCTGGAGTTTACTAAAACTCATGTCCATTGAGTCAGTGATGCCATCCAACCATCTCATCCTCTGTTGTCCCCTTCTCCTCCTGCCCTCAATCTTTCCCAGCATCAGGGTCTTTTCCAATGAGTCAGCTCTTTGCATCAGGTGGCCAAAGTATTGGAGTTTCAGCTTCAACATCAGTCCCTCCAATGAACACCCAGGACTGATCTCCTTTAGGATGGACTGGTTGGATCTCCTTGCAGTTCAAGGGACCCTCAAGAGCCTTCTCCAATACTACAGTTCAAAAGCAACAATTCTTTGGTGCTCAGCTTTCTTTATAGTCCAACTCTCACATCCATACATGACTACTGGAAAAACCAGCAATCATAAACCCCAAATTTATTTTCATACAAATATATTAAAAAGCATGTGTGATTATTCATAACCTCTCTTTTTACCCCCTCATCTGGAAGAAAGGATCTGAAATTAAAATGCAACTTAAAAGCTTTCTAAAAACTTTTTATTTATTTAATTGGAGGACAATCACTTCACAACACTGTGGTGGCCCCTGCCACACATCGACATAGATCAGCCATGTGTACATATGTGTCCCACCATCTTGAACCCCCTTCCCACCTCCCTCTCCACCCCATCCCTCTGGGTTATCCCAGAGCACTGACTTTGAGTGCCCTGCTTCATGCATCAAACTTGCACTGGTCATCTATTGTACATATGGAAATATACATGTTTCAATGCAAAAACTTACAAGCTTTTGAGAATCAGATCTCCCACAACTCCAAGACATCAGTGGACACTTACCAGTGACACAAAGAAATGAACCTACACATGAAACAAATCACTGGCAGGCCTTGTCCTCAAAATCCCAAGCAGGAAAACCAATTCTGAAAGTTTTGGGATGAAAATGAGAAAACAGAAAGAAAGCACACAGAATAGTGGAGATGATCCGGGGTCAGTTCAGATGAGCAGTTTAGTTGGGGTTAATGAATAAAAATCATACAGGTGCCCAAATATGCTACATTAGCAAAGATTTGAAATGGGAGAAATAGAGCTCTCAGAAAATTCCCACATAAGACACCACATCTCCCCAAATACTCCAAGTAAAATTTAAAACTTCAATTAGAGAATAGCTTAATACTGAAATATCAGCTGAGTGAGGACATTTAGGCAGCAATGAACTTGAGTCTGAGAGGCCTAGGCTGGCCACATAGCTCTGTTTACACTTTCCCACATCGCACCACACTATGGATTATGATTAAACTCCAGGTCACAGGGCGGGGGTGGGGGGGTGTTTTGGGAGGGAGCACAACTTCCCCCTCCCATTGCTTCAATACAAGTGAAGGCCCCCAACACACAAAGCCAAGCATGGGGCAAGCCTGTGCTGAACTTCCCCTCAGCTCCTCTCCAATGGGGCTTCCCTGGTGAGTCAGACAGTAAAGAATCTGCCTACAATGCAGGAGACCCGGGTTCAATCCCTGGGTTGGGAAGATCCCCTGGAGAAGGGAATGGCTACCCACTCTAGTATTCTTGCCTGAAGAATCCCATGGACAGAGGAGTCTGGCAGACTACTCATTTCACAACAAATCACAAGAAAGATTATAATGGAAATACAGCTTCTTTATCCTTGCTGGTTCTCAGCTTTTATAAAAACTTGCTTATAATGGAGTATAAATTAACCCAAGAAATTTAAATCTGATATAGCTCAGGCCTCCAAAGGCGACCCAAGAGAATGGTGATCAGGGAGAGGTTGCCCTATCTTGTCAGAGCTCTGGGAGGGTAAACCAAATGCAGCCAGCCTCCTGCCTCCTCCTGGTCCTCTGGCAGCCACACACTGGTGCTGAAGCCAAGAAATTCTGACTGCACTCCTGTCTCCCCACTGCTGCCAGGTTTCAAAGCTGCTGAAATCAGAATGACTCTTTGGAATTGCGAATACTGAACTTCTTACTTCACAGAAAGATGGCATTCAGAGCTCACCATGGGCAAAATTGCCAACTACACAGAATTTGTCTCTTTGAACCCATCTCCCTCTTTCCCAGATAACATCTGCTTTTTAAAAGCTGCTTCCCAGGCCTTATCGGTCCCCCCAGGCCTCTCCTCACACCAGGAGAGGGCTACCTCCTCAGCCTCTGTGTGGGGCCAGCTCATTGCTGTGAGCCCTGTGCTTTCTATTCTGCAGGGAAGCTCCACTGAGAGGAAATACAGTTGACATACTTTCTCAAATGAGCAGCAGCTCTCTGAAATGAAATCCTCCAGTGTCATCAAGTGAATATGTTCATTCATAGATGAAAGCCCCAGAATGTAAAGGCAAAATAAAGTTTGCCTGATAGGAGAATGGATATACCTTGTGGGATGCAAAATATTTCATCAATCCCAGGAGCTGTTCTAAAGAGATACCAGCAAAAGGGAAAATCTACTTGGTAGATAACAGCACAGGCTACTACTGCGGCAGCTTCTCTTCCCCTTCCCCTTTACAGGGTCGTGGAGGAACAAAGAATCCCACTCGAGTCTATTTAAGAATGAGGAAATGGTCACACCTTTAACTGAAGCATATTGGCTCCAGCCCTGGAGCCACAGACTGCCAACTTGCTCTTTTCCTTCTTCCACTTCCGGTTGGAGGCCTTTGATTTGCCAGATACTGTGCTAGTTCTGGAAGGGAGTTGCCAACAAGGTAGACCCAGTGCCTGCCCTCATGGAGGTGACAACCACACAGAACACACAGGCATGAGAGAAAAGCCTAAGGATAAATTCAGGGTGCAGGAGGTTCACCCCAAACCAGACACTCTTGAAGTGGGGTCTTGAATTCATGTTTTAAGGAGCCCTTCAGGATTCTGATGCATGCTGCAGTTTGAAAACCACTGATCTAGGCAGGAAAGTTCATGACTTTCTAATCTGTGAGTCTCTTAGTCCCTTCATATGCACTTTACACACAGGATTTCATTTTATAGTCCGAGGGGATAATAACAGTCTGCAAGGTAGATGTATTGCTTAAGATAATGCTGGTTGCTGCTATGAATAAACCTAAAATGTCAGCAGCTTAACATAAAATAAATTTATTTCTGGTTCACATTATAGGCCACACAAGTGTCCATTTTGGCAATGACAGGAGGACAGACTCTGCTCCACTCAGTTATTGAGGGACCTAGGCTAGTGGGTCGGGAAGATCCCCTGGAGAAGGAAATGGCAACCCACTCCAGTATTCTTGCCTGGAGAATCCCATGGACAGAGGAGCCTGGCAGGCTACAGTCTACGAGATCACAAGAGTCGGACACGACTTAGTGACTAAAGCACCACCACCACCAGGCTAGTGGAAGCTTTACCATCTTCATCACAAGGCTTCCAGGGTCATCTGCGAGTCAACATGGAGCCACCAGGTGGAAGAGGAGAGCATGGAGAATCCACCCCTTTGTCATAGGGACCTCAGTCAAAAGTAACACACATCACTTCTACTCACATTCCACCGGTACTCATATGGGCCTCACCGAGATGCACATGGTTCTGAGAAATGTAGTTCCTGTCTAGAAAGGTGCTTTTCAGTCACCACTGCATACTCTGGAAAACTTGTGTACATTTCTGATGAGCAGCTGTCATCTCACAGTAGGGTTTACAGTTTTGCAAATGAACAAAGGTTTAGCCAGAAGAAGAAATTCACTGAGAGTCATACAGCCTGTATATCTGGAATGGGAATTCAAACCACAGTCTAATTCCATAGTCCTGCTCTCCAGAATACCTTATCATCATATCCATGGTTACACCTCTGTGCTGGGCTGAATAATGTCCCCTCCCTCAAAAGATGTCCACGTCCTAATCCCTGGAACCTGTTACTATGTTACCTTACATGGCAAAAGGGATTCTACAGGTGTAATTAAGATAAGGATCTTGAGATTATCCTGGTGAGCTCAAAATAATCACAAGGGGCCTTATAAGAGGGAGGTGATCTTCATGACCCAGATAATCATGATGGTGTGATCACTCACCTAGAGCCAGACATCCTGGAATGTGAAGTCAAGTGGGCCTTAGAAAGCATCACTATGCACAAAGCTAGTGGAGGTGATGGAATTCCAGTTGAGCTGTTTCAAATCCTCAAAGATGATGCTGTGAAAGTGCTGCCCTCAATATGCAAGCAAATTTGGAAAACTCAGCAGTGGCCACAGGACTGGAAAAGGTCAGTTTTCATTCCAATCCCAAAGAAAGGCAATGCCAAAGAATGCTCAAACTACCACACAATTGCACTCATCTCACATGCTAGTAAAGTAATGTTCAAAATTCTCCAAGCCAGGCTTCAGCAATACGTGAACCATGAACTTCCTGATGTTCAAGCTGGTTTTAGAAAAGGCAGAGGAACCAGAGATCAAATTGCCAACATCCGCTGGATCATGGAAAAAGCAAGAGCGTTCCAGAAAAATATCTATTTCTGCTTTATTGACTATGCCAAAGCCTTTGACTGTGTGGATCACAATAAACTGGAAAATTCTGAAAGAGATGGGAATTCCAGACCACCTGACTTGCCTCTTGAGAAATCTGTATGCAGGTCAGGAAGCAACAGTTAGAACTGGACATGGAACAACAGACTGGTTCCAAATAGGAAAAGGAGTACGTCAAGGCTGTATATTGTCACCCTGCTTATTTAACTTATATCCAGAGTACATCATGAGAAACGCTGGACTGGAAGAAACACAAGCTGGAATCAATATTGCCAGGAGAAATATCAATAACATCAGATATGCAGATGACACCACCTTTATGGCAGAAAGTGAAGAGGAACTAAAAAGCCTCTTGATGAAAATGAAAGAGGAGAGTGAAAAGGTTGGCCTAAAGCTCAACATTCAGAAAACGAAGATCATGGCATCCAGTCCCATCACTTCATGGGAAATAGATGGGGAAACAATGGAAACAGTGTCAGACTTTATTTCTGGGGGCTCCAAAATCACTGCAGATGGTGATTGCAGCCACGAAATTAAAAGACGCTTATTCCTTGGAAGAAAAGTTATGACTAACCTAGATAGTATATTCAAAAGCAGAGACATTACTTTGCCGACTAAGGTCCGTCTAGTCAAGGCTATGGTTTTTCCAGTGGTCATGTATGGATGTGAGAGTTGGACTGTGAAGAAGGCTGAGTGCCGAAGAATTGATGCTTTTGAACTGTGGTTTTGGAGAAAACTCTTGAGAGTCCCTTGGACTGCAAGGAGATCCAACCAGTCCATTCTGAAGGAGATCAGTCCTGGGTGTTCTTTGGAAGGAATGATGCTAAAGCTGAAACTCCAGTACTTTGGCCACCTCATGCAAAGAGTTGACTCATTGGAAAAGACTCTGATGCTGGGAGGGATTGGGGGCAGGAGGAGAAGGGGACAACAGAGGATGAGATGGCTGGATGGCATCACTGACTCGATGGACGTGAATCTGAGTGAACTCCGGGAGTTGGTGATGGACAGGGAGGCCTGGCGTGCTGCGATTCATGGGGTCACAAAGAGTTGGACACGACTGAGCGACTGAACTGACTGAGTCGAGTTAAGGCCAGAGAGAAAAAAGGAGATGTGCTAATGGAACCAAAGGGTGGGGTGATGTGCCTTGATAATGGAGGAAGAGACCAAGAAATGCAGGTGGCCTCCAGAAGCAGGAAAAAGCAAGGAAACAGGCTCTCCCTGAAGCCTCTAGAAGGAACATAGCCCTGATAAAACCCTGATTTTAGACTTCTGACTTCCAGAGCTGTAAAAGAATAAATTGTGTTGTTTTACTTCACTGAGTTTGTGGCAATTTGTTACAAAAGCCCTGGGAAACTGATAACCCTCTCAGCTCCATGGTTTTCAATTGGATAACTTGGTTACTTGGAGCTTTCCACAAAGCCTCACAATCACTCCCCTCCAGTTTTCCTCACCCACCCAACAAGAAGCCCCACCCTCACCTGTGTCCTCCCAGTCCAGCCAGGAGGGGCAGAACTGACAAGTAAAATGATGTGCCCTCATATTATCAGAACTTCACTCAGAACCAAGATGTCAATTAAGCATCATTTTTAAGATATTAAAAGAAAATAACATTCTAAAAGTTCTTGAAAACAGCCATTCATGATTTTTTTAAAAGCTCAGAAAACTAGAAATAGATAAAGATCATCTTGATAAACTTGATAAAGATCATCTGTTAAAAAAACAACAACAACAACCAACAACTAACATCATACTTACTGAAAGGTAAAAAACTGAATGCTTTCCCTCTAAGACCAGGAACAAGAAAACGACGTCTATTCTCACCATTCTTGTTCAACATAGTACCAGGAGTCCTAGCAAGCACAACAAGGCAAGAAAAGGAAATAAGATGCATACAGCTCAGAAAGAAAGATAGAAAACCACTCCACTTGCAGATGACAGTCTCTAAATAGAAAATTCCAAAGAATCTATGAAAAGAAAAAACCTCCTAGAACTAATAAGTAAATTAATGAATTCAATTAGGTTTCAGATATAAAACAAACACACAAAAACACTCATATCATTTATATATTCTAACAATAAACATAAGGAAACCAAAATTTAAAACACAATACCATTTATTCTCACTACAAAAAAAAAGAAATATTTAGGTATAATCTTAGAAAAACATGCTCAGCATCTGTATCCTGAAAATTACAAAATGCTGATGAAAAAATCAAAGAAGGACTAAATAAATGGAGAGACATATCCTGCTCATAGATTAGAACACTAAACACAGTAAAGATGTCAGTTATCAGAATCCCATCAAGGATTTTTGGAGACATAGATAAGACTGTAGTAAAATTTATATGAAAAGGTAAAGAACCTAGAATCACTAAAACAATTTTTCAAAGAATAAAATTGAAGGAATCACTTTACCTGATATTAAGGCTTACAGTACAGCTACAGTAATCGAGACAGTGTAGTATTGGCAGAGGGACAGACACATAGATCAACTGAACAGAACAAAGAACCCAGAAATACAGCTACACAATTGTGCCCAACTGATTTTTGAGAAAGGTGCAAAAGGAATTCAAGGGAGGAGAGACAGACTTTTCAACACATGCTGTTGCAGAAATTAGACATCCATAGGCAGAAAAAATGAACCTTAACCTAAGCTTCACACCATGGAAAAATTAACTCAAAATGGATCACAGGCTTAAATGCAAAGCATAAAGCTACAAAACTTTTAGAAAAAAATTAGGAGAAATTATTTGGGATCTAGGCCTATGCAAAGGGGAGGGGATGTGGCGTACTATTGGAAACTTCTTGGTGCTGGCCAGACCCCAGAGAGGATGTGATAATCCTTCATTCCTGCAGCTGTCCACATAAATCTGGTCGCAATGTTCCTGTAAACCTTCAACAAGATAGTCTTATTTTCTGTTAATACAACTTTTTATCTCTATATGATTAGCAAGCCTGGGAGGCAGAACCTTGAGAAAAGGCTATTATGTATATGTCTGGCTATAAGCAACATTCTTTTAGGAAGGTGCAGAGCCAACATGACTCAGCACAGGCAACACAGCACAAGGCTTAGAGCTAAAAGATAGATCCAGTATGGAGTCAGTCTTATTCTTATCTATTACAACAGGACCAGACATTTCACCAAATATTATTTAAAGATGACAAATATGCATGTGTAGGATATTCTATATCATTAGCCATTAGAGAAATGTGAATTCAAACCACAATGAAATATTATTGTACATCTGTGGCAATGTGGAAATGTCTAAAATAAATAATAGTGAGAACACTGAATGCTGATGGGGATACAGAGAAAACTGATAACTCATAATGCTGGTGAAAATGTAACATGGTACAGCCACTCTGGAAAAGTTTAGTAGTTTCTTATAAACCTTGATATGCATTTACCATACAACCCAGTATTTCACATATTCGAGAGAAAAGGAAACCTATGTTTACTCAAAAACCTGTATATAAATGTTCAAAACAGCTATATTCATAATAGCCAAAGATGGGAAACAATACAAATGTGTTTCAAAAGGTGAATGGTTAAACAAAACACATTGCATCCATACCATGGGATACAACTCAGCAATAAAGAGGAATGAATTATTGATACAGGCCAACAACTTAAATGGACCTCAAGGGAATTATGCTAAATGAAAAAGAAATCTCAAATAACTGTATACTGTGATTTGATGAATATAACACTATAGAAATAAAACTATAGAGATGAAAGACAGAGTCACTGCCAGCGGTTAGGGATTGTGAGAGAGGAGTACATGGCTATTAAAAGGTAGCACGAGTGAGCCTGGTGATGATAGAAGAGTTCAGTATAATGACCGTGATGGTAATTGCTCAAAGCTATACATGGGATACCCTGGAGAAGGAAGTGGCAACCCACTTCGGTATTCTTGCCCTAGAAAATCCCATGGACAGAGCAGCCTGGCGGGCTATAGTCCATGGGGTCACCAAGAGTCGGATACAATTGAGCAACTAAAGAACAAATACATGTGATAAAATTTCATGAAGCCACACACACACACAAAAGAGTACAAGATAACTTGTAATAACTGGCTATATGTGAATAAGCTGTGGTTTTGATATTAAACTGGAGTTAAGCAAGATGTCAGAGTTAATGGAGGTGGAGTGTAGGATACGCAGAACCTTCCTGTACATGTCTTTGCAAATTCCTGTGAATTTCTAATTAGTTCCAAATAAAAAGTTTACAAATAAAAGTAAGAGAATTCTTGACAGTTTACTTATCACAAGTATCCTTTGATCTCATATGAGTCTCACAGTAACACAGGAGGATGCATAGAGTAGATTTCAACCACATTTTTTTTTAAACATGGACAATGAGATGCAGAAAACCAGTTGCCCAGTAGCTCAGCGATGGTGAAAACATCACCATTAACCTCACCTTCGATGATCACCCAATCCAAAGCTCTCTCTCTGCCTTCTTCCCACATAGTAGGCATGAATCTTTTCTATTTATTTATTTGGCTGCACTGGGTTGTTGTTGCTACACGCTGGTTTTCTCTACTTGCGGAAAATGGGGATCACACTCCAGTTGCGGTGTGTGGGATTCTCTTGTTGAGGAGCAAGGGCTTCTAGGGCACGCAGGCCCAGTAGTTGAGGTTTATGGGCTTAGTTGCTCTGCAACATGTGGAATCTTCCTGGACCAAGGATTAACCCGTGTCCTCTGCATGGGCAGGCAGATCCTCAACCACTGGACCATGAGGGAAGTCCAGGCATGAATCTTAATGTGAGGAACTCAACAATACCCCCAAATGCCCCATTTCCTTGTATCCTTTGAATAAAAGCAAATTAGGCTCTAAATATCCATTATGTGATGCTTGTAGGAAGTTCAATCTTTGGCATTATTGGGTTCCCCCCTGCCTTGCCCTGGAGTCATATAAAGATCTGGGAAGTTTCTACAATACCCAGGAAATAAGCAAAGGGGCTCTTCAGTTTACTATGGTGGCAGCTACCATCACCACTGTCTTTGTACAGTACAGGTGGCACCTAGATGTCTAGGTATCCAAGGTTCCAAACTTGTGACTAAGGCACATTGCTCTGGGTGTAAAAGCCTCCATGATGCTAAAGAAAGTAAAATTCAGGATACCAGCATTGGCTAAGTTTCCTCTAATGGAGGAACCATGACCTACCTCCTCTATTCAACCCATCTCAATAAGAGATGCTTTTCCCAATAAAATTTTACTTCTTATATTTAATAATTATTTATTATTTATGGTTATAGGAAAAATTTTTAAACACATTTGCATACATTTTGTTGTTGTGATATATGAGAGAGTGCTCAATAAAAGACTATCAAGCATAAAAATATATTACATCAGGATAAAATTCTATGGGGAAAATGAAATGGAAATATAATTTCAATGAGTAAAAGGAATGATATAAAATTTCTGATTCCTAAAGAGCTTGTCTTGTACGTTTAAAATGGATGATGGTGGCTATCATATCATAATGATGTTTTGATACCAGCAAGTACAAGACGAGTTTTATTTTTAAATATCAATAGTTACCTGCTTCCTGAGAAATCTGTATGCAGGTCAAGAAGCAACAGTTAGAACTAGACATGGAACAAGGGACTGGTTCCAAATCAGAAAAGGAGTACGTCAAGGCGGTATATTGTCACTCTGCTTATTTAACTTATATGCAGAGTACATCATGCAAAATGCCAGGCTGGATGAAGTACAAGCTGGAATCAAGATTGCTGGGAGAAATAGCAATAACCTCAGACATGCAGATGAAACCACCCTTATGGCAGAAAGTGAAGAACTAAAGAGCCTTTTGATGAAAGTGAAAGAGGAGAGTGAAAAAGCTGGCTTAAAACTCAACATTCAGAAAACGAAGATCATGGCATCCAGTCCCATCACTTCATGGCAAATAGATGGGGAAACAATGGAAACAGTGACAGACTTCATTTTTTGGGGCTCCAATATCACTGCAGATGGTGAACTGCAGCCATGAAATTAAGACACTTGTTCCTTGAAAAAAAAAAGCTATGACCAACCAAGACAGCATATTAAAGAGCAGAGACATTATTTTGCCAACATAGTCCGTCTAGTCAAAGCTTTGGTTTTTCCAGTAGTCATGTACAGATGTGAGAGTTGGACTATAAAAAAGCTGAGCACTGACGAATTGATACTTTTGAAGTGTGGTGTTGGAGAAGACTCTTGAGAGTCCCTTGGACTTCAATGAGAGCAAACCAGTCCATCCTAAAGGAAATCAGTCCTGAATCTTCATTGGAAGGACTGATGCTGAAGCTGAAACTCCAGTAGTTTGGCCACCTGATGTGAAGAACTGACTCATTGGAAAAGATCCTGATGCTGGAAAGATTGAAGGCAGGAGGAAAAGGGGACAACAGAGGATGAGATGGTTGGATGGCATCACTGATGTAATGGACATGAGTTTGAGTAGGCTCCAGGATTTGGTGATGCACAGGGAAGCCTGGCGTGCTTCAGTCCATGGGTTGCAAAGAGTCAGACATGACTGAGTGATTGAACTGAACTGAGTTATAATATACTAGCTATTACATCCGGAGAAGGCGATGGCACCCCACTGCAGCACTCTTGCCTAGAAAATCCCATGGATGGAGGAGCCTGGTAGGCTGCAGTCCATGGGGTCGCTAAGAGTCGGGCACGACTGAGTGACTTCACTTTCACTTTTCACTTTCATGCATTGGAGAAGGAAATGGCAACCCACTCCAGTGTTCTTGCCTGGAGAATCCCAGGGACGGGGGAGCCTAGTAGGCTGCCGTCTGTGGGGTCGCACAGAGTCGGACACGACTGAAGCGACTCAGCAGCAGCAGCAGCAGCAGCAGCAGCAGCAGCAGCTATTACATCCTTTGGAATTATCATATTTAAACTTATAAAGTGTTTTAAATATGAACTCTAAAAATGTGAGGGGATATGTAATTTTTCAAAATTCTTATAGAGGACATGCAAGCAAAAAAGATTTGGATGCCCTCCAATTTAGACCAAATTTCCTCAGTATGGTACACAGACATCTCTTCACATGGAAAACAAGATGATTTTACATGGCATTAAGATGGTCCACGGACACCACTTGTCCAATATTTACCCCCTCCTGCTTCTCTTCCATCTGCCCTTTGCCCTGTCTTATTATGAGACTCCTCAGCACTCACCCTGCAGCCCTCGCCAACACACTCTCATCTCTACCTCTTATAGTGCCCCTCCCTGGTTCTTAATGCCAATGGCTTCCTTCTCAGTATCCTTCTGTAACCACCACTCCACTTTAGTTCCAGTCCAGTCCTCTGCCTCCTCCAGTCTTTCCTTCTACCTTAAAGAACTTCTTCTAAGACTTCTCTTTCCTCTCAGCATTCTAGTCTTTATGAGTCACAGCCAGTCACCGCCTCAGCCCACCTACAATCTCTCACCCCCAGACACTTATTTTCCTGCTTATACATGGAAATAGACAAATATTATGAAGATGGTTCAGAAGTGACTGAATCTCAAAAACCACTGCTTTAAACATAATGCATGTGTATCTGAACAAGATACTTGACTAATCCCTTATTAAATCCACACAGAAAAAATATAGACACATGGTTAGATAAAAATACAGTGAGGTGGGTCCATTTATCTGGAGAGATTTGCAGTTAGGTCACTCTAAATGTGATGGAATATGATCAGAACTGATGGAGAAATACAGGCTATATGTGAGGAGAGAAAAGGATGAAGAGATCTCTGTGGGCTTGGTCATTTAGGGAAACCTATCTGGAGAAGATGGACTATGAGTTAGATGTCAGCCACTGCCCTGTCATAGCTCTGTCTCAGCTGTCTCCAAAGGTCACCCAGATGTACTGAGTTATACCACCATTCCTCAGAACTTGCACATGCCAGTCTGGGTTTGTAGATGTTCTCCTGATACTCTTCATTGAAATACCTGGAAATGATAAACCCCTTGAGTATTCAGTGACAGTCCCTGTATCAGCCAGCTATTGCTGCATAACTACAATCACAAATATTTCGGTGTTCGCAATAAGCATTTATTTCTCACACACCATTAGTTGGCCTGGGGCTTGGATGAACTAGCTTGACTTCAGCTAGAAGGCCCCCTTTCAAGCTGTAGGTCCACTGGGATTGGTTCCTTGCAATGGGCTGGGCTCTAGTTTCTCCCACATGGGTTAATTCTTGGGCCTAGGCTGAATAAGCAGAACCCAGGGGAAGCTCTTCTCATGAAGCTGGCAAAAGCATGAGAAGGAAAATAGAAACATGTGAGTTCTCTTAAGGCTTCGGTTCAAAATTGAACTTGTGCTGCTTCTTCCCTATTCTGTGGTCCAAAGCAAGTCTCAAGGCCAAGGCCAAAAATCACGGGGCAGGGAAACCCATTTTGCCTTTTGTAAGAGAAGATGCAAAATTACAAGGCAAAGGGCATGGATACAGGGAGGGATGTAGAACTGGGGCCAATTAAGCCAACTTCCCAGTATCCTTCATCTGCTTACTTGGGCCTAAAACTGAGCAGGACCCTGTGGGGCTCCTGGGCACAAAAACCTTTTTGTGTCCCCCATTTCTTGTTTGTAGGAAATAGGCTTCATTCAGCCTCCATGACCTTCTGTGAGTTCCAAACGGCAGGTTCAAACGGTTGCTAATTAGGGAACAAGGAGGATGTGGGGACAAAGGAGATGTAGTCAAAAAACAATAGTGTGAACTTGGGGCAGGATCTTGGTTCCCCCTCCAGGGATACTCAAAACAGTACTTTTGAGGTCTTCTGCAGAACTAAAATCCCCAGCAAAGGGAAGATGTTAACTACTTAATGAACAAAACCCATCAGGACCACCAAACGCCAGCCGATATCGAGACTGAATGAATGCAGGCCCTGCACACACCCTGATCCTTGTCAGCAAACCTGCCTCTTGACGACTAGACTTCTCACAAAACATCCCCCAGGCTGGGACACACAGTTTTGAGGACATTAGCCCACTGTGGTCCCCTTTGCCTGGCAAAGCAATAAAACTGTTCTTTTCTGCTTTCCCCAAACTCTATATCTGAGATTCAGTTTGGTGCTGGTATACAGAGGCCCATTTTCAGTATCAGGCCCAAAGAGCCCATCCATTTACACGGCCTCATTCTGCCTGGGTCTTGTCAGGACTCTTATTTTGCTATGCCTTACCCTGAACCCTATTCCACAGCTCTTTCCATGCCAGAGAAGTTGGCTGCCAGAGACCTGACTCCATCACCAGCTCCTTTCAAGAACTACACCTTTGTTTCTGATCCACTCCATCTCCCATGTAATTAATGTCCCAGGTAATAATGCTATCTGCACTTAACACTGATGATCAGTAATTTCCATAAGCCAAAAGTCACTTCCCTAGCAGGGGTACAGTCTCCTTATTTCCTTGTGTATTGCTAAAAATCAGAGAGGGACAATTCTGTGATGAATTCTACCTTCTCTCTTCCCTGAAGAGATTCTACCATATTTTCTGTTTACCCCACTTTTTTTTGGTCTCAGACCCTCTTGGGCCCTCAGGCATCCCCAACTTAGCATGCAGCCCCCTGCATGCTCTAAGGCCAGTGCCATTTTATAAGGCATGTGTCTTTATAAGGTATGATCTGTTGGCACTTGGCCTCCATTCCCACCTCCTTCCATGTGTCTCACTATACTAAAAAATCCAAATAGCTACATACTTTATCTTTTAGACTCCTTTGCAGCTAAGCCTCTGTACATGAAAAGGTTTCACCAATGGGAAAGAATACATGAGGCAGAGATCATCATCTTCCTGCTTTTATACCTTGAAGCAAACATATGGAGTTTCTGGAGCAGATTTCCAATGTTTATTTTCCATCTCTGTGGTGTCAAGAAGTGCACCAATGGTGGCTTCCTGGACCCTGGAGAGTGTATTCCAGCAGCAGCCTCTGACCCTCCACCTTCCTAATCATGACAGAGGTAGGATTTCTTTGGATTAGTCAGTTCTGTGACACCCTGGCAATCATTCCTCTTTGCCCAGCCCGACATCCCTGGTGGCTCAGACAGTAAAGAATCCGCCTGCAATGTGGGAAACCTGGGTTCGAACCCTGGGTCAGGAAGATCCCCTGGAGAAGGGAACAGCTACCCACTCCAGTATTCTGGCCTGGAGAATTCCATGGATGGAGGAGCCTGCCAGGTACAGTCCATGGGGTCACAAAGATTTGGACACAACTGAGCGACTTTCACACTTCACTCCAACAATATGCTAAGCACCTTATTCTCTGAACTCAAAATCTGTCTATTTAAATACTTTAAGGGGTTTCTGTTTCTAGCACTGAATCCCAATAGCTATAGCATGGTATCTCTCTTGGGCTTGAACTACAGTAGCAACCATATAAGTACCACAGATTTCCCAAAAAGAATATTTATTGCACCCCTATGAGCAGGGGTTTTCTAATAAATGCTGCCCAGACAGCATTTTTGTACTCAGCTGAGCCAAGAACAAAAAAAGCAAATGCCTTTGGAGCTTTAGTCAGCAAAGAAGGAAGAATGCATCAACACCAGGCCTAAGGGAGCCAGCCTCAGGCTGCTCCCATCCCAACATCTTCCTTTCCTTCTGCTTGGCTGCATCTTGCCATGGGGCCTCCTCAGATGCCCTTGAACTCTCCAGGCTGATGCTAGGAGACACTAGACCATTTCTGTCAGACCACATGGACAATGCCAAAGGTTAGTCACCACCCACAGATACTCTTCAGAAATTATAAGAACAGTTTCTCTGTAATAAAGACGAGGAAGGATGGGAGGGTGGAGAATGATTAATGGCCCCTTCATAGTTGATGGGAAGCAAGTGCGAGCTGCATTTTGGGTATTGATATTTTCTCACACCACGACATTCCCACATGGTAGCAACCTGGGAGATAAAAACAACAGCCTTGTTTGGGGGAAAGAAGGGGGTCTGTGTTCTTCAGTTGCTTTGGAAGAGAGCATGCATTTCAGGAAGTGTTGCCATAGGGGGCCAAACGCTCCCATGGTGTTTGGCAGAGCTGGAGGGTCTGGAAAGTCCAAAGGTGATATATTTAATAGGCGGCTCGTTTTCTTTCATCTTCATAGTAAGTGTCTAATCCCAAAGGCAAGACACAGCAGGTAAGATGAGATGAAGTCCCCATCAGACTTTGTGGCTGAAACTAAGAGGGGAGAAAGACTGAAAGCAGCAGCATGGGATTCAGCTTCTGTAAGAGGAACTGAAAGAAACGCAATGAAAGGGGAGCTGATGGGGAAGAAGGAAACAAAGGAATAGAAGCCACAAAGCAGGAAAATACTAGCAGGATGCAGACAAGGGACCCATGTCCATGGGACGTCCATGGGGAGCAGGGAAGCACTCCAGTGAAGGGAGATGAAGCTGCAGAGGGAGACACAGGGCCATGAGGAAAAACATTTCAAAATGTACCCTCTCCACAGCCACTCTAGCTGGAAGGCTTCTGAATATTGGGAGCCTAGATTAAAACAGGATGATTTTTTTTATTTTCAAGGCGAGAGACACAAAAATACCCACTAAACACTTCCTGGACACTTAGCAAAATGCTTAGAGGTGAAAAGTAAGGCAAAATAATGTTTAGATTTTTATCCCCTGACTATAAAAGTTAACACATCTATTGCAGAAAATGCAATTATACAAGAAAAAACAAATATTCCATATGTCATACCATGAAACTATAACTGCTTCTTTGCTATATTTTATTCTCTGTGCAGATTGTTCTGAAAAAAACGAGACACCCAGTATATGAAGCTATGTAATCTCATTTCATCACTCAGTTCAGTTCAGTCGCTCAGTCGTGTCCGACTCTTTGTGACCCCATGAATCGCAGCATGCCAGGCCTCCCTGTCCATCACCAACTCCCGGAGTTCACTCAGACTCACGTCCATCGAGTCCATGATGCCATCCAGCCATCTCATCCTCTGTTGTCCCCTTCTCCTCCTGCCCCCAATCCCTCCCAGCATCAGAGTCTTTTCCAATGAGTCAACTCTTCGCATGAGGTGGCCAAAGTACTGGAGCTTCAGCTTTAGCATCATTCCTTCCAAAGAACACCCAGGGCTGATCTCCTTCAGAATGGACTGGCTGGATCTCCTTGCAGTCCAAGGGACCTCAAGAGTCTTCTCCAACACCACAGTTCAAAAGCATCAATTCTTTGGCACTCAGCCTTCTTCACAGTCCAACTCTCACATCCATACATGACCACAGAAAACACGATAGCCTTGACTAGACGGACCTTAGTCAGCAAAGTAATGTCTCTGCTTTTGAATATACTATCTAGGTTGGTCATAACTTTTCTTCCAAGGAGTAAGCGTCTTTTAATTTCATGGATTCAGTCACCTCTGCAGTGATTTTGGAGCCCAAAAAATAAAGTCTGACACTGTTTCCATTGTTTCCCCATCTATTTCCCATGAAGTGATGGGACCGGATGCCATGATCTTCGTTTTCTGAATGTTGAGCTTTAAGCCAACATTTTCACTCTCCTCTTTCACTTTCATCAAGAGGCTTTTTAGCTCCTCTTCACTTTCTGCCATAAGGGTGGTGTCATCTGCATATCTGAGGTTATTGATATTTCTCCCGGCAATCTTGATTCCAGCTTGTGCTTCTTCCAGTCCAGCGTTTCTCATGATGTACTCTGGATATAAGTTAAATAAGCAGGGTGACAATATACAGCCTTGATGTACTCCTTTTCCTATTTGGAACCAGTCTGTTGTTCCATGTCCAGTTCTAACTGTTGCTTCCTGACCTGCATACAGATTTCTCAAGAGGCAGGTTAGGTGGTCTGGGATTCCCATCTCTTTCAGAATTTTCCACAGTTGATTGTGACCCACACAGTCAAAGGCTTTGGCATAGTCAATAAAGCAGAAATAGATGTTTTTCTGGAACTCTCTTGCTTTTTCCATGATCCAGCGGATGTTGGCAATTTGATCTCTGGTTCCTCTGCCTTTTCTAAAACCAGCTTGAACATCAGGGAGTTCACGGTTCACGTATTGCTGAAGCCTGGCTTGGAGAATTTTGAGCATTACTTTACTAAGTATTTTATTTTCCCATATCACTTAAATATTTAAAAAAAAACACTCTTTTGACTAAATTAATATTTCTTGTATATAAAGCTTTTGCAATTTTCTGATTATTTTCTTAAGATAAATCCCTAAAAGCTGAATTATTATGTCAATGGGAATGTTTACCTCTAAAGCTTGTATGCTTATTGCCAATTGTTTTTCAAAAATTTGCATCAATTTCCACTCTTACCTAATGTATAAAGGTGCACTTAAACTGCCTTTTGGTTTTTGCTTTAAAAAATCACCAATCTCGGACAATGTGGTGCTATTTTGCATTTATGTGAAAAAACCTGAGGTTTTGGTCCTTGTTCTGCTACATGTCTTTCAGAAAGTTTAGTTCACCTTGGCATGCCTCAGTCATTTTAGGAACACTTTAAGCTCCAATAGTCTTGAAATTATATTTTCTTAACAAAGAAAAATAATAAAAACAGTGCCACAATTTATCCAATTAGTACAATATCAAGTATTAATACTAATATTAAATGAATGCATATATGTCCGACTCTGTGAATTCTCCAGGCCAGAATACTGAAGTGGGTACTCTTTCCCTTCTCCAGGGGATCTTCCCAACCCAAGAATCGAACCCAGGTCTCCTGCCATTGTAGGAAGATTCTTTACCAGCTGAGCCACAACGAATGCATACATTACTGAAAATCTGTTAGGTATTGCGGTTGGAAGAATTTGATACTCCTGAGAACAATCACTAGAATAAGCTATTAAGGGAGGGTTTTGCATCTGTTTTGTTCACTGTTACATCACCATGCCAAAATGCATGCTGGGAACATACTGGGTGCTCTAAAACATATGTTGAATGAAAGAAAAACGACATGATGAAAGTTTTAACTAGATATAGCCAACCAATACAGCCAGTATGCCTTTGGCCCACCTGAAGGTCATCAACAGCTTTGGTGGACAGTCCCCACACATACTGGCAGATCCCAGCCTCAAGTATCTGGGTTTCTCTGCCTGAGGACTTTCTCTGGCCATAGTAAGTAGAGTCTCTGTCCATGCAGGGCAAACTAGAAGTTCTGGGGAGCTAATACCCTCATGAGTAACTCTCAGTGAGGACTGAGAGCTGACAGATAAATACGCCAACTTCCTTGCCCCTTGGTGGGATAGTTCTGAGTTATGTCCTACACAATCTTTCAGAGAATCCTTAGCAGGACTGAACCCAGTTGCCCCAGCAATAACCTTCTCCTCAGCACACCCCCCTTTGCTTGCTCCCTCCCTGTGTTTCCTGGGATCACCTTCCAAATCAATCACTTGTATCTAAATCCTCATCTCAGAGTCTAGCTTTGGAGGAACTCAAACACTAAAGTTGATGTTTGCAAACTATAATGTATGATTTGAAAATACGTCCTCCTTTGTATGAGCAACACACACTCCATTATTTAACTTCCTAGAGGCAGGAAGAGTGGTAAACTCACTAAGTGATACAAGTGAGATTTTGTGACTCTGTGCGTGTCCAGAGTAGCCTTGGTCTCAAAGCTGATTTGAGAACAGCTGCCAGAAAAGAAGGCAGGCAGCTAATTATTTTAGATAATTCAAATTAAAGAGTTAAATACAGCTCTCAGCTAAAGACGAGTCAGAATCTGTTTTCCTCTGCCCTGGGGAAGACCTTGGTACCAGGGTGCCAACAATCACACGTCACCTGTGTGAGTGTGCACAGGCAATGAAGGGGCATTTTTTTCTGAGTCCCTTCAGCTGTTATCACAGTGCTAAACATAAAGTACTTATAGGTCTTCAAGCAAGAGTGACTGCTTAAAGCACCATTTGGGTATTTGGGGACTACTATACAGCAAGTGGGGAGAAGGCAATGGCAACCCACTCCAGTACTCTTGCCTGGAAAATCTCATGGTCGGAGGAGCCTGGTAGGCTGTAGTCCATGGGGTCATGAAAAGTTGGACACTTACTGAGCGACTTCACTTTCACTTTTCACTTTCATGCATTGGAGAAGGAAATGGCAACCCACTCCAGTGTTCTTTCCTGGAGAATCCCAGGGAGGGCAGAGCCTGGTGGGCTGCCGTCTGTGGGGTCGCACAGAATTGGACACGACTGAAGTGACTTATTGTGATCCACACAGTCAAAGGCTTTGGCATAGTCAATAAAGCAGAAATAGATGTTTTTCTGGAACTCCCTTGCTTTTTCCATGATCCAGCGGATGCTAGCAATTTGATCTCTGGTTCCTCTGCCTTTTCTAAAACCAGCTTGAACATCAGGAAGTTCACGGTTCACGTATTGCTGAAGCCTGGCTTGGAGAATTTTGAGCATTACTTTACTAGCATGTGAGATGAGTGCAATTGTGCAGTAGTTTGAGCATTCTTTGGCATTGCCTTTCTTTGGGATTGGAATGAACACTGACCTTTTCCAGTCCTGTGGCCACTGGTGAGTTTTCCAAATTTGCTGGCATATTGAGGGCAGCACTTTCACAGCATCATCTTTCAGGATTTGAAATAGCTCCACTGGAAGTCCATTACCTCCACTAGCTTTGTTCATAGTGATGCTTTCTAAGGCCCACTTGACTTCACATTCCAAGATGTCTGGCCCTTGGACTGCAAGAAGATCCAAACAGTCCATTCTGAAGGAGATCAACCCTGGGATTTCTTTGGAAGGAATGATGCTAAAGCTGAAACTCCAGTACTTTGGCCACCTCATGCGAAGAGTTGATTCATTGGAGAAGACTTTGATGCTGGGAGGGATTGGGGGCAGGAGAAGAAGGGGACAACCGAGGATGAGATGGCTGGATTGGCATCACTGACTCGATGGATGCAACTCTGAGTGAACTCCGGGAGTTGGTGATGGACAAGGAGGCCTGGCGTGCTGTGATTCATGGGGTCGCAAAGAGTCGGACACGACTGAGCGACTGAACTGAACTGAACTGAAGTGACTTAGCAGCAGCAGCAGCATACAGCAAGTGGGGCTTCTCTGGTGGCTCATATGGTAAAGAATCTGCCTGCAATGCAGAAGACCTCGTTTCAGTCTCTGGGTTGGGAAGATCCCCTAGAGAAGGAAATGGCAACCCACTTCAGTATTCTTGCCTGGAGAATCCTATGGACAGAGGAGGCTGGTGGGCTACAGTCCATGGGGTCACAGAGTCAGACATGACTTAGCGAATTCAGACACAACTGAGCGACTAACACTTTCACTTCACTTTCATACGGTAGGTGCAGAAACCACTGTATATCAGCCAGGATTTTATTGCAGATAACAGCATTCTAGCTAGAAAAAATGTGAAGTATACAGAGAATTTCTGAAAGGCCAGAGAACCAGTTTAAAGGCTATGTAGTAAAAAAAAAAAAAAAAAACCACACAAATTTCACCGAGAACTGGTTTGGGAGAGACACTCCTGCCACCTCCTGGGCAGCATCATAACAGCTGGCATCACCCATCCATTAATGCTGACTCTCTCCCTTACAGCTGCTGCCACCCTTAACCTTGTGGATTCATGCAGTAACACGGCTGCTTCCACATCAGCTCAGATGCTGCCCTGTGTGTGTTTGATTGGCTGAGCCCTAATCCCTACCTGCAAAGTAGGTTGGGAATGTAAGAATCTCATCCATTGTGGAGCATTTTTGAAATACAAGAAATGTGTTTAAAGATGCTGGGTCTAAAAGGATCTCCACCACACTTCCTTTTCCATCACTCTCCAGTGCCCTCCCCTACTGCCATAACATCAGGTCCTATCTCTGACTGCCTGTGAGCTCCAATTTATATCTGCTGAGTTGGTGACCTCTTAATACAGGTTACATACTGAGCATCCTGTGAGACAGAAGAGGTTAGAGGAAGCGCCTCAAAGGGTGATAAAATTCCCAGGGGCCATGTGATCAGGGCCCCTGCATATATTCAAGGACACATCCCTGCTACCACCCAGACGAGTGCTGTTCCAACACAGATAGGATGAGACACAAACACATGCCACACATGAAATTTACATTTTGCTAGTTCCCACGTTAATAAAATGGGAAAAAAGTGAGATTTATTTTAGTAATACATTTTATTCAACCTAATGTATCCAAAAATATTATCTTTTCAACAGGCAATCAGTTTTGAATAAGATATACAATCTTTTTTTATGTACTGAGTCTTCAAAGTCCAATGCAAACTTAATATTTATGGCGGATCACAATTCGGACTAACCACATTTCAAGGGCTTAAGAGCCTCATGTGGCTCATGGCTCCCATACTGGACAGTGCAGGACCCTTTGGAGATGGCAATGATTGAATTGTGTCATCCTCCTCTTCTTCAGCTGCAAGCCGACTGCCATACTTGTAGCCAGGGCAGCCCTTCAGAGAAGAGACATTTATACAATGCACTGTTAAGAAGAGCTGCATAGTTCTGTTTAGGAGTTAAGCAGAAAAGTTTCTCACTCCTGGTCTTCAGTTATCCTGGCTCCATGACCAGTCTACAACCCTTTTTCTTCTCTATTCTCACCCACTGTTAAGTACCACACGGACTGGGGACATGAGGGAGACAGGCAAGGCACCACGTCGGGTGTAAAATTTAAATGGATGTCAAAAAACTCAATCAAGATAAATATTTTAGTACAATATTTCTATATCAAAATTAATGCAAAAATTCATGATGAATATCAAAATTTTAAATAACAGGCTCCACTAGGGTTGAGATTGGGACCAGGTGAGGAGGGTGGGTGGTGCAAGTACAAGGACTATTCTTCCTTTTTCCTTTGCTTCAAGTGGTTCTCAGTGTCATTAGACAATGGGGCCACTTTTCCAGCACTTTCCTAAGTTTTTGATATACTGCTGGGTAATAAATTAATGAGCAAAAATAAGTTCTTTCTGAATAAAAAAGTTCTTTATTATTTAGGCTCAAATTCAATTTTAATGAAAAGCAGTAGTAATGTATTGCTTTGACACAATTATAATGAAGACCTCACTGGAATGTTTCTAACTTGACAAATTGATTCTAGAGTTTACACTGAAGAATAAGCAGGTGAGAATAGTGAACAGTGAACAAGAACATGTAAAAAAGAGTTGTTTTTATTGTGTGCAAAAATTTTAAAAGAAAGACCTGTCTGACTTCTGCTTCTTGGCTGGGCAGCCCTCAGCCGGGGCTCCCACACAGTCAGGCCTCAGCAGCAGCTCTTCAGGGTGGGGCAGATCATACCACAAGGGAGGCCTCTCCACTCCCAGATTTGCTCATATGAGGTAAGGAGTAGTTAAATAGTCAGCACAAGCCTTGAAGGGGGATAAAAGGAAAAGAATGTTCCTAAAGTGCAGCCTGTGCCCTGAGGAGCTTGTGAAACCATGATGTAAATGCCAACAGTCTCACCAACAGATCTTTAATCTCTCTCTCCCACCCCTAGACCACTCCCAGGACCTGGCCACCTTGTCCCAGCCCCTCTTCTAGCAGCATCTATTAGGTCACTTCCATGGCTGCCCACACTACTACTCATCTTTATCTCTGCTCATAATGCCCGTGCTCTCCCTCACCTCACTCTCTCTCTCACTCACACGTCCCACATGTGCCCCCACTCCCCTCTTTCTAGGTTCATCTGTCCCAATCAGTCCATTTGTTTCTCTTTCTCCCTTTCCTATCACTCATGATGCATGTGCATTCACAAACACACATTTGCCAAAATTCTTTACTTCAGGGTCCCCTTTCTGCAGAGAGTAGCTTGGGGTAGAGGGTCTGGAAGCTGAAAAAAGAGCCTCTAGTGGGCATCTACCAGGCTGCAAGCTTAATGAGCTGGACTGTCTGGGCATGTGCAGGGAGGGCTGTGTGAGAGCAGAGGCCTCATCAGATCAATGGCACTCTCTCAGCTGCTGAGAACCATATGCATCCTTGGGTTGTGTGTGAGGGTGTTGGTACTGAGCTGCCTTGTCAAAGGATTTCAGTGACAGGAAAGGGTCTCTAAGAATCAACTCAGCAGAACTTTGAAACTGAAAATTCAGTACCACTCTGTCAGTGGAAGGCCAGGTCCGTGTCCAAAGGTCACACCACACCCTCATTTTCCCAGCACTAGAGGTAGAGATGGAACAGGAGACAAAGAGTTTAACTCTGTCCTATAGATGGTGTCTTAGTCCACTCAGGCTGATATAACAAAACACCAGAGACTGTGTGGCTTATAAACATAAATTTATATCTCACAGTTGTGGAGGCTGAGAAGTCCAAGATCAAGGTACCGGCAGATTCAGTGTCTGTTGAGAGCCCACTTCCTAATTCACAAATGGCCATCTTCTCTCTATGTCTTCACAAGTTGGAAGAGGCAAGGGGGTTTTCTGCAGCCTCCTTTATAAAGGCACTAATCTCATTCATAAGGGCTTTGCTCTTCCCAAAGGCCCCACCTCCTAACACCATCACATTGAAGGTTATGGCTTCCATTATATGGTGGCAGGGTGGGGGGCAGGTGGCACTAGTAGTATTAAATAACTCGCCTGTCAGTGCAGGAGACATGAGACATGGGTTGGATCCCTGGGGTTGGGAAGATCCCCTGGAGGCGGGCGTGGCAACCCACTCCAGTATTCTTGCCTGCAGAATCCCCATGGACAGACAAGCCTAGCAGGCTACAGTCCATGGGGTCGCAGAGAGTCGGACATAACTGAAGTGACTTAGCACGCACGTGGACACAAAGACTGAGACCATAGCAGATAGGTACCCATTGTCTTCCTTTCTCCTTTTGAGACAAGGGGGCTTTTCCTTTGGGAGTGGTCTCTGGCTTCCAGCTTCCTGGTCTTTTTGAAACTGTACTCTGGCATTCTGGCTTCTCTTCAGGAAGTATCCCAGGCCCAGAGGCACAAAACCTTGTGGTTGCAGCTTGGACCTCCTCTGACTTCAGTGACTAGGACCCTGGGAGTAAGACCCTGTGTTCACAGATGGACCCCATCCCTCTGAAGCTGCACTTATGAGAATGCCCCCATGGGTTCTGCCATGCTGCTTTCCCCAGTTCCTCCCTCTGCTACTTTTCTCCTTGTACCAGACTCTGTGACACAGCCTTGATGCTCTGGGTACCTTCCTGCCTCACCCACAGTCAAGGCAACAATAGTACTAAAAGTTTATCCAAGAACAACTACTAGTTAACATATAAGCAGTGTACTTCCTGGGAAGAAAATGTCACTAGTTTGTTAAACAGGTCTTCTTGGTCTCACGGGATTCATCTTCCATTGTCCTGCATTCCCCCAAAGATAAATGGAACTTTTCAGAACTAAGAACTTTCTGAGCCCTGTGCTAGACCTTTCCTATTCCATCAAAGCTTCCCTATCATGTGTTCACAACATCAGGATTTTACACAGAGTCTTATCAACTAATTAATAAAGCAATGATTTTCTTTTTTAATTCTTTTTATTTATTTAATGAATTTATTTGGCTGTACCAGGTCTTACTTGTGGCATATGGGATCTTAGTACCCTGACCAGGGATCGAACCCAGGCACCCTGCATTGGGAGCATGGAGTCTTAGCCACTGGGTCACCAGGGAAGTCCCAAAGCAATGATTTTCAAGTTGATCTGTATGAACATTTGATCTGCGTTTTTTACCTATATATAAAATTCTTACACTATTTTAAAAGCCTACACATTCCAGTGAAAGTGAAAGTGAAGTCACTCAGTCATGTCCGACTCTTTGCGACCCCATGGACAGTAGCCTACCAGGCTCCGCGGTCGTTACAAACAAAATGGCACCGCCATTAATATGCACAATTTTTTGGCTCTATCTCCTAAAGCATAGGAAATAAAAGCAAAAAATAAACAAATGGGACCTAATAAGACTTAAAAGCTCTTGTACAGCAAAGGAAACCATCAACAAAATAAAAAGACAACATACCGAATGGGAGAAAGTATTTGGTAACAATATGACTGATAAAGGGCCAATATCCAAAATATACAACAGCTCACACAAGTCAATATCAAAAAAATAAGTGACCCAATTAAAAAATGGACAGAAGTTCTGAATAGACATTTTTCCAAAGAAGACATAGCTGTACATGAAACATGTACATGAAAAGATCCATATCACTGTTAATCATCAGAGAAATGCAAATTAAAACCAAAATGAGATATCGCTTCACACCTGTTAGAATGTCTATCATCAAAAAGAACATGAATAACAAATGTTGGTGAGGATGTGGATAACCCTAACCCTCATGCACTGTTGGGGAGAATGTAAATTGGTGCAGCCATTGTGGAAAACAGTATGGACACTTCTCAAAAAACTAAATCTGCCACATGACCCAGCAATTCCAACTCCTGAGTATATACCCTAGAGAAACAAAAACACTAACTCAAAAAGATCCATGCAGGATGGTATTTCAGAGACCTAGTCTGCTATCACCTCGGTCTGCTGGCTTTCCTGTTCCTGACCTCAACATTTCATCTCTCAGTTTATTGGCCTGCCATCAGCAAGCAGATTGAACTTGGACTCGATGGAAAGGAGGAACACTAAGAGATGTAGAGATGGGTTGGCAAGAAGGGATATCACTGTGAAGACTGAGAGACAAAAGGCACGAAAAACAAACCAGAAACCCAGACGGTATTTCATGCATGGGGTTTGTAAGGAAGGAGACAACTGTCGCTACTCACATGACCTCTCTTGACAGTCCATATGGTATAGTGTGCAAGTATTTTCAACGAGGGTACTGTATTTATGGAGACCACTGCAGATATGAACATAGCAAGCCACTGAAACAGGAAGAAGCAACTGCTACAGATCTAACTGAAAAGCCATCCCTTGCTGCTTCCTCGAGTCTCTCATCAGTTGGACCAACTGTTGAAATGAATATGGGCAAGGCTGAGTCAAGAAATTCAAACTTTGCAACTGTAGGAGCCAGTTCAGAAGACCGTGAATGCCATGAAGTTTGTTCCAGGGCAGCCCTACTGTGGCCAGATTACCCCTTCCTCCACTGAAGGACCCCTGCAGGGTTCAGTGACCAAGGAAGACTCGGAGAAGGAGCAAAGTACGGTGGACACTAAGAAGCAGTTCTGCCCCTGTGCCGCAGTGGGGGAGTGCCACTATGAGGAGAACTGCATATATCTGCATGGAGACACGTGTGACATGTGCAGGCTGCAGGTCCTTCATCCCGTGGATGGTGCCCAGAGGTCACAGCATAGAAAATCCTGCATTAAGGCCCATGAGAAGGACATGGAGCTCTCACTCACAGTGCAGTGCAGCAAGGACGTGGTATATGGCATCTGCATGGAGGTAGTCTACGAGAAAGCCAACCCTAGCGAGCACCACTTCGGGATCCTCTCCAACTGCAACCACACCTACTGTCTCAAGTGTATTTGCAACTGGAGGAGTGCTAAGCAATTTGAGAGCAAGATGATAAAGTCCTGCCTAGAATGCCAGATCACATCTAACTTTGTCATTCCAAGTGAGTACTGGGTGGAGGAGAAAAAGAGAGAAGCAGAAACTCATTCAGAAATACAAAAAGGCAATGAGCAACAAGGCCTGCACGTATTTTGACGAAGGCCATGGGAGCTGCTCATTTGGAGGGAACTGTTTTTACAAGCGTGCGTACACTGATGGCCGTCGAGAGGGGCCACAGAGACAGAATGTGGGAACATCTAGCAGATGCCAGGCCCAATGAAGGAACCACTTCTGGGAGCTCATCGAGGACCAAGAGAATGGCAACCCTCTTGATGATGAAGAGGAGGTTGTCACCTTTGAGCTGGGTGAGATGTTGCTTATGCTTTTGACTTCAGGTGGGGGCGACAACCTGACAGACTCTGAAGACGAGTGGGACTTGTTTCACGATGAGCTGTAAGATTTTTATGACTTGGATCTATAGCAGCTTGGCGGGGCGCGTGCACTGGTCTGCCAAGCCTCAGACTGCAGCGGGCCTCGGGGGCAGTGGCCATGCCTGGGCTGCTCTCCTAGGCAGGCCTCTCAGCTCCAGGTGCTGTCATAATCATTTTTACCCAGGGCCTGTCTTCTCAACCCCCTACCTTTCCCCAAGAAGTATTTTGTTTTCTCTGTTTAAAAAAGTTACAAAAATAAATCTGAAGGTTAGTTTTTTTGTAACATGAATTTAACTGTCAGACAGTTAGTGTAGGTTTGTCGCTTCATGATTTCCACCAGATCCACACAGTTCGAGGGGAGCATTTCTGAATTTCCAGGACTCATTTTTGAGGACCCTGGGTTCAGAAGTAACAGCACTGGCTCCTGCTTTGGGGGTCTAGGAATCGGAGTGATAGGTGAAGGAACTGAACTGTAGCCTCCTTCTGCTCTAGACTTGGGAGGTGGGTACTTGGTTTCTGGTGACATCTGCACATCTGTGTTTTCTGTCTGGTCCCTATCCTGTTATCCCCCGCCCTGTGCACTCGTCCTGTGGTTTTCGGTCTCTTGTTTCATTGCACACAAGTAATACTCCTGGGTAACCAGAACCAGGTGTGAATGTATTTGAGATTCTTACCGTGTTTAGCGTGATAGGAAAATTATGAAAGAACACATATAAAATATTGGAGTTGAAGAATATTTCTTCAATAAAATATTGAAGAAAATAATGCAGAGTTGGAAGCTGACTCAAGGCAGATGGTCTTTGGATGTGTGAGTGCGTGACAAGCTTCCCATCCCTGCACAGACGCAGTGTTTGTAGCCTTAGTGAAAAAATTTAGTTTAGTGGTTTCAGCCTCGCCTGGCAAATAGATCTTAAAGGACAAAGCAGTTTATTGGTAGCTGTTAATAGAGCAATGCTAGCTCTGTCTGTATAAATAGAGAAATGGGCTTAGCCACAGAAGTGCAAACTATATGGTTATCCCATGTATTAATACAACCTAGGGCTTGAGTCCACACTTGTGTTTAATGTTGTATGATCTCCTAGAATTCTCAGTCCAGGCACATTTTGACAAAACTTTGTCCTCATTTGAGGGGTTTCTTGTCAGGTTTTTGTGTTCCTTTTCTGTGGGTGTTTGCCTCATTCCATCCCCGAGTTTTGCAGCTAGGCAGTGTGATTCAAAACTATGTTCTAAGGTGTTTCCTATAGTGGAGTCATTGGTTGGCACTATAGTAAGTCAGGCTTTTCCACTAAAAGGGGAAACAGAGAGTGGTAATTCACAAGATAAACTAATGTTAAATTGTTAGAATAATTCCTTGATTGGAATTTTTACCTTTGTGTTTTGTTGTTCTCTTTCCTGAAAATAACTTGGAGGTGCCCCAGATGTGTCCATCTACTGCTCTGATGCCTCAGCTATCACTCATTCTTTTCACTTGAAGGAAAAAAAAAAAAACAGTAACTGTTGCAGAGGTCTCTGTATTTTGCAGCTGCCCTTTTTTAAGATGCACTTTTCCCAAATAAAACAATTTTTAATTCCCCCCCACACACACACACAAATACATGCGACCCCAATACTCATAGCAGCATTATTTACAATTGCTAAGATATGGAAGCAGCCTAAGTGTCCATCAACAGATGAATGGACAAAGATGTGATATATATATTTATACACAATGGAATACTACTCAGCCATCAGTTCAGTTCAGTTCAGTCACTCAGCTGTGTCCGATTCTTTGTGACCCCATGGACTGCAGCATACTAGGCTTCCTTGTCCATCACCAACTCCCAGAGCTTGCTCAAACTCATGTCCATCGAGTCGGTGTTGACATCCAAACATCTCATCCTCTGTTGTCCCTTTCTCCTCCTGCCTTCAATCTCTCCCGGCATCAGGGTCTTTTCCAATGAGTCAGTTCTTCACATCAGGTGGCCAAAATATTGGAGCTTCAGCATCAGTCCTTCCAATGAATATTCAGGACTGATTTCCTTTAGGATTGACTGATTTGATCTCCCTGAAGTCCAAGGGACTCTCAAGAGTATTCTCCAACACCACAATTCAAAAGCATCAATTCTTCGGCACTCAGCTTTCTTTATGGTCCAACTCTCACATCCATACTTGACTACTGGAAAAACCATAGCTTTGACTACATGGACTTTTGTTGGTAAAATAATGTCTCTGCTTTTTAGTATGCTATCTAGGTTTGTCATAGCTTTTCTTCCAAGGAGCAAGCATCTTTTAATTTCACAGCTGCAGTTGCCATCTGCAGTGATTTTGGAGGCCAAGAAAATAAAGGCTGTCACTGTTTCCATTGTTTCCCCAACTATTTTGCCATGAAGTGATGGGACCAGATGCCATGATCTTCGTTTTCTGAATGTTGAGTTTTAAGCCAGCTTTTTCACTCTTCTCTTTCACTTTCATCAAGAGGCTGTTTAGTTCCTCTTTACTTTCTGCCATAAGGGTGGTATCATCTGCGTATCTGAGAGTATTGATATTTCTCTTGGCAATCTTGATTCCAGCTTGTGCTTCATCCAGTCTGAAGTTTCGTATGATATACTCTGCATATAAGTTAAATAAGCAAGGTGACAATATACAGCCTTGACATACTCCTTTCCCAATTTGGAACCAGTCCATTGTTCCATGTCTGGTTCTAACTGTTGCTTCTTAACCTGCATACAGATTTCTCAGGAGGCTCTTGCCTTGGGAACCCCATGAACAGTATGAAAAGGCAAAAAGATATGACACTGAAAGATGAACTACCCAGGTTGGTAGGTGCCCAATATGCTACTGGAGAAGAGTGGAAAAATAGCTCCAGAAGGAATGACAAGGCTGAGCCAAAGTGAAAACAATGCCTGGTTGTGTATGTGACTGGTGATGGAAGCTAAGTCCGATGCTGTAAAGAACAATACAATAGGAACCTGGAATGTTACATCCATGAATCAAGGTAAATTGGAAGCAGTCAAACAGGAGATGGCAAGAGTGAACATTGACATTTTAGGAATCAGTGAACTAAAATGGACCAGAATGGACGAATTTAATTCAGATGACCATTATATCTACTACTATGGGCAAGAATCCCTTAGAAGAAATAGATTAGCCCTCATAGTCAACAAGAGAGTCCAAAATGCAGTACTTGGGTGCAATCTCAAAAACAACAGAATGACCTCTGTTTGGTTCCAAGGCAAACCATTCAATATCATAGTAATCCAAGTCTATGCCCCAACCACTAATGCCAAAGAAGCTGAAGTTGAACGGTTCTGTGAAGACCTACAAGACTTTATAGAACTAACACCAAAAACAGATGTCCTTTTCATCATAGGGGACTGGAATGCAAAAGTAGGAAGTCAAGAGATACCCAGAGTAACAAGCAAGTTTGGCTTTGGAGTACGAAATGCAGGGCAAAGGCTAACAGAATTTTGGCAAGAGAATGCACTAGTCATAGCAAACACCCTCTTCCAGCAACTACTCAGCCATAAAAAAGAATAAAATTGTGCCATTTGCAACAACGTGGGTAGACTTGAAGAGTATTACGCTAAGTGAAATAAGTGAGAGAATGACAAATACTGTATGATAACACATATGTGGAATCTAAAAAAATAAAACTAGTCAGTACAAAAAAAAAATAAAGAAACAAACTCACAGATGCAGAAAACTAGTGGTTACCATTAAGGTGAGGGAAGATGGGAGGGACAAAACAGGAGTGGGGATTAAGAGGTACAAATTATTATGCATAAAATAAATAAGCTGCAAGGGATATACTGTACAACACAGAGAATATAGCCAATATTTTATAATATTTATAAATGGAGTATAAAATAGTGACTTTTCTTACAAAGTAAGAATGGACTTTTCTTACAGAGTAGAATTTACAAACTGAAATAAAAATATAAAGTAAGATCATTTCTTAGGCAAAACACAAAACCTAAAAATGATTCACAGTCTCTTCCCAAGTAATGGGTCAGGCTGCCTCTTGCATGTTACTGTGGGAACACTCACCATTTAACGACCCACAGAAAACCTGACTGTAGGGTTTACACAAGGTGTTGTACATCTGTAACTTACATGATACATCCAACTATACCCCAATTTAAAAAAATATATTCCAATAGTTATTTTAAAAAAATGGCACCACCGTTAACATGCAGGTTGGACATACCTTTCGGCAAACTTTAGTGCCTTATTGCTGGCCCTAAGAGTTCACTTGAGCTTCTTGTGAAAGAGTCCTTGATTAGAAAGTGAATGCCTAATGAGACTTAAAAACTCCCCAGTCCTATACACATCTGCTCACATGCCCAGGGGGACACAGAGCTGAGCCTGGGTGCTTTGCACTCAAAAGCTTGTCACAAAAGTACACATGAACACCAAGAATTAAAGCAGTGTGTTTCAGGAATAATCACTGAAAATGAAAATTCACTTTGGGGTTTTCTTTTCTGCGCTTCATTAGCGTGACTGTCATCTGGACAGTTAGGAGCATCCACATTGCCTTGAGGACTACTGAAGATGGAATGCAGAGAGAAGATGATCAGATACTACTGCTCAAAATAAGAACTTGAAGTCCTCAGGAAAAACAACAATGATAACAACATCATTTTGAAGGCGAAAGCAGGACTGGTTGAAAAGAAAGTCTCTTAACAGTAAGAGAAGGGCAGCTTTCACCCTACTCACAAAGGTAGTTTTGTTACTGCAGTACAGCCTATCCTATCTTGACTAATGTAATATTTGGTGATAGAAGGCAAAGAGCTTACTGCAAGCAGGAGGCAGATGTCTATAAATGTTGCCTGAAGAAAGTGTGCTCGAAAGTGATAAGGTAGCTTTTACAAGAGTATATCCTCACCTCAAAGCCAGGCACCTCAATTTATGAAGCTGCACGCAAAAGAACTTAGTCAAAAAAAAGAAAAAGAATATTCTTCCTTTCAGACATTTTCTTTTTGGTGTATGGCTCAAAATTTATGTCATTTGTCATTTAACATTCCTTCACACAATTTAAATAGAAGGTAGGTACTATTACAAAGCACAAAACCAAGGAAGGCCAAAGCATAAAATCAACCTCTTTTTGTCCTTAAAGTTTACTATCAGATTGGAAGAAATTCTTAAAACCCTACAGCTAGCTCTTCGTGCATATCATGAGTCTATCTATTTTTTTCTTCTAGAATGAATCTTACTTGCTTTGAGTCTCTTCAGACAGGTAAAAAACACTATAAGAGACCATGTAGTTTTCCTGATCAAATGTGCATGGATGTTCCAGCACTTTGCAATGCACTTTGTTTGAACTTTAAACTCATTTCAGTTTCTGGTTTTACTATCAGTTTTTTTCCCTCCATCTAATTTTCTCCAAGTTTCTATTCTGTTCAGGGAACAACTGCGAAGTTGGTATGCAGTTAAAATTAAAACCTGCCACTTCCCGCATAAAATATGTAAATAGTGCAATGCAGTTTGCATTTTTAAAGACAGCAACTCCAAAGTCTCTTAAGTAGTTTTTCTCTTAAGAAAAACCAGGGATTAATTTAACCCAGTGACCTCCAACCCTTCACATTCCACAGGATTTTTATTCCAATTAATGGGAAGGATTAAACATCTACATGTTTGACTTCTTTCTATTATCTGCCATTCAGTTGACTTATTATTTGCATTTGTCATTTAACATTGCCATCTGAATGAGTCCCTTAATCTCATTCTTCAATTTCTATGAAAAGCAACCAAAATGGAAAATTCCTTCTGACTCCTACCTTGGAAAAGAATGTACTGGTCAGCATTATCGGAATCAGACTGTGGGGAAGTAGGCTGGGCCCCACTTTATAGTTATCTTGACTCTTGGGTGTCTAGTTGACACACTAGAGCCTCAGGTAGATGCTGAAGAACTGTGAGACTGTTGAGGAACTTTATCATTTTGCTGATATGGTTTTCTGCAATTAGAATTATAATAATACATCATTTTAAAGTAATGAGAATAAATGCATTTGTTTACTGATATGCACAAACACTAATGTCTATACCTACATTTCCTCAAGTCTTCCAAATTTCTAGGGTCACTCTATTCTTTAATATCAAATGTTTTGAGCTCCTGAATTATTCAGGTTAAACTACACTATGCTACAGAAATGAATTAATTCCAAATTCTAATAGAGATTATTTCTCATTCACACAAAATTCACTGTAGGTATTTGAGTTGAAAGGCTTTCCCTGGTGGCTTCTCTTTGAGTGGTGATTCAGGGGGTCCAGGTTCTCTCTACCTTATTAAGCCTATCATCCCCTATATGCTTTTTTAAATTTATTTTTAATTGGAGGATAATTGCTTTACAATGTTGTGTTGGTTTCTGCTATACAACAACATGAGTCAACCATAAGTATACATACATCCCCTCCTTCTCAAACCTCCCTATATGCTTTGGATCCTCTAAATGTAGCTGACCAATGAATGCAATGAGAGAAGAGCACATAGGATTGGTTTAGGGACTTGTGATACCTACAAGGACAGCAAACAGTAAGCACAACTTAACTCCTAGCCAGATAGAACATAAAACCTCACACTAGAGGCCAAGTTACCTAGTTCTTTTTACTCATTACATCACGTCTGGCTTTCTACAAATAATTACAAGGCATTCGAAAAGACAAAAAAAAAAAGTCTAAAACATAAACCAAGCATCAGAATCAGGCTCAGATATGGCAGAGATTTTGTAATTATCAGACTGGGAATTTGAAGCAACTATGATTAATATACTAAAGGCTCTAATGGCAAAAGTGGATAACATGCAAAAGCAGATGGAAATGTAAGCAGAGAGACAGAAATTCTGGGAATCAAAAGGAAATGCTGGAAATTAAAAACACTATCAGAAATGAAGAATGCCTTTGATGGGCTCAGCAACAGATTAGATATGACTAAGGAAGGAATCAGTGATATGTTAATAGAAACTTCTAAAACTGAAATACAAAGAGAAAAAAAAGAGCATAATATTCAAGAACTATGGAATAATTACAAAAGTGTCATATATGCATAATAGAAATACCAGATGGAGTAGAAAGAGAAGAAATATTTGAAATAATAATGACTGAGAATTTTCTAAAATTAATGACAGGCATCAAACCACAGATTCAAGAAGCTCAGCTGCTGCTGCTGCTGCTGCTGCTGCTGCTGCTGCTAAGTCGCTTCAGTCGTGTCTGACTCTGTGCGACCCCACAGACGGCAGCCCACCAGGCTCCCCCATCCCTGGGATTCTCCAGGCAAGAACACTGGGGTGGGTTGCCATTTCCTTCTCCAACGCATGAAAGTGAAAAGTGAAGGTGAAGTTGCCCAGTCATGTCGGACTCTTAGTGACCCCATGGACTGCAGCCTTCCAGGCTCCTCTGCCCATGGGCTTTACCAAGCAAGAGTACTGGAGTGGGGTGCCATTGACTTCTCTGCAAGAAGCTCAGAGAACACCCAAAAAGACAAATATTAAAAAATCTATACCTAGACATTTTGTATTTAAATTGCAGAAAGTAAAAGACAGAAAAAACATTGAAAGAAGACAAAGAAATAAAACACTTTACCTACAGAGAAGTTAAAATTCACAACAGACTTCTCTTCAGAAATCATGCAAGCAAAAAGAGAGTGGAATGAAACATTTAAAGTGTTGAAAGAAAAAACCCACCAACTTATAATTATGTATCCAGTCAAATTATTCTTTAAAAGTGAAGGAGAACTAAAGAATTTCTTAGACAAACAAAAACTGAGGAGGCTTCCCTGGTGGCTCAGTGGTAAAGAATCCACCTGCCAATGCAGGAGACATAGAGTTGATTCCACATGCCTCAGAACAACTAAGCCTGTGTACCACAGTTACTGAGCCAGTGCTCTATGGCCCAGGAGCTGCAACTCCTGAGCCCATGTGCCACAACTACTGAAGCCTGAATGCCCTAGAACCTGTGCTCCTCCACAAGAGAAGCCACTGTAATGAGAAGCCCATGCATCACAACTAGAGAAAAGCCCACAGAGCAATGAAGACAGCACAGCCAAAAATAAAAATAAGTAAATATTTTTTAAAAAGAAATTGAAGTTTATTGCCAGTAGACCTACCTTGTAAGAAATGTTAAAAACAAAAGTTCTTCTAAAAGAAGAAAAATGATATAGCTCAGAAAGGCAGAACTACATAAAGAAGAGTGCAATAGAAGGAATAAAGGTAAAATAAAATATTTTTATTTTTCTAATTGTTAATTAACCTAATACACAACAGTTCATAATAACTGTAAGAAGCAATGCATTCAGCAAATGTAGCTTACAAATAAATGAAATGAGTAACTCATTTCAATAAGGGATGGTAGGGAGGAACTGTGAATACTCTGTTAGAAGGTTCTTATACTACTGTGAAATGGTATAGGGTTATTTGAAAGTTGATGTGGAATAGTTGTATATGTTGAAAACTCTAGACCAACCACTAAGTAGAAGTTATAAAAAAAAGAAGTACAATTGATATGCTAAGAGAAGAGAGAAAATGGAATCATAGAAAATGCTCAATTAAAACAAGAGAAGACAGAAAAAGTACAAGATCAAACAAACAAAGGACAAGAGCAATGAATAAAAACCAGCAACAACTAGGGGGATGCTACTGGTATCTAAAGAGGAGAGTCCAGAGATATTGCTAAACAACTTTAAATGTACAGGAAAGGCCCCTGCAACAGAGAATTACTCAATCTAAAATGTCAGTAGTGACAAGGCTGATAAACTCTGTTATACCAATTTCTTATCAACTCCATGAATTATATATCTGAAAATTTCCTTAGTGAATATGGCAGAGACAGCTAGCCATATGATAAAATTCATTCATTTGCTTGCATGGTATAAAAAAGTTCCTAGAAAATTGCTTCTCAGCCAGGTACTATACTTCCAACATCTAGGTAGAGCCATATGGCTAGTTTTTGACAAAAGAAAGTAAGCAACTGTGATATATGCCTCTTCTGAGCTCAGGTCATTGGGAAGCAAGTGTGCCTTCTCCACCTTCTTTTCTTTCACATGGTTGCTAGCTAGATGAACAGGGTTAAGTGGTGGAGTCTTATGCCTTATAGGACAGCAGAGACACAAGATGGAAGGAGCCTGGGTCCCTGAATGACTGCATGGAACACTGTCTGCTGACCAGGAACTCTCCATGCACAGTTATGAAGGCAAGAAATAAGTTTTAGTATGCTTAGCTACTAATATCACAGTGGCTTAGTCTAAAGAAGAAATTAGTCTAAACAAGAAATAAGTTTTAGTCTGTTAAGCCACACAATATCACAGTAATCCAAGTCTATTCCTTGATCAGTAATACTGAAGAAGCTGAAGCTGAACGGTTCTATGAAGACCTACAAGACCTTCTAGAACTAACACCCAAAAAAGATGTCCTTTTCATTATAGGGCACTGGAATGCAAAAGTAGGAAGTCAAGAGATAACTGGAGTAACAGGAAAATTTGGCCTTGGAGTACAAAATGAAGCAGGGCAAAGGCTAAAAGAGTTTTGCCAAGAGAACACACTGGTCATAGAAAACACCCTCTTCCAACAACACAAGAGAAGACTCTACACATGGACATCACCAGATGGTCATTACCGAAATCAGATTGATTATATTCTTTGCAGCCAAAGATGGAGATGCTCTATACAGTCAGCAAAAACAAGACTGGGAGCTGACTGTGGCTCAGATCATGAACCCCTTATTACTAAATTCAGACTTATATTGAAGAAAGGAGGGAAAACCACTAGACCATTCAGGTATGACCTAAATCAAATCCCTTACAATAATACAGTAGAAGTGACAAACAGATTCAAGGGAGTAGATCTGATAGACAGAGTGCCTGAAAAACTATGAAAGGAGGCTCGTAACACTGTACAGGAGGCAGGGATCAAGACCATCCCCAAGAAAAAGAAGTGCAAAAAGGCAAAATGGTTGTCTCAGGAGGCCTTACAAATAGCTGAGTAAAGAAGAGACGCTAAAGGCAAATGAGAAAAGGAAAGACATACCTATTTGAATGCAGAGTTCCAAACAATAGCAAGGAGAGATAAGAAAGCCTTCCTCAGGGATCAATGCAAAGAAATAGAGGAAAACAATAGAACGGGAAAGACTAGCTAAGGGTCAGACACGACTGAGGGACTACCCTTTCACTTTTCACTTTCATGCATTGGAGAAGGAAATGGCAACCCACTCCAGTGTTCTTCCCTGGAGAATCCCAGGGATGGGGGAGCCTGGTGGGCTGCCGTCTATGGGGTCGCACAGAGTCAGACACAACTGAAGTGACTTAGCAGCAGCAGCAGAGATCTCTTCAAGAAAATTAGAGATACCAAGGGAATATTTCATGAAAAGATGTGCACAATAAAGGACAGAAATGGTAGGGACGTAACAGAAGCAGAAGATATTAAGAAGAGGTGGCAAGAATACACAGCAGAAATACACAAAAACTATCTTCATGACCTAGATAATTATGATGGTGTGATCACCAACCTAGAGCCAGACATCCTGGAATGCAAAGTCAAGTGGGCCTTAGGAAGCATCACTACAAACAAAGCTAGTGGAGGTGATGCAATTCCAGTTGAACTCTTTCAAATCCTCAAAGATGATGCTGTGAAAGTGCTGCATTCAATATGCCAACAAATTTGGAAAACTCAGCAGTAGCGACAGGACTGGAAAAGGTCAGTTTTCATTCCAATCCTAAAGAAAGGCAATGCCAAAGAATGTTCAGACTACTGCACAATTGCATTCATCTCACACACTAGAAAAGTAATGCTCGAAATTCTCCAAGCCAGGCTTCACCAGTACATGAACCATGAACTTCCAGATGTTCAAACTGGATTTAGAAAAGGAAGAGAAACCAGAGATCATATTGCCAACATCTGCTGGATCATTGAAAAAAGCAAGAGAGTTCCAGAAAAACATCTACTTCTGCTTTATTGACTACACCAAAGCATTTGACTGTGTGAATCACAACAAACTGTGGAAAATTCTTCAAGAGATGGGAATACCATACCTCCTGACCTGCCTACTGAGAAATCTGTATGCAGGTCAAGAAGCAACAGTTAGAACTGGACATGGAACAACAGACTGGTTCCAAATAGGAAAAGGAGTACGTCAAGGCTGTATATTGTCACCCTGCTCAGTTAACTTATATGCAGAGTATATCATGTGAAATGCCAGGCTGGGTGAAGCACAAGCTGGAATCAAGATTGCTAGGAGAAATATCAATAACCTCAGATATGCAGATGACACCACCCTTACGGCAGAAAGTAAAGAACTAAAGAGCCTTTTGATGAAAGTGAAAGAGGAGAGTGAAAAAGCTGGTTTAAAACTCAACATTCAGAAAACCAAGATCATGGTATCTGGTCCCATCAGTTCAGTTCAGTTCAGTCGCTCAGTCATGTCTGAGTCCAAGGGACTCTCAAGAGTCTTCTCCAACACCACAGTTCAAAAGCATCAATTATTCTGCACTCAGCTTTCTTCACAGTCCAACTCTCACATCTATACATGACCACTGGAAAAACCATAGCCTTGACTAGATGGACTTTTGTTGACAAAGTAATGTCTCTGCTTTTTAATATGCTGCCTAGGTTGGTCATAACTTTCCTTCCAAGGATGGCAAATACATGGGGAAACAGTGGAAACAATGAGAGACTTTATTTTCTAGGGCTCCAAAATCACTGCAGATGGTGACTGCAGCCATGAAATTAAAAGATGCTTGATCCTTGGAAGAAAAGCCTTGACAAACCTACATAGCATATTAAAAAGCAGAGACATTACTTTGCCAACAAAAATCTGTCTAGTCAAAGCTATGGTTATTCCAGTAGTCATGTATGGAAGTGAGAGCTGAACTATAAGGAAAGCTGAGCACTGAAGAATAGATGCTTTTTAACTGTGGTGTTTGACAAGACTCTTGAGAGTCCCTTGGACTGCAAGGAGATCCAACCAGTCCATCCTAAAGGAAATCAGTCCTGAATATTCATTGGAAGGACTGATGCTGAAGCTGAAACTCCAATACTTTGGCCACCTGATGTGAAGACTGACTCATCTGAAAACACCCCAATGCTGGGAAAGATTAAGGGCAGGAGAAACGGGCAACAGAGGATGAGATAGTTGGATGGCATCACCAACTCAGTGGACATGAGTTTGAGCAAACTCCAGGAAATAGTGAAGGAGAGGGAAGCCCGGCATGCTGCAGTCCTTGGGGTCACAAGGAGTCGGGCACTATTTAGCAACTAAACAGCAAAAACAACACTTATTTAATAAAACCTTAAGAATCCAGTAAAGAACACATTTTCAAAGAATATTCAACCACGTGAGAAAATGCTCAAAATATAACAGAAAAAGCAGGATATAAAACTGTATATTTCATGTCATAATTTTATAGTGAAATGCAATGAAGAAACGTTAGTAGCAGTCTCTGTAGTGAAATTATGCATGGTTTCTAGTGTCTTCTTTATTCTTTTCAGTGTTTATCCCCACATTTTTTATTTTTAAAAGTTATTACCTATATAATCAGGAAAAAAAGCAAATGAAATGTTATAGTCCTTTTTAGCTTTATCATACTTCCAGAGGGAAATTCTGTCTTGATTATTCATAAAGTGAAATGTTCTTTTTCCAAGTTGGAAGAGCCTATACATGCTAAGGACTGACTCTAGGTCATCTATCTGGGTGGGCCTGGCAAACTTCTTATTTTGTTTCTCAGGCAACTTCCCAGTTCAATGTTTCCCATGCCAGCCTTCTCTGTGGCACAGCTTAGAAGTTCTGAATTTTTTAAGAACTCAAGTGAAATTCCTCAGAAAACATATTTGGTTAGTAGTTGCCAATTCAATGAAGCAGTGAAAGTAATGGGGAGTAAAGATAGAGAATTCTTTTTAAAAGCACTCATTTTACTTGAATTATTTGTAAAGAAAAGGGAGGAGGGAAACCCCTTGGACCTAAAAAAAATGGCTGCAGTGTCCATTGAAGATCACCATTCTGGTTGTAGGATGCTGTGTAACATCACTTCAAAGCTTAGTGGCTTCATACAAAGATAATCTATTATTTCTCATGGTTTTCTGAAGTTCAGGAATCTGGATGAGCCTGGCTCAGTCTCTCATGAGGCTGAATTAAGATGTCAGCTTGACTGGGGCTGGATGAAGATTCACTTTTAACATGATTCACACTCATGGCTGGTAAATTGGTACAAGCTGTTGTCTGCAAGCCTCAGTTCCTCTCTCTGTGGGCCCCAGCACAGAGCTACAAAGGTGTCTTCATGGCATGCTGTTGCCTTCTCCTAGCGGGAGGCATTCAAGGCAGAGGACCCAATGCTTCTTAGGACCTAGCTTTAGCAGTTACACTGTCATTTCTGGAATACTGTATTGGTGGCATAGCTCAGCCCTATTCAATGGAAGAGGAAAGAGGAGGGGAGGGGTCGGGTGTGAATACCAGGAGGTAAAAATGGTGGAGGCCATTACAGAGGCAGACTGCCCAGTTACCTATCCAGAATCTTGACAGTGACCACTTCCTGACAAAATCACAGGCTTTTGTTTAGATGTCTTTCTTTTCCCAATGCTGCCACAGTGAAAGGAATCCAACCCATCCCCAATGCCACTGGTGAGACTAATCGAGCTAAATGAAATTATAGTCCCTTTGACAGTGATTGGCTCAAAATTCCAGACCTAAGCCAGTTAGCACAGGATATTCTCCCAGCTTCCAGAATTATTCAGGTCAATGAGGCATAAGAGGACACTTTTGGGGTGCTTCTTAAAAGAGAACCACCAGAATGGAGATGCAGACATAGAGGACAGATTTATGAACACAGGGGCAGAATGAATTGAGAATAAAACATTGAGACATGTATATTACCATATGTAAAATTAGATATCCAGTGGAAATTTGCTGTATCATGCAGGGAGCTTAAATCCAGTGGTCTGTGACAACCTAGAGGAGTTGGATGGGGTGGGAGGTGAGAAGGAGGTTCAAGAGGGAGGGGATGTGTGTATACCTATGGCTGATTCATGTTGATGTATGGCAGAAACCAACACAATATTGTAAAGCAATTATCCTCCAATTAAAAGTAAATACGCTTTTTAAAAAAGAGAACCATCACAAAAGATGATTCCTGTCTTCCTCAGGTGTTTTGGGGTGTGGATCTGAGCCCCAGGGGTGCTGAAGCACCATCTGCCAGCCTGAGAATCAAGCCACCCAGTGGAGGAGAGCTGAGAGATTCTTAAGAGAAAATAAGTTGGTCTTCTTAGGACCAGAGCTGATTACTGCCCTGACAATGAGCTAGTCCTTTATTTGGGGTAATTCCTATATTTTTGAAGGTACTTTAAGATAGGCTTCCTAGTATGTGCATCCAAACCTGATTTTTCCCACTTGCAAAATGGAGATATCATGAGGCTAAAAGAAATGAAAGACAAATGCTTTCACTAAAAAAAAAAAACAAAACCCTTGCTTTTCGACATAGGGGTAATTAAATCTACTTGAACCACACCAAAATTTGGGACAGCTAACCTGATATGCAGATAAAAGTATTACCAAGCAGGTCTGGTCCAACATATCCAGAACCAGCAATAGTTACATTAAAAGGCTGAACAGATGACTGCTTTGGGGGTGCAGTGTTGGGACTGCCTGAACAAGATGTGCTGGGATCTAGGGCCCAGGCTGGTGGAACCATAAGCTGGAGATTTTTGAGCTGTGGCAAGGGACACCAAGAGAGGTCACATAAAACTGGTCTTTGAAATGAGCATCAAGTGGCCCCAAGATGTCCATCACTTTTGGCCAGTGTCTGAAATGCCATATGAGCCTTTTGATTTAAGGCTGAGAGGAGAAACGTGATGAAGATTTACAGTCACTAGCATCACACCATGAATTGAGGTCTTAGGCCTGCCTGAGATCTGTGTGCAACATTTGTACAGAATAAAGGAACATGCCATGGAGGTGAAGGGACAAAGAAAGAGGTCCAGGAATCTGGAGGGCACGGAAGACTAACTTGGCTGCATCACACTTTCGCAGATGACATAAAAACTTGAATGATCTACAGTTTTGCCAATGGCAGGTTTATTTACAATGTTTATGAAGCACATAAATAGACTTGCTATAATGACAGGCACTATACTGAGGGCTTTGCATTTACTTATTTAATCCCTTCAGCAATCCCATGAAATAGGTATTCTTATCATCCTTATTTTACAGACTAGGAAACTGTAAAATAAGGCACAGAGATATAAGAAACTAGCCCAAGGTCACATAGCTAGTAACCAAAGCACAGAGAGTTTAAGTGACTTGCCCATGGTCACACAGCTGATAAGTGGTAGAGTCAGGATTTGAATACAGCCTTTGCTGCCAGGGCCCATGCTCCTAACCACCATGCCTGCTGCCTATGCTATCATATTTCAGTTTCTTTGCAGACTTGCTGCTAAATGTTCCCTGGTAGCGATGTTCCTTTCTGCATGACTATTCAGACTAGGATCTTAGTGAAGCTGGAGCAGATTTAAGTACATGTGGTAGCTGTGGGTGATTTTTCTATCAGGCCTGGCCCTCAATCCTGGGACACTGGGTCACCACAAAATCTAGTTATTCTGTCTTCAACCAGCCTGATGAATAGCCATAACTTTGGGCCTGTTAGAAATGCAGCCAATCACAAGGGACTCAGGCCAACCATTTCCCTCTTCGCCCAAGCTTCCTGATCATTCCAGGCCTCTGCCCATTACACGCCCTCCTTCTTAAATACTATCATCAGTGCTGGGGTCGTTAGGGAGAAAACCAATGAAGAGGAAATGATTATAAAAGTTACATCTGCTGTTCGGGCAGCTGTTCTCTTTCCTCATTAGGACAATCAATCATTTTTCACCATCATTTTTGTAACTGGGAAAAGGCTTCATTTATTCTAAGATCTAAGGAGCGGGAATGAGGGAGTTAAATCCCACAGGTCTTTAGCTGATGGGATTTTTTTTAAAATATTCTGTCCTCGCCAATGACCTAATTAAGCTTTACAGAGAATGATAAACTCTTAGCTCCTCTGTCTCATTTCCATCTGTGCTTTTGCAGAAAAGGCACTCCATGCCCCTATCAGTCCATGCCTTCTCTTTCAGCTTTCTCTTCAGTCTCATCTTTGCAGATTAAGCTCAGCTTTCTCTGACTTCTGTGAGGGCTTCTTAGAAATGTATTTTCATCACTAAAACCTCATAGCCAAGTCACAGATTGTCATGGAGGCATTAAGTCATATATCCATGGAATCAGAACTGTATGGGAAGAAATTCACCACTTGTAAAGATGATGAGTCACAACTATGGGGGCAGACTACCCAGGTTCAAATAGTGACTTTGCCCCTTACTAGCTATTTGAGCTTGGGCACATTACCATGCCTCTTGGTGCCTTGGTGTCCTCATCTGTAAAATAGAGAAAAGTATGTACATATGCCCTAGGGTTGTTGTGGGGATAAGTTAAATAATAGTATATATAAAGCACTTAAAACAGTGCCTGTCATACAGTACATGAAATTTTAAGTGTATCTATTATTATTGTTGCTGCTGTTGCTATTGTTATTATCTAGTTCACCTGTCCATGATGCTTATATACCCTCTTAAACATCTTCCTCTTAAAACCCCTGAAATCTGATCAGCCCAACCATCTGCCTTCTCCATGCCTGTGTCCTGACTGTTGAGAGCTTTGGGGAAAATCCAACAATTGTTTGGACTGCCAATTCATGTTCTCTGGATACTCCATCAGTGTGCCCCCATGCATCAGCCAGGATCCAGGCAGAAAGACAAAGCACTGTTATTTCAGTAGAGGTAAACCAGGGACAGGAGGTGAAACTGATGAAACAGACACTGAAGAACTTGAAAGGTAGACAGGGGACACTAGATAACACAAGAATTAGTGGCCTCCTGGGGATGTGAAGGAACAAAGGGAAGAGGTTGAAGTTATCAGAACCTAGAAACCTAGAGAAGGGACCCTATGGGGCTGCGACCCAGATCCTCATAGAGGTGATAACACCCATCTACGAGGGGACATAGGCTGATTATGAGAGTGTTGAGAAAAATGCAAACTGGATGGGAATCAGTTAGTGCTAGCATGATGCTCACAGCAACAGGAAACAGACATTAAACTCACAGGAAGCAAACGGGAAGGAACAGCCACCTGGCCTGCCTACCATAGCCACACTGATCTTTCCAAAAAGCAAATGTGGCCAGGTCACAAACCTTCTTAAAGCTGTGGCTTTCACTGCATCCCCAGTAGAGTGTGGAGTATAGTTTGTTGTACAGACCTCCTAGAGCTGGTCCTGGTCTGCTCACTGGCATTGTCTTTTCCCCTGCTCCAAACCATCTCCCTGACCACATTCATGCCAACCATGTTGAAGTCACTGCATTCTTCCAATACTCTATGCCTTTGTTCTGGCCTGGAAAGCTCTTCTCTATGAAGTCTTTGTTGATCACCCAAACTAGGAATGGCTAGCCTTCCTGTGTACCCTCCCTGTAAATGCAATGTACTTCCTTTAGCAGATGCATCTGCGGCTCTGACCACATCTCCTTGGAAGAGATGTTTACTAGGACAGGGAAGACACAGAAGGATGCTTACTATGAACACCTGTGACTCTATATTGGCCCACAAGAGCACATTTGGCCAGGTGTGCAGGAGGAGTGCCAGGGCGTTAATCCCACTCTGGGAAGCCCCCAAACACTGATGAAGAGGGATCTGATGGTTAACTGCCCCAGCTGAGTGGCCCCTTGATTGGAAGAATGAGGCACCTTTACATCAGCTTCTAGAGTTCCCCAGGGAGAAAGAACCCTAGTTGCCTATGGTAGTAACTAGCTTAAAAATGCACCCTTAGTTAGATTTCTTCTGTTTCCTGCCTCAATTCTGAAATCTTTTCTACCAGTGTTCCCTGGCATCACTTCCCAAATAAATTACTTACATTTAAATCCTTGTTCCACAGGCCTACTTTGGGAGAAACCCAAATTAAGATACTTCTCTCACAGCCCATTACATAGTGCTGTGCTTCAGTTTAAAGCTCCCTATTGTATCCTCCAGTCATAATACAGTGCCAGGAGGACATAATATGTCCTCCATCCGCTCCTTATGAGTAAGGGGAGAGATCTGAAAAACAAAGTAGTGGCTCTTATAAACATGATGTGTGATGAGCAGGTGTCATTGAAGAAGGATGGCAAGGGGCTTTGAGATTAGAATTCACATTTTTGGAGGTAGGGCTACTTGGGGAGCCAAAGAAAGGGCATAGAATTGCTACTTTTAATTCCTCTGTTTCTTCAGAGGAGATGGAAATAGCAGTAACAGAATCATTCATACACACACACACACACACACAGAAATGTGAAAGACAGGAATTTTGCCCCTTTCACCATGCCCCATAGGTCTGGCTCCCACAGCAGCTGTCACCTCTAATTCTAACAATTATATATCCCTTTATGCTACTCTAAGAAATGCCATGCCCAAATCATATCACTATGGCAGCCCTTTCACTCTGAGAAGCTCAGAAAGCAGGCAGTTCTAACATTGTCTGGCATGGCTGATGTCCGGCTTAAAGGCCATCTGCTCCCTCTCTAATCAGGACCAGCCATGTTGGGAATACTCCCTCCAACTTAATCCTTCCTGTGAATGAGACTGATCATAAATAAGAGCCCTGTCATAATGCCCAAGAGTGTCCCAATTCTCTTATAACTGCCAGCATTAGAAATAAAATCTCCATCCTCAATTTAAAAATAAATAATTTTTTAAAAAAGAAAAGAAATAAAACCTCCACAGTCAAATAAAATACCACAGTCATTTCAGCTTTTTGTGCAGGAGGGCTTCTGTGCAGGCCAGGGACTGGGTTCTATTATGCAAGTTATTCTGACCTCGTCCAGCCAAGCTCCACATCAAAATTTTTCACTATTTGCCCTCCTGCCTGGACAATCAAAGCATTTCATGGTTCTTTCCAATAATATAACTACTAAAGAAGATTTTAAATTATACTTGTTTTATTATCTAACTTTTTTGAGCACCTACAATGTATCAGTACCACTTACAAAGCACTGCACAAAGTACTTTACACACAGCAGCTCTTTCAATCCTCAAAACAACTCAGTAAGAAAGGTAAGTGGATTAGCTTCATGTCACAGCAGGGGAAGTAGAGAGTATGCCTGACTGGCTTAAACACAGGCTTTCCAACTCTCAAGCCTGTGCACTTTACCATAGTATTATTCTGTCATTATTTCAAACTTCATACAGTAGAATTTTAACACTGAAGGGGACCACAGAGATTAACTAGCATCCAACCCCCTTCCGAGATGCTACTCTTTGATAATTTAACACATGGTCTTGGCAATCAGACAGACCCGAGGAGGAGTTCCAGACTTGTCACTTAACTAGCTGTGTGATCACAGACAAGACATTTACTCTCTTTAAGCTTTTAGTCTCCCCATCTGTAAAACGGGGCTAACAGGCACCTCCTGAGAACAGGATTGCTGTGAGGAAGAAAGGAGGTTCTGTATGAAAAGGACTTCGCTTGTTGTCTAGCAAGTCTCTCTTAAATATTAGCTAACATTAATGTAGTACTAACTACATTCAGTTCAGTTGCTCAGTCGTCTCCAACTCTTTGCAACCCCATGAACTGCAGCACGCCAGGCCTCCCTGTCCATCACCAACTCCTGGAGCCTACCCAAACTCATGTCCATTGAGTTGGTGACACCATCCAACCATCTCATCCTCTGTCGTCCCCTTCTCCTCCTGCCCTCAATCTTTCCCAGCATCAGGGTCTTTTCCAATGAGTCAGCTCTTCGCATCAGGTGGCCAAAGTATTGGAGTTTCAGCTTCAACATCAGTCCTTCCAATGAACACTCAGGACTGATCTTCTTTAGGATGGACTGGTTGGATCTCCTTGCAGTCCAAGGGACTCTCAAGAGTCTTCTCCAACACCACACTTCAAAAGCATCAATTCTTCGGCACTCAGCCTTCTTCACAGTCCAGCTCTCACATCCATACATGACCACTAGAAAAACCACAGCCTTGACTAGACTTTATCAACAAAGTAATGTCTCTGCTTTTTACTATGCTGTCTAGGTTGGTCATAACTTTTCTTCCAAGGAGTAAGCGTCTTTCAATTTCATGGCTGCAGTCACCATCTGCAGTGATTTTGGAGCCCAAAAAAATAAAGTCTGACACTGTTTCCCCATCTATTTCCCATGAAGTGACGGGATCAGATCTTTGTTTTCTGAATGTTGAGCTTTAAGCCAACTTTTTCACTCTCCTCTTTCACTTTCATCAAGAGGCTTTTTAGTTCCTCTTCACTTTCTGCCATAAGGGTGGTGTCATCTGCATATCTGACGTTATTGATATTTCTCCCGACAATCTTGATTCTAGCTTGTGCTTCTTCCAGCCCAGCGTTTCTCGTGATGTAATCTGCATAGAAGTTAAATAAGCAGGGTGACAATATACAGCCTTGACGTACTCCTTTTCCTATTTGGAACCAGTCTGTTGTTCCATGTCCAGTTCTAACTGTTGCTTCCTGACCTGCATATAGGTTTCTCAAGAGGCAGGTTAGGTGGTCTGGTATTCCCATCTCTTTCAGAATTTTCCACAGTTTATTGTGATGCACACAGTCAAAGGCTTTGGCATAGTCAATAAATCTAGGTATTCTTTTAAGTACTCGTCACATATCAAATTCATCTTAATTCCCACAATTACTTCAGAAAGTAGCAGCTATAATAATCCCCACTTTACAGATGGATTAACTGAGGCATGTGTCAGCCACCAAACCACAGATCTAGGAAGTTCGAAAGAATACCAAGTAGGATAAATGCCCAAAAAACTTCGCCTAGGCTTATCATATTCAAGCTGCAGAAAGTCAAAGATTGGGAACTCATGTACACCCGTGGTGGATTCATGTCAATGTATGGCAAAACCAATACAGTATTGTAAAGCAAAATAAAGTAAAAATTAAAATTAAAAAAAATAAAATTAAAATTAAAAAAAATTAAAAAGAAAAAAATTCTTAAAAGAGGACAGAGGGAAAAATTATCTTACTAATACAGAAGCAAAGATAAGAATTACATCTGATTCCTCATAAACCATGCAAGCAAGAAGAGAGTGGACTGAAATATTTAAAGTGTTAAGAGAAAAAACCCACCAAACTAGAACTCCATAACCTTTGAAATTATCCTTCAAAAGTGAGGAGAAATAAAGATTTTCTAGAATAAAAATTGAGGGAATCTGTTGCCAGAATATCTGCCTTGCAAGAATGTTACAAGAAGTTCTTCAGAATGAAGGAAAGTGATATAGGTCAGAAACTTGGATCTACATGCAGAAAGAATAAGAGAATGAATTTAAAACAAAAAGTAAAAATTCTTGTTTTTCTTATGCTTAATTGCTTTACCAGATAACAATTTGTTCAAAATAATAATAGAAACAATGTATTCAATTATGTATGCTTACCAGATGCCATGATCTTCCTTTCCTGAATGTTGAGCTTTAAGCCAACTTTTTCACTCTCCTCTTTCACTTTCATCAAGAGGCTTTTTAGTTCCTCTTCACTTCCTGCCATAAAGGTGGTGTCATCTGCATATCTGACGTTACTGATATCTCTCCTGGCAATCTTGATTCCAGATTGTGCTTCATCCAGTCCAGCGTTTCTCATGATGTACTCTGCATAGAAGTTAAATAAGCAGGGTGACAATATACAGCCTTGACGTACTCCTTTCCTATTCGGAACCAGTCTGTTGTTCCATGTCCAGTTCTAACTGCTGCTTCCTGACCTGCATATAGGTTTCTCAAGAAGCAGGTCAGGTGGTCTGGGATTCCCATCTCTTTCAGAATTTTCCACAGTTTATTGTGATCCACACAGTCAAAAGCTTTGGCATAGTCAACAAAGCAGAAATAGATGTTTTTCTGGAACTCTCTTGCTTTTTCCATGATCCAGCAGATGTTGGCAATTTGATCTCTGGTTCCTCTGCCTTTTCTAAAACCAGCTTGAACATCAGGAAGTTCACGGTTTACATATTGCTGAAGATGGCTTGGAGAATTTTGAGCATTACTTCACTAGCATGTGAGATGAATGCAATTATGCAGTAGTTTGAGCATTCTTTGGCATTGCCTTTCTTTGGGATTGGAATGAAAACTGACCTTTTCCAGTCCTGTGGCCACTGCTGAGTTTTCCAAATTTGCTTGCATATTGAGGGCAGCACTTTCACAGCATCATCTTTCAGGATTTGAAAGAACTCAACTGGAATTCCATCACTTCCACTAGCTTTGTTTGTAGTGATGCTTTCTAAGGCCCACTTGACTTCACATTCCAGGATGTCTGGCTCTAGGTGAGTGATCACACGATCGTGATTATCTTGGCCATGAAGATCTTTTTTGTACAGTTCTGTCGATTCTTGCCACCTTTTCTTAATATCTTCGGCTTCTGTTAGGTCCAGACCATTTCTGTCCTTTATTGTGCACATCTTTGCATGAAATGTTCCCTTGGTATCTCTAATTTTCTAGAAGAGATCTCTAGTCTTTCCCATTCTGTTGTTTTCCTCTATTTCTTTGCATTGATCACTGAGGAAGTTTTCTTATCTCTTCTTGCTATTCTTTGGAACTCTGCATTCAGATGCTTATATCTTTCCTTTTCTGCTTTGCTTTTCACTTCTCTTCTTTTCACAGCTATTTGTAAGGCCTCCCCAGACAGCCATTTTGCTTTTTTGCATTTCTTTTCCATGGGGATGTTCTTCTTCCCTGTCTCCTGTACAGTGTCATGAACCTCCATCCATAGTTCATCAGGCTCTCTATCTATCAGATCTAGGCCCTTAAATCTATTTCTCACTTACACTGTATAATCATAAGGGATTTGATTTAGGTCATACCTGAATGGTCTAGTGGTTTTCCCTACTTTCTTCAATTTAAGTCTGAATTTGGCAATAAGGAGCTCATGATCTGAGCCACAGTCAGCTCCCGGTCTTGTTTTTGCTGACTGTATAGAGCTTCTCCATCTTTGGCTGCAAAGAATATAATCAGTCTGATTTCAGTGTTGACCATCTGGTGATGTCCATGTGTTGAGTCTTCTCTTGTGTTGTTGGAAGAGGGTGTTTGCTATGACCTGTGTGTTCTCTTGGCAAAACTCTATTAGCCTTTGCCCTGCTTCATTCCATACTCCAAGGCCAAATTTGCCTGTTACTCCAGGTGTTTCCCATCACTTCATGGGAAATAGATGGGGAAACAGTGGAAACAGTGTCAGACTTTATTTTGGGGGGCTCCAAAATCACTGCAGATGGTGACTGCAGCCATGAAATTAAAAGACGCTTACTCCTTGGAAGAAAAGTTATGACCAACCTAGATAGTATATTGAAAAGCAGAGACATTACTTGGCCAACAAAGGTCCATCTAGTCAAGGCTATGGTTTTTCCAGTGGCCATGTATGGATGTGAGAGTTGGACTGTGAAGAAAGCTGAGCGCCGAAGAATTGATGCTTTTGAACTGTGGTGTTGGAGAAGACTCTTGAGAGTCCCTTAGACTGCAAGGAGATCCAACCAGTCCATTCTAAAGGAGATTAGCCCTTGGTGTTCCTTGGAAAGTATGATGCTGAAGCTGAAACTCCAGTACTTTGGCCACCTCATGCGAAGAGTTGACTCATTGGAAAAGACTCTGATGCTGGGAGGGATTGGGGGCAGGAGAAGGGGATGACAGAGGATGAGATGGCAGGATGGCATCATTGACCGGATGGTCATGAGTTTGAGTGAACTCCGGGAGTTGGTGATGGACAGGGAGGCCTGGCGTGCTGTGATTCATGGGGTCACAAAGAGTCAGACACGACTGAGTGACTGAACTGAACTGAACTGAATATATATATATATATATATATATATACACTTATATATACATGAAATGAATAACAGTAATAATACAAGGGATGGGAGAAAGGAATTAGGAATATTTTGTTGTTATGAAGTATCTGTGCTACCCATGAAGTGCTATAGTGTTACTTGAAAGTGGACTCATGTTTGCTATAACTATATATTGCAAACTCTAGGCAACCACTAAAAATGTAAATAAGTATAATTGATATGCTAAAGATAAGAGAAAATGGAATCATACAATGTGCTCATTTAAAACCACAAAAGGCAGAATAAGTGTGAAAGAAAAACTGAAAAAAAAAGAATAAGGGTAATAAATAGAAAACAATAACAAATATGGTATAGTCATTCAACTATATCAATAATCACATTTAAACATCAATGTTCTAAATACACCAATTAAAAGAAAAAGACTCTCAGAGTGAGTCAAAAAAACAAGATAACTATATGTCTACAAGTAACTTACTTTAAATATAATGATGCATATAGAAAAGTAAATGGATGGAGAAAGATATACGATGCTACCTAACACTAAGAATCAAAACAAAACTGTAGTAGCTAAATTAGTTTTCAACAGAACAGACTTCAGAGCAAGAAAAGTCATCAGAGATAAAGAGGGGCATAAAGTAATGTTAAAGGGTTAGTTCTCCAAGAACACATAATATGTATGTTTTGGAAGCAGCCAAAATGTTTTTTAGAAAGTGAATGGATAAATAAATGATGCTACTCAGTGGTAAAAATCCGCCTGCCAATGCAGGAGATGCAGAAAACGGGGGTTTGATCCCTGGATCAGGAAGATCTCTTGGAGGAAGAAATGGCAACCCACTCCAGTGTTCTTGCCTAGAAAATCCCATGGACAGAGGAGCCTGGAGGGCTACAGTCCATGTGGTCACAAAGAGTCAGACATGACTTAGCAATGGAGCACAGAGGCATGTCCAGACAATGGAGTATTTGTTATTCAATGCTAAAAAAAAGAATGAGCTATCAAGCCATGAAAAGACACGAAGGAAACTTAATGAATATTACTAAGTGAAAGAAAACAATGTAAAAAGGCTACATACTGTATGATTTCACCTCTATGTCATTCTCAAAAAGGCAAAAGTATGTACACAGTAAAAAGATCAGTGGTTGCCAGGCATTGCTGGAGAGAGAGGAAATGAATAGCCAGGACACAGAGGATTTTTAGAGCACTGAAAGTATTCTATATGATATTACAGTGGTAGATGTGTGTTATTATACATTTGTCCAAACTCACTGAATGTATAACATCAAAAGTACTTTCCACTCAGTTTTTCTGTGAAACTAAAACTTCCCTCAAAAAATAAGTTTATTAATTTTGCAAAAAGTAAAACAGAACATTCTGCAATGAGCAATATAGTTCAAGCTTCAGCTAGATGTAAAAACAAAAACAAACAAACAAAAAACCCTAGACAAAGAAGTGTTACAGGTAACAAGAGCAAAGCCAGAAATTTGAACCTGGAAATCTCTCTGGAGTGAGTGCATTTGCCCACTATATCACTCTGCCACTTAATTGTTGATTACTATTATTTTGCAAATGGGAAAATGGGGGCTCAGAGCGATGAGCCACTTGCCAAGTTCCTACATTCAGTGAGAGACAGTATAAGATTCCAGGTTTCCTGAACCCCTGAATCCCAGTTCCTCCTCCGCTCTCACACTGTCTTTACATTTCTCCATGTCTTCCTCATCACAATATCTGGGAGGATGCATGTGTATTGTCCTGAAAAGGGGAAAATTTTTGTTTCAAGTATAACATATAATACTGAAAACCTTTAAAAAAAAAAACAAACCATCTCCTCTTCACTAATGCAAATAGTCCGTGAGTAAGTGGTGAGTCCAATCTGCGTCAGGACTCCAGCAGTTTTAGCATGCTTGGGTTTGGCACCAATTTGCATAGTTTCATGAGACACATAGGATAAGTACAACATAGACCAGAATGGAATGTAAGTAGATATATATCTTAGAAATGGCTGGTAGAAGGAGTTTTGTTGGTTTTTTTTTTTTGTTGTTTAGATTTTTAAAAAAAGACATTGAGAGGCACTAGAAAAGAGGAGACTTTTTAATTCTTTCAAAGTTAGTCCAGCTGAAAGAGGTATGCTTTGGTATAACTCCCTGACCCATTTTTTTTCTCCTGATAAGAGACAAAGAGCCAAGATAGCCAGATGTGAGGGACAGTCTATCTGTAGAAGGCCCTTATTTGATTAGACACTACTTTCATTTTATACCAGTTCATATTTCCAAGAGCATCGCTTTGCTTCATTTTATATCCCAACTTCTATTTTCTTCCACAAAACCCAAGGCTCAGTATTTTCGAGTTAATACCACACTGCACCAGAATGCATGATTATGTGCAGTCTAATTTCCTTTAGGTCATGTTCATATTGAGATATTTTATACATATTGAGAACAGAGCCATCTTTGCTTTGAATTTTTAAGCTGTGAGTTTGCTCTGCTCTAAGATAAATTAGACATTATTCCTAAGGCTTAGTATGCTCTGGTGAACTACCCTAAGGCCTGGGAGTTTCAAACAAATGTCTTCTCCTTTCAGGAAACTAAGCTGAGTCTCAAAGAACGTCCCTAGCTATTATGATTTCTTATTATTTCCTTTCATTAAGAAATCTCATAGTTTAGCATGATCCAATGCTTCAGTCACAATTGGCTGAGTGATATTTGCTTAAATAACAGTCATTCCCAGATGGCTGTTTCTAGCTTCAGGTCAAAAGATAATGAAACTAGAGAGTGATCAGGGTTCAGAAATCATTGCCATGTTGCTGGGTGTGTAAGCATAATGCAAGTCTATCAGGTCCTCTGCTTCACGGCAAACCTGAGAAGGAGAAGAGAAGTTGGAGGGAGGCTTTTTCTTTTTTACTTTGAGTTTTTTGTCTTTTTAGTTTTTGTTTTCTTTGCTTGTTTGTTTGGAAAGTTATAGAGGGAAGAAGAGCTTCTGGTTGCTCAGGGTGAGGGCCTCAGAAAAGTGAAAAAGGAGTTGTGTGTGTGTGTGCGCATTGTTTATATGTGAGTAATGGGATGTCACATACAACAATCATAATAGATATCCCATTTCCAATAACCAGTCCAGGGAAGAATGTCCAAGGTGATAGAACTTCTCATGTATAATCAACCCTGTGGTAGTTTTATTTTCTGGGAAGTTATAAGCATCTTAAGGAGCCTGGCAAAAAATTAGACTTGGATGCAAATGGTACTTTCATTTAACTTCATCCTAATATATTTCTATTAGAGGCTTCCCAGGTGGTGAGAGTTGTAAAGAACCCACCTGCCAATGCAGGAGACGTAAGAAACCAGCTTCAATCCCTGAGTTGGGAAGATCCCCTGGAGGAGGCATAGCAACCCACTCCAGTATCTTTGCCTGGAGAATCCCATGGACAGAGGAACCTGGCGGTTGTAAAGAGCTGGACACAACTGAAGTGACTTAGCATGCACACATACATACTTCTATCAAGACATTCAAATTATGAAATGTCAAAGGTCCATTTACAATCTCTATTTTTACCTCATGTGAAAAAATACATTATCCCATTAAATATACTTGGTATATTCTGAAATCAACTATGAAGAGTCCTACCAAAGAAGGAACAACTTTCTTTCACTCTAAAAATTAACATTCAAAGATAGGTAAGCCAAGCAATGATCCCCTTCCTATATATGCTGATTTATAGTTTACAAGCCATTTTCACACAGATAATCTTTGATTGCTACAATAACTCAATGAAAAAGGGCAGATATTATTTGTGTCATTTTACAGTTGAGGAAACTAGAACCCAGAGAATATGGGAGAGACTGGCCAGTTATTTACCAAGCTGTGTTCCTTTGAAGTTAGTCATGAACATGTGACTCCTGTCCAGTAGAATGTGGGAAGTTATGTGTACCATTTCACAGCCTGACCCATAAAACCCTCCAATATACAAGCTTCTAATCTTTTTCCTCAATGACTAGATGAATGAAGACTATTACAAGGACTTAGAGGACAGCAAAGCTACAATATGGAAGAAGTCCAAGTCACCACTTGGAGACTCAAGAGAATTGTCCAGGAAAGTCAATCAACCAGGCATATGTATTGGATTGTTGTCTGAGTGAGAAATAAGTTTGTTATTGTAAGTGATTGGAATTTGGGGGTAGTTTGTTACAGCAGTACCCTACATTAATACAGAGAACTTCAACGATTTTACCCAATGCTATACAAAGAGTTTTTAAAAAGAAAGTGAGAGATAAAGAGAGAGTGGGCACACACACCAAAGTGTTTAGTTTAATATTCACTTGTTTATCATTACCAATGATATGTAAGGCACCGTGTTTGTAATCCAGTAATTGAAGGATTGAAAAGTATGACAGGTAAGTCATATGGAAGCTCTTTATGTCTCTCCCCTCTCTGATGGTGGTCTCTTTTTGTTTCTTCCATGTAATCTTCTTGTAGTTCCTTTCTCCAGCATCGAAGCAACAACCAAATATAGTGACAGATACTAGGCTTTACTGACCTGAGAGGACTCATATCTGAAAATTACCTCTCCAGTGTTCCCTTCCTTCCTGACAATACAACCAAGAATTAATAAAGCATATATTCTCTCCTGTGCAAGTGTTAGTTGCTCAGTTGGGTCCAACTTTTTGTGACCCCATGGACTGTAGGCCACCAGGTTCCTCTGACCATGGGATTTCCCAGGCAAGAATACTGGAGTGGGTTGCCATTCCCTTCTCCAGGGGGTCTTCCCAACCTAGGGATTGAACTTGGGTCTCCTGCATTGCAGGCAGATTCTTTACCTGTTCAGAGCTACCAGAGAAGCCCACTCTCTCCTACTGACACAATCTCAAATAGACTTCCTTTAGAAGGAACCTAATAAATGAAGATTCCAGTACATGGAGAAAACAAACAGTGATTGAAGTTCCATTAGGTATGGTCCTAAATTATGTCAGAGAGTCAGAGGCCAACTACCAAGACAAGCAGAAGAAGTGAATCCTTTAGGTGAGAGACACTAGTGAGAGGAAGGTTCTATTAGGCTGTCGAGACACAAGCAGTTGTTCAGGACCTTGGAGAGCTACTGGTGAGCACCACTGCTCTGAGATTATTTATTCTGAGACCCAATCACATAGTTTTGCCCTTCCTTCTGAACCTCTAGTTGATAAGGATCAACTATGAATCCTTTCTATGAATCGTAGTCTTTACAGAATAAGAGATTCATTCTCATTTTTTCCGAGAAGTGTCCAGTAGGTAGTTTGGAGCTGTTTTATCTAGCCACATGAGATGTTCACACCTCAGAAAATCTAGAAGAGTACATAATCAAGAGACTTCATCCTCTTTATGTTCTAGAAGCTCTCTCCCTCTCTTCTAGGTGAAAGGCTAGTGCTTAGCGGGACCTGAGCGCCAAACTTTTCACCCAACTGAAACTTTATTGCCAAATGAACCACATCATTAACTCTATAACCCCCAAGAGTAATATCACCAAAATGATGGGCCCCCTTCTTTCAGAAGGCATGTTCTCAAGCAACTTAATATTCTATGAAAAAGAGATTATATAGAAAAATAAATTTGAGAAACCCTCAATAAAAATTCTAAATACTTTAAGGGTTTTCAAATATATATTTTTTTCTCTCTCTTTATAAAATAGAATGTGATGAACATCTTCAGACACATGTTCTCGTCCCCTCTTTGGATTAGTTTTTCCTCTGGAGATATGTTCCCCAAAGTAAAATCCGTGACTTAAAACAATATTATCACTTGATAGATATGGCCAAATTCAATTGGAATTGCATAATTTTACTTCCATCAGCAGTATATGAAAGTATCAGTTTTTCTAGTATCAAATTAGTTATTTGCTTTGTATTCTTCAATTACTAGTACCTAGAACTGTGTCTAGCCATAATACTATACTCAATAACTATTTCCCATATACTTCTTTATTTAGCATAGATCCTCATTTGGAATTGCTAGTCTTTTTCTTCTTTATTATTAGGATATCATTTTTAAAAATTTTCCTAAGATATTAAACCTGTTTTTCATATTTGTTAAAAAATATTTCCCCTGTGTTTTTTAGTTTCTTATATACTAAGCTTTAAATTTTTACATAGCCAGAAATTGTCCGTTATAATTGTGATGGCCTTCATTTTAAAGCTTATAAAATTAATAGAGAATGCCAGAGACCACATAAAGTTCAATGTTTTTCCTTATGAATTAATTTTATATGTATATATATATATATATACACACACACATATATATATATATATATATGTGAAAGTGCTGCACTCAATATGCCAGCAAATTTGGAAAACTCAGCAGTGGCCACAGGACTGGAAAAGGTCAGTGTTCATTCCAATCCCAAAGAAAGGCAATGCCAAAGAATGCTCAAACTACTGCACAATTGCGCTCAGCTCACACACTAGTAAAGTAATGCTCAAAATTCTCCAAGCCAGGCTTCAGCAATACATGAACCGTGAACTTCCAGATGTTCTAGCTGGTTTTAGAAAAGGCAAAGGAACCAGAAATCAAATTGCCAACATCTGCTGGATCATGGAAAAAGCAAGAGAGTTCCAGAAAAACATCTACTTCTGCTTTATTGACTATGCCAAAGCCTTTTGGATCACAATAAACTGTGGAAAATTCTGAAAGAGATGGGAATTCCAGACCACCTGGCCTGCCTCTTGAGAAACCTATATGCAGGTCAGGAAGCAACAGTTAGAACCAGACATGGAACAACAGACTGGTTCCAAATAGGAAAAGGAGTATGTCAAGGCTGTATACTGTCACCCTGCTTATTTAACTTCTATGCAGAGTACATCATGAGAAACGCTGGACTGGAAGAAACACAAGCTGGAATCAGGATTGCTGGGAGAAATATCAATAACCTCAGATATGCAGATGACACCACCCTTATGGCAGAAAGTGAAGAAGAACTAAAAAGCCTCTTGATGAAGGTGAAAGGAGAGTGAAAAAGCTGGCTTAAAGCTCAAAATTCAAAAAACGAAGATCATGGTATCCAGTCCCATCACTTCATGGCAAATAGATGGGGAAACAATGGAAACAGTGTCAGACTTTATTTTGGGGGGCTCCAAAATCACTGCAGATGGGGACTGTAGCCATGAAATTAAAAGACGCTTACTCCTTGGAAGGAAAGTTATGACCAACCTAGATAGCATATTCCAGAGAAGCCAATGGCACCCCACTCCAGTACTCTTGCCTGGAAAATCCCATGGACGGAGGAGCCTGGAAGGCTGCAGTCCATGGGGTCGCTGAGGGTCAGACACGACTGAGCGACTTCACTTTCACTTTTCACTTTCATGCATTGGAGAAGGAAATGGCAACCCACTCCAGTGTTCTTGCCTGGAGAATCCCAGGGACGGGGGAGCCTGGTGGGCTGCCGTCTATGGGGTCGCACAGAGTTGGACATGACTGAAGTGACTTAGCAGCAGCAGCAGCAGATAGCATATTCAAAAGCAGAGACATTACTTTGCCAACAAAGGTCCATCTAGTCAAGGCTATGGTTTTTCCTGTGGTCATGTATGGATGTGAGAGTTGGACTGTGAAGAAGGCTGAGCGCCGAAGAATTGATGCTTTTGAACTGTGGTGTTGGAGAAGACTCTGGAGAGTCCCTTGGACTGCAAGGAGATCCAACCAGTCCATTCTGAAGGAGATTGGTCCTGGCTGTTCTTTGGAAGGATTGATGCTAAAGCTGAAACTCCAGTACTTTGGCCACCTCATGGGAAGGGTTGACTCATTGAAAAAGACTCTGATGCTGGGGGCAGGAAGAGAAGGGGACGACAGAGGATGAGATGGCTGGATGGCATCACCAACTGACATGAGTTTGAGTGAACTCCGGGAGTTGGTGATGGACAGGGAGGCCTGGTGTGCTACAATTCATGGGGTTGCAAAGAGTTAGACATGACTGAGTGACTGAACTGAACTGAACTGATATATATATATATATACACATATATATATGTATATATATATAAAATTGTGGTGTGATGCATGAGTCTAAAGTGATTTTTCTCTAAATCAGTAACCGATGTGTGCTCAGTAGCTTTAGTCATGTCAGACTCTATGCGATCCTATGGACTATAGCCTGCTAGGCTCCTCTGTCCATGGGATTCTCCAAGGCAAGAATACTGGAGTGGGTTGCCATGACCTCCTCCAGGGGATCTTCCCGACCCGGGATTGAACTTGTGGTGTCTCCTGCATCTTCCACATCACAGGTGGCTTCTTTACTGCTGAGCCACCCAGGGAAGCCCAGTAACAGATATCCCAATGCAATTTCTAGTCAAGTTCTCTTCTTCCATGGTGTCTTTTGACTTTTACCAGTGGCTCTTGGTAACACATGTGGGATGAAACAAGAGGGTGAATTTCAAACTTCATTAGGGAAAATAATATGAGATAAAATAGAATTATCTAACACTTCAATGTGTGGGTTTAATCACCTTGCTCTCAAAGGGTTAATGATCTTGTTGTCAAAGGTCAAACTTTTGTTTACTCCATTTATGTATCTGACTATAACAATCTAGTGGCGGTAAGGTGTTTTAAAGTGAGTATTGACATTTCACTTATGCTACAGATTCAGGTGTGTAGTGTAACTGTGGTTTATTTCTTAAAAGCCTAACATATTATTCTTCACAAACCCCAATCGCACTTATTTTCAATGCCTGGGGTCTTCTCAAGGTTAGAACTTAGATGATGGAAATGGGTTGATCTTACAGAGATGTCCTTATATTCTCTCATGCTGTGTTCACTGCTGGCTGTAAAAAGTCAATGTTGCCAGCCGATGAGCTTGTAATGTGCTTCTGGTTTTGTGTTTTTGGCTCAGTCAGTGTTCCAGGAGAACACTGGCCCTCTTTATGTGGCTGTTTCAATCTCCTCTCTAGAAATTCTTCTGAGTCCCTGTCACAACCTCCTCTTTGCCTTCTGCAAACAGAGCTCACTCTTTATCCTCTACTCTAGATCACTGCGCCCTGTGATGTCCAGTCTCATTTAGGCGTCTGGGCTCCAACATAAGATCCACACCACAAGGGAACTTAGATTGACTCAGGCATACTAACCAAGTCCTCACTGCAGAGGATACTCTTGCTGCTCCGCAGTGATACCTGTTACAAACTAATTCACCCCTCCCTCCAGATGTTGTGAGCTGCCTGCTAAGAGCTTACAAAGTCCTCTTCTTTGGAAAATTTCCCCAGCTGAGCAAGAGCCACATCTGTTTAGGAAGCTATGCCCACTTCCCACCTTTGTGGTACAGCCCACAGTCAATGACTAAATGCCACATAGGTATGTACTTCTGGCCTCCTTATCTCAAGGGGAAACAGTTCTGTGGTGCAGTTCATGCTATAGTACTCCCTGTGGGTTCAGGCTGAAGCTAAGAACACATACTTGCCTAGCACCTTCCCCTGCCCTATCACCTTTCCCACATTTCCTTTCTCCTAGGAGCATTCCTCCAATAAACAGCATGCACTGGAATCCCTGTCTCAAGCTCTGCTTTGAGTGAACATGACCTAAAATACTATGTCTGACCATGCCTCTCTTTATTAGGCTGAGACATCCCATGATAGCAAAAGGTCTCTGTCCAGAAGACTCCTCTGAAACTTTTAAGCAGTAAATGAGGCAAAAGTTCATTGGCCTCAGTTTTCCCCAAATGTGTCTGTCAAAACCACCCTCATCCTTTTCCTCAAGACTTGCCTATACGAGTTTTTAATACACCAGTTTTGTCAGTTGCAGAAGTTTGCAAATATCTTCTCACCCTGTGATTTACCTTTTCACTCTTACAGAGTTCTCTAATAAACAGTGCTTAAAGTTAATATCTAATTTATCAATAATGCCTCTTTCCTACGGTTAGGTATCTTCTGTATCTCGTTTATGCGATTCTTCCCTACTCCCCAACCTCATGAAGATACCTTATATTGTCTTTTAGGGACTTTTTCATTTTTCATGTTTAGGCTTTTAGTACACCTGTAATAGATGTGGGGATATAGCATGAGATAGAAGTTTAATTTAATCACAGTTACACATTGTCACCTAGAGCCTGACATCCTGGACTCTGAGGTCAAGTGGGCCTTAGGAAGCATCACTACAAACAAAGCTAGTGGAGGTGATAGAATTCCAGCTGAGCTATTTCGAATCCTAAAAAGTGATGCTTTGAAAGTGCTGCACTCAATATGCCAGCAGATTTGTAAAAGTCAACAGTGGCCACAGGACTGGAAAGGATCAGTTTTCCTTCCAATCCCAAAGACAATGCCAAAGAATGTTCAAACTACCGCACACACTCATCTCACACACTAGCAAAGCAATGCTCAAATTCTCGAAGCCAGGCTTCAACAGTATGTGACCATGAACTTCCAGATGTTCAAGCTGGATTTAGAAAAGACAGAGGAACCAGAGATCAAGTTGCCAACATCCACTGGATCATAGAAAAAGCAAGAGAATTCCAGAAAAACATCTACTTCTGCTTCACTGACTACGTCAAAGCTGTTGACTGTGTGAATCACAACAAACTGTGGGAAAATCTTCAAGAAATGGGACTATCAGACCACCTTACCTGCCTCCTGAGAAATCTGTACACAGGTCAAGAAGCAACAGATAGAACCAGAAATGGAACAATGGAATGGTTCCAAATTGGGAAAGGAGTACGTCAAGGCTGTATACTGTTACCCTGCTTATTTAACTTATATGCAGAGTACATCATGAGAAATGCTGGGCTGGAGGAAGCACAAGCTGGAATCAAGATTGCCGGGAGAAATATCAATAACCCCAGATATGCAGATGACACCACCCTCATGGCAAAAAGTGAAGAGGAACTAAAAAGCCTCTTGATGAAAGTGAAACAGAAGAGTGAAAAAGCTGGCTTAAAACTCAACATTCAAAAAACGAAAATCATGGCATCTGGTCCCATCACTTCACGGCAAATAGATGGGGAAACAATGGAAACAGTGACAGACTTTATTTTGGGGGGCTCCAAAATCACTGCAGATGGTGACTGCAGCCATGAAATTAAAAGACGCTTGCTCCCTGGAAGAAAAGCTATGATCAACCAGACAGAATAGTAAAAAGCAGAGACATTACTTTGCCAACAAAGTCCATCTAGTCAAAGCTATAGTTTTTCCAGTAGTCATGTATAGATATGAGAGTTGGACCATAAAGCAAGTTGAGTGCCAAAGACTTGATGCTTTTGAACTGGGGTGTTGGAGAAGACTCTTGAGAGTCCCTTGGGCTGCAAGGAGATCCAACCAGTCCATCCTAAAGGAAATCAGTCTTGAATATTCATTGGAAGGACTGATGCTGAAGCTGAAGCTCCAATACACTGACCACTTGTTATGAAGAACTGACTCACTGGAAAAGACACTGATACTGGAAAAGATTGAAGGCAGGAGAAGGGGACGACAGAGGATAATATGGTTGGATGGCATCACTGACTCGATGGATATGAGTTTGAGCAAGCTCCAGGCATTGGTGATGGACAGGGAAGCCTGGTGTGCTTCAGTCCATGGGGTCGCAAAGAGACAGACACGACTTAGAGAATGAACTGAACACATTGTCCGGGCTTCCCAGGTGGCGCTAGTGGTAAAGAAATCCACTTGCCAAGGCTGGAGAAACAAGAGATGAGGATTCGATCTCTGGGTTGCAAAGATCCCTTGAAGTAGAAAATGGCAACCCGCTTCAGTATACTTGCCTGGAAAATTCCATGGACAGAGTAGGCTGGCGAGCTACACCCCATGAAATTGCAAACAGTCAGACACAACTGAGCTACTGAGCATACACACATGCACCCATTGTCTCAGTACTATTCATTCTAAGGACTGACAATTCTCTTCTAGAGTGCAACATACACCATACATTAACCTGAACTGTGGATATGTTTCTGGATTATTCATTCTACTCCATTGGTCTATTTTTCTATCCCTGAAAAATGATATACTGTCTTGATTACTATAGATTTATAATAGCCTTCTTATCCAATGGATCAAGTTCTCCCTTATTCTTCTGCTTCAAAGGGTAATGGTTATCTTGGCCTTTTGGATTTCCATAGGAATTTTAAAATCAGTTTGTCAATATCCACCAAAAAATATTCATTGGAATTGCATTAAATTTAGAAATGAATTTGGGGAGAATGGGCATCTTTTGTGTTAATATTTACTATTGTATATCTTCCCATTCTTATACTCTTTTAATGTCTGAGAATAAGGTTTTATCATTTTTTTTCTGTAGAATCTTGCACATCCTTTATTAGATGTGTTTCTTGGTATTTTATATCAATTTCTTTTCAGTTTGTTGCTGTTATAGAGAAATATATTGGATTTTGGACTATTGAGCATTTACATCCAGGGTCTGTGCTAAAATTCTCGTATTAATTCAAATAGTTTATCTGCTAAATCATTTGGATTTTCTATGAACATAATCATATATATATATAATGTCAGTTTTCTGGTTTTTTCTTTACAATTCTTATGCCTTTTTCTTGTTTTGTGTACTAGCCAGAACACTCTGAACAATGTGGAATTACAGTGGTTATCAGGGCATCCTTCTCTTATTCCTGATCTCCAAGGGAAAGTTTTCAACATTTTACCATTTAGTATGTTCGCAGTAGGGCTTCCCCGGTAGCTCAGATGGTAAAGAATCTGCCTGTAATGCAGGAGACCTGGGTTCGACTCCTGGGTTGGGAAGAACCTCTGGAGGAGAGCACAGCAACCCACTCCAGTATTCTTGCCTGGAGAATCCCTTGGACAGAGGAGCCTGGCAGGACGCAGTCCATGGAGTCGCAAAGAGTTGGACATGACTGAGTGACTAAGCACAGCACAGCATGTTCACAGTAAGTCTTTTAGAAATTAAGGATGTTCCCATCTTCTCTGACTTTGCTAAGAGTTTCTACCATTAAAGGATGTTTAATATTATCAAATGAATTTCTACAGCTATTGAAATGATCACATTCCCCCCCCCCTTTATTCTATTAATGTGATATATTAAACTGCTGGATTTTCTAATTTTAACTCAACTTTACATTCCTGAGTCAATTTCTATTTGGTCATGATTTATCATGTTCCATGAACATTCTAACTACACATCTCTTGGTGTATTGTGCACACATTTCTTTCTATGCTACATATATAAGAGCTGGAGAAGGAAATGGCAACCCACTCCAGTATTCTTGCCTAGAAAATCCTGTTGATGGAGGAGCTGGTAGGCTACAGTCCATGGGGTCGCAAAGAGTCATACACAACTGGGCGACTTTGTTATTCTCATTATATGTAAGAGTGGAACTGCTGTGTCATACAGTGTGGAATGGAGAAGGCGATAGCACCCCACTCCAGTACTCTTGCCTGGAAAATCCCATGGATGGAGGAGCCTAGTAGGCTACAGTCCATGGGGTCATGAAGAGTCAGACACGACTGAGTGACTTCACTTTCACTTTTCACTTTCCTGCATTGGAGAAGGAAATGGCAACCCACTCCAGCGTTCTTGCCTGGAGAATCCCAGGGACGGCAGAGCCTGGTGGGCTGCCGTCTATTGGTCGCACAGAGTTGGACACGACTGAAGCGGCTTAGCAGCAGCAGCAGCAGAGTGTGAAAGTTGCTTTCAAGGAAAAAGTATGACTTTAGGTGCATTTAGTTAAGGCTTTAGCAGGACCTGTACAGGGAAAACACTCAGCAAGCAATTAAAAACATGGAACTGGAGTTTGAGTAAAAGACAGATGTGGATTTGGAAGGCATAAGGTTTATATTTGAAGCCAGTGGAATGGAATGCTCTGTGTAGGGCAGGATCACAGAAGAGAGAAAAGGACTCCGGATGAACAGGTGGAAAACACCTGTAGCTAGGGGGCAGGAGGACAAAGAGTCAGTAGAAAGAGGCATGACTTCAGATGGGTGGGAGGAAAACCGAGAGTATCAAGCTTTGAACACTATGGAGAAAAATGAGGTCCTTAGATTTGGTGACTAAAAAGCATTCACACTATTTTCTCCATTGCTATAGTTGCTGCTACAGCTACTGCTATGCTTCTTTGTTCATTTGCTTTTAATATTAACGAAGTTCTTTAGTACTTTTGGAGTCATGCCAATTTGCAGGACTGTTATCACCCTGGCAGCTGCTAAGAACATTCTCTACCATCCCACAGAAATACTCCGGACAGGGTACTTAATGAGCACTTACTAATTATAGGCCTATCAGTCAAAATTATGACCTCCAAAATAGAAGGCTTTGGAAAGTCAGCTGAAGGTGCATGTGTCGCGGGACAAAGCTGTCACACAAATGGAGAGAGAAAGAAAAAAATAGGTTCCCTTTAAAAACTATTAATTTTACAGAATTGGGTAGCTGAGGCTTGGGGACTTGATATACCTAACTTTCCTTCATGCTACCTGTTACAACTCCTGTCACTATTTAAGGGTCCTTTCAAAGGCTACTGGAGAAAAATCACGAGGAAAGAGAAAGGGGAAGAAAAGGGAGAGTCAGCCAAATTATGTGGATAGAAATGCCAAAGAAAGTTTGGGAAGATTTCAGTAATTTGTGCTTGTATCCTCTGTGCATGGATTAAAGCAACACACTATACGTCATTAGGTACACAGCAACAACCCTCAAATGTGCCATGAATGTTCTTCCTTAAGATAAATGTTTATAATATTTTCACTCTATTCCACGATAAGGAAAGACAATTAACCTTGCAGAAAACATCTCATTAGTAACAAAAGGTCAAAAGGCAATTCAAAATGGGAGTAAGAAATGAATGACAAAAATATAACTAGAGTGGATAACTTTCAAACCAGAAGAAAACAAAAAAGAAAAAATAAAGAGGAACAAAACAAGAAAGCAAAAATTAAACCCAAATACAGCAGTAATCTATGGTTTTTAATCACTATCTTTAATAGATAAGTAAATCTATTTCTATTAATATTTGGTAGGTGAAAAACAAAAACTAGATATGGGCTATTTATAGGAGGCACATCTAAAACACAGTGACATACGTAAGATAAAAGAATTAGAAAATATATGTATATCAGACAAATAACAACAAAAAATCTATCTAGCAAAATTAATATCTGGCAAAACAGAACTTAAAGGAGAAAGACAGAAAGAATAAAGCAGAACCTAACTAGAAAAGAACAAGGAAGCTGTAATAATTTTGAACCTGTATCACTGAATAATGTAATTTCAAAATACGGAGTCACATTTTTATAACAGATTCACCATCATTAAAGATTTCTAGTTAACTTCTCTAAAAAAGTTATCAATAAGGTAGGCAAGAAATATATATACATTAAAAACAGTAAAGATTAAATCCACACTAAAAACACAGCCTGATCTAGTATCTATACAAAGAATATTACACTCAATGAATAGAGAATACACACTCATTTTGAAATCAAATGTAACAGTTACAAAAATTGATTACAAAGAGACAATAATATTAACCTTGCATTCCTAGTGGTAAGAGATCTGCTAATACTATTGGCTCTGTTGTTTTTTTAATTTTTTATTTGCATTTATTTGGCTGTGCAGGGTCTTAGTTGTAGGATCTTTGATCTTCATTGCAGCATGTGGGATCTTTAGTTGTAGCACATGAACTCTTAGTTGCAGCATGTGGGATCTAGTTCCCCTACCAGGGATTGAACCCAGATCACTGCATTGGAAGCATGGAGTCTTAGCCACTAGACCACCAGCGAAGTCCCTATTGGTTCTCTTTAGTTCAGAGACTGAGACAGTCTGAGCTTCATGTGGCCAAGTCAGGAACAGCTGGTCAATGGTCCCAAAGTACATGTCAGATTCCAAGACGGCTTTCTGATGAATCAGGAAACATGAAATAAACGAAATCACTTCAAACTCAATATTTCGGGATTCAGAAGCAAAACCACTTAAAACACAGTAAAACAAGAAAAAATCTGTGAGTTTTATTTTCCAGTTTGCTGTTCTTCCTTGGTTCATTTTTCTATCCATTGCAAACAATCAAATCATTTCAACTTCCATCTTCCATTTCTGTTGTATTTTCACAGATATTATTACTTGATCCTTACATTAAATCTGTGAGGTTGAAAAAGTATTATTATTCTTAGCTACTAAACTCAAGTAAATGAAACCATCCTCCTGCCCATCACCAGAAAAAAAAAAAATCTTTAATAATAGAAGTGCCAGATCTTGTTGAAAAATATTGGCATATCATTCTGGATATCCAATAGCATATTTGTAGCACCCACACATATCCCTAACCCACTAACATAAAACCCATTTTTGCCACCAGGGCTTTATGAAAGTGCTAGAAAATTAAGGCTCCCTCAACCCTCACAGTCCTCAACCCAGAACTGACGGGATCTGTCTACGAAATGCTTCAGCTTCCTCACCCTCAGGTAGGAGAACTCTGAGTTTCTAATACCACCTCCCAGAGATCCTCAGTAGGCTTAAGCTCCAGTAGCACCTGATATTAGCTGCTTCCCATGCATGTCTCATTTCCTCACCCCACTCCAGTGTTTCCTTCACCTCTCAGTTAAATGATTTGCACTTGAATCCTTGTCTTGAGATCTATGTCTACAGGAACTCAAACTAAGACAATCTTTCACACTTTAAAAAAAAATTGCATCATGTTTTGCACAATTTGTACTTACTGCTTTTTATTGCTGTTGTTGCACTGGGTCTTTGTTGCATCAGGCTTTCTGCAGTTGCAGTGCAAGGGCTTCTCATTGTGGTGCTCAGGCTTCTCTAGTTGTCGTATGCAGACTTACTTGCCCTGTGGCATGTGGGATCTTAGTTACTCGACCAGGGATCAAATCCACGTCCATTGCATTGGAAAGTGGATTCTTCTTTTTATAATAATTTTATTTATTTATTTAAATTTTTGGCTGGACTGGGTCTCCATTGTTGCAAAGGATTTTCTCTAGTTGCAGCAAGAGGGGACTGCTCTCTAGTTGCAATGTGTAGGCTTATCACTGTGGTGGCTTCTCTTGTTGCAGAGCATGAGCTCTAGAGCATGTAGGCTCAGTAGTTGTGGTTCCCAAGCTCTAGAGCACAAGCTCAGTAGTTGTGGCGAACGGGCTTAGTTGCTCTGCAGCAGGTGGGACCTTTCCAGATCAGGGATTGAACCTGTGTCTCCTGCATTGCCAGGTGGATCCTTAACCACTAGACCACCAGGGAAGTCCCTGTACTTACTGCTTAATGTCAGAAATAATTAAGTCATTAACATTTCATTTTGATCTTCTGAAATATAGGGAATTTATTGTAAAATATAACCAATGAACACAGTATTTAGTAAGCACCCTCAGCATGCACAGCTGGGTACTAATGGTGCTATTTACAATATGACACCATAGAATAAGGGCTATACTAGGCTACTGCAGAGGGAGAAAGCACTAAAGAAGAGCAGACTATTTAAGGTTGGAATTTAGTAAGGACATGGGGCCAGGAAGGGTTAGCAATTCTTCATATTATGGTTGTCACAAGTGATTTATCTATGTCTGCTCTAAAAAGTTGCATAGGTCAACTCTCCAAAGGTATCCTGAGACTGCAGTGGGGTTTCCAGGCGGCAACTGCAACATTCAACACTGTCACTTTCAGTGGGGACTGGTCTTTCTCTGGAGACCTTTCATGAAAGCAGTGACTGTCTGGGCAAACCTGCCCACTCTTGTATCCATGTTTTAAAAGGCCAAATCCAAAAAATTAAATAAATAAATAAAAGGCCAAATCCATTCTAAAGTAAATAAGGCTTTTTTCCCCAGGAAGAATAACTTTGAATTCTCTGCAACATGTGGGCTCTGCTTTTGGAATTATTGTTTTTGTCCTCCAGGGGGATAATATTATACCCTTGTCTGAATAAATGAAGCTCATATTAAAAACTGTGGCAATGAGGGAAACAAGAAAATCAGAAGGAAACAAGTGCTTAAAATAACCAGGAAAGAACCTCCCTTGTTCTTTCTTGTTCTCGTTCCAGAAAGTGGCCAGTGCATGCAGACAAGGCAAAGTGTTCTTGCTCAGTTATGATCAGAATGGATAGGCTCAGCCGAGTCAGATACCAGTTATACTTAGCATCACAAACTTTTTCTTTTTCTTTTTTATTGTTTTCAAACTTCACATGGCATATCTGGAAGTCAAGCACTGTCTTGCCTTGGGTAGAGACTAGAGAGGAATTGTAGACCAATAGCTTTCAAGGAGCAAATTCCTTTTCATGTAGACTATGTCTTACTTGAATCTTCAATATATAAAGCAGATTTAAAAGTGGTATTTGTCTAAATGTATTTTATAAATTCTAAGTGCTGCCCAGATAAGCAGCACTCAAGGTTTACCAAAAAAGAAAGAAAGAGGAAAAAGAAAACATAAAACCTACAACTGTGTGTCATATGATACTGACATAATGAGAACTATTACAAGTTCTTTTATTTGGGGATGCTGACATATAACTGAGCACAGCACACATGAATGGGGGCAGTACTTTACATGAGGACCAACCTATAAGCTTAAATTACTGGGGGGAAAAAAACCACCACCAGCAAAACAAACACATGACAAAGCTGTAAACTTCCAAAATAATAACACATTTACAAGAATATGACTCCAGTAAACAAATGAACATACCAGAAAGAAAAACTGCATAGAGGATGCTGTGGTGAGCCACCCAGACCTCCCCTTCAGGACAGACATGCCCATCCCCCAGGTGCAGTGTTTGAGGCTGACAGCTGTCAGCTGAGGCTCCATCTGGGAACTGCTCTCAGGCAAAGAGAGCCACCTCACCCAAAGTCACACACCCAATGGCAGGCAGCTCACACCCAATGACTGGCGGGTGAGGAGGCATAAAGCCTTCATCCCCATGCTTCAAACAAGACAACAGGGAAGGGCCATCCCAGCCACAGAGCTCCATGAGTTGAACTGAGGCCTTAGCTGTGACTGACTCCTCCTCCTGATGAATCCTGTTGCATTCATTCCCCCACAAAAGCACTCCACCACTACCTTCTGCAGGGAAACACCTGCCTCAGTGTCCCAGACAGTTGAAGGAACAACATATACCCATGTAGCCTACACCTGGATCTAAGAAGCACTCTCCTTTTTCTATGTTGTAACACTTTCTCTCCATATACATGTAACATATATGTGTCTTATACACACACACACACACAGAGTTGTTGTTTTATGGATGTGAGAGTTGGACCATAAATAAGGCTGAGCACTGAAGAATTGAGGCTTTTGAACTGTGATGTTGGAGAAGACTCTTGAGAGTCCCTTGGACTGAAAGGAGATCCAACCAGTCCATCCTAAAGGAAATCAACCCTGAATATTCATTGCAACGACTGATGCTGAAGCTAAAGCTCCAATACTCTGGCTACCTGATGTGAAGAGCCAACTCACTGAAAAAGACCCTGATGCTGGGAAAGACTGAGGGCAGGAGAAGGGGGCAGCAGAGGACGAGATGGTTAGATGGCATCACTGACTCAATGGACATGAATCTGAGCAAAACTACGGGAGACAGTGAAGGACAGGGAAGCCTGGCGTGCTGCATTCCATGGGGTCACAAAGAGTCAGACACGACTTAGCGACCAAACAACAACATATATATATAGGGCTTCCCTGGTGGCTCAGTCAGTAAAGAATCTGCCTGCAATGCAGGAGATCTGAGTTTGGTCCCTCAGTGAATACACACAACTTCCCCTAATTTTCACTTTGAAAATCATCAAATCTACAGAAGGACTAACACCACAAATAATCATATACTCCCACTGAGATTCAGTAATTATTAGCATACTTTCTTTTTCCCTATCTTTTCTTTTTGCTATACAATTTGAAAGTAGGATTGAAGACATAATCTCACTTGTCTCCTAAATACTTATGCAGGCACTACTCAAAAATAAATGCAATCAACACCACCACAATGCTATCATCACATCTAAGAAAATGAACAATAATTCCATTAATGAGAGGTTAAAGTTTTTAATGCTGCTTTCAATGATACTCTAATCAAACATTTGTGAAATCCCTGGGGTTTCTTAGAATAAAGTTTGAAAGCTATTTTTCTAGAGTAATAATCTAGAAAGCACAGGCCCATCTGAGAAAAAACAGTCAGTCTTTAATATAAGAATAACAAAGCTTGACTCCCTCTGCCACCCCTCAATAGACCCAAATAGTATTCAATAATGGCCTTGTGTATCATACTCATCACACATTAGAATACTTGCCTGCATACACAGATGCATGCTAAAGTCTATGAATTAATTACTGTGCTTTAGTGACTGACAAGCTGGTAAATGTGCCTATGTGAACACTTCTGTTCTTAAGCCCACAGTTTGTAAATTTGGTGACAACTTTACTTAGTATTTTTAAGCACTGGCTTCCCCAATGGTAAAGAATCCACCTACAATGCAAGAGATGAGGATTCGATCCCTCAGTCAGGAAGATCCCTTGGAGAAGGAAATGGCCACCCACTCCAGTATTCTTGCCTGAAAAATCCCACAGACAACGGAGCCTGGCAGGCTAGTCCAAAGGGTAGCAAAGAGTTGGACACAACTGAGCACACTGAGCACATTCTTAGGCAGACTAAAATGGTGTTAAAACTATAATTACTCTTGGAGCCCAGTAAGTAAGCACAGATATAAGCACAGGATACTACATTGCCAGGCACTGCAATAACATATCAATATGTTACATCTTCCATAAATAGGCACCATTCATCACTTAAGCAAACCAATTAATTTGAAAATGCAAGCGTTAATAGAGAAAAGTGATATCCACTAAAATGAATATTTTATTTCAGTAACATCACTTTAAAGAAAGTGACTTACCTAGAAATTCACTTAAGTGGTGCCATTAAAAACCTGAAGTATCAACATTCTTGAGAAATGAATATGATAGCAATGCAAATATATTAGTGCCTCCTCAGGCTGGGCTTGAATGGGCCTGTCTAAGTCAGATATCTCAATTAAGCAGGGCCTTTACCTGGCCATCTGGGCTTCCCTCATAGCTCAGTTGGTAAAGAATCCACCTGCAATGCAGACCTGGGTTCAATTCCTGGGTTGGGAAGATCTGCTAGAGAAAGGATAGGCTATCCACTCCACTGTTCTTGGGCTTCCCTTGTGGCTCAGCTGGTAAAGAATTCACCTGCGGTGTGGGAGACCTGGGTTCGATCCCTGGGTTGGGAAGATCCCCTGGAGTAGGGAAAGGCTATCCACTTCAGTATTCTGGCCTATACAGTCCATGGGGTTGCAAAGAGCCAGACATGACTGAGTGACCTCCACCTTCACTTTTATCTGGCCATTTAGGGATAAGGATAACATATTGGTCCTTTAATATATGTGTTATTAATGGTCCTGGTAATATATATGTTCCTTTTTCTTTATGTGTCTGTCTGTCTCCCCCCACCCCCCGACCCGACCCATTCCCACATCACTCTTTCTGTGTTTGAGACGGGGAAAGAGGAGAAACCTATCATTGACTACATCTTGAAGTCTGGCAGTTGGCATTTCCTTTAAACAGACATCTAAAATAGCTTTTGTTTCTGGATGGAAGGAAAGTTTGGGGAAGAGTGGATACATGTGTATGTATGGCTGAGTCCCTTTGCTGTCCACCTAAAACTATCACAACATTGTTAATCAGGTACACCCCAATATAAAATTTAAAAGTTTAAAAAATAAAATAAAATTGCTTTTGTTTAAAACAACGTGGATTTCAAGGACTAAAAAGAAAGTATTTCAAGGATCAAAAGACAGGTGGAATGTAACAACAAGGAAGTTCATTCTACTAAACACAACCCACTGTGGTACAGTCCCTGCTTCCCAAATCTGATCTGGATGCCAAAGGCCATTGCTGATGGAGTCACTTGTGACTCTGATTGAAGGGAAGCTAGTGCTGTCCTTGGAGCCAGAGGAAAAATCATTCCCCTTCCCATGGACTGTCCCTTGAGTCTCTCTAAATTGCAGGGCAAGGGAAAAACCAGTCACCCTGCACTCATCAATGCAGTGACCTAAGCAGAGGAGAGCTAAAGTTACCAGAGCCAGTAGATTTCATTATTTTTCACTTGTGACCTGAATAAGAAACAGATTTTACATGGCAACTCAGTTCCTAAATCAGTATAGATTTCAAACTGAGACAAACATTTTCCAAAATAATACTGCCCTCTGATATTTTCTATTTCATTTTTTAAAAATGCTAGTTCCAACTCATTAAATTGATTTCACCAACACTGATGGGTAATGATCTGCAGTGTGAAAGACACAATACTAGAGGGCCAAAACCCAAACTGTATTTTTGCACTAGACTAGATTCACAAACCATCTCTGGCTCTGTCTTTTAGAGCTGACTAAAATCCCTCTATTTGCCAAGAGAACTTTTTCTGAAAATACATCCAGATGAGACCTCAGGCCTAGCCTGGTCCAACTGCCTAAGTATCCCTTTCAGCACTCTTCTTTTAGATGGTGTATTCCATTTTCTGTGAATATTATGCTATGCTGTTACTCAGTTACGTCCGACTCTTTGTGACCCCATGGACTGCAGCCCGCCAGGCTCCTCTGTCCATGGGGATTCTCCAGGCCAGAGTACTGGAGTGGGTTGCCATGCCCTCCTCCAGGGGATCTTCCCAACCCAGGGATCGAACCCAGGTCTCCTGCACAGCAGGCAGATGCTTTACCATCTGAGCCACCATGGAAGCCCAAATATTCTGTGAATATTACTTGAATTAAAATTAGCCTTTTAAAATTATGCATACACTTACATTGTAAATGATTCAAATCATAAACTATCTCCACACCTATTCTTATCCACTGCCCAGAAGAGCCACAGTAAATATCCAGACAAGTATCTTCCATCTTTTGTGATGCATTCATACATTGCCCATAACCACACATCAATGGTTTTTAATAATCCAAATGGAACTGCATTACATTTACTGTTCTGTGACTTGCTGTTTGAACTTAAGAGACACGTCTTTGTAAGGACAAATTTTAAGTCAGTTTATCTAGATTGACTGCATTTTTTTCAATAGTACTTTGTTGAAGAATAATTTATATACAATAAATGCACATTACTTAAGCACAGCTTGAGGATTTTTCACATGTTTATTCTCATGCGACCACCATCCAGATCAATATATAGAATTTCCATCACCCCAGAAGGATTCGCTCACATCCCTTCAAGTCAATACCACCACCCACTTATATAGCCACTCACGACTCAGACTCCCAACACCAAGCGTTAGTTTTCCTGTTACACTTCACATTCAAGGACTCGCATAGTAACTATTCTTCTGTGTCTGGATTCTTTCATGCAACATAATACCTTTGAGATTCATCCATATTTTTGCATGTATGCTAGTTTTGTTTTTTTGTTTTTGTTTCTGAATGGTATTCCCACCACAACTGGGGTTTTCAGTTTGGGGCTCTCGAAAATGAAGCTACTATGAACATTCTTTTAGAAACTTTTCTGTAGACATGTGGACTCATTTCTCTTGAGAATATGCTTATAACTGTTGGGTCACAGGTAGTGTATGTTTAATTTTATTAGAGACCACCAAATATTTTTCCACAGAGACATTTTATACTCCTACCAGCAGTGTATGGAGTTTCAATTGTCCAAATCCAGGCACTTTGTACTGTCAGTCCTTATATGTTAGTCATTCTGGTGGATGTATGCTGGTATCACCTTACAACTTTAATTTTCAGTTTCCTGATGACCAATGATATTGAACACATTTTCATGTGCTTATGGGACATTTCTATATCTTCTTTCATGAAGTGCCCATTCAAGAATTTTGCCCATTTTAAAACTGGGGTGTTCACTGTTATCAATTTATAGATTTTTTAATATATAATGGATACAAGTCCTCTATCAGACAGACACATGTGAGTATTTTCAACCTAGGTCTTGCTTTTCACTTTAATATCTGCTACATTCTTTTTAACAGATGTGTTTTTTCCCACTCAGTTCAGTTGCTCTGTCATGTCTGACTCTTTGCAACCCCATGGACTGCTGCATGCCAGACCTCCCTGTCCATCACCAACTCCCAGAGCTTGCTCAAACTCATGTCCATCCAACTCAACCATCTCATCCTCTGTGATCTGCTTCTCCTCCTGCCTTCAGTCTTTCCCAGCATCAAGGTCTTTTCTAGTGAGTCAGTTCTTTGCATCAGGTGGTCAAAGTATTGGAGCTTCAGCTTCAGTCCTTCCAATGGATATTCAGGACTGATTTCCTTTAGGATTACAGGTTTGATCTCCTTGCAGTCCAAGGGACTCTCAAGAGTCTTCTCCAACACCACAGTTCGAAAGCATCAATTCTTCGGTGCTCAGCTTGGTTCATGGTCCAACTCTCACATCCATACAAGACTACTGGAAAAACCATAGCTTTGACTAGACAGACTTTTGTCGGCAAAGTAATCTCTCTGCTTTCAAATATGCTATCTAGGTTGGTGGTAGCTTTTCTTTCAAGGAGCAAGCGTCTTTTAATTTCATGGCTGAAGTCACCATCTGCAGTGATTTTGGAGCCCAAGAAAATAAAGTCTGTCACTGTTTCCACTGTTTCCCTATCTATTTGCCATGAAGTGATGGGACTGGACGCCATGATCTTAGTTTTCTGAATGTTGAGTTTCAAGCCAGCTTTTTTACTCTCTCCCACTGTAGTAGTAGTTTCTTAATTTATATTACCATTGTCTATTAATGGATATTTACACCTATAGGGAAAAATTTGTACTTCAGTGGTAAACTGTACATTGTTTAGAGAACATCACTCTTGGTCATCTGATTCTGATTTTCCATTCTGTAAATTGCATATAACTGACAGTAATGCAAAATAATTCTTATCTATAGACATGCAAATAAATTGTCTGTTGAAGATTCAATTGACTTTCCTCCCCAATTATGGGAAAAGCCAATTTTTTCTTCATTTGTGCTTTAATTTTAATAATTCTAATCTATAAATGTGTCTGTTCTTTGGATTGTCCTTTTAAATGGTTGTGACATCTGACAAGTTCTGTCATTAGTAATCAGTTAAATAAAATCTCTAACATGTGTTCCTTTTATATCTGTACAAAAGACATATCTTACCTTTTACATATTGCTTCTAATTTTTTATCCTATTAGAGAAGATGCTGCAACCATTACTGCACATTTACCTTTGTATAGAAGTCTCAAGACTAAGAAGTCCTCATGCTCTCTCACACTCCAAAACAAACCAACTTTCAAGAATGGATTTAACAAGTTCAGCTACATGAAGGCACAGAAGATGAATAGAGAGAAATTGTAACAAGGGTAGAATCTGAAGCACAGTAAGACAAGATGAATGAGGAATGATGTTGTTTATTGGCCACCTACTAATCCCAGACCACCGTGTTAGGTACTGATGACAGTCTTTGCCTTCAAGAAGCTCAGGAATGAGCAGTTTGCTGCTGCTACTGCATGTCCCCTCAGTCGTGTCCAACTCTTTGCAATCCTGTGGACTATAGCCCGCCAGGCTCCTCTGTCCATGGAATTTTCTAGGCAAGAATACTGGAGTGGGTTGCCATTTTCTGTTCTAGGGGATCTTCCTGACCCACAGACTGAACTCACATCTCTTGTGTCTCCTGCATTGGCAAGCAGATTCTTTACCACTGTGACACCTGAGAAGCCCCAATTAATGGTTTACAGAAGTATTAAAAGAAGTAGGAAAGATAGGTCAAAGCCAGTGTCACCAAAGATCAAAGAAACAGACACTGGAGACCTCAGCTTGAAGCACCAAGGTGGAAAATTCTCAAAAGATTACTGGGAAGCTCATGAAGATTATCTGACAATCGCCCCCTCCCACCCTGACCCATCTGCAGCAGTGAAGTCTGTGATTCTCATGAGTTCTTCAGGAAGTTTCTGTCAATCTCAGTCTGCCCGTGTGTCCCATTTGTGGAGAAAAATGGCTTCTTTTCATCTGACTTCAAATTTCATGCCAATTCCTCTCATCAACAAACTCTAAACCAGAATCATACTGAGACAGGGGTTCTGGGAAATGTGGTTCTCAGCTTCTTCTGCAAAGCAGAGATTCTAGAAAGGGGAGATGGTGATGCTGAGTTTAGACCTGGCACATAGCTGGGGTTCACTAAGTGTTGACCATCTCCCCTACCACTCATGAACTAGCAGAGTCACTGAGCAAGTGCTCAACTTCAGAGCATTTGAAAGTACAGGGGACCCTTGAACAACTCAAGTCTGAGCTGTGTGGGTTTACTTATATGTGGATTTTTTTTCCCCAACAGTAAATACTACACAATCCACAGTTGGCTGAATTTGCCAATGTGAAACCTCAGATTCAGAGTAACTGCAAACACAGAGGAGCCAGGTATACAGAAAGAGCTGACTATAAATTATACATGGATTTTTGACTTTGCAGAGGGTCAGAGCCCCTAATCTCCATGTTGTTCAAGGGTCAACTGTACTATTTTTCTTTTAGGATTTCTGTCCATTGATCATCCAGTCTCCCCTTCCCCCTACTTTATTGTGCAGGAGCCAAACAAGGGCTCAGCAGTCATAATCCTAAAAGGCAACCGCTGAATAATTCAGTAGTATTGAAAAATACATGAAAGAATTTACAGATTTGCACTAACAACTCTAGCATAAAAGTGAGACTTGAGGTCTAGTCCTGGCTTTGGCACTAGCAGCTCTGATTTGGGGCAAACCACTGAACCTTCTTATAACCATTTCACTGAAAAATTGAGGTTGTGATATTGAGAAGAGCACATCACCTCTAGGGTTTTCTTCCCAAGAATGCAAAACCTGTCTAATCACAAGAACACATCAGACAAACTCAAATTGAGGGACATTCTACAAAATGACTGATCAGTACTCTTCATTCAAAAGTATCAAAGTCAGGAAAAACAGGGAAATACTGAGAACTGTCACAGGTGGGAGGAGGCTAAGGACACATGAAAATTAAATAAAACATAGGATCTTGGATTGACTTCTGGAAGTGAAAAAGAACTTTAGCAGAAAACCTGGTGAAATACACATGAAGTCTGGAGTTAACAGCACTGTACCAATGTTAATTTCTGAGTTTTGATGACTGTATCACATTTACAGAAGCTGGGTGAAGGGTGTACGGAAACTCTCTGTACTACTTTTGCAACTCTTTTGTAAGTCCAAAATTATCCCAAAATAAAATGTTAAAAATTAAAACCATGCTATTCTATTTACAATAGCTAGAACATGGAAGCAACCTAGATGTCCATCAACAGATGAATGGATAAAGAAGCTGTGATACATACATATATATATATATATATATATATATATATATATATATATAATGGAATATTACTTGGCCATAAAAGGGAACACATTTGAGTCAGTTCTAATGAGGTGGACGAACCTAGAGCCTATTATACAGAATTAAGTAAGTCAGAAAGAGAAAGATAAATATTGTATACAAATGCATATATATGGAATTAGAGAGATGGTACTGATGAATTTATTTGCAGGGCAGCAAAGGAGAAACAGACATAGAGAACAGACATATGGATGGGGAGGGGAGAGGAGGAAAGAGAGGGTGAGATGTATGGATACAGTAACATGGAAACTTACAATACCATATGTAATATAGATAGCCAAAGGGAATTTGCTGTATTACTCAGGGTACTCAAACAGGGGTTCTGTAACAATCTATAGGGGAGGGGTAGGGAGGGAGGTTCAAGAGGGAAGGGACATATGTATACCTATGGCTGATTCATGTTGATACTTGGCAGAAAACAACAAAATTCTGTAAAGCAATTATCTTTCAAATAAAAAAACTTTTAAATAATAAAAAAATTAAAACCATGCTATTTAAACAGTATCAAACCTGAATTCATCATTTTGCATGAAAGAAAAAGTTAAAGTGAAGTCGCTCAGTCGTGTCCAACTCTTTGCCACCGTATGGACTGTAGCCTACTAGACTTCTCTGTCCATGGGATTTTCCAGGCAAGAGTACTGGAGTGGGTTGCCTCTTCCTTCTCCAGGGGATCCTGACCCAGGGATCGAACCCATGTCTCCCGAATTGCAGGCAGACGCTTTACCCTCTGAGCCACTTAAGTAGCTGGTCCTGTGTGGAAGTGTTCCCAAGACTCTTGCCACAGAATCATACCTCTGCCCCTCCCCATCCAGGCAGAAGAGCGGAAAACCAAAACTAACCATATCCTCTAGCTGTGTTCACAGCAAAGAACAATAGAATCCATCCACAAGAAAACTAGTGAAAGCTTGTTCAGCTTCCAAAGTGGGTCAAAGGTTGCCCTGCATCTTATTACCAACTCACTGTAATAGTAAGATCTCCACCTGTCCTCGCCAGGATGGTTTGACCTGCTTCTGACCCAAAAGCCAAAGGACCATACAAGGGCAGAAAAGAGATGGCACTCCATTTCCAGGAAGAACCCCACCTATTCCCAGAAAATCAAAGTACAGGTCTCCTCCTTATTAACCTTGCCGGTTAAAAATCTTGTCTTATTCGTGACCACATCCCCCACCCCCACTTCCCACCCCCACATAGAGAAGTTGACTAGCAAAGTGAGTTCTCACTTTCCCATCCTCTGGCCATTGAATTAAGCTTGCCCTGCTTTGATGTCAGCTTGAGTTTACTTTTTGGCTGCCAGAACCTGAACATAAAAAGAATCTTCACCTCGAGGCAGTGCGGGCCTTGGCCAGGCTAGGGCCCAAGTGGCAGTCTGTTACCTAATTCGGGAACAGAAGTATATGGAAAACGGGATTCCCTGGTGGCTCAGTGGTAAATAATCTGCCTGTCAATGCAGGGGAGAACCGGTCTTTCCTGGATCAGTTTGACCCCCGATCCAGGAAGATACAACACGCCTTGAATAACTAATGCTAAGTTTCCACTCCAGCGCGTGGAGGTTGAAACCCGAGCCTAAGAGCGACGTCATCAAGATGGCGTCACAGGTCGCTCCGACTTCGCTCACCCTCACGGGAACCACCAGTCATTCGTGAAGAGGACACCACTGAGGGGAGCCTAGAACGCAGGGGTGAGGCTGAAGCACCCTCTGCACCGCAGAGCCCCAGACACCGCGTGGAAAGTTCGGGGAAGTGGCTCCACACACCACACTGCCCCTCCCCCATGCCCGCGCAGCCCCTCACTGCCGTCTCCCCGAGTCTCCGAGTCCTCAGGTGGGAAAGGGGCTGGGGGCAGGTGGTGGCAGGAAGCCAGTGACAAAGTGGGTCACTTTGTGGGAGCCCCTATTCCAGTGTCGCCCCACAGGGCTTGCCCACTAGGAGTCAGACTGTGACTCAGAAGGGGCCGAGGGACTGGCAACAAACCAGCACTTGTAGCGGGGCTGAGACCGTACCTGCAGCGCCCGAGCAGTAGTCCCAAGCAGCCCCTGCGCTCAGCTGCAGCCCTGTGACCAGGCCCCTCGGCGGGGCCCTCACACGAGGATTTCTGCCGGCCCCAGAGCCTGACTTGCCCACTCAGGCAAGCGCTGAGGAGAGCGTCTCCTGGCCGGTCTCCCCAGAGGGGCGGACACCTGGACGCTGGGAGGCCAGCCGTGCGGGAGCTGAGAGTGGGTTCGCGGGGCTGAAAACCTCACGAGAACAGCCGGAAGCTCGTGAAGGGGTCCCGTGCTACCGCCCAGGGTGGAGGGGAATTCAGAACCGAACCCTGCCTGGAAAGCCTGGCATTACCCGACCCGGTCCGCGCAGCCTAGTGAGCTAAAACCTAGCCCTGCCCACTGGGGACTCCCGGAGGCGGGGCGGGGCAGGGGTCTTGGCCCAAAGGGGCTGGCGAGATCACCTGAAAGCTGTGAAATCAAAGTAGGGAGTGTTCTACAGAAAAAGTGTTTCTTGCCCACCTGTGTTGGTGTCCTGAGATTTAAACCTGTCACCCACCAATCTTTCAAATTAAGTTTACTGATCATTTGAGATTCCCAATTATTCCATCTCAGAGTGAATGTGCAGGGTTTTTTTAATCATGGTGAAAAAAATTCATTGCAAATTTAACGTGTTAAAATAAATTGGGGTGAAGGAGGGAGTGCCAAGTGCTTTACTTCTACACAAGAGTGAATGTGGTTAGATCGCCACTGTTGCCTAATGTTGCAAAGATATTACTTCACTAGATGTGGATATGGGCTATAAAGAAAAGTAAAAGCCAGAGCTAAACATTGAAGCCTTGCTGACCAAAATTAAAATACTGGCATATATTTAAATAAATATTAAAGTATAATAATATTATGCTTTAGTAACACTTGTTTTACCCAGGAAGGACAAAACACTTGCAGTTTTCAAGATCCCTACAGTTATACCCACAATGGTAAATTATTGTTACTGGATTAAACTATTCTGTTTGCTTATCAAGCAAGAAAGCAAACATTCTAACTGTGCCACATTAATGAACCTGGCTGGAAATGTTATCATTAAATTAAAAATGCTATGCAGAAAGTGTTAGTCGCTCAGTAGTGTCCACTTTGCCACCCTAAAGACTTTAGCCTGCCAGGCTCCTCTGTCCATGAGGTTCTCCAGGCAAAAGTACTGGAGTGGGTTGCTATTTCCTTCTCCAGGGGATCTTCCCAACCCAGGGATCAAACCCAGGCCTCCCACATTGCAGGCAGATTCTTTTACCATCTGAGCCACCAGGGAATAGGTATAGATGACATTAGTAAAAGTTCTATAAAATTACATGAAAAAAAAGCATCTGTATTAAGAAAACAAGTTTATTTATTGTATTTATTTGGAAAACAATACACTAAAGATAAACTTACCAAAAACAAGTCTTATGAACAGGCATTTTAAATGTTTAATATTGGACTAATACAATAACAAAACTGACCTGTGAAATTTTGAACATTGTTGTTCTGGATACAAAAGGTATAATTTAGTTTAAATAAGATCTGAAACACCTTTATGAAACTTATTTTGCTCAATGGGTATGATATTAAAGTTATATATATATGGAAGTGAAGTGAAAGCTACTCAGCTGCTCTTTTTGACCCCATCAACTGTCGCCCACCTGGCTCCTCTATCCATGACGATTTCCCAAGCAAGAACAGATACTAGAGTGGGTTGCTGTTTCCTTCTCCAGTGTGTATATAACTATGACTCAAACTGTGGGGATAATTTTAAACACTTAAAAAAAATGTGCATTCTAATCTGTGCTATCTAATATAGTAGCCACTATCCACATGTGACTATTTAAATTTTAATTTTAATTAGCTAAAATGAGATACAATTTAAAAGGTAATTCCTACATCTAAGTAGCCACATCTCAAGTACTCAAAAGCCACAGGTGGCTACTACCATGTTGGGCAATGTAAAATCATAGAATTTTACCAACATAATGGAAAGTTCTATTGGACAGGGCTGGTCTAGTAACTTACATAAACAAACACCATAATAGAGCTAACTATATAAATCTTGAAAAATTTCTGCAAATATGCAGTTTTTGTTTTTGTAATTCTGCTTCTAATACAGGAAATATTTGAGATACCACAAAATACGAATCAAATTTTAAATCTGCATGTACAATTTGAAATTTAATCTTGCCTAGGGTATAAGTTAACTTTCCTATATTAACTCTATTACTAGTAGTTTATAAAATTATTTGCAAAATAATAGTGAATAGTGAAGCTGAAGACTAATTTAGATGTATTAATCTGAAATTAAGAATCTGTAAGATTTTTTGGTTATATGTAAGCCATACAGCCCTTCTGAAACAGTGTAGCTTAACTCAAGCTCTGTACTGCAGAATCACTTGACATATTGACTGTCAATACCAGCAAGTTACCGTGCTCGGTATTATGGTTTGCCTATCCAAGTATGGCTCTAAGTCACTACTCATACCTGCATCACTAACATTCAGATTACATCTGTCATTAAGAGCTAAACGTACTATTTTTACTCTACATTAAAACAGCAATAATAACAATCTTTAGGAGTTTACTACTATTCTCTTATTGAGAGGTTCTTATTGGAATACTGCCCATCGCTTTACTCATAAGATGAAACATCGCCTATCTTTCCAATGCAATTCTGCCTCCCTTGTGGGCAAAAAAAGAATGTAAGTTATTTCTTTAAGTGTGAATACTGATCTACAATGCTACTACAACAGGCTAATTTTGGAGTTAATAACTTGAGAAACTTACAGGCTGGTACAATAGCAAAAAAGAAAAGGTTGGATGGCTAACATTTAGTCAGCTAAGTCAGTATCTTTTGGCTTGGACTCTGTTGAAGGAGTCGTTGCTGGAGGTGACTGTGATTCATCTGTGGACCTCTCCAGGTGACATCTAAGACTACGAATATAACTATTCATAGCCATCATACACAATTTCCAGTCGTATCCATTTTCCGATAGATCACAAGTCGGGTAGATGTCCTGGAGAAATTCTGGTGGTGAAGTCCCAAAATATGACAATTAATTAGAAATCACTTCTCAGAGAAATGAATTTATTCAACCTTAGTACTATTTCTCTTTCTGTGAAAAGGTCATTAAGACTTTAATTAAAACACATGGACTGTAACTTTTATTAAATTAGCTGAACAATCTTTTCATCTGAAAGGATAATAATATGAAATAGCACCATTCTTCAATCACACACACACACACAAACCCAATATCCCATCATCTTGCTATATAACCAGGATGGAAACCCTCTGCTCTCTTCAGTACCCAATATAAACTTTCCTTATTCTTAAATTTATCAAACACACATCTAGCATGTTATTCATTGTATCACAGAAATATGCTATTAATAGTAAGACTCTAATACACCAGAGGCTGCAGTGTCTTTCATAATTTTAGAGGCAAGAAGCTATGACTGCTAAATTCTTTGCCACTGCTTGGTTTATCTCAGACAAAAGAAATAAGAGTCTTTAGATCTTGCAAGTAAATGAAAACTTCTGTCACAAAAGGTGACAGGGCAACATACCTCAAGGAGTACTCTTAGAGAAAGTGGGAGGACAAAGGGAGAGGTGGGGAAGACAGGTGTTAACAAGAAGAACAGAGCTGCTCTTAGATACTTTCTTAGGTAATTTCCTAAGTACCTTTGAGCTCTTAGAAAAGGATCTGGCAATCACACTACAGGCCAGCATTACTTGGCTACATTAATGTCATCTGCTTTTCGATAGGATTAATAGGCTGGAAAAAGGGTAAACTATCTTGTCAGTAATTTTTATATTGATTACATGTTGAAGTGATGATATTTAATATATTCTGGTCAAATAAAATAGATTTTTAAAATTTAAATAACAGGCTGGGAAATCAGGACAATGCCATAAACACAGTGTATGTCCAAATTTTTTAGCACGTCATGTGACAAAGTAAAAGACCTTTCATATTCAAAGGGCTAACAGATCAGTGGTAGCCTGGAAGGAGGCTTTAGTGGTATGACACTGGATTCAGTATCAAGTTCTATCCTGCTGCACATTTTTATTAACAAAAAAGAAGTTATGGAAAGCAGTCTTGTCCCATCTCCCAAAGACAGCAAAACTGGGACAGATAATAGACTGGAAGACAAACACCTGCAAAGCTTTCAATAGACTGCAACGAGGAACCTAAATTGGTTGGTTGTTTCCCAAAATGTATTCTCTGAAACATTAGTCATAAAAGTTTCTTAGTGGGGAAAGATTTTGGTTGTGCACATAAATGCTTAACTCCAGAGTTAGTCTCCCCTGAAAAATCCCCCAGGAGAGAGATATGGTGAATCAAAGGTGACAGATGCCAGTGGGAATGCCTGCTCTGAAAGATTCGCTGTATTAGAGGACCTAATGTACTTCCTATTGCTATAATTTTCCAGTTCCGTGATATTCAGAAATGGAGGGGAGAGGGGCAGGAGTAAGGGTTGTTTGCTCATTACAAATATACAGCCTATTAACTTTCTCCATATGGACCATTCTCTAAAGAGATCTTAAATGATAACTGAGTTCTCAGAGAGCATCACATCATAGTTTCTTATATCAATATCTTTGGCTTCTGGACATTATTTATCAGTGACTACTAATTTCTGCAAGAGTTCCCTCCAAATTATAAAATCTTAGGATAAAAAGTGAATTGAGAATAGAAGAATAATGAGGTTTACCCATTGCTGATACCAATCAGCAATCAAAACACATTTTTTTAAAGTAGATTATTTCTTCTATAAACACCTTCATTTCCAAACTGGTTACAAACTCTGTTCTTTTTTTTACTGTAAGGTAAGAGGAAATGGGTTTTGATTTTTTGCCTGGTTCAGTGACGTTTAAACTGCAAGTTGTGACCAATTTCTGGGTCGTGAAATCAGTAATAGCAGCACTTTTTTTTTTATTAAAGTTAATAGAATATTCATGTCAATGTATGGCAAAACCAATACCGTATTGTAAAGCAAAATAAAGTAAAAATAAAAATTAAAAAAAGTTAATAGAATAGAAAATATTGAAACATAACTGTTATAGAAAAAGTAAGTTTTGTTTGTGACATTTTTGCTTCAGTTTTTTAAAAAAATCACACACACTGAGTCACAATGTAAAACATATTTCTTACTATGGGTTTCAGTAAAAAAATGTTTGAAAACAACTGGATTAGATGAGAGAGCAAATGCTTACAAAAGGTGCTGTCAGATTTCTTTAGTGTAGTGTGAAACACAAGTGTTCTTCAAATCTGATGGATGTGAAACGTGTGATATGAAGGCAGGAACCAGCCAACTGAGATTAGGCCAGGGCTCAGAACTGTATCTTTGCTGGGTACCAGTGACATAAGTAAGAAATATTCTGTTTACTGCTTGGTCTAAATTTAAGATTTCACAGAGTTGCTGCTGGAAGCTTTATTATTTCATCTGTTTATGTCATAGATAAAGTCTATACTATGCTCATGTGCACAAGGGAAAACTAGCAAATTAACCTGCTGTACTATTGTTAACACTTCTGCAAACTGATAAAGCCCAGCAGCTTCAATTTTGATCCCCAGTAAATGAAGGTGTTTGAGTTTCCATTCATCTGGCAGTCCATACCAGAAGTCACAGTCGATAATGCCTTTCCTGTTCTAATAATGCTGCTCAAGACAGAGCAATTAGCCCTGAGAACCCAAAGGCAAACAGAAACACATTCATGAACCTGCTCCTGTCATACCCTAATGGAATTAGTAAAAGAGCAGCCTCTCTCCTCAAAACTTACACAAACTGAATAAATTTTTCTTTATCCTCTCTAACACACTTTGCTTTTATTTATTCTCACATACTCAACATATAACAAACCTCGAAGAGCATTAATTTTATTGGCGTTCAGGGAGTGCACTCCACACTCCAGATTGCCACGGACACTACTTAGGACTTCCTCTGTGAACAGGTTGCGAATAAGGAATCTGGCTGACAGCTCTGGGCGAGACTTCTCTTTTGCTGTAATCAGAAGTGATTTCGGCATCTGTATATTTCTACTTGGATCGCCAAGATATTCTAGAAGCAAAAGGGAAAGAAGATGTCGATTTTCATGGCAAATGTTACGTTCAAGTTTTTTAAAACGTTGTAATAGAAAAGTTGATTTTGCTAAACTTTCAAGGCTCAAGAATTTGAGAGCTTGCATTTCCCCTTGAGTGTGGATTAGTGGATTTAACATTCATTAGCAGGATACACTCAAGGGGATATGCATTCAGCATGCACAATGCATAAACAGCGATCTTGAAGTCACCTCAGAATCTGCCTATTACACTGTGCTAATGAATTGGAAGATTCAGTATAGTTGTCAGTTTTACCTAAGCTGATGTATCAACGGAATGAAGTTCAAATAAAAATTTCTACAATTAAAAAAAACGAGCAATTGACAGGCTAAAAAAATGAAAGCTTTAACTTTTTAGTGTATCATGAGACAGCATTAGAAATGAGACAGAAATCACTCCTGATATAATGGTACATGCTCTGATTGTTAAGAGGACAATTCAGTACTCTGCTATCTTTTAGGATACAATCAGTTTTAACATTACATTTGGTAACAAATTCTAAGTAATTTAAAATTAATTTTTATTGCATCAAAAATTCTAGGTAGTTTTCATGAATTGTTTTCCTACTTATAAAAAAGGCTTTTTCAAAATTAAGGATCATGATTCTTACTAAAATATTTATAATTTTAAAATGTAGGGTTTTTTATTTGGTATTGTTTATCATTTAAATATCAACAAACTTATCTTAGAATATTGTATTTTAGATAAGTTACTTGAACTTAAAAATAAATTTTAAGCCTGCTTTTATTTCTCAACTCTATAGCCTAATCATCACTGTCTTTCTTCAGTCCATAGTGATTAATCATACTTTAAAATATTATACTGTACATATAACAAAGAATTACTTGTTCAAGAAAATATATTAGACAAACATATGATTCTTACAATAAACATATTTTTCATCTTGGAAATCCATCATTTAAGGGGTAAGAGTAGAAATTGTTGAATCACCCAGATCCAACAATTGGCAAGAGATATTAAATTATTTTAAAAATTCACTCCAAAGACTTAACATCTGTAAGGTTAATCTAGCAATGTTTATCGAGTTCAGAAAAAAAGGTAAATACTATTTAACCTGGTAATTCAAATTCTGAGGACATAATTTAAAAGAATCCAAAATATGTACAATTCTTCCTTTTTGGTGGCATGATTTTCATGATTGATGATTTTCTCTAAAAAGTCTTCAAATGAAAAACAAAAAAATAACAAAGAGAGGGAAGTAGCTAAATAAATTATGTTATATTTACTCAATGAAATGTTATATGCCTGTTAAAATGAAATGATTATGAAGACTGGATATTTTTAAGGAAAAACATATTTCAAAGAAGAGTAATTATATGGAGACCATAAGTCTTTAAAATGTTCATAAGAAAAAAAAGCTGGGAGAAAATTAAAATGTCTACAATAGTTTGTTAAGGTATCTTGATTGTGGAAACTTCTCTTTCCTCCAAAATATATTCCAGTTTTCAATAAAATGGCATAATAGACTACACATAAATTGTGATGGCTGCCTGGCTCGCCATCTGCTTAGCTGCCCTGTCCTCTGATTCTAGCTGAGTCAGGGTCAGAGACCTGTGACCTAAGCTGCCCAAACTGGATTCCCTCTCCTGGGAATCTGAACAATGACAACAGAAAACTAGAACCTAAAAATCATGGAAGCTACAGACACAGAGCCCCAGAGATATCAATGGACCCCAGATGCCATGGTCTCAGGGCTGCTCAGGCTCCTGCCTGTGGCTGTTTGTTCTCTGCTCCTTTTAATCTAGGAACTATTTGCCCAGTGATCTTGTTGTGGTGGTATAATTTGACCAGAGTTTGTTTCCATGGTGTACATACAACCTGATTATAATGGAAAAAATATACTATAAAGATACATTATTTAAATAATTTTGTCTGATCAGATTCATAGGTAATAGTCTACTTAGGGCTGACATGGAGGGCCAGGGAGAGACAGAAAACAGTTTTCCTACCTCAGGTGCCACTAAACTCCAGCATCCTGGGGAAAGGCATGCAAGGTGTGAGTGCACAGTCACCTACAGAACCCACCCTACTTGACACTAACAAAGCAGGCTATGCCTCTAGCACTTAGCTAGCAGTGAGGGCCAGTGTTCTGATGAACGAGATTCATTAATTCATGCAAAAACACTTTATGAAGCATCTACAGTGTGCCTGGCACACAGAGACCAAGACCCCGAACTGCTCCTGGTCCATCCAGCTGTAGCTCCTCTTTTACCTGCAGAGAAAGGTGACTAACCTGAGAGAGTTCACACCAGTCAAAGGAATCAGCTGAGAACCACTTTTCAAAGGAAAAATAATAGACTTAGTTTAATGTTAAAAACTATCAGTCTCAGAACTAGGTCTCTATAGTTCATTAATCACAGATATAAGAGATTTAAGTTATTTAGCTTTCTCATGAAAATTTTCAAACATACATAAAAGTAGACAGAAAAATAAGGGCCCCACAAATGCATCACTGAAATTCAACATTTATCAGCAAGAGAACTTATTTTAACACTCACCTAGTGTTTCATAAGAGACTGCTGCAACATCAGTGGAAGGGTCTTGAATTCCTTCAGGGATAGCGCTGCTGTTCTGGGGAGAATTCCCATGTTCTCTTGTTTCTGAGATAGCTTCTTGCTGAGAAACCTGGGAACTACCTGCATTGTCATCACCATCTCTTTCATCATTCGAATCTCTTTTGCGTTTGGTAGGCCCTCCATTGTTATGAACAGTTTTCTGTTGAAACACAAAATTGTATCTATAAACAAAGTCCCATAGTGGGAAAATATGGACATGCTTCATCATCTACCAGGTTCCTCCAGGGTGATGAGGAAGCAACTGTTTCTAATCAGCTGGGCTGAAGCACAGGAATCCTCTGTGGCATGAAATAAAACTATAGGTGGATTCCTCCTCCAGCTGCCATGACTCGCTGCTTCTTGGGGGACTTTGTTGTTGTTCAGTCACTCAGTCATTGTCTGACTCTTCCTGATCCCACGGACTCCAGCACACCAGGCTTCCCTGTCCTTCACCGTCTCCCAGAGTTTGCTCAAACTCATGTCCATTGAGTCAGTGATGCCATCCAACCATCTCATCCTGCCCTCAATCTTTCCTAACATCAGGGTCTTTCCCAATGAGTCGGCCCTTGGGGCATTTAGTAGCAGTCTAACGAACTAAATGGGCTTCCCTGGTGGCTCAGTAGTAAATAATCCGCCTGCCAATGCCAGAAACGATTGTTCAATCCCTGGGTCAGGAAGATCTCCCAGAGAAGGAAATGGTAACACACTCCAATATTCTTGCCTGGAAAGTCCCACGGACAGAGGCAGCCCAGAGGGCTACAGTCCCTGGGGTTGCAAAAAGAGTCAAGACACCACAACTCAGTGACTAAACCACAACAACAAACAACAGTTGTTGGCACAAAATAAGTGCTTAATGAACATATCATAAATAAATGAATACATGAGTTTCTCAAAGATGACAACTTTGAGGTTGTTTTTTCTTAATTTTTTTTTCTCTTTCCCCAGTGGTCTTCTAATCTGTCTGTACATTTGAGCATTTGAATTACCCTAGAGATCTTGTGTTTTCTTAAAGCAGTGCTGGGGCCCCACTCATGGCAAATTCAACCAGAATCTCTGGTGGAGGGAGAGGGAGAGCTCCAGCATTACTAACTTTTTTTTTTAAAGTGCCTCACATGTTTTTAACATATACCTAGAGTTGACCACTGCTCTAGATTAGGGCTTCTTGAACTTCAATGTGCACAAAAATCACCTGGGGGTCTGGCTATAATTCAAATTCTGCCTCAGTTAGTCTGGTATGAAACTCAAGACTGCCTTTCTCACAAGCTTTCCAGTGCTGCAGCTGCTGGTCCACGGACCCACTTTGAGTAGTAAGGACCTATCCTTCTCCTAATCAAGGACACAGCAGGCACTGGCAGATGCTGCTTCCCTTCTGATGCCTAAGCAATATTCAAATTACCATTTCCAGGCAGTATCATAATTTTACATTCAAATGTTTAAGGTGTAATTTTTGTAGGATATAAAAGGGAATGTGAAAAATAAGCAGATTTGGTTTCATACAGATGGTGCTTGAGTTATCACTGAAATCAAGCCATTCACCAAGAAAATATAAGCTCAGCTACAAATATTCTTGGCAAACAGTTTCCATCAACTCACTCTAGAGACACAGGAGTGACTAGATATGGTGAGAATAAAATGGGGGCTTTAGAGAGGTGGGTAGAAGTTAAGAATTGTCATTATGTTAAATGCTTCATCAGAAGGCAATAGACATGACTCTCTTCCCTACTGACCTGTTTGTGTTTAAACCAAATATCTTTGTAGTTGAAATCTTTTTCTGGTGTAATCCTTGGCTTGAAATATACTAATTATAACACTGTATTTATTTTATCTTTAGGATATTTTTATGGGGCACAAAATGTCAAAGAGTGAAATGAACAGGCAAGATGCAAGAGAACACACCTTGCCTCTAAACTAAAGAATCTGAGCACATGGACTGAAGATCTTGTATGTCATACCATCAGTTCTGGAGTTGTATGCAGTATGTACTTATACAGCAGTGACCATATTTAGATTAAAAAATCACTTACTGGTGTTCTTCTCGAACATAAATTGCGGATCAGAGAATTGATATTGGAAATACAGGCTTGCCACTCTTCTCCATGTTCACTCAAATCATAGTTGGGAAAAACTGCTGCCAGATGTTCTGCAAATAGCACCAAGAATTCAGGAAAATTAAGGGGGAAATAACAAAGAAACTGACAAAAAAAATTTATTTAAAATACTGAAATTTTCTCTTTTTCATTGTCATTCTTTTCTCTAAGTAAGAGTTTAGGAATTCTACTCAAAGAGGATGCTTAGCTGAATATCTCATTTCTTCTAATGTGCAATTCCCTAAAACACTGACCTAAGGAGCCCATGATGAGGTTTTGGTGCTTTAGGGGAAAAAAAAGTGTTACAAAAAGTCAATTATTTCAGGTGCTAATACCCTTTAATAACCCTATGGATAAATTAGATCTAAAAACAGAAGGAAACCTGTAAGGAGAAAACAGTATTATTACAAACATTATCACCTCATGATCCAGTTACTTGTGCATATTAAATGTCTATCTTCCCCACAAGCTACTCCCTCTGCCTAGAACACTCTTCCTGTTTTCTTTATGTTGCTAAGGAATCTTTTCTAAATGTCTTGTCCTTAGGAAGTCCTCCCTAATACCCTCAAAGTAGGTGCTCTGCTCTCTGAGTTTCCACATTACCACACTGGAATGGAATTGATCTGTTTCCCCAATGTGTCCTTTTCTAGACTGTGAACTCCTGTGGTCAGAACTACTTATTCATTGTTGTATTCTTAGTGCCTAAGAGTTCCAGGACCTCCATACACATTACTGGAAAACAAGAAGGCAGGAGGCCAGAGTGGATTAATTATGAGATGCTATTTCTGTGTTGTCAGTTCCTAGCAATGAAACGTGCTTTATTTTCCCACTTTTTCTTATTTTGGCTTTTTCCTTATTTTTTAGTGCCAAGTTTCAGCACTGAAGAATTGACCTAGTATTAACCATAAGCAACTATAACCAATAAAGTTTATCTTATTTGATCAGTCTATGAACACGTTTTATTCTTTAGAAGTTGCTACCCATTATACACTACTAAATTGTAAAAATCTAGGATAGACAAGGTGAAAAAGTGAACAGTTCTAAGATTTACACATACTTTATCATTATTTCTTCAACTATCAATAACACCCATCAGATAACTAAATGAACAAAGATCCTATAATGACTTTACATACCTCTATTTTTTTCCCCATGCCATGTGACATGTGGGGTCTTAGTTCCCTGACCAGGGATCAAGCCCACACCCTCTGCAGTGGAAGCACAGAGTCTTAGGCACTGGACCACCAAGGAAGTCCCTACATACCTCTTATTGCAGCCATTTTGTTTGGATCCAGGAATTGGCAGCCTTGGGAACTGATACCTACTGAGCTGGAAATCAGGATTTCCTTGGAGAACAAAATACGAACCAAGTAGCAGGCTGCATGCCTAGGTATGGCCTTCTTTTGTACAGCCATCAAATGAATATCAAGCATTCTGACATTTCTTCTTGGATCACCAAGATATCCTTTAAAAATATAGGGGAAAATTAAAATCCTTGTTTTTTTCATGCAAGGTTACCAATAAAGTGTCTAAGAATATTAAACTAATTGATTTTTAATTCACAAATTTTCTACTTGGGTGAATTTTTTTCTATACTTATTTCATCTTTTTCTTAAATGAGTCTATTTGATGCCATCTGCATAACTGTTAGCATGTTTCACCTTTGTTAGTCTTGAATTTGCTGTACTTGAACTAATCAGTTCATTGTCTTGAATAAATTTAATTCTTAGGCTACAGGTGCATATATAATCACATTGCTCTGAGATCCCATTGCTCCCTTCTAAATTGTAAAAGTACACTCAGAGGTATATTACTGAGTGAGTATATGGTCCCTGAAGACAATTTAGAAAGTGTGAGTGGATATAATTTGAAATTTTTTAAAACAGCATTTATAGATTATCTACTGTATATCAAGCACTGTGCTAAATATTTTACATCTATAAGCTCAGTTTCATCACCCTAACAACCTATTCTCACTTAACAGATGAAGAAACTGAGGCCCAACGAAGGTAAGTTATTTGAACAAGATCACGCTGCTGGTTATAGAGCTAGTTTTATAAGTTAAGTCTGTCTGGTGTTATGCCAAGTGCCTCAAACCTAATGTTTTCTATTCTTTTTTCTCAACACAAAACTGAAACTATACCTTATATGTAGCTTGGAACCTGCTTTTTTTCAGTTATCATTATACTTTGCATATTTCTCCATTTTCCATTTTTTTCCAAGTCTGTATTCCTATCATCATGATTTTCCTGACAAGTGACATTTATGTTGCACTTATGTTCTGGGCATTGTGTTAAGAGCTTTAAGTGAATTATCCCATTTGATCCTCACAATTCTATAAAGTAGGCACTATAATTTTTGTCACTTCACAGATAAAGAAACTAATATTTAGGTCAGAGAATGTTAGGTCATATAGTTAGTAAGACACAAAGCCAGGATTTGAACACAGGCAGTCCGACTCAGTAGTCCATGCTTTTAACTGTTATGCTTGCTGCTGCTGCTGCTGCTGCTAAGTCACTTCAGTCGTGTCCGACTCTCTGCGACCCCATAGACGGCAGCCCACCAGGCTCCCCCATCCCTGGGATTCTCTAGGCAAGAATACTGGAGTGGGTGGTCATTTCCTTCTCCAATGCATAGAAGTGAAAAGTCAAAGTGAAGTCGCTCAGTCATGTCCGACTCTTCGCGACCCCATGGACTGCAGCCTACCAGGCTCCTCCGTCCATGGGATTTTCCAGGCAAGAGTACTGGAGTGGGGTGCCATTGCCTTCTCCAAACTGTTATGCTTACTGCCTCATATATCGTGGTATATACCAGGTATATATGTAACTAATTCTCTATGGTTGCTTATTGAACTGTTTCCAATTTCTCATGAGTCTATAAAAATTAATTATTGTACCAATATTTTAATGCAAATCTTTTTTATTATATCTTTGGATAGAAGTGGGATTACTGAGTCAAGTAAAATGAATACTTTTACAGATTTTTAAACAAATTACCCTTCAGAAAGTTTTCTCAAATTTATACTTCTAACCACAGCATATCACAGTGCCTACTTTATACAAAGAACACAATTTTTTTAAGTTTCTTCTAGTTTGGGTAATAAAATAATTTAAAGAAAAAGGGTCTCCTCTGGGATGACAATCACCAAACCACAGTCCACAGGCCAATCCCACCACCAGATTTGGTAAATAAGGTTGGATTGGCACACAGCCACATTGATTCACCTACCTACACCTGTGGCTGCTTTCATACTACAGCAGCAGAGCTGAGTAGGTGTGACAGACACTAGATGGCCCACAAAGCCTAAAATAGTTATTATCTAGCCCTTTACAGAAAAAGTATGTTGAGCCCTGCCCATGGATATTAATAATAGATTACCTACTTAGAAGTAGGGACATATAACTAGTAAGTATTAGGAAGACTTGACCTTAGAGGCCACGGAACCTGGGGTGTTCTCATCTCTGCCACTGTGGCTTGATAGGCAACACAAGAGATGTTAAGAAACATGAACTTTCAAGTCAGAGAGAACTGGGCTAGAGTTCCAGAACTCCCACTCACCAGCTCTGTGATTTTGGGAATGTGGGTAATACAAGTAGCTACATCATGAAGTCATTATGAATATTAAAAGAGAAGAGGCATGTCAGTTGATCAGGACAGTGTCTTGCACATAGTACATACTCAATAAATATTATTTCTTTTTACTAATATCATCTAAAACCTGTCCTCAGAATAGGAAAAAAACGTTCGTATCAAGTAAGCTGAAGTGAAGTGAAGTGAAGTCGCTCAGTCGTGTCCAACTCTTTGCGACCCCATGGACTGTAGCCTTCCAGGCTCCTCTGTCCATGGGATTTTCCAGGCAATATACTGGAGTGGATTGCCACTTCCTTCCCCAGGGGATCTTCCCAACCCAGGGATTGAACCCGGGTCTCTCGTACTGTAGACAGACATTTTACCATCTGAGCCACCAGGCAAGTCCCAAGTAAGCTGAAGAATATAGGTTAAATAGTGTCATTGCACACTCACCAAAACTGGAAGGCCTGAGGACAGATGATGAGGAAGAAGCTTGGCTATTGTCATCTTCCAGTACAATTGGGTTATCTATTGTTCCAGGTCTGTTTTCCATGCTGTTTTCTTCTGTCACCAATACTTTTACAGGTACAAATGCTAAAAGAAAAGAAGTCTCAATTGCAAATTCTGTATAGAGGAAACTATTCTTCAGGTCTAAAGAGCAAATAAACATTATCAGACAAAAGAAAATTTAAAATGTTTGTCACTAGCAGACCTACTCTTAAATAATGGCAAAAGGAAGATCTTGAAACAGAAACGTTATGATGACAGAAGGAATCTTGGAGCATTAGGAAGGAAGAAAGAACAATAAAAAGAGCAGGAAAGTACATGCAGAGAAATTCAATCATTCATACTTTGCTGGGAGAGATGTAAAATGGAACAAACTGGAAAACAGTTTGGAAGTTTCTTATAAAACTAAACCTGTAATTACTACATGACACAGCAATTTCTGGGGCATTTAGAAATCTGGGCAATGAGAAATAGAAGCTCATGATGACAAAAATCTGCATGTGAGTGTTCTTAACATCTTTATTCATAATAGCCAAAAGCTGTACATAACCCAGATGTCTTTCAACAGGAGAATGGTTAAACAAACTCTGGTAAATTCAATATCAGAATATTATTCAATAATAAAAAGGAATAAAGAACAGAAGGAGCAGAAATATTGGCAAATACAATACTATCATCAGTTTTGTAATTCGTATGTAATGACTGAAATGAGAATACCATTTGACACTAAGGCAATGATAGTTAAAATTGAGAAGGGCAAAGGAAACTAGAGTTAAAGTTTCAACACATCATTCTAAGGAGTGAAGTGTTGATACCAGCAGACTGTGACAAGCCACATACATATATAACAACACCCAGAGTGACCAGAAGGAAAACTATACGAAGCAATATACTCAAAAACAAATAAATCAAGATGAAATACTAGAAAATGTTCAGGTAACCCACAGAAATGCAAGAAACAAAATCAGGAAACAAAGAAAAAATAATAAAATGGCCGACTTAAAACCCTGATATCAATCATTACTTTAAATGTAAATGACTTAACCATATCAATTAAATGGCAGCAATTGATACAGTAAATAAAAACAAGACCCAACTATATGCCATCTACAAGAAAATCTGTAAGTTCAATGACATCAATAAATTGAAAGTAAAATGATAGAAAAATATATGCCATGCAAATATTAACAATAAAAAAAAGAGTAGTTATGTGGATATCAGATAAAATAGACTTCACAGGCTTCCCTGGTGATCTAGAGGTTAAGAATCCACCTGCCAATCCAGGGGACACAGTTCAACTACTGAAGCCAGCCCTCCTAGAGCCCGTGCTCCACAACAAGATAAGCCACTGCAATGAAAAGCCCACACACAGAAACTAGAGAAAACCCAGGCACAGCAATGAAGACCCAGTAGAGCCAAAAATAAATAAATCTTTTTAAAAAGTAGACTTCAGAGCAAACTAAGTTACTAGAGACAAAAAGGATGAAAGGCTCAACCCCCCAGGAAGACATAACAATCCTTAATATACCAAACAACAGAGTCTCAAAATACATGAAGCGAAAAGTGAAAGAGTTCAAAGGAGAAATAATCAGACCTACAGTTATATCTGAGGACCTCAACACCCTCCTCTCAGCAACTGGTGGAACAACCAGAAAAAGCACCAAAGATATAGAAGACCCAAACAATACAATCAACCAACAGGATTCTCATTTTAGAGAAGGAAATGGCAACCCCCTCCAGTATTCTTGCCTGGAGAATTCCATGGACAAAGGAGCCTGGCAGGCTACAGTCCCTGGGGTCGCCAAGAGTTGGACACGATTGAGTGACTATCACTCACTCCATCCAATAAAAGCAGAATACATATTTTTGTCAAATGCTTGTGCATCATTCACCAAGATAGACCACATTCTGAGCCAGAGAAAAATCTCAACAAATTTAAAAGAAATGAAATAGTATATGGTATATTGTCTGACCATAATGGAATCAAATTAGACATCAATAATAGAAAGAAGAAAATCTTTAAACACTTAGAAATTAAACAGCATATTTCTAATTAATACATAAAGAGGACATTTCCATGGACATGATAAAATGTATAGGACTTAATAAAAATACAACACATCAAAATATATGGGATGCAACTAAAGTAATACTGAAAGTGAAATTTACAGCACTAAATTCTAACATTAGAAGAGAGGGAAAAGTCCCAAATCTATAATCAAAGTTCCTGCACCGAAAGTGAAGAGTAAAAGAAACACAAAATATACAAAAAATAATGAAATAATAAAAAGCAGAAATCAATGAAAATGAAAATATGAAAAATAGGAAAAGAAATGAAGCAAACAGCTGGTACCTCAAAAAAGATTAATAAAGCTAATAAACCTCTAGACTCACAAAAATAAGAGAGGTGATACAAATCATCAATATCAGGAGTGCAATGGGCTATTTAGCAGACATTAAAAAGATAATAGGGAATACTTTCAGTTTACCCTCACAGATTTGATAACTTAGAAGAACTGTACCAATTCTCCCAAAACTGCAAATACTAAAACTTAACCAAGATTACAGAGACAGTCTGCTGCTGCTGCTAAGTCACTTCAGTCGTGTCCAACTCTGTGCGACCCCATAGACGGCAGCCCACCAAGCTCCCCCATCCCTGGGATTCTCCAGGCAAGAACACTGGGGTGGGTTGCCATTTCCTTCTCCAATGCGTGAAAGGGAAAAGTGAAAGTGAAGTTGCTCAGTCGTGTCCGACCCTCAGCGACCCCATGGACTGCAGCCCACCAGGCTCCTCCGTCCATGGGATTTTCCAGGCAAGAGTACTGGAGTGGGGTGCCATTGTCTTCTTTCTCTGACAGAGACTCTCTAAATAGTACTATAACCATCAAGGAAATTAGATTTGCAATTAAAAAGCTCCCCCAAAAAAGGAATCTACAAGCCCAAGTTGATCTGTGGGTTTAACACAATTCCCATCAAAATCCCAGCAATTTTGGGGGAAACATAAACAAGCTTACTCTAAAATGAGGATGGAAAGGCACAGGACCTAGAATATTTTAAATGATTGTTGAAAAAGAAGAATAAAGTAGGAGGAATCAATCTACCTGATGACAACGTTTACTGTATAACAACAACAATCACAAGGTTGTGGTTTGGCAGAGGGGTAGAAACATAGATCAGTGGAAAACAATAGAGAACCCAGAAATAGATCTAATGGTTTTTTTTTTATTACTGTATAAAAGCAATTCAATGGAGGAAAGATTGTGCTGCAGCAACTGGATAGGCATAGGGAAAAAAAATAAAAGAAGAACCTCAACCTACATCTCACACCTTATACAAAATTAACTCAAATGTGAACTGTAAAATATAAAACCTTTAGAAAAAACATAGGAGAAAAAATTGGGGATCAAAGACTAGACAGAGTTCACAGACTCTATACTAAAAGTGTAAAATCCATAAAAAGAAAGTATAAATTGAACCTCAAAAAATAAAAAATTTTCTCTCTGCAAAACCAAACAGAAACACCTGTAGAAAGGATGACAAGGAAAGCTGCAGATAGGAAGAAAATATTTGCAAACCACATAAACAACAAAAGATTAATATCCCAAATATCTAAACAACTCCCAAAACACAGCAGTAAAAAAAAGAAAAAATTAATGAACAGACATTTCAGATAAAGAACATACAGATGGAAAATTAGCACATGTGGAGATGCTGCACACCATTATCCAAGGCAAATGCATATTAAACCCACAACAAAGTATTAATGTATACCTATCAGAATGGATAAAATTTTTAAAAATAGTGAAAATACCAAATGGCAGTGAGGATGCAGAGAGAATCAATTACTTATACATTGCTGGTGGGACTATAAAATCAGTCATTCTGAAAATAGTTTGCCTGTTTCTTATAAAACTTAACATGCAATTATCATACTACCCAGCAACTGAGCTCTTGAGCATTTATCACAGGGAAACGAAAACTATGTTCAGACAAAAACCTGTACAAGAATGTTTACAGCAACTTTACTCTTAATACTTAAAAACTGGAAACAACCCAGATATCCTTCATTAGGTGAACAGATAAACAAATCATGGTACACCAATTCCATGGAATAGTGCTCAGCAAATAAAAGGAAGGAACTACTAATACATGCAGCAACTTGGATGGATCTCAAGGGAGTCTTTGACTGTGTGGATCACACAATAACTGTGGAAAATTCTGAAAGAGATGGGAATACCAGACCACCTGATCTGCCTCCTAAGAAACCCATATGCAGGTCACGAAGCAACAGTTAGAACTGGACATGGAACAACAGACTGGTTCCAAATAGGAAAAGGAGTACGTCAAGGCTGTATACTGTCACCCTGCTTATTTAACTTCTATGCAGAGTACATCATGAGAAACGCTGGGCTGGAAGAAGCACAAGCTGGAATCAAGATTGCCAGGAGAAATATCAATAACCTCAGATATGCAGATGATACTACCCAGATGGCAGAAAGTGAAGAGGACCTAAAAAGCCTCTTGATGAAAGTGAAAGAGGAGAGTGAAAAAGTTGGCTTAAAGCTCAACATTCAGAAAACTAAGATCATAGCATCCAGTCCCATCACTTCATGGCAAATAGATGGGGACAGTGGGAACAGTGGCTGACTTTATTTTTCTGGGCTCCCAAATCACTGCAGATGGTAATTGCAGCCATGAAATTAAAAGATGCTTACTCCTTGGAAGGAAAGTTATGACCAACCTAGACAGCATATTAAAAAGCAGAGACATTACTTTGCCAACAAAGGTCTGTCTAGTCAAGGCTATGGTTTTTCCAATAGTCATGTGTGGATCTGAGAGTTGGACTATAAAGCAAGCTGAGTGCAGAAGAATTGATGCTTTTGAACTGTGGTGCTGGAGAAGACTCTTGAGAGTCCCTTGGACTGCAAGATCCAACCAGTCTATCCTTAAGGAAATCAGTCCTGCGCGTTCATTGGAAGGACTATGTTGAAGCTGAAACGCCAATATTTTGGCCACCTGATATGAAGAGCTGACTCATTTGAAAAGACCCTGATGTTGAGAAAGATTGAAGGTAGGAAGAGAAGGGGACGACAGAGGATGAGATGGTTGGATGGCATCACCAACTCAATGGACATGAGCTTGCGTAGGCTCTGGGAGTTGGTGATTGACAGGGAGGCCTGGGGTGCTGCAGTTCATGGGGTTGCAAAGAGTTGGACACGACTGAGGGACTGAACTCAAATGAACTGAAATATTAAATAATATGAGTCGATTAATAAAACATTGTCTTGTAATGACAAAATCATAGAGAGAACACATTAATATTTGGATGGGTTGCAGATGAAGGCAGTTAAGGAATGACAAGAAAGATGTGGGTATGTTTATAAAAAGGCAAAAGATGGTTCTTGAGAGTGACAGAACAATTCTGTATCATGACTGGTAGTGGTGAATATCCAAACCTTAACACTTTACAAAGGTGCAGAGAACACACACACACACACACACACACACACACACATACAAGTAAAACTGAGTACATCTGAAAAGATCTGTGGATCATATCAATCTCAAAATCTTAGTTGTCATATTTTACTATATTTTTGTAAAATAATACTATTGGGAGATATTGGGTAAAGAGTACATAAGATCTCTCTGTATTACTTCTTGCAACTACATTTGATTCTGAAATATCTCAAAATGAAAAGTTTAATGTTGAAAAAGCAATCACTAAGAATTAATATTAAGAATGCTGATGGATCTAAACTAGAGTACTACTCATAATAAGTGTCACTTCAAACTCACCAAATCCAGAAGCTACGAAGAAAGGTTCTGAATCCGTTTGTTGGTTACTGTCATTTTTTATTACACTTCCATGATTCTCTGCTTCAGAACTCACTTCTGTGCTGGATTCTGTTTGAACAACATTTTGATAAGGAAAACATTTTCAAGTACTGAAAGACAAGAAATCTCAACAGTAATTTTTATTTCAGACAAAACTATCATTCAGAAATGAAGGAAAAATAAAGACATCCCTAGACAGAAGAAAACTAAAAAAAAATGTCACGGCTGACTTACACTTAAAAATGGCTAAAGGAAAATCAGCTGATGAAAAGGATGTGATGAAGAAAGGAACTTTGGAGCATGAGGAAGGAAGAAAGAACAATAGAGAGAACAAAGGGACTTCCCTGGTGGTTCAGTGGTTAAGACTCAGTGCTTACACTGCAGAAGCCATGAGTTTGATCCCTGGTCAGGGAACTAACATCCCACATGCCATGTGATGCAGCACTCCCCAAATTTTTTTAATAAAAAACTTTCTAAAAATATTAATAATAAAAAAGAAAGAAACTAGATCATTCATACATTGCTAGTGGGACTATAAAATGGTACAGCTACACTGGAAAACAGTTTGGCAATATTTTACAAAACTCTCTTACAATTATCATAGGACCCTGCAACTAACTGTGCTCTTGGGTGTTAGCCCAGAGAAGTGAAAACTGATGTTCATACAGAAACCTATACACGAGCATTCACAGTAGCTCTACTGCAAATAGCCAAAAACTGTTAACAACTCAGAAATCCTTCAACTGGTGAACAGATAAACGATGGTACACACATACCATGGAGTACTCAACAATAAAAAAGTATTGATCTACACAGCAACTTAGATAAATCTCCAGGGAATTATGGTGAATGAAAAAGGCAATCGCCAAAGGTTACATATTATGTAAGTCTATATAAAACTCTTGAAATGGCAAAATTATAAAGAATGAAAACAGATTAGTAGTTGCTGAGGGCAGGTACAGGGAATGGTAGTGGTAGGAGCATGAGAGAGGAACGGTAGAAAAATAAAGATAATTCTGTATTGCCCTTCAGAATGACCCATTTACTGCTGTGACATTCCTTTTATTATATTTTGTTTCAATGTGGGGTGGGGATCTAAAAATAAACATTCTTCCCAAATTCTCTAAGGCAATAAAATATTTTTGGATAAAAATAAATAAATAAATAATAAAAAATAAAATAAAGGGCAAAAGGGAGAATCCTTGCAGTAATGGAAATGTTCTGAATCTTGACTGTCATGGAGGATATGGAAATGTATTCAGGTTGCAAAATGATATAATACTAAATCACATACACAAACATAAACACACACAAATACACATAAAACTAAAGACAGCTCAATAAAATCTGTGCATTTTATCAATGTCTATATCCTGGTTCTGATATTGTATTATAATTCTGTAAGAGGTTATCTTTGTGGGAAACCTGGTAAAGTATACACAAAATCTATTTTTTTAATAATGGCATGTGCAGCTAAAATTTTCTTTAAAAACAACTTAATTTTTAATTAGGAAAAGCTCATATTAAGGGTGTTAATAAACCTAAATTAAATAGTGCTACTTATAATATGTATCATTACAAACTCACCAGAATCAGAAGAGATTAAGATATATGAAGCATCTTCATCACTGCCATATTCCAAGAAAGGTGGCTGATTCATCACTGGAGTGTCATTTTCCCCGCTGGTTTCTGCTTTGACCAACATTTCTGTTAGTAAAATGTTCTTTAAATGCTGTGAAGAAAGACTCCACCCTCATACCTATATCTGATGAAACTATCTTCCAGTAATGAAGAAAAAAAAAATATTCACAAAGGAAAACCAAAAGTATTTGTCACTAACTGATTTATGCTTAAAATGGCTATAGGAAAATCTTCTAACAAAAAGTATAATAGAATTCTGGAGCATTAAGAAGGAGAAAGAACAATGGAAAGAACATAAATATGGATGCAGAGAAATCAGATCACTCATACATGGCTGGAAGGAATGGAAAATGGTACAGCTACCCTGGAAAGGAGTTTGACAATTTCTTATAAACTAAGGATGCAGTTATTGACATTTCTCCCGGCAATCTTGATTCCAGCTTGTGCTTCTTCCAGTCCAGCGTTTCTCATGATGTACTCTGCATAGAAGTTAAATAAGCAGGGTGACAATATACAGCCTTGATGTACTCCTTTTCCTATTTGGAACCAGTCTGTTGTTCCATGTCCAGTTCTAACTGTTGCTTCCTGATCTGCATATAGGTTTCTCAAGAGGCAGGTCAGGTGGTCTGGTATTCCCATCTCTTTCAGAATTTTCCACAGTTTCTTGTGATCCACACAGTCACAGGCTTTGGCATAGTCAATAAGGCAGAAATAGATAGTTTTCTTGAACTCTCTTGCTTTTTAAATGATCCAGCGGATGTTGGCAATTTGATCTCTGATTCCTCTGCCTTTTCTAAAACCAGCATGAACATCTGGAAATTCATGGTTCACGTATTGCTGAAGCCTGGCTTGGAGAATTTTGAGCATTACTTTACTAGTGTGTGAGCTGAGTGCAATTGTGCGGTAGTTTGAGCATTCTTTGGCATTGCCTTTCTTTGGGATTGGAATGAAAACTGACCTTTTCCAGTCCTGTGGCCACTGCTGAGTTTTCCAAATTTCTGGGAGAAATATCAATAACCTCAGATATTCAGAGACCACCACCCTTATGGCAGAAAGTGAAGAGGAACTAAAAAGCCTCTTGATGAAAGTGAAAGAGGAGAGTGAAAATGTTGGCTTAAAGCTCAACATTCAGAAAACGAAGATCATGGCATCTGGTCCCATCACTTCATGGGAAATAGATGGGGAAACAGTGGAAACAGTGTCAGTCTTTATTTTGGGGGGCTCCAAAATCACTGCAGATGGTGATTGCAGCCATGAAATTAAAAGATGCTTACTCCTTGGAAGGAAAGTTATGACCAACATTAGACAGCATATTAAAAAGCAGAGACATTACTTTGCCAACAAAGGTCCATCTAGTCAAGACTGTGGTTTTTCTAGTAGTCATGTATGGATGTGAGAGTTGGAGTATAAAGAAAGCTAAGTGCCGAAGAATTGATGCTTTTGAACTCTGGTGTTGGAGAAGACTCTCACGAAGAAACCCTTGGACTGCAAGGAGATCCAACCAATCCATTCTAAAGGAGATCAGCCCTGGGTGTTCTTTGGAAGGAATGATGCTGAAGCTGAAACTCCAGTACTTTGGCCACCTCATGCGAAGAGTTGACTCATTGGAAAAGACCCTGACGCTGGGAGGGATTGGGGGCAGGAGGAGAAGGGGATGACAGAGGATGATATGGTTGGATGGCATCACCGACACAATGGACACGGGTTTGGTTGGACTCTGGGTATTGTTGATGGACAGGGAGGCCTGGCGTGCTGCAGTTCATGAGTTCACAAAGAGTCGGACACAACTGAGCGACTGAAGTACACTGAACTGATGAATAAATATTCATATCAACTTTGGCTCAGATGGTAAACCGTCTGTCTACAATGCAGGAGACCCGGGTTTGATCCCTGGGTTGGGAAGATCCCCTGGAGAAGGAAATGGCAATCTACTCCAGTACTATTGCCTGGAAAATCCCATGGACAGAGGAGCCTGGTAGGCTACAGTCCATGGGGTCACACAGGACTGAGCAACTCCACTTTCACTTTCACTTTACCCTTAACAGTCAAAAACTGGAAACACAGATATTTTCAACAGATGAACAGAAAAATAAACCCTGGTACATTCACACCATGAAATAATACTCAGAAATAAAAAAAGAAGGAACCATTGCTACACACAACAGTATGAATGGATCTCTAGGGAATTACACTGAAGGAAGAAACCAATCTCAAACACCACATGATTCCATTTATATAACAATGCTGTGCGACAAATAATAGATCTGGAGAAGAGATTCATAGTTACCATGAAACAGGGCAGAGGGTAGGAGTAGAGGGCAAATGTCAGTTGAAGTGAGATGGGTGTGGTTATAAAAGAGAAATATGAGAGAACATGGCAGTGATGCAACTGTTCCGACTTACCAGTCACAGAAGATACGTGATCTGTACATATGAAAAACTGTATAGAACTCAATACACACATATTAATGCAAGTGAAACTGGGGGCATCGCAGTAATACCTGTGGATAGTATCATGTTGACATCTTGGTTGTGGTAATTTTCTATCATTCTGTAAGATGATACCATTTTACCATTTTACAATGGTAGATACCATTTTACCACTGGGGAACACTGGGTAATCAGAACCCAGGATTGCTCTGTCCTATTTATTATAACTGCATGTGCAGATAAATTTTTCTGAAAATAAAGACTTTTATTAGAAAGAGCTATCTCTATCCTACACTATGGAGAGTGAGGAATCTAGATTAAATATATGTCAAAATATCATTTCAAACTCACCAACACTGGGTAGAATGGAGGAATGTGAAGAGCCCACATCTGGGTCACTGTCATTTCCCACTACAGTTTCACTTCCCACTACAGTTTCATTTCCCACTGTCTGACAGCTGTTATCCACGGTGGTTTCTGCTTGTCCTGGCATTTCTATAAGTATAACTTTTTCAACTGCTGAAAGATAAGAACTCTCAAGTGTGAACTCTATACTGGGTGAGACTGTCCTTCAGGAAAGAATGGTAAATAAAGACATTATGACACAAAGGAAAAAAGATCTTTAAATTTTCCTTAGCAGATTTTCCCTTAAAAATGGCTAAAGGAAAATCTTCAAAAAAAGAAAAGATATTATTAAAGAAGGAATCTTGGAGCATCATGAAGGATTAAATAACAATGGACAGATCAGAGATATGGATGGAGAGAAATGGATCAACCACACTTTGCTGCTGGAAACGTAAAATGGCACAGCCTCTCTGGAAAATTGTTTGGCAGTTTCTAATAAAACTAAACATTCTATTACTTATAAGACCCAGCAACTGCACTTTTGGCATTCATGACAGAGAGATGGAAATTTATATTTACACAAAAATCAATACATCAATGTTTACAGCACTTTACTTGAAGTATCCAAAAACTCAGAAAGAAAAAAAACAAATTTCCTGCAATGTATGAATTAAAAAAAAAAAACCATCTCAGAAAGAAAAAAAACAAATTTCCTGCAATGTATGGATTAAAAAAAAAAAAAACCATTGTGTGTGTATACATACACACACACCATGGAAAACTCTTTATCAATAGGAAGGAACTATTCGGAAATAAAAATTTATATTTACACGAAAGTATGTACATGAATATGTATAGCTGCTTTACTCCTAATAGCCAAAAACTGGAAAAAAAAATCCAGACGCCCTTCAACAGGTGAAGAGTTAAAATGTTGTATATCCATTGCATGGAATATTCTGCAGCAGTAATAGTAACAAACTATTGACACATGCCACAAACTAGATGACTCTTCAGGGAATTAGGCTGAGTGAAAGAAGCCAATCCCAAAGTTATATGGTATGTTATTCCATTTATATAACCATCTGAGACAAAATTTTAGAAACAGAGAAGAGATCAACGGTAGCCAGGTGTTAGTGATGGGTCTTAGAGGAAGCAAAGGCTGGTTGTGCTTGTATAAAAGCAGTAGCAAGGGATCCTTGAGTGATGGTGATGATCTCTACCTTGACTGTGGTGTACTCACTCACTGCATAGTGCTAAATACACACATGGAAGTGTACACACACACACACGTAAAACTGGAGGCACCTCAATAACGTCTGTGGGTTGTATCAATGTCAGTATATGGGTTGTGACACTGTACCAGTGTTTTGCAAGATGTAGTCATTGGGAAAAATAAGTAAAGCATTAACAGGGTCTCTGTGCATTATTTTTACAGCTGCATGTGAATCTTAAATTATACCAAAAAGTTTTAAGAGCTACAACTGGCTTGTATTAAGGATGTGGATGGATCTAGACTAAACAGTGCTACTCACAATATGTATTATTTCAAACTCACCAAAATTAGGTGGGGCAGAGTGAGATGAAAAGTCAGTACCTAGCCCAGTGATACTTCCCAATAAAGCTGGATAATACACTGTCTGAGAGCTGTTTTCCACACCAGTTTCTTCCATTATTGACATTTGTGTAAGGATGAATTTTTCAACCCCTGAAAGAAAAGAACTCTCAATCCTGAATTCTACATGAAATGAAACTATCCTTCAAGTAAAAAGTGAAACAGAAACATTTTGAAACAAAGGAAGACTAAAAGAATCCGATCAGTCCCTAGCAGACTTACTCATATGAAAAGGTTAAAGGAATATCTTCAAACAGAAAGGATAGGATGAAAGAAGAAAATTGGGAGCATCAGGAAGAAAGAAAGAGCTATGAATCAGAACAGAAATATGAATGTAAAGAAAATGGATCACTGCTGGTAAGAATGAAAAATGGTACAACCTCTCCAGAAGACTGGCATTTTCTTACAAAATTAAACATGCTATTACCATAAGACTCAAAAATTGCACTCTTGGAATTCAAGACAGAAAAATTAGAACTTACATTTATACAAAAACCAGTACATGGATGTTCATAACATCATTACTCTTAATACTAAAAACCATGGAGAAGAAACTAACATCCTTCCATGGCTGAGTGGTTAAAAACAATTACTGCATATTGAAATCCTGTAAAACTATTCAGCAAAAAAAAAAGGAAGTTTTGTACACGAAACAACATGGATGAATCCTCAAGGAATTATGCCGAGTGAAAAAATCCTCAAAGTACCATAAGATTCCTTTTGTATAATGTTCTTGAAGAGACAAAATTATAGAAATCAGCGTTTGCCAGGGGCTAGGGAATGAACAATGGGGAAGGAGAGGGTCATCTAAGAGAGGTGGGAGTAGCTATAAAGGGGTAAGAAGAGGCATCCTTATGGTAATGGAAATGTTTCTATGTCTTGACATGGTTGTGGATATTACATCTACTTACATGATGAAATCAGACAGAAATAAATATAAACATATACAAATTACCAAAAGTAAAACTAGGGACATCTCAGTAACATCTGTGTATTATATCAATGTCAATACCTGAGTTGTGATATTTTACTAGTTTTGCAAGATGTTATCACTGAGAAAAAAGGGTCAAGTGTAAAAGGGGTCTTTTATATTATTTCTTTTTTTTTTTGGTGAGTTCATTAAATTTAGTTTATTTTTTTCTTATAAATGTATGTGAATCTAAAATTATTCCAAAATAAAAAGTTTAATTTTAAAAAACAGGCTACTGCTAACTTGCATTAACGCTGCTGATGCATCTAGATTACATAGTGCTACTTACAGTATGTATTATTTGAAACTCACCAAAACTGGGTGGGAGGTTGACTGATGATGAACTCGGGCCACTGTCATTTCCTGATAATGTTGGGTAACTCATTGTCTCAGGGTTGTTCTCTAGGCTGGTTTCTGCTACCTCTGGCATAGTTACAGTAAAAGCATTTTTTGAGTGCTTAAGAAAGTAACTGTCAATCATTAATTCCATATGCAGTAAAACTATGCCTCATTAAGAAATGGGAAATAAATATATTCTTACATGAAGGAAAACTAAAAGAACTTGTTTCTCTGAGCATCAAGGAGAAAGAACAATGGAAAGAGAATAAATATACATGAAGAAAAATTGTATCACACATATAGTATGGGTAGAAGGAAAAATTACACAGCTCCTCTGAAAAATAATTTTAGCAGTTTCTTATAAAACAAAACATGGAATTACATGTGACCCAGAATTGCCCTCGTGGGCATTCATCTCAAAGAAATGTAGATTTATATTTATGCAAAAGCTGGCAAAGACTGTTCATAGAGCTAAACTTGTAACAGTGAAAAATAAGAAATATTCCATATGTCCTGCAATGGGTGAACAAATAAACAGTTACACACCCATACCATAGAATACAACTCAACAATAAAAAGGAAGAAACTCTTGATACAAGCAATGTGTGTGTGCATGTGCTCAGTCATGTCCAACTCTTTGCGACCCCATGTCCTGTAGCCCACCAGGCTCCTCTGTCCATGGGATCTTCCAGGCAAGAATACTGGAGTGCTTTGCCATTTCTTCCTCCAGGGGATCCTTCCACCCCAGAGATCAAACCCACGTCTCCTGTATCTCTTACATTGGCAGGTATGTTCTTTACCACTTGAGCCATCTATGTTCAGTTAAAAAAAAAAAAAAAAAAAAAGCCATGCCCAAAAGGTTCTATAGTACTTATTCCATTTAAATGACAATATTCAAATGACAAAATCATAGAAAGTCAATTTTGGGCTGGCCTGCGGTGTTAGGATGGGGCAGGGTGGGAGGAAAGGGTGACCAGAAGGAAGTAGCTGTGGTTAAGAAAAGGGCAATATGAAGGGTGTTTGTGATAATGATGGAAATGTTCTGTATCATGACTCTGTGTGTGTGTGTTAGTCGCTCAGTCATGTCTGACTCTTTGTGACCCATGGACTGTATCCAACCAGGCTTCTCTGTCCATGGAATTCTCCAAGTAAGAATACTGGAGTGGGTAGCCATTCCCTTCTTCAGGAAATCATTCCAACCCAGGGATCGAACCCTGGTCTCCTGCATTGCAGGCAGATTCTTTACCATCTGAGCCACCAGGGAAGCCCAGAGCAAACACACTGATGCATGAAATAAAACTGCACAGAACTAAATGCACACACACACACGTGGATTTAATCAATGTCAGTATACTGTTTTTTTTAATTTTACTATAGTTTTGCAAGATGTTTTTATTAAGGAAGATAGATGAAGCAAAAATAGGATCTCTCTCTAATTTCTTACAAGTACACATGAATCTAAAATTACCTCAAGATTAAAAGCATAATATATAAAAGAGCTACCATGGAGTTGCATTAAGGAATCTAGATGAAACAGTGCTACTTGCAATGCATATCATTTCAAACTCACCAAAATTGGGAGGAATGAAGACAGATGAGACAGTATCCTGGCCACTGCCATTTTCCTGTAAAGTTGGGTAATGTATTGTCTCAGTGCTGCTTACAAGGCTGGTTTCTGCTTCTCCTGGTGTTTCTACAAATAAAAAGTTTTCAAAGGCTATAATACAAAAATTCTCATCCAGGAATTCCATACTGAGTGAAACTGTCCTTCAGAAAAGAAGAGGAAACAGAGACATTATCACACAAAGGAAAACTAAAAGGTTTTGCCCTTGGCAGACTTATTCTTAAAGTAAATGACCCAGAGAGATGATATGGGGAGAGAGGTGGGAGGGGGGTTCAGGATTGGGAACTAATGTACACCCGTGGCGGATTCATGTCAATGTATGGCAAAACCAATACAGTATTTTAAAGTAAAATACAAAATAAATAAATTAATTAATTAATTTAAAAAAAAAAAAAAAGAAAATCTTCTACCAGATAGAATATAATGAAAGAAGGAATCATGAACAGGAAGAAAGAGCAAGGAAGAGAGCAGAAATATGGCTCCAGGGAAACCGGATCATTCATATCTTTCTGGCAGGAATGGAAAATGGTACACCTACACTGGAAAACAGGTGAAAGTACAAAGTGACAGTCGCTTTGCATGTCTGACTCTTCGCAACCCATGGACTATAGCCTGCCAGGCCCTCTGTGCATGGGATTCTCCAGGCAAGAATACTGGAGTGGGTTACCATTCCCTTCTCCAGGGAATCTTCCCAACCCAGGGATCAAACCCTGATCGCCTGCATTGCGGGCAGATTCTTTACCATCTGAGCCACCAGGGAAGCCTGGTAGTTTCTCATAAAATTAAACATGGTTAATATATAGCAAGCAATTGCACTCTTGGGTATTCATGTCAGAGAAATGAAAACTTCTATTTACACAAAAACCTGTATATGAAGATTCACAGCAGCCTTAGTCCTAACATAAAAACCTGGATTACAAAACTTTAAATTTTCTTAAACAGATGAATGGTTAACCTATGACACATCCATGCCAAGTAGCAGTACTGAGCAATAAAAAGGAAGGAACTACTGAACAACTTGGTTTAATCTCCAGGGCGTTATACTGAGTGAAAAAAGCCAGTATCAAAATGTTATATACTATATGCCTCCAAATATATAACAATTTTGAAGTGACAAAGTTCTAGAGATGAAGAATAGATAAGTGGTTTCTAAGAATTAAGGATAAGGGAATGAAGAGGGCCAGGTCACCAGAGGGTGATGGGCATGGTTATAAAAAGGCAACACAAGTGATCCATGTGATGGAACTGTTCTGTCCCTTGACTACGGTGGTGGACATACAAACCTTATCACATGATAAATCAGAATAAAACGAAAAGTACAGACACACAGATGAATACAAGTCAAACTGGGAACAGTTGAATATGACCCATGGATTATACCAACATCAATATCCTGGTTGTAATATTTTACCATAGTTTCACAAGATGTTATCACTTTGGGAAATTGCATAAAGGCTATGACTCTGTATTATTTCTTACAACTACATGTGAAGCTACAATTATCTCAGTATTTTTGTTGTTGTTGTTGTTCTGTCACCCAGTCGTGTCCGACTCCTGGACTGTGAACCCATGGACTACAGCATGCCAGGCCTCCCTGTCCTTCACCATCTCTCAGAGTTTGCCCAAGTTCATGTCCATTGAATCGAAAACCTGCCAGCACTAGTTTGCATGGAGGAAGCTTTTTAATCTAGGTTACCAAGATGCTATTTACAATGTGTGCCATTTCAAACTCACCAAAATTGGGAGGGATGCAGAGAGATGGCAAGGCAGTGTCTGGGTTCATGCTGTTATTTATAGTTGAATATCTCACTGTCTCAAAGTTGTCGGGCAGACTGGATTCTGCTTGTGGAAGATATGCTGTAGGTTCTGCTAGAGAATGCTGGGCAGATAAGAGACCACTGTTGGTACTTTCATCATCTTCATTGAAAATGGACAGAAGAGCAAGCCTAGTATCCGGGCTGCCTGAGTCATGATTCGGCTGTAATGAGCATGTAAAGACAATCCTGGGAAGTGGTGGACTCTCTCTGAGCTCTGGTTGCTGCACTGCAGGGGATGCTGCTGACTGAAGAGATATTCCTCCTGGATTGGTCTCAGCATCGTTTTCCTGCCTCTCTGCTGGTAAAGATGGGTTATCATCTCCCTGTCCAGGATAAAAGAACAGGATGGGTTAAGCTCCTTTCTTTGAATTCTAGACATTAATTTTTCCATGAGGTATACAGTCAAAACCTTTATGTGTAAATCCAGATGATCTCTAAAATGACACATAGCCAGTATAAATCATCTGTGAGTACAAATAAACATTGAAAAGTAAGTAAAATCATTAATAACTTATTTTCCCTGCAATATCATTTTCCACAGTCAAGTATAAATGCTGAATTTTGATTATATGATTTTTATTCCTCTTCATACCTACAGTTTGATTGTACTTTATACCTTATGGTTACAAACAAAAATATTCAGCATCATGTCTCAAATCTAAACTTTAGCATTCTTCCAACAGAAGTGTAGTTTCCAACCTACTTCTAAAGTATAGATCAGTCTTGCTAATCTCAGAGTTATTAGCTCTCTCTCATTTCTAACTGAGTGGTTCTTTAGGAAATATAGGTTTATGGAAGTAGTAAAAATGTTCTCACACTTACACAGGGTAGCATCTGTGGTGTCCCCAAAGAACGCCGCATTTCTGAAACTATTTCACGAAGGCGGTTAATATGACTAGTGATGATTTCAGTAAGTTCATGCAAATTCTGTTACAATAAGAAAAATTTAGTGTTCCTATTTTGAAAAAAACAGTAACATATAAGAAAATACCAATAAACCAAACTTTGACTGCCAGAATCAAAGAAAGTTCTCAAGCCATCAGAAATTTCTTGTTGGTTGTTGGTGATCCAGAGCCAAGCTGGCTGAGATAAATTGCCCCAACCTCCCACTTAACTACTCCATATCATACAGGCATTTGAAGAAGCCTGAATACTGGAAAGTAAATGTACCACAATTCCTATAAGCCATCACATTTATGATGGAGTCATTTTATATCAAGGAAGGTGCTTTTTAGGAAAGAAATGTTCAAATCTGCTAAAAGGCAAAAGAGCCTCTTTCCATACAATGTCAGTATAAACGAACAGGCAGACAGCGGCCCATTCCATAAAGAATAGTGAGCCAAATACAATAGATGTTTGGCTTCAAAGTATTTTAAAGTCATGCAATTAACAACCTTACAAAACCTTTGAGTACATAGCCCCTCTATGCCAATCAGTATGTGACTGATAAAACCCAAAAAATCCTGAAATACACAGAAATTTCATTCAGGCAAAAATACACTTATACAAAGAGGCCAGAACCACTACCTCATTTATTCATTAATTCAAGTAAACGTTCATTGAGGGCGTACTACCTGTCAGAACAACTTTGCTAGATGCTGGGAATGTGGACACTAAAAAAAAAGAAAACAAGAAACTCCTGCCCTAAGGAACTTCTATTTTAGCTGAGGAGAGAGAAAAATAGACAATATCAATAAATAAATTGATTAGCAGCCTAGAACAGTGTCCATGCACTGGCAGCATCAGTATCACCCACAGCTTGTCAGAAATGCAAAAAAAAATCCATCACCTCAGACCTGCTGATACAGGAACTCATCGCTAGGAGAGAGCCCTCCAAGTAATTCTAATGCATGATCAAGTGTGAGACTCACTGGCTTATTACACTGGGATAAATAGCACAGGGTCTAGGGGGACAAGGTTGGATTCAAATACTAGAGTTCTACCACTTATTAGCTCTGTGAACTTGGGCACTTAACTTCTCTGTGCTTCAATCTTCTCATATGTAGAATTGGGGATAAAAATCTCAAAGTTATCCTGAGGACAAAATGAGGTAATGGAGTCTTATACTGATATTAACATAGTAATTATAGTACATAATAACCAGTCCAATAATGCTCATCTATTATTATTACTACCAGTGCCATAACACAAGTAATAAGTGTGCACAGAAAAAATGGGACCCAATCCAGGCTGGCAGTCATGGTAGGCTTTTCAGAGAAGGAAATGTCTATGTTGAGAATTAAAAAGTGAGAAACTATTCGCTTGGTGAGGATGCATGGAAGGGCATATAGAACAGAAAGAACAGAAAATTCTAAAAGACCAGAACATGAATTTAGCATAATATATTTAGGGAACTATCTATGGCTTAATACAAAATGTGAAACTTAGAGGAAAAAGCATTGAGGAAGAAAGCTGGGGAGGCAAGTAGTGCCATTTTGAGATTTTCACCCAATAGAAACTCAAGCATGGGAAAGACATGAGGCAAACTCATCTTTAGAAAAGATTAAAATGCAAAATGGTGAGGATCTGAATCAAAGATATGGTGGTTAGGATGTACAAGAAACTGTTTTCAGTGATATTAAAGAAAGAGAATCCTCAGGACTTGGTTAATGGGAAAGAGGGGAAGGAACTAGTCAAAGATAATGTCTGGATTTCCAGCTTAATTAAAGACATGATGGTAGTTAACCTGAGAGAAGGAATATGGAGAAAATGATTTTGTACACATTATACTGAGTTCCTCAGCAGGCACTGGCTAGATACATTCATGATTCTGGGGCCGTGAAAAGTGGCAGAGGCTAAAGACATAGATTTGGGAATCAGAATTGTATCAAAGCAAAACCTTTGATAGAGAGAATCATTCAGGTAGATTTAGACTGAGCAGAGGGGGACCAGTGGACAGCACAATGAACTCAGAGGAGAAAGATGTAACTTCAAAAACAGAGCAACACTTTTAATAATCCAAATGCTCATAGACACTCAGGATGATATCACACAATAAAATAAAAATATTAATGCTATAAAACAGTGGCAATCAGAAAAAAACAAATTACTGACAATTACAAATATAATTGATTGTGCCCAAAAAATACAAACACAACATCAGGAAGACAAAGACAAGGATCTCTCTCAGAATGCTGTACTTAGGTCAGAGACAGAAAATGAGATGAACATTAAGCAACATGGATGATGTAAGAGTTGTCACATCCAATTACAAGTCACTCCAGGGACTTCGCTGGTGGTCCAGTGGTTAAGAATCCGCCTTCTGATTAAGGGGACGTGGTTTCAACCCCTGGTCGGGGAACTAAGATCCCACACACCATGTGACAACTAGGCCTGCATGCTACAATTAAGATCGATGCAGTCAAGTTAATTAATTTTTTAATAAAATAAAAATTACTCCAGAGGGAATAGAGTATATGGAAAGGAAGAAATGAAGAAAAATTCTATCAGAGCTAAAGAATGGCACAAATATTCAAATTGAAAAGGGCCCATGGATACATGGGAAAAAAATAAAGATTCTAAAAGTTTCCAAAGCCAGAGAAAAAATTTCACCTATAAAAAAATAATACTAACAGACTTCTCAAGAGCACTTGATGCTAGAATAGAATTTCTATGGGAAAGTAATTTTGAATCTAGAATTGCATACTCAGCATGTGGGACAAATATGGGGCATAAGAGACATAAAGGGACACAAAGAAAATTTCAGATATACAAAGACTGAAAATTCAACTCCTATGCAACTTTCTGTGGGGAAAAAAATGTTTAAAAAGTAGCTACTCAGAGAAAATTACAAAGAAAGCAAGAGGGGAATCCAAGATGAAGAAGCCATGGGATCCAACAAACAGCAGGCAGTCAAAAGAAGCACTGAGATGACAGTTGTGCCTCTAAAGTAATTGGTGCAAATTATAACAGGAAGGATTTGTGGGGGAAAAATTACGTTAAGAAGAAAGCAGACTGTATTCAACATGGAAATGACTCCAAAGCTCAAAAATCCTAGCAAAGAAATAAAAAGGCATATTTCTCCTTTCAACAAAAGTAGTCAGCAGAAACTCCAAAAGAAATAATCTTCTATATAAGAAAATGTTTAGACAAATAAAAAATCACTGTTCAAATAAAATCCAACTAGAATATGACATGATTCAGAGCGCTGTTGGAAGACAGGAGAGGACCCATTGACCTTGATGCTTAGGACCCTGACTAGTAGAAAATTAGCAACTTAGCAACTTATAAGATTATATTTCTTAATTAATTCAAAATAGATTAAAGCCTTGAATGTAAGACCAGAAACCACAAAACTCCTATAAGAGAACATAAGCAGAAAGTACCTTGACATCAGTCTTAACAAAGTTTTTTTGGATCTGATTCCAAAGGCAACAGCAACAAAAGAAAAAATAAACAAATGGAACTATACCAAACTTAAAAAAAAAAAAAAAACACTTCTGCACAGCGAAGGAAACCATCAACAAAATAAAAAGGCAACCTATTGAAGAGGAGAAGATATTTGCAAATCATGTATCTGATAAGAGGTTAATAACTAAAATATATAAAGAACTCATACAACTCAACAGTAAACAAACAAACTGATTTAAAAATGGGCAGAGGACTTGAACAGACTTTCCAAAGAAGACATACAGATGCCCAACAGGCACATGAAAATGATGCTCAACATTTCTAATCAGGAAAACACAAATCAAAACCACAACATGATATCATCTCACAGCTGTCAGAATGGCTATTATCAAAAGGACAAGAAATAACAAGTGTTGGCAAGGATGTGGAGAAAAGACAACCCTCCAGTGCTTTTGGTGGGAATGTAAATTGGCACAGCCACTACAGAAAATAACATGGATGTTCCTCAGGAAACTTAAAATAAAAATACCATATGATCCAGCAATTCCACTTCTAGGTATTTGTCCAAAGAAAATGAAAAACTAATTTGAAAAGATACATGCACCTCTACGTTCACTGAAGCACTATTTACAATAGTCAAGATATAGAAACACCCTAACTGCCCATCAATGAACAAATGAATAAAGAAGATGTGGTATATATACATATAGTGGAAAAGTACTCAGGCATAAAAAAGAATGAAACCTTGTCATTTGTAACAACATGGATTGCTAAGTGAAATAAGTCAAAGAAAGACAAACACCATGATTTCACTTACATGCAGAACCTAATAAACAAAACAAAACTCACAGATACAGAAAACAGTTGGTAGCTGCCAGGAGGGAGTGCTGTTGCAGGGTGGGCAAAATGGGTAGAGTGGATCAAGGGATACAAACTTCCAGTTATAAAATAAGTCATGGAACTGTAATGTACAGCATGGCAACTCCAGCCAATAACGCTGTATTGCAAATTTGAAAGTAACATAAGAAAAGCTGTCATCTTAAAAGTTGTCATCATAAGAAAAAAATTTGTAACTCTGTATGACAGATGATAACTAGACTTATTGTGGTAATCATTTTGTAATGTATAAAAATGTTTAATCATTACACTGTACACCTGAAATTAATATCATGTTGTATGTCAATTATGCTTCAGTTAAAAATAAAGATACATGTTTCCCTATGAGGCCAAAGATACCATTTGGTTGTACAGAAAATAATGTTTATAAAATCCCAGCACTGTATGTACTGATTAATTTTTATTTCTATAAATAATTTGTATCTAAAACATGGAAGGCTAATTAATAGTTTACAGAGCAGAATTTATATATTTGTCAGTGTTAGGAATGTGAGAAATGAGCATTAGAAAGAAGATAAATGGAGGACAGTGTATGGAATGCGAATGTCTGGTTCTTATACAATGGGGTGTGATTACAGTCAAAAGACTGCTGTCTAAAGCTGACAGAACAGGTAATATAAGTTTAATAGCAAAAACTACCAGAGAGCAATAAACTATAAATATCAGTATAACTAACTTCAGAGTGGGGAAGATGACAGAGCTAAATTCCTAATTTTTCAAAGTGATAAGTTAACAGTTAACACAAAAAGAAATAGGGTGTATTATTTGTATAATGGTAGAAAGTACAAGAAGAATTTAAAATAGACTATTAAAAGTGGTTACCTCCAAGGTATAGGGCCAAAAGTGGAGAAAAAAAGACTTCATGTTTCATTTAAGCCATTCTCTATTCTTTAATTTTTCATTTAAGCCGTTCTCTATTCTTTAACTTTTCTTTGAACGGCGTGCATATGTTTTACTTTTATGATTAAAAGAGAGCTAAAAACAGGAAGTCAGGTGCTTAGATAACATAAATGACATTTAAAGAACTGGGTTATAAAGGTAAGCAGAGAGAGAAGATGACAGCTAGAGAGAGAGAGGAGGCCAAAAGAAGTGATTTAAACAAAATAACAGTGGAAGACTGAATATGCTGAGAGTGACAGAGACAGAGGCTGAAGATCCAGGAGAGAGGGGGGTGATGGATGAAGGGAGGTGTCTGAACACAGGGAAAGAGGATCAGATGCAGAAACCAGAGGAAGTGTTAGTGTTAGCCTTAGAGGGGGAACCCTTTTCCGACTCCCGTGGTCAGGAAGGAGGTTGGCAGAGATGGAACTAGGCGAGTTTGTGGGCTGTGAGAAGAATTGGGACTTGGAGGGGATTTCTGCTCCACGCTTCCCCATTTTCTCCATGAAGTAAGCGAGAAGGATTGGGGTTGTCTGAGGGTCACTAGTCCCCAGCAGAGGTCCTCCCCTCTGTTTCCCAGCCTGGCTGGACAGGGCTGGGGTTTTACTAAAGGGGATGCTGGGAAGGATAAAAAAGAACAGGTGGAAGTGCTGCCCCATGTGGCCTAGACTGGGAAGGGAAGGCGCTGAAGACAGGAGGGAGCAGGCACAGGAGGAGAAATGGAGAGGATCCCCCAGGGCCCACTGCAGGGCTGTGACTCTGAAACCTGGGCGTGTCTTATGGGAGATGCTCCATCCCACCACATCTTGCACAATGGTTCAGAAGGTCCTGGCAGAGCCGTGTCAACCTCATTCAACCTCATGGATGCTGATGTAAAGCAGGCTGGGCTAGCACTGCTCAAAATCAGAACTCCCTACTTGGCCCCTACGTTCCCACTCTCTATACATCCTTCCCCAGAAGACACCACAGTCCCCTTTAAGTGTTCCACTTCTGCTCTCAATAGTGATAATGAGAAAGACTCTCATAAACACTTCTTACTTTTCAAAGTATGTTAGTTCATTGTATCAAATAAATGTTATATGTTAAGAAACATTTATTTTTTATGCAGCTCACAAAATCCTTGATAGCTAAATGCTTCTATCCGTTTCCACCAATATGTCAATTTTTACAAAATCCCCTCAAAATTATATGAGATATGCTCATTAAAAAAACAGTGGTGGGCTGCCATTTTGCTTCAACTGAGGTATTTTAACACGCATTTAGGCATAATAAATTTCATCCAAATCAGCCAACTTCCTTAAAAGAGAATATTGGAGAAATTCAGTATTGAACAGTCTAGATGAAAGACACTTAACTACATTTGACCAGTTATGGGCTATATTTTTTAGAAAACAAAAACCATGTTTTTATTTCAAGTTTTTCACTTAGGAATGTTGTTCTAAGTAGATATTTTTAAAAGTATCACAATGGAATGAATAATCATAGAGAACTTGGCATAGCAAAATTTCTATTAATAGTACAATGACACCCATGCTGCAACTAAAAGACCTTGTAGGCCACAATGAAGATGGAAGAACCCGCATGCTGCAACTAAGACCCAGAGCAGCCAAATAAATAAATATTATTAAAATGAGTACAATGACATTAAATGAGGTAAAGAAAATTATAATCAATATTTTGGAAAACTACATTTAAGACACAACTTTGATACCTGACAATAGCGTTGGAGTTCAATAATTTGGTTATGACGATCTCCATTAAATAAATTTTCAGCTGCATTGTTCTCCTATTAATATCAGAAAAATGAGTAAGTCAATACTTAATATCTCTAGGAACCAAATAAAGCACTAAAAATATATACTTTGCTCTATATTAATTGTTTTCTTTTTTACCTCAAAAGTATTTCAGAAATCTACAATATAAAGCATAGATGAAGTAAAAACAAACCCCACAATCATGAGGATGAAAAAGATAAGAGCCAATTAAAAAAAAGGCTAAAAAAAAAAGAGGGATAAAAGAATGAAGTTATTATATAAGAAGCTAAGATTAAGAAAAGCTCCTGAATATTCATATGAACAGTTTATAATATACATACAAACAGACACACCCATAAATGTATGTGTATGCTGGATTAGTAGACACACTTATTTCCTAGCTCTGTCTACTAAGTGGGACTAAGATCTATTAAGTGGGACTAAGATCTTGCTACACAAGAGTAGCAATGAACACACCTAGCGTCCAGAGCTTGGTTTCTAAATACCTCTCTCCAATAAAAGGAACCAGAGGTGAATTGAAAGAGAGGTGAATTCCAGAGCTGGGACAGGGAAAGTATATATATGAGGCTAGAACACCTTGTAATGTCAGAAAATATGGAATTGCTAAAAAAAGAAGTAGGAGGATGTCAAAAGGTCACAGGAGCCAGAGGAGCTCTCAATATATCATCAAAGCTGTAAAATTTGATCGATAAAATAGTGGCAATATTGGATTATAATGTATATAATACAATAAATGCCCACCAGTCCATATTGATATAAAATATATAACTGAATAAATAAATGGGGAAGAAAGGATAGTTATTCCTTACAAATTAATTCCACTTAATAAATACAAAGAAATAAGGGAAACAGAAAGTCACCAATAGGCAAACACCACAGTAGTAAATGTTGCAAATAAAATCCATGAGCTAACTCAACACCGGAGAAGGCAATGGCACCCCACTCCAGTACTCTTGCCTGGCAAATTCCATGGGCAGAGGAGCCTGGTAGGCTGCAGCCCATGGGGTCGCTAGGAGTCGGACACGACTGAGCGACTTCACTTTCACTTTTCACTTTCATGCACTGGAGAAGGAAATGGCAACCCACTCCAGTGTTATTGCCTGGAGAATCCCAGGGACGGGGGAGCCTGGTGGGCTGCCGTCTATGGGGTCGCACAGAGTCGGACGCAACTGAAGCGACTTAGCAGCAGCAGCAGCGGCGGCAACTCAACACAGAGCAGATAGTTGAGGACAGGATGTTAGCACAAAGTATACTCCTTACCAAAATATTTATTAATTACAAAGGAAAAATAGTAATTTTACAATGAAAAAATCCAGAAGACCACCAGATGATTGGTGTTAACATCACCAGTAAAAAGACATATGGACAGCTCAAACTCCTGATATGATTCTTGAGGAGACAACATGGTGTATGTGGTGTTCTTGCCAAATTGCATAATTTCAATCTATTCAAAAGAAAATATCAGACATACAAAAATCAAGAGACACATTTTACAAATAAATGATTAGTACATTCATCAAAATGGTCAAGGTCACAAAAGACAAGGAAAGACTAAGGAGTTGTCACGAACTGGAAGATGCAACTAAAGTCAATGAGGAATACTGGATTGGAACAGAAAAAAGACTGGAGGAGAGGGGATGGTGAAAATCAAACAAGGATGCAGTTTAGCTAATTGTAAGGTACCAATGTTAATATCCTGGTTTTGAAAACCGTACTGTAGTTAAACAATTACCATAACTTTAAGTTATGCAGGTCAGTTAACATTAAGGAAAATTTTGTGAAAGACAAGAACTCTCTGTAATATATTCATAACTCTTCCATAAATCTAAGTGAAAGAAAGTGAAGTCACTCAGTCGTGTCTGACTCTTTGCGACCCCATGGACTGTAGCCCACCAGGCTCCTCCATCCATGGAATTTTCCAGGCAAGAGTACTGGAGTGGATTGCCATTTCCTTCTCCAGGGGCTCTTCCTGACCCAGAGATCGAACCCAGGTCTCCTGCATTGCAGGCAGACGCTTTAACATCTGAGCCACCAGGGAATCCCCCATAAATCTAAAACCATTTCAAAAATTAGAAAAGTTACTGAAGCAAGGTACAAAACTGCTATGAACTTCTATTAGATAAGGAAAAAAGGAAAATAAAATGGTAAAGTACTCATGTAAGAGAAATATTTCCTTGGGCTCACAAGTTCAGAGTAACTCCACAGTAAATGAAAGCTGAAAAGAATTTTAATCACTTTCTTTATGACAGTAAATGTGAATATATTTGGCAATTATCAATTAATACTACAAAAATATTCAGTCTGATGTACATTCATTAATGACACTTCCACCTTCTTCACAATCAGGTGTTCATGTTCTTACATAGGGAGGATTTATTAATAAACCAAAAGGAAATACAAAAGAAAGAATTGAAAGAAAAGGCTTCAATTTCGCTTAAAACAAGCATTAAAGGCCTAAAGGACCTCTGCCCATTGCAAGCATTACAATAACATGGAAAGATATTTCCAGAACTGTTTTCTCATTGAGTCAACTATACTTAAGACAATATTTTCCATTAAGCTTAACCCCTTATGTACTTCAGGATGGAAAGACTAGTCTTCTAGTAATCTGGCACCAGAACTGCTTTAAAAACAAATATTTCTAACCACAAAGAACTAAATGGTGTATGACTTTTAACTTTCAAATAATCCAACAGTGACACTCTGTGGACAAAGCAGGAAGCACTTAAGCACCTGTTTTTCTTAATAAAATTACTCTAAGACATCTTAAATCCTTTTTTGGAATAAAACACAGTATAAATAAGTAAACAGACAGCAAATAGCCATTTGATTTAATTATTATACTCTTTATTCTAAGGATAAATTGTGGACTATAAGGATAATTTTAATAGAACTATACCAAGTAATTATCAGTGTCTTTGTTTTTAAAATTATCTGAATTAGCCCCGCATTACAAATTTATTAAGCAGTAAAAATTTTATGGAATTATAATAGATTAGTATAAAAACAATATTGTCATCTTACCCTTCTACAGTGCTTTATGCTTTTCAAAGTACTTCCACATAAATACGTCAAAAACCATGGCTCTTGGAAGGCAAATAATACTATCCCCCAAAGATTAAAACATCAGGGCTGACAGAAGTTAAAAGAACTGCCTACACTAATTAGGTGGTATTACTATCCTCATCCTTATGTAAGTAAATCACTGTATTTTCTGTTAAACTTAACTATAAACAATTTAATAATCTATTTTATTCATTTCAGAGATCTAGAAGCATAGCACAATATAATGAAAATGTAAAACAGCACAACCACTTCAAAAAACCGTTTGTCAGTTTCTTATAAACTTTAATCTACCCTATGACCCAGTATCTCCACTTCTGAGGATTTACCCAAATTAAATGTAAACATATGTTGACAAAGAGACTCCCATAATAATGTTCATAGCCACTTTACTCGTAATAACCAAAAACTGGAAACCACCCTAATGTCCATCAAAAGGAGAATGAATAAACAAATCATAGATATTCATACAATGGAATATTACTCAGTAATAAATGGAAATGAAATAGTGCTACAACCAGATGAATTTCAAAACATTACTCTAAGGAAAAGAGACCATGGCATGAAAGAATGCACACTGTGTGAGTCTAGTTATTGTAAAGTTCTAGAACAGGCAAAACTAATCGATGATGGAAAAAAACATCAGAATGGTATTTCAAGGTTCAAGGGGATGGAGACTTACTGGGAACAGTTATGAGGGAACTTTCTGGGATGATGTAAATATTCTTTACCTTGATAGAGGGGGCATACATATTTGTTGAAACTCATTGAACTTAAGATCTCAAGTTATACTTAAGATCTGTGCTTTTCACTGTATGAAATTAAACTCAATCTATTAAAAGAAATAAAGCTGAATGAAAAAAAGAAAAATTTTCACTTTACTGTACAAACCATGCGATCGTCTTCTGGAACAGAGAGTCGCCCTTTTTTGCACAATGGCATAGACTCCACTTCCTCTGAGTCAGGGTTACCTCTTTTTAAACATGCCAGACATGAAACTACTTGGCTATTTAATGCTGCAAAATCTTCCATGTCTGAAAAGCAAACGCATAAAAAAGTTACTTAACACACTTACTGCTTTAATAAATTTAATATGGATGGATATGTTTTCAGAATGCCAACTCAGGTTGAATTGGAGTTCTAGCTGAATTTTAGAGAGCAACAAAATGAGAATTCTTTTATTAGTGATTTAGGATAAACTTTTAAAAATTGAAGGACTTTATTACCCACAAGGGAGAAGGCAATGGCATCCCACTCCAGTACTCTTGCCTGGAAAATCCCATGGATGGAGGAGCCTGGTAGGCTACAGTCCATGGGGTCGCTAAGAGTCAGACATGACTGAGCGACTTCACTTACTCTTTTTGCCATCATGCATTGGAGAAGGAAGTGGCAACCCACTCCAGTGTTCTTGCCTGGAGAATCCCAGGGATGGGGGAGCCTAGTGGGCTGCCGTCTATGGGGTCGCACAGAGTCGGACACGACTGAAGCAACTTAGCAGTAGCAGCATTGTCCACAAGTAGGAATAAGAACCCAGAACAAACACAGTTCCAAATTGTGACGCAAATGCTTTACAATCTAAAGGCAACAGCATAAGTGCTGAAAACAAATGAACAGAGTATGAGTCCTAACTGCTCTGGTCAAGGAGCTCAGAGGCTTTTCACTCAGGGAGGCTGCAGGCCTCCAAATTTAAGTCAGGAGTCTCTTTGAGCTTGGGCCTCCATCATGGTGTGGCCTGGGCAGACCACTAAGACATCAGCTTCTCCCCTGACAGGTGAAAACTGGGCGAAATTACATCTAAGGTCATCTCAGTGCTAAAATTATGACTGCTTCCATAGTTAAATTTTATATTAAACCTAAATAACTGCATGTGAAAAATAAGCCAAAATCTCTTCTAGAATTATGAAGGCTCGTTTATGGTTGAGTCATTCATCTCTGCAACCAGAAAAAGACACTGAGTGCAATGCTATTATAGCGTATCTTTCTGGGAGGATCGTTCATGAGAGAGTTAATACCCTTTATCCATCCTGAGCCAGAGTAGTAATAAGAGGCAGAATGATGAGATTCGAGTTTCATCTCTTCCTATTTCCTTTTCATTCTACAGTAGAGATACTAGTCATGAACAAAGGTTCAGAAGCAAGAAATCAAAGGAGATAAAGACTCTCAAGTTAGATAAATGCTGACTAATATTGTGGGGAAAATTCAATTATGAAATACCTCCAATTTGAGCTATAACCTCACTTAAAAAAAAACTCACTTTTTATTTTTTAAACTAGTTGCTTTTTTTCTGACTAATACAAGCTGCATTGGAGGCAGACGCTTTAACCTCTGAGCCACCAGGGAAGCCCATAATTAAACTGTAGTGTTCTCACACAAAGAACTACACAGCGATGGGAATAAACCAACTACTGCTATACACTGTGAGAATGAACCTCACAACCATAGCATTGAGTAAAAGCTAGACACAAAAGAGAATATAGTTGTGACATCATGCATTTATAGTAAGAAATATATATTTGGTCTCTATCCTGGTTTCTACCACTGAGTTCCTAAAATCCTTAAAATGTTTTAAGTGATGAGTGATCAGATATCTTTTGTCATGTTATTGAGGTTACTTCTGGAATGTCTCTGGATCACCTAAGGATAGAGGCTGGTCACCAGAGGAACCAACCACGTGACTAGTGGATGGGCACTTCCAGTCCCATTCCCCTAACCTCCAGGAGGGGAGAGAGGCTGAAGGTTGAATCAATCACCAATGGCCAATGATTTAATCATGAATCTGTAATGAAGCCTCCATAAAATCTCAAAGAGAGTTCAGAGAGCTTCCAGGTTAATGAACACATGGATATTGAGGAGAGTGGAGCTAGGAGAGGGCTTGAAAGCTCTATGCCTTTTCCCCATACCTTGCTCTGTGCATCTCTTTCATTTCCCTGTTCCTGAATTATACCCTTTTATAATAAACCGTTATTCTAGTAAGTAAAATCTTTCTCTGAATTCTGTGAATCTCACTAGCAAATTAATCGAACCCCAGCAGGCTGTGGGAACCTCTGATTTGTAGCAAGTCGATCAGAAGCACCTGGGCTTGCAACTGGGGTATGGGCACGGGGAGGCAGTCTTGTAAGACTGATATCTCAACCTGGGGAATCTGACACTATCTACATCAGGCAGTGTTAGAATTGAGTTGAATTCTCAGACACCCCGCTGGTGTCCAAGAATTGCTTCATGTTGTGTGGGAAGCCCCAACACACTCAGTAGAATTGGATCCAAGAACCTAAAAGGATAATGTATGATTTGACTGACCTAAAGCTCAATCTAAAAACAGACAAAAATAATCGATGGTGAGAGATATCAGGATAGCACTACCTTGCAAGAGAGTACTGACTGAAAGGGAGGTGAGAGCTAATTCTGGGGAGCTCATAACCTTCTATCTTTTAGTGTGGGTGTTGGTTATATGTGTGAATCAATTTGAAATTGTATGCTGTGTATTTATGATTTGTGCATATTTTTGCATGTGATAGATTTCTATAAAAAGTCAACCTAAAATTAAGTTCTTTATAAAAAATTCAGAATCTAAATTAAGTAATCTATCACTAATAAATATCATAACCCTGAAATACAATTCCTTTTCTCTTTTTTACTCTCTATTTTATCTAGTAGTTTGACCCATACTGTACACTGAGCAATTTTGTATGCCATTTGTAATTTTTAGATATTTTAAATGCCTGCATAATATTCCATTATGTGTATGTCCACAGGTTATGTTATCTGTTTTCTGTTGCCAGACATTAATACAGCTTCCAGTTGCTCACTATTTTGCTATAATGATGTGTACACATTCAAATGTAAATAGTTATGTATATCTCTGAGTAGTTCCTTATAATGGATATATAGAAGAATCCCTAGGTGAAAGGCTATGATTCTTCCAGGGGTTCTTGACAGGTGCTGCCAAAATGTCCAAAAAGGTTACACTAATTTACATTCATAAAAACTGTAGTGCAATTGTTTTCTCCATTAACACTAAAACAAATCATGTAAAAATTGCTAATCTGATAGATGAAAGTTTATCTCATTTTTGTATCCCATATTAATCTGCATTTCTCTTGTTACTAATGCAGTTGAATAGATGTTTTCTATTTTTTTCTAAGATTTCTTGTCCTGTAACTTGTTATTTTCCATGTCCATGTCCCCTGCTCATTGCCCTATTAGAGTTTCAGTGTTTCCTATTTGATTTGCATGATGTCTTGCTATCTTAAGAATAGTAACTCTGGAAAATGCATATTTTCAGGAAATACTTTTCCCAGGTATTGATGTGATTTTTGAGGTCTGAGTTTGTGAGATAGGGAGGGGTTATTTGTCCTTAACTTTATCAAATTCATTAATATTTTTGTGCTTTCTTGAACTGCTTCTATACTCAATCTTCCATAAGGATTAGAAAAAAACATTCAACTATGCTTTCATCTAGTCTTCCATACTTCCATTTACTGCATATTCAGCTCTTTAATTCATCTTGAAATTATTTAAGAGTGATGTGAGGCAAAATCAAGTGGTCTTCCCCATTTTTAATAGTTAACCATTCATACCAGCATGATTTGCTATGTAATATGTTATTCGTATTAATATACTGTAGTATATTAACTCTAAATTCTTTATTCCGTTTATGATCTTCCTATTGTATTAAATCTGGCTCCCTACTTCAAAACTAGTACCATAATATTTCATAATTGTACTTTTAAATGTTTTGTGTGTTTGATATGGTAAATGACCACCTGTCCATTAAATAGGTTTTCCCAAGGTTTTTTTAAAGGTACACTAGGGTATTTTTTCCTCAACCAGGAAAAATTTGTGTCTCTCCACAAGCTTTTGTCTCTTTGTGTCTCTTACTCAAGCTTTTTTACATGACGCTCAGTAAAGTATGTGCTTTCCTTTCATATAGGTTCTGCTATTTTTTTATTCCTTACAATTTTAAATATTTATTTGTAGCCATTATCTGTTGGGGTTTTTTCCCTATATATCTTCTAAATTGTTTGATGCTGGTATGTGAGAAAATAATCTGTCCTATAATTTAAAAAATTATCTAAACTGTCCCAAGGGAAAAAAATTCTCAACAGATCTATAACAAGTAAAAAGATTAAATCAATCACCACAAACCTCCCAGTAAAGAAAAGGTCTGGACCAGAGGACTTCAATGCTGGATTCTACCAAATATTTAAGGAGAAATTAACACACCAGTCCTTCTCAAAGTCTTCCAAAAAATTTAAAAATTACCCTGATACCAAAGTCAGATAAAGACATAAGAAAAGAAAAACAGGCCAATATCCTTATGAATACAGATGTAAAAATCCTCATCAAAATATTAGCAAGTCTAATCTAACAGCATATTAAAAGAATTATTCACCATGACCAAGAGGGATTTATCCTAGGAATGCAAGGTTGGTTTAACATAAGACAACCAATCAATGTAACACATCACATTAATAGAATAAAGAGGGGAAAAAAAACACGATCATATCAATTAATGCCAAAAAGACATCAGACAAAATCCAACACCATTTCTTACAAAAATTCTCAGAAAATCAGGAACAGAGGGAAAATTCCACAACTACATAAATGGTATTTATGAAAACCCACAGCTAACATCACATTCAGTGGTGAGTGACTTGAAAGCTTTTCCCCTACAATCAGGAGCAAGACAAATGCCCACTTTCACCACTATCAACATTATACTAAAAATCTTAACCAGAGCTATTAGGCTGTCTGGAGGCGGAAATGCCAAGCCACTCCAGTACACTAGCTGTGAGAACCCCATGAACTGTATAAAAAGGCAAAAAGATATGACACTGAAAGAGGAGCCCCCAGGTTGGAAGGTGTCCAGTATGCTACTGGGGAAGAGCGGAGGACAACTACTAATATCACCAAAAGAATGAAGTGGCTGGGCCAAAGGGGAATTGACACTAAGCTGTGGATGTGATACGTGAGGAAAGTAAAATCCGATGCTGTCAAGAACAGTACTGGATAGGAGCCTGGAATGTTAGGTCCGTAGTGAATAGTGAATAGTGAAGTTGCTCAGTCGTGTCCGACTCTTTGCGACCCCGTGGACTGTAGCCTACCAGGCTCCTCTGTCCATGGGATTTTCCAGGCAATAGTCCTGGAGTGGATTGCCATTTCCTTCTCCAGACGATCTTCCCAATCCAGGGATCAAACCCGGGTCTCCCACATTGTAGACAGACACTTTACTGTCTGCGCCACCAGGGACGTCTTGAATCAAGGTAAATTAGAAGTAGTCAAACAGGAGATGGCAAGAGTGAACATCAACATTTTAGGAATCAGTGAACTAAAATGGACAGGAATGGGCGAATTTAATTCAGATGACCATTATATCTACTACTGAGGGCAAGAATCCCTTAGAAGAAATGGAGTAGCCCTCATAAATCAACAAAACAGTCCAAAATGCAGTACTTGGGTGCAACCTTAAAAATGACACAATGATCTCAGTTCTTTTCCAAGGCAAACCATTCAACATCACAGTAATCCAAGACTATGCCTCTACCACTGATGCTGAAGAAGCTGAAGTTGATCAGTTCTATGAAGAGCTAGACGACTTCCTAGAACTAACACCAAAAAAAAAAAAAAAAAGATGTCCTATTCATCACAGGGGATTGGAAGTAGGAAGTCAAGAGATACCTAGAGGAACAGGCAAGTTTGGCCTTGGCGTACAAAATGAAGCAGAGCAAAGGCTAACAGAATTCTGCCAAGAGAAAGCATAGGTCATAGCAAACACTCTTTTTCAACAGCACAAGAGACGACTTTACACATGGACATCATCAGATGGTCAAAACTGAAATCAGATTGATTACATTCTTTGTAGCCAAAGATGTATAAGCTCTATACAGTCAGCAAAAATAAGACATGGAGCTGAGTGTGGCTGAGATCATTAGCTCCTCATAGCAAAATTCAGGCTTAAACTAAAGAAAGCAGGGAAAACCAGCAGGTCAGTGAGGTATGACTTAAATCAAATTCCCTATGAATACACAGTGCAGGTGAGGAACAGATTCAAGGGATTAGATCTAGTAAACAGAGTGTCTGAAGAACTATGGACAGAGGTCTATAACACTGTACAGGAAGCAGTCAACAAAACCATCCCAAAGAAAAATAAATGCATGAAGGCAAAGCGATTGTCTGAGGAGGCTTTACAAATAGTTGAGAAAAGAAGAGAAGCAAAAAGCAAGAGAGAAAGGGAAAGGTACACCTAACTAAATGCAGAGTTCCAGAGGATAGCAAGGAGAGCTGAAAAGCCTTCTTCAGTGGACAATGGAAAGAAATAGAGGAAAACAACAAAAAGACAGACTAGAGAACTCTTCAAGAAAATTGGAAATATCAAATGAACATTTTATCCAAAGATGGGCACAACAAAGAACAGAAACGGTGGAAACGTAAAGATCTAATAAAAGTGGAAGAGATCAAGAAGAGATGGAAAGAATACACAGAGGAAGTGTACAAAAAATATCTTAATGACTCACGATCTTAACCACGTGGTTAATGATCTTAACCACGACAGTATAGTCTCTCACTCAAGCCAGACTTTCTGGACTGTGAAGTCAAGTGGGCCTTAGGAAGCACTCCTTCTAATAAAGCTAGTACAGATGATGGAATTCCAGCTGATCTATTTAAACTCTTAAAAGATGATGCTATTAAAGTGGTGCACTCAATATGTCAGCAAATCTGGAAAACCCAGAGCAGTGGCCACAGGACTGGAAAAGGTCAATCCTCATCCCAATTCCCAAGAAGGGCAGTACTAAAGAATGTTCAAATCACTGGACAATTGCACTTATTTCCCATGCGAGTAAGGGTATGCTCAAAATCCTGCAAGCTAGGCTTCAGCATTATATGAACTGAGAACTTCCAGATGTTCAAGCTGGGTTTAGAAAAGGCAAAGGAACCAGAGATCAAATTGCCAATATTTACTGGATCATAGAGAAAGCAAGGGAATTCCAGAAAAACACCTACTTCTGCTTTACTAACTACACTAAAGCCTTTGACTATGTGGATCATAACAAACTGTGGAAAATTCTTAAAGAGATGGGAATACCAGACCATCTTACCTGTCTCCTGAGAAACTTGTATGCATGTCAAGAAGCAACAGCTAGTACCCTACATGGAACAACTGACTGGTTCAGGATTAATAAAGGAGTACAACAATGCTGTTAACTGTCACCCTGTTTATTTAACTTATATGCAGAGGACATCATGTGATATGCCGGGCTGGATGAGTTACAAGTTGGAATCAAGCTTGCTGGGAAAAATATCAACAACCTCAGTAATATGGATGATACCACTCAAATGGCAGAATGCAAAGAGGAACTAAAGATCCTCTTGATGAGGGTGAAGGAGGACAGTGAAAAAGCCACCTTAAAACTACATATTAAAAAAAAAAAAACTAAGATCATGGCATCTGGTCCTATCACTTCATGGCAAAGGGGAAAGGTGGAAGCACTGACAGATTTCCTCTGTCAAACCTATGGTCTGTACAGATGTGAGAGCTGAACAATAAAGAAGGCAGAGCACCATAAGAATCGATGCTTTTGAACTATGGTACTGGAGAAGACTCTTGAGAGTCCCTTGGAAAGCAAGCAGATCAAACCAGTCAATCTTAAAGGAAATCAACCCTGAATACTCTTTGGAGGGACTGATGCTGAAGCTGAAGCTCCAATTCTTTGGCCACCTAATGCGAACAGCTGACTCACTGGAAAAGACTCTGATGCTGGGAAAGATTGAGGGCAGAAGCAGAAAGAGGAGACAGAGGATGAGATGGTTGAATGGCACCACCAATTCAATGGACCTGAACTTGGACAAACTCCAGGAGATGGTGGGGGACAGAGAGGTCTAGCATGCTGCAGTCCATGGGGTCATGGAGAGTTGGATACAACTTGGCGACTGAACAACAACAATTAGGCTGTCTTATGCTACCCTGAACACTTATAGATGATTAAAATTATAAATATATATATTTTACCACAATAAGAAAACTACTTAGCCACCTTCTTTGAAATCTCCTGAATTTTTCTTTCAGTTAGATAAGATAAAAGGGATCCAACTATAAGTACTGCTTTGCAACCTCCTTTTTCTACTAAACATGTATTAGTCTTTCCAAACACAAACCTCTAGGTACACTGCAATCACTTTAACAGCTTCTCAGTTTCCTATCATGCAAATAGGCCATGCATAATCTATTTAACCAGTCCCTAACTCATGTATATTCAAGTTACTTCTAAAGTTTTTCCTCTGGCAAAGAACACGGCTGAACAGTCTTGCACTTCTGCAAGTAGTTCTGTGGGATAAATTCTGAGAAGCAGAAATGATAGGTAAAAGGGTATCCACAACTGAAAATTCTCCTCTATTTCTTTCCACACTAAGGAGGGCTGTTGTTGATGTTTATAATACACTAAGAAAGCATCCTGTTGGTTTCGTATATAGTTTTAAAATCAGAACTAATAAAAAGTGATGACTTCTGGCATCATTTAGACCAGGGTTGGCAAACTACAGCCTGCAGACCAAACCCACCCTACTGCCTGTTTTTCTGTAGCACAGGAGCTACAAATGGTTTTAGCTGAGGGATTTTTTCCCCACATTTTTAAGTTTTAAATTTTAAAAAACACAAACAAAAGAAGAATATTTCATGAAATGGAAAAATTATAGGATTCAAATTTCAGCATCTATAAAGTTTTACTGAAACACAGGCATATACTCATCTACTAATATAATGTTCTTTTCATGTTTCAACAGCAGAGCTGAGTAGTTGGAACAAGAGGCCTTACAACTGCAAATCTTAAAATATTTACTATCTGGCCCTTTACAGAAAAAGTTTGCTGACCTCAATCAAAGCAGCAATATTTCAATGTTTTAAAGAGTAGTAAACCCAGTTCTCTATGCAAACAGAGAAGAGCATACTGTCATAGTTAATGAAGGGATGTTCCCAAGGGGTTAATGTCTCCTGGCTCTGTGTATAAGTGAGGAGGCAATGAGTTTCCCATTTCCTTGTGATTGTGGCTGAAAAGCAACCACTAGAAGGACAAGTAGCTAGAGTTCTGGTTGCAGGATTCTACTTTCCATGGACTTTTTCTTGGGTGCTAATGTAAATAAAATGCTGTGTTTTGAATTCAAGTTCCAAATGTTTATTGCTTGTATACAGGGAAGGTACTGATATTAACCTTGTATCCTGAGAATCTTGCTATAACTGCTATTTATTAATTTATTAATTATATAATTGCTTGCTATAATTGCTTAGGAGTTTTTTTTTTTTTTTGGTGATTCTTTGAGATCTTCAACATAGAAAATCATGTCATCTATTCCATGGACTCTTGACCCAAGCTATTTCTCCCAAAAGTTCAGTTTTAGCTTTGCCACCAAATCATTATAATTTTAGTTGCCAGGTATAAATAATTTTTCAGAGACAAAATATACTCTCCCCAGTGCTTTCCAAGGCTACCTCCCCAGTCCCCACAGAACAAAAACAGAAAAGGAGACATGACAGAGCTTAAATAAATGGAAAATGCAAGCACAAGTAAACACTGTGCTTTTACCACAAAGCTTGGCCTTCCGGTAATAAAGAATTAAGGTAAGAGTGAGAGGAATGTTTAAGTAATTACTGGAAATGGGGACTGGGGATCAAAATTTCCCACAGGAGGAAATTTAACAAAATTACCAAATGAAAATTCAGGCGGTTCCTCAGGGATATCACTGTCATCTTCAGAATCTGTTAGTAGAAGCACCACTTCATCATCAGAAAGTGAGTCCTCAGTAATATCTGTATCAAAGTCGTGTATTACCACAACTTCACCAGCACCATCATTATCATCATCATCATCACTGTCTTCTCCAACAGATACAACTATACAATCTAAGAAGAAGCAAAGAGAATGTGTAGATTAGATGCCACATTAAATAAAAAGTTTCTAGCAAAAACCACCTTATAAAGTTATGGAGTGTTTAAAAAACATTTCAGCTGAAAAAAATTAAGTATTTTCATATCTCCAATCATTGCCAACTTAACTAAGAAATCAACTGCTTAGTATAAAGCTTAGAGAGATATATATATACATAAACACAAATAGTATTATTTCTAGGAACTTCAGTTCTATAGAGCAATAAATTTCTTCTCCTTTAAGAAATTAGACCACCTGGCCCATGTACTGTCTTCAGTGATATCCTTTTAAGTTTTAAATGATACAACTGAGATTATACAACCACACTCTGGGGTGACCATGAATTCCCAAACTTGTTCTCTAAAAATTAATATAATCTTTAAGATACTAAATAATAGAGAAATAACATATAAAAGTAATGTTATTATCAAAAATTAAATATAAATTGACTCACAAAATGTAAAATAGATGACTACAAGTAAACTACATGTGAAATATAAACTTGGCAAACTTTGTATTTTAATGAATACAAAATGTAAAATATATAAATGAGCTTTCTTGTTTCCTAAAGTTGGTCTGAAAAAAGAACATGTTTAAGCTTGAAGTATTAACTTGTAGGTCACATTTACCTTGCATATTTTGGATTCAGTATATTTATTTCAAATAGACCAAAGTACTAGAATAAAGTAATGAACCAGTGTAAGGTGGTGTGAAAATGGTACTAAATTAGGAGTCACGTGGTGTAGGTTACGATTCAGGCTCTCTAGCTAACCAGAGTTATGAACTCTGGGCCAGATACATCTACTCTTTTGCCTCTGTTTTGTCATCCATAAAACTTTGGGGTTGGTTTTGGAGAGTTGCAGTGAACTCTATCTACTTAATAGTCCTCATAGAAATAAAACAAAACTTTAGAAACTACCTGGTATCCAAACCAAAGAAAATTGGTTAAATAAATTATGGTAGTTCCATATGACAGAATTGTATATTGCCAATGAGAAGAACATTTTCAACATTTATTAATATTAGAAATGCTTGTGAAATAATCTTAAAGGAGCAAAAAGATTCAAAGCAGAAAAATACAGCATAATCTTAACTTTGAGAGCAGAAGGAAACATACCAATGGTTATCTCTATGTCACTATCTTTGGGTGGCAAAATTATCTTCATTAGATTTCTTTGTTAAGATTCTCTACAATAAAGTTTAGACTTCAAAATCAAAAGAAAATAACAAAAGCAAAGGCAATTGAAATTTTATTTTTAAGATAAGCTTTTGTACATCAACAGATCTTTCAAACTAGTATGAGTAAAGCAATTGACAATTCCACTATGGTTTCTCAGTTAATTTGCAAAATTCCAATTAATTTATTTAGGTATATGCATAGCCTTCACAGACAATTTTTAAGACACTATAACATTTAGAAGTAGTTTGAAGATTATGCTCCCAAGGTACAAGGAACTAAGTTGCCATGAATTTATCAAGTAACACATAGTTCACAATGATGAGGGCTGAAACCTGGCTTTCACATGACAACTACTGCAAAAAATGAAAAGTGAAAGTGTTAGTCACTCAGTCATGCCCAATTCTTTGTGACCCCATGGATTGTAGCTTGCCAGACTCCTCAGTCCATGGAATCCTCCAGACAAGAATACTGGAAGGGGTTGCCATTCCCTTTTCCAGGGGACCTTCCCAATCCAGGGGTTGAACCCACGTCTCCTGCATTGCAGGTAGATTCTTTACTGTCTTAGCCACCAGGGAAGCCTACTGCAAAGAATATACACAGAATATACACAACTAAATAGGACAAATAAAAATGGCCAGATCATTCCTTTTTTTTTTTTTAAGCAAAAATGCACATCAAAACAATCACTTTCTAAATCTGTCAGGACTCTACAAAGCAGTCCTTCTACTCTCTCAATCAAACTTTAGAGACTAGGAAGTCCACCTGATCCCAAAGGATGATAATACTGTGTCCCCTCACCCTGCATTTGCTACAGGCAGGCTTGAAACTGAACTGACCCCATGCCCTGCTTTATAAAACAATGCATACAAAAAATGCTTGTAAAAGCTCTACTTGTAAATATTAAACCAGTTGACCACCTCCTGTTATAAAACCTGGGAGCAGTCCTAATTCATAGAAAACTGGGTAGAGGAGGGAGGGACGCTATCCCCCACTTACTAGTCTTTTCTACCAAACCATGCTCAACCCATACAGCTGGCTCACACAGAAGGGTTGGTCCTGGAGCTCACACAGGAGGATTCCCCTGCCTTACAGGGTCCTCACATTTTGCAGTGTTCTCCGACTCCTGCATCTGCCCTCTTGAAGCAAAGAATGCACTCTGTGCTGGGATTTCTCCATACACATATCTTTATTTTCTTTCTTCTAATTTGCATATTTACCATAAAACAGAGGCTGCCCAATCTGTCTTTGCCCCAATCGCAAAAGATATTATAATGAATCAACTTGCTAGCTTGTCAATTCTATAAACTCAAAATTCCACATAAAATTTTGGTGCTGAGTATGCTGTAGGGTATACAGAAGTAGAAATATAAGGCACACATTGGGGCTGGTGCATGGGGATGACCCAGAGAGATGTTATGGGGAGGGAGGTGGGAGGGGGGTTCATGTTTGGGAACACATGTAAGAATTAAAGATTTTAAAATTAAAAATATATATATAAATAAATAAATTTAAAAAAATTAAAAAAATAAAAAAAAAGAAACATATATTACGAACCAATGTTACCTCAGTGAAATGCAAATCTAAAAGGAAATAACAATAAAGTTGTAATATTTTTTAAAAGTCTACATAATGGCTTAAAGTCTTGGTCCTTCTTGGACCCCAACCCTCTATGACAGAGAAAAGAAAGAATAAAGGATCAACTTGTTCCAGAAAGTCAGCACGAAGTACTTAAAAAATAAGTGGCTAAATCTCAAAAGCCCATATGTTCTGGCATCCCTGGAGAGGCGGGGGTGGGGGTGGGGGGGCGGCAGGACAGACACCCCACCCTCCAAAGCACTGCTACAATTTGAGGTTGCTGTGCAAGCAAAGCAAATCCTCTCCTCCCAGGAGTGCCCCAGCCGTTAAGCCAAATCACTTTCCTGTGCAACACACCACGCTCTGCAGCTGCTGGTGGCGCGAGCACCAGAAGCCTTGCAATGAAGTTCAAAATAAAAAACTACAACTGCACAGAACTGCTTGCGTGCCAGTGTGGCACACTGCCCTCTGGAGGGCGCGGGAAACAACCGAGGTGGCCCACCCTCTGGAACGGTGAAGACTGAGACTTTTCTACCGCCACTAGAGGTCCTAGAAATAACTGCCGCTCTCACGCCGGAAATGAAGCTGGCTCTCACCACTTGTGGGCGCCATGAGAATCGACGTCCTCTGGGATCACCTCAAGTCCGAAGGACACCATAAACACCAGAGACCTGAAAACCTCAGGATCTCCTCCACCCACCCCCCGCCCCAGAACGCCATGAACTCTGTAACCGCCTTGAGCCCCAGAATCCCCTTAAGCCCCTAGGACACCAGAAAACCTGCACCTCACTGCATGCCCCGGGAGCCATGAACCGAATTACATCATGCCCCAGGACACCATGAACCTAGGACTCCATTATGTCCAGATAGCCTCAAGCCTCAGGGATGCCATGAACCCCAAAACCCCCCAAAGCCCCCAGAACCCCCCAAAGCCCCAGAACCCCAAAAAGCCCCAGAACCCCAAAAAGCCCCAGAACCCTTCAACCCTGTGAACCCACAAGCTTTGGATCACCTCTAACCCCTGGGGCACCATGAACCCTGGGACCCCAAAAGCCCCAGGACCAGCTAGAGCCTCTCGAATACCCTAGCCCCGGGCGTACCTGACCAATATGGGACTGAAGCCGAGAGGCCATAACCAGTCATGCCCTGGCCAATACGCAGTCAGTCCCGTGGTCGCCCACGCAACCCTCTAAACGGACTGGGTTCAAACCGTATCAGAACCTTTCCCCGAACCAGGTAAGGAGAGGAAAAAGCTAGTGGGGGTCAGCTTTGGGAGCGTCTTACCATCCTCATCGGACATTGTGATGCGGAATGCCCAGGCGGGGTGTCTGCGCTGCTGCCTGAACACGACCTGCCTCACCGAATAACCGCCACAAACTGAGATGCGGAAGCCAACGTACGCAAACCACCCAAGCTTCTACGGCTGCGCAGTAGTGCCTGGCTCCCCAAGAGGGGAGGGGGGAGACCACGCAGGACGCCAAGTATGGCGGTTTGCCTCCCTCCCTTTCTACCTAAGTGTACTTTTTCAACACATACAAAAAAAAAGTGAACTGGTAGCCACCAGGGTAATTCCACCATAGGAAGCTTGCAGAATGTAAGAGATTTAAGTTCAGACTTTGTCTAAGGTTTCCCGGGTTTTGTACTCATATTCAACACCAGCTTGGGTACAAATCTGGGAATAATCCAACTTTCAAAATGTGCCTTTAATAAGGCCCACTAAACCTGTGCCAGGGGCTTTCCAGGTGGCGCTAGGGGTAAAGAACCCGCTTGCCGATTTAGGGGACATAAGAGACGGAGGTTCGATCCCTGGATCGGGAAGATCCTGTGGAGGAGAGCGTGGCTATCCACTCCAGGATACTTGCCTGGAGAATCTCCATGGGCAGAGGAGCCTGGTGGGCTACAGTCCATACGGTCGCAAAGAATTGGACACGACTGATGCGACTTAGCACACAGCACACATCTGTGCGACCCTGCCCTTTAGCTGGACCGCTCCTTACTTGCTATTTTCCAACAGCCATGTGCGTGCACCATTCCTCCACTAAGTAATAACAGCTATGATTTACCGAGTGCTGAATGGCAACCCACTCCAGTATTCTTGCCTGGAAAATCTCATGGACGGAGGAGCCTGGTAGGCTATAGTCCATGGGGTCGCAAAGAGTCGGACATGACTGAGTGACTTTCTTTCTTTCCTTTCTTTCTCTTTCTTTCTTTCTCTCTCCACATGCCAGTCACTAAGAAGTTGGTATTACTGTCGCATAGTAAAAATGAGAAAACTGAGGCTTAAAGAGTTTCATTTAACTTGCTCAAAACCCCAAAGCTGGTGGCAGAGTTATGATTTGAACAAAGGTGTTTCCCCCCCACTCCACACCCAGGCCCACACCTCCCTGCCCCATAGCAGATGCTCCCATCCCCTGTTATTCTATTCTGCTCAATTGCTTCTGGAACTATCTCACATCCCTTGAAGCCTGTTCCAGAAGGACATTTGTCCTAATAATACCTACACCAAGAGCCTTTTCTACAGCCCCCTGGTAAGGAACTAGTAGCTTCTTCTCTAGGATTCCACAGTGGGTTCCTGTCACCTCTTGTTAGCACTTGCCACTTTGCTTGATAACAGAAATCTCTGTGGACATTCTTCTCTCTTTCTAACTTCCAGAAGAAAAGCACCACATCTTCTTTATTTTTTAAGTTTTTTATTTTTTTAATTTTAAAATCTTTAATTCTTACATGTGTTCCCAAACATGAACCCCCCTCCCACCTCCCTCCTCATATTCTTTATATTTAAACGGTACTTCCCTCCCAAGGTTCTAAGAATTAAATGTTATAAAATATAGATCACCCAGCACAGTGCCTGGAATTTTGGTTTCATTTCATCAGGGCAATTATACAGTGACTCTTGGCACTGTACATCTTGTCATTTGGGGGGAAGGGTAAGAGCTTCTTCACTTGTAAGAAAGAAGGATCTATCTCCTTGGGTAGAAATGTAGAGTTGCTTCCTGGGAGTACAAGAGTGTAAATATGTGTAAGAGGGTGCACAAGGAAGCTGAGTGATAGAAAGGATGCAGTATGCTGGTGTTAAAATCAAACACAACAGAGACCAGACTTGAAAATTCCCTGAGCATACAAAACCAGTTTAGTCACACAAGCAAAGCTTAATTTAGTTTATTTTGCAAGGCAAGTGAGGCTCCCTTCACCTGGCTCACTTCTTGCTTATGCTTCTGAAAATCATAGGTGAAACAAATTATTCCCCCAAATTGTTTCAGTTTCAGTGCTTCTGGTCTGCAAAAGGTCCTTTTGGTGTGTGCAAAATAAACTTTCACTAATTACTGCCTCAGTGATTCATTGGTTTTACTTTTTATTTTTTCTGAACTTTTGACACTGGTGCTCCCTTTCAGCTTCACATTCACCCTTTTGTCTTCTCTGTGAAAATGGATATGGACCCTTAATTTTTCCCTTTGCCAATAGCACAGTTTAAGCTTCTCTCAGTAGGAGGTATTGAAGACAGATTGCAGAAGGAACAAGTTTTACCCTACAGGGCATATTTCTGGCAAGTTCCAGAGGGTCAATTTACAAGTTCCACCAGCGCAGCAGCACAATGATTTGTATCATTCAGTCATAGTTGTGCCCTCTTGGCCCACTGTCAGCCCTAGAGGTAGTCACTGTTACTTGGTTACTTATAGCTGTTATTTCTATATTTGTTAGTTTTCTGTATTTCTTACTAGCCAGTCCCTCATTACTACAATACACCATTATACTTAATACATCCTTGTATTAAACTTTCTCTGTTCCAATTATGTGATTTTTTTTTTCTCTTTATGGTATATCCAGACTGATCCACTACGCAGTGGACCCAATGTCTGTTCTTAGAATGTTACTGAACATCCAACAGATGCTCGACAATCCCTTCACTTTCATTTCTATTCAGAACTCTCCATTCTTTTGATTGACCCCTCTTCTCCATCCGGGGACACAGAATGGTAGGTGGAAATGCTTTCTTACCATGGTTCTCTCCTAAGGCTAGCTTTCCTCCTCCTAGTCAACCTAAGCTGCATCAACCTGACCAAGTAGGGCAGAACGTAGTGCCCAGGAGACCTTGCAGACATGGGAGAAGTGGGAAGAGATGCTGGTAGTACCATCAACCTAGGCTGAGGTGAGAGCTGAGCCACCATCCTACAGAAGAGGAGGTATTTTAATCAATACCCAGTGCAGTCAATGGAGTTCTGCTTCCTGTCATAATGGACAGGGGAACTGCAGAGCAGCCATTCTGGAAGACAACTAAAAATGCTGGATGAAATGTTCTAAAAATAGTATCTGAGAATATACTGTATAGCACAGGGAAATCAACCTAGTGCACTGTGGGTGACCTGAATGGAAAGAAGTCCAAAAGGGAGGGGATATATGTATATGTTTGGCTGATTCATTTTGCCATACGGTAGAAACTAACACAACATTGTAAAGCAACTATACCACTACTACTAAGTTGCTTCAGTCGTGTCCAACTCTGTGCAACCCAAGACGGCAGCCCACCGTCCCTGGGATTCTCCAGGCAAAAGCACTGGAGTGGGTTGCCATTTCCTTCATCAATGCATGAAAGGGAAAAGTGAAAGTGAAGTCGCTCAGTCGTGTCCGACTCTTAGCGACCCCATGGACTGCAGCCTACCAGGCTCCTCCGTCCATGGGATTTTCCAGGCAAGAGTACTGGAGTGGGTTGCCACTCCAATATAAATTAATTTTTAAAATATATTTTTTTAAAGCTAAAAATATAAATAAAATAAAAATAGTCTCAAGAACATCAAAAAGTTAACATTATGAGCAATTACTGAGCTAAGAGCTGGAAAAGACCAGAAAACTAGAGAAGTGTGAGCAGCTGAGAGGATAGCTTCTGCTCTAGGGTATTTACTGCTCTTCCATAAAAGGATGAGAGGCCTTGCTGTAGTAGTGCTGGCTTTGTTGAACTGAGGGACAAAGTCAGACTCTGGGAGCCACCAAACAAACAGGGATGATAAACCACTTCCTCCCTTGGATGGGGACCATAAAGAGTCATCCCTTCAGAGTAAAAGTGATCCAACATTAAACAATATTGAGCAAGTTTGAGCAAGCTCCAGGAGATGGTGAAGGACAGGGAAGCCTGGTGCACTGCAGTCCATGGGGTCACAAAGATTGGACATGACAGAGTGACTGAACAACAACAATATTAACCAATAATTAACCACACCAGCTGTAGCTCAGTCTCATCTCATCTAGGGATTCAGCACTCCCAGGTGTCTGGCATAAGCAAATAAAAATTTTTTCCTAGGAAGAGAACATCAACTTATTTCCCCAAACAATATTTAAATAGAATATCAAGCATGAGGTGAAATATGATCAGATATAGAAAACATAAGACAGCTGAAGAAAGAAGCCATTAAAAAATCTATGCTGGGGGGACAGAGGCCTCTGCTGCACTCTCTAACCTCCATGACAACACGGGGCCTCAATGCATAGTGGCCCTGAGACAGGCACCTCGCTAGTGACCCAGGTCCTCTGGAGGAAGCTGGTCTGGGGGCACCTCAGGACATCCATGGGAAGGATCCAGACTGAAAATCCTTGAGGCCCCAGGTTTTCAGGAAGGAGCCTCCTCACCATTTCAGTTCAGTTCAGTTCAGTCGCTCAGTTGTGTCCGACTCTTTGTGAATCCATGAATCGCAGCACGCCAGGCCTCCCTGTCCGTCAGCAACTCCCAGAGTTTACCCAAACTCATGTCCATTGAGTTGGAGATGCCATCCAGCCACCTCATCCTCTGTTGTTCCCTTCTCCTCCTGCCCCCAATCCCTCCCAGCATCAGAGTCTTTTCCAACGAGTCAACCCTTCACATGAGGTGGCCAAAGTATTGGAGTCTCAGCTTCAGCATCAGTCCTCCCAATGAACACCCAGGACTGATCTCTTTTAGGATGGACTGGTTGGACCTCCTTGCAGTCCAAGGGACTCTCAAGAGTCTTCTCCAAAACCACAGTTCAAAAGCATCAATTCTTCAGTACTCAGCTTTCTTCACAGTCCAACTCTCACATCCATACATGACCACAGGAAAAACCATAGCCTTGACTAAACGGACCCCTGTTGGCAAAGTAATGTCTCTGCTTTTGAATATGCTGTCTAGGTTGGTCATAACTTTTCTTCCAAGGAGTAAGCATCTTTTAATTTCATGGCTGCAATCACCACCTGTAGTGATTTTGGAGCCCACAAAAGTAAAGTCTGACACTGTTTCCACTGTTTCCCCATCTATTTCCCATGAAGTGATGGGACCAGATGCCATGATCTTCGTTTTCTGAATGTTGAGCTTTAAGCCAAATTTTTCACTCTCCTCCTTCACTTTCATCAAGAGGCTTTTTAGTTCCTCTTCACTTTCTGCCATAAGGGTGGTGTTATCTGCATATCTGAGGTTATTGATATTTCTCCCGGCAATCTTGATTCCAGCTTGTGCTTCTTCCAGCCCAGCGTTTCTCATGATGTACTCTGCATAGAAGTTAAATAAGCAGGGTGACAATATACAGCATTGACATACTTCTTGTCCTACTTGGAACCAGTCTGTTGTTCCATGTCCAGTTCTAACTGTTGCTTCCTGACCTGCATATAGATTTCTCAAGAGACAGGTCAGGTGTTCTGATGTCTGTTCGTTTCCAAGGCAAACCATTCAATATCACGGTAATCCAAGCCTATGCCCCAACCAGTAACACTGAAGAAGCTGAAGTTGAACGGTTCTATGAAGACCTACAAGATCTTTTAGAACACCCAAAAAAGATGTCCTTTTCATTACAGGGAACTGGAATGCAAAAGTACCAAGTCAAGAAACACCTGGAGTAACAGGCAAATTTGGCCTTGGAGTACGGAATGAAGCAGGGCAAAGGCTAATAGAGTTTTGCCAAGAAAATGCATTGGTCATAGCAAACACCCTCTTCCAACAACACAAGAGAAGACTCTACACATGGACATTACCAGGTGGTCAACACCAAAATCAGATTGATTATATTCTTGGCAGCCAAAGATGGAGAAGCTCTATACAGTCAGCAAAAACAAGACCGGGAGCTGACTGTGGCTCAGATCATGAACTCTTTATTGCCAAATTCAGACTTAAATTGAAGAAAGTAGGGAAAACCACTAGACCATTCAGGTATGACCTAAATCAAATCCTTTATGATTATACAGTGGAAGTGTGAAATAGATTTAAGAGATTAGATCTGATAGACAGAGTGCCTGATGAACTATGGACGGAGGTTCATGACATTGTACAGGAGACAGGGATCAAGACCATCCCCATGGAAAAGAAATGCAAAAAAGGAAAATGGCCGTCTGAGGAAGCCTTACAAATAGCTGTGAAAAGAAGAGAAGTGAAAAGCAAAGGAGAAAAGGAAAGATATTCCCATCTGAATGCAGAGTTCCAAAGAATAGCAAGGAGAGATAAAAAAAAAGCCTTCCTCACCCTTTAGTGACAGAAAACTGTATTCCGGCAAAGCCAGGGAGAGAGACTCGTGGTCACAGGCCTTTCTAGTGTCCCCTACAGGTGACAATACCAGCTGAGGGCGCCACTCCTTGCATAGTGTGTGGAGCTAAAGACCTCAACATTTGCCACGGTGAGAAAAATAGAGCCAGGAAAGGTTGGCAGGGCTCTTGGAAGACAACAGAGAGGGGGATGGAAAGCAAGGTCTCCAAGGGAGCTGGAGGAGCAAGCTGGGGGGCATGGGGCCCAGCTCCAGCCACTGCTCCCAGGGGAGGGCAGCCAAGGCATTGCTCACTGTCTTCACTCACGTACCCAGCCCAGGCTGCGCCCACCAATGCCAGGGGAGCTGTAAACACTGGTGCCCAGGTCTGGGCCCCAGAGATCCCCAGGTCCCTGGTCAGGGGAAGCTAGGCTCTGAGGCTGTAGAATTCCAGGGGTTTCTCACAGGTACCGGGCTGAGAGGCACTGCTCTGCACCCCACGAGAGGCTGGTCACGGGATCTTTGCATTTAATTATCACATCACCTGACAGGTTCATGTTATCAACCTGGTTCATGGAGACCTAAGTGAGCATGGAAGAGGAAGTGAAATGACTAAATGCCTACTCTGCCCAAAAGACAGAGAAGGGTACAAATAAATATTCTCACAAAAGAGCAGTGACCCCTACAGTTCAACTTCATCAGAACTACTGCAACCTGGATGACCAATCAGGTATATGAAAAGATGCTCAGCATGACTAAGCATTGGGGAAATGCAAATCAAAACCACAATGAGATAGCACCTCACACTTGTCAGAATGGCCATCATAAAAAAAAAAAAAAAAACACAAATAACAAATGTTGATGATGATGTGGAGAAAAGGGAACCCTTGTACATTGTTGGTGGGAATGTAAATTGGTGCAGCCACTGTTGGAGAACAGTATGGAGGTTCCTCAAAAACCTAAAAATAGAATTACCGTATTACCCAGCAATTTCATTCCTAGGTATATATCCAAAAGAAACAAAAACACTAAAAAAAAAAAAAAAAGAAAGAAACAAAAACACTAATATGAAAAGATACATGGACCCCAATGCTCATAGCAGCATTATTTGCAATTTCCAAGACATGGAAGCAACCAAAGTGTCCATCAATGAATGAATGGATATGAAGATGTGATTTATATGTATATAATTGATTATATTCAATTCAAATTATTTAATTTTAAATAAATGAATTATAAAATTATTGATCCAGCAAACAAAAAACTACTGCAACCCAGGGCTGGATTCACAAGGCAGTACTGATGGACGCCAAACAGCCTGAAATACTGGGGACTGCAGAGTCCATGTATGGAAACTCACACTTGACCAAGACGTATGTCCCTGTGTCCTTGCTGACCCCTCCACCCCCACCTCCTAGGGTCACAATGAGGCTATTGGATCCAAGGCCTGAAGAACAGTTCTCATTGTGGGGTTGAGGGAAAGACGAGGGGTAGCAACAACACAGGTACAAGTTTGACCAACTTAAGTTCTCTTTGTAAAGACGGGAAAAGGCCTAGGAGAGGGACAGAACACCGCTTCCAGTGGTGGTGAAACTAGATCCCATTGGCCAATTAAGGGCTGAAATGGGGATGGAGTGTGTGAAAGAGACTGTGGGGGAAGATGGGGCTATGCTAGGAGCTGAGAATAGAAAAGACACTCCAGAGAGGACATGGAGGGAAGTAAATCCAACCCCTCTCCACTGCTGTGTGACCTACACTTTGTAGGTGGCATCAGGCGAGGTAAGTGGGACAACAGCTTGTCTGCCTCCCTGGCCGAGCCTGGGCCTGGGACCCTGGTGGCTCCGGGGAGCACCCTCTCACCCCCAGGTGGTGGCCGTCTGAAGACACAGGACTCGGGGCCTCTCCTCACCTGCCTTCTTTGTGGTGGTGACAAGAGTCCCACGTGGCTTCCTGGCCACGGTGCCTGGCTCCCGGGCTCCTGGGTGCCTGGGTGAGGTGGGGAGATCCGTCTGCACCCCATTGCCCTTTCAGTTCAGTTTCAGTTCAGCATCAGTCCTTCCAATAAATATTTCAGAGTTGATTTCCTTTAGGATTGACTGACTTGATCTCCTTGCTGTCCAAGGGGACTCTTAAGAGTCTTCTCCAGCACCAGAGATGGAAAGTATCTATTCTTCAGCACTCCTCCTTCTTTATGGTCTAACTCTCACATCTGTGCATGACTACTGGAAAAACAACAGCTTTGACTATATGGACCTTTGTCAGCAAAGTGATGTCTCTGCTTTTTAATACGCTGTCTTCAGTTTACTTCAGTTGCTCAGTTGTGTCCACCTCTTTGCAACCCCATGAACCGCAGCACGCCAAGCCTCCCTGTCCATCACCAACTCCCGGAGTCCACCCAAACCATGTCCATTGAGTCGGTGATGCCATCCAACCATCTCATCCTCTGTCGTCCCCTTCTCCTCCTGCCCTCAATCCCTCCAAGCATCAGGGTCTTTTCAAATGAGTCAGTTCTTCGCATCAGGGGGCCAAAGTATTGGAGCTTCAGCTTCAACATCAGTCCTTCCAATAAACACCCAGGACTGATTTCCTTTAGGAAATACACTGTCTAGATAGCATTTAAATTGTTTTCTAATGCCCAACAATGCTTTTCAGACTTAAGCCTCTTGATGAAAGTGAAAGAGGAGGGTGAAAAAGTTGGCTTAAAGTTCAACATTCAGAAAACTAAGATCATGGCACCTGGTCCCATCACTTCATGGCAAATAGATGGGGAAACAGTGCAAACAGTGGCTGACTTTATTTTTCTGGGCTCCAAAATCACTGCAGATGGTGATGGCAGCCATGAAATTAAAAGATGCTTACTCCTTGGAAGGAAAGTTATGACCAACCTAGATAGCACATTCAAAAGCAGAGACATTACTTTGCCAACAAAGGTCCGTTTAGTCAAGGCTATGGTTTTTCCAGTGGTCATGTATGGATGTGAGAGTTGGACTATAAAGAAAGCTGAGCACCGAAGAATTAATGCTTTTGAAGTGTGGTGTTGGAGAAGACTCTTGAGAGTCCCTTGGACTGCAAGGAGGTCCAACCAGTCCATCCTAAAGGAGATCAGTCCTCGGTGTTCATTGGAAGAACTGATGTTGAAGCTGAAACTCCAATAATTTGTCCACCTGATGCGAAGAGCTGACTCATTGAAAAAGACCCTGATGCTGGGAGGGATTAAGGGCAGGAGGAGAAGGAGACAACAGAGGATAAGAAGGTTGGATGGCATCACCGACTCAATGGACATGGGTTTGGGTGGACTCTGGGGGTTGGTGATGGACAGGGAGGCCTGGCGTGCTGTGGTTCATGGGGTCGCAAAGAGTCAGACACAACTGAGCAACTGAACTGAACTGAACTAAGGGCTACCTAGAGGGCTTGTTAAAATATAGATTGCGGGATTCCACTACTAGTTTCTTATTCACCATGTCTGAATCCTAAAACAAGATGCTGTTAAAGTTCTGCACTCAATACGTCAACAAGTTTGGAAAACTCAGCAATGGCCACAGGAGTGGAAAAGGTCAATTTTCATTCCAATCCCAAAAAAGGGCAATAACAAAGAATGTTCAAACTACCATACAGTTGTGCTCATTTCACATGCTAACAAGGTAATTCTCAAAATCCTTCAAGCTAAGCTTCACAGTAGGGTGAACTGAGAACTTCCAGATGTACAAGCTGAATTTAGAAAAGGCAGAGGAACCAAACTGCCAATATCTGTTGGATCAAAGAAAAAGCAAGAGAATTCAGCAAAACATCTATTTCTACTTTGTTGACTATGCTAAAGCTGTGTGGATCATAACAAACTATGGAAAATTCTTAAGGAGATAGAAATACCCAGACCAACTTACCTGCCTCCTGAGAAACCTGTAAGCTGGTCAAGAAGCAATAGTTAGAACTGGATATGGAACAATGGAATGGTTCAAAACTGGGAAAGGAGTATGTAAAAGTTGCATATTGCCACTCTGCTTATTTAACTTACATGCAGAGTACATCAGGTGAAATGCCAGGCTGGATGAATCACAAGCTGGAATCACGATTTCCGGGAGAAATATCAACCTCAGATATGCAGATAATACCACCCTAATGGCAGAAAGTGAAGAGGAACCAAAGAGCCTCTTGATGAAAGCGTAAGAGGAGAGTGAAAAAGCCGGCCAACATTCAAAACACTAATATCAGAGGCAGTCCTAAGATGGCAGAGGAATAACAATGGGGGGACCACTTTCTCCCCAACAAATTCATCAAAAGGTCATTTGAATGGTGAACAACTTCCACAGAACAACTTCTGAATGCTGGTGGAGGACACCAGGCACCCAGAAGGCAACCCATTCTCTTTGAAAGGAGGTAGGACAAAATACAAATGACAAAAAGAGAGGCAAAAGAGTTAGGGATGGAGACCCATCCTGGGGAGGGAGTCATGAAGGAGAAGAAGTTTCCAAACAGCAGGAAACTCTCTCACCGGAGGGTCTATGGGGAGTTCTGGAATCTCAGAGCGCAACATAACCAGGAGAAGAAAAAAAACCCACAGAATACGTGCCAAACTGAAACTCCCAGCAGAGAAGTAGCCCAGATGCTGGCCTCCACCACCAGCGAGCAGGGGATGGACAGGGAGGTGTGGGTTGCATGCTTAGGGTAAGGACCGGGCCTGAATGCCTGAGGACAATCTGAGGGAGCTAACGTGAGTTAGCAACCCAAACTGGGGTAACCAGAGAGAGGAAAAAAAAAAGGAGAAAACTTTGCCACAAAAACCTCTAACCTAAGGCGCAGCCTGGCCTGCTCACAGAACAAAGGGTTGAGCAATCACCAAGGGAGAGCTAGCTGGCTGCAGACTGGCCCCTCCCACCCAACCACAGACAGAGAGGCAGGTGTGCGATAACAAGAGCTGGAAGACAAGGGACAATCTCGGCCCCAGAGACTGGCATCCTCCGCCAAACTGTGAGCAGGCTCGCAGTTGCTAATTAAGGCTTCCTGGGATCCTGGATGGTTGACGTCTGCCAGGAGGGTTGCAGCCTGAGATCAGCTCCCCAGAGGACACACATGACACACCTGAGATGGCACTCTGATGGCACACCCAGGACACCAAGCGACTGGGACCAGGGAGGTAATTAAGACCCACGGCCCAACTGGGACAGTGCGCTTGCCAAGCACCTGGTCGCCTGAGCTGCTAGGACCTGGGAAAGGCACGAAACGCACACCCAACCAAGTCTGTGCCTTTGTGGAGTACCTGAGAACGTGAACCTGAGCAGCTTAGACCTAGGAAGTGCACGAAACACAGAGCACACTTTGGACAGCACCCCTGCAGTGCAACCTGGAGCCTGAGCAGTGTAAGCACACCAGGAAAGCACACGCAGCCATGACCTGGGCAAACCCAGTGTGGTCCATATACTGCAAGCACTCACCACACACACCCATGATATTTGTTTGCAGGGTTCCTCCCTCCCCACAATACAACTGAACAAGAAAGCCTAAATAAGTGACCAAATTCACCCCCTTGTGTCAGGGCAGAAATTAAACACTGAAGAGACTTGCAAACAGAGGTAGCCAAAATAAACAAAGAAGAGGGAACTGCTCTGGAACTGACAGGTGCAACAGATTAAAACCCGGTAGTTAACAATGATGAAACACTGGAAGGGGCCTACAGACCTTGAGAAGAAGTATAACCTGGAACAAGGAACTATTTGAAACTGAACTGACCCACACTGCCCTCAACAGCTCGAGAAATTCCTAGATATATTTTTACTATTACCATTTTTTAATTTTCATACAATATTGTAAAGCAAATTTCTTATATATACTTTTTATAATTTTTGTGATTGTTTTGTATTTTTAATATTTTGAGAGTCTAATCTCTGTTCTAGATTTTTAATCTTTGCTTTTTGGTATTTGTTATCAATTTTGTACCTTTAAGAATCTAAAGTTCAGTACCCATTTTTACTTAGGGGTGTGATTACTGGCTTGATTGCTCTCTCCACTTTTGACTATCTCTTTCCTCTCTGAGGTAACCTCTACCTCCTCCATCCCACTTCTATTCTCTACTTAACTCTGTGAATCTCTCTGGGTGTTCTGGGTTGTGAAGAACACTTAGGGAACTGATTACTGGCTAGACTGGTCTCTCCCCTTTTGACTCCCCCTCTTCTCCTCCTGGTCACCTCTATCTCCCTCCTCCCTCTTCTCTTCTCTATGTAACTTTGTGAACCTATCTGGGTGTTCCAGACTGTGGAGAGCACATAGGAAATTGATTACTGCCTAGATAGCTCTCCTCACTTTTGACTCCCCCTCTTCTCCTGGTCACCTCTATCTTTCTCTTCCCTCTATCTCTTCTCCATGTAACTCTGTGAACCTCTCTGGGTATCCCTCACTGTGGAGAATATTTTCACCATTAACCTAGATGTTTCTGTGGTGTATGGATGGAGAAGTCTTGAGGCTACTTTCAGAATGAGACTGAAAGCCAGAGGCAGGAGGCTTAAATTCAAAACTTCAGAATACCAGGAAACTCCTGAATCCAGGGAACATTAATTAACAAGAGCTCATCCAAAAGCCTCCACACCTACACTGAAACCAAGCTCCACTCAAGAGCCTACAAGTTCCAGAGCAAGGCATACCATGCTAATTGTCCAGCAACGCAGGAACACAGCCCTAAGAAATAAAATACAGTCTGCCCAAAGTCACACCAAACCCACAGACACCCCAAAACTCACTACTGGACACTTCATTGCACTGCAGAGAGAAGAGACCCAGCTCCACTCACGAGACCACAGACGCAAGCTACCCTAACCAAGAAACCTTGACAAACCACTAATCCAGCCCCATTCACAGGGATCCAGCTCCATAATAAAGAGGAACCACAAATTTCCAGCCTACAGAAAGGCCACCCCAAACACAGAAATTTAAACAAAATGAAAAGGCAAAGAAATATTCAGCAGGTAAAGGAGCATGATAAATGCCCACCAAACCGAACAAAAGAAAAGGAGATAGGGAGCCCATGAGAAAAAGAATTCAGAATAATGATAGTAAAGATGATCTAACATCTTCAAAACAAAATGGAGTTACAGATAAATAAACTAGAGACAAGGATTGAGAAGATGCAAGAAATGTTTAACAAGGACTTGCTACTGCTAAGTCGCTTCAGTCGTGTCTGACTCTGTGCAACCCCATAGACAGCAGCCCACCAGGCTCCCCTGTCCCTGGGATTCTCCAGGCAAGAACACTGGAGTGGGTTGCCATTTCCTTCTCCAATGCATGAAAGTGAAAAGTGAAAGTGAAGTCACTGAGTCGTGTCCAACCCTCAGTGACCCCATGGACTGCAGCCTTCCAGTCTCCTCCATCCATGGGATTTTCCAGGCAAGAGTACTGGAGTGGGGTGCCATTGCCTTCTCCGAACAAGGACCTAGAAGAAATAAAAAAGTCAATCAATAATGAATAATGCAATAATTAAGATCAAAAGCACTCTGGAGGGAACCAACAGTAGAATAACAGAGGCAGAAGACAGGATAAGTGAGGTGGAAGATAGAATGGTGGAAATAACTAAAGCAGAGAGGAAAAAAGAAAAAATAATTAAAAGAAATGAGGACAACCTCAGAGACCTCTGGGACAATGTTAACCACCCCAACATTTGAACCATAGGAGTCCCAGAAGAAGAAGACAAAAAGAAAGGGCATGAGAAAATACTTGAGGAGGTAATAGTTGAAAACTTCCCTAAAATGGAGGAAAAAATAGCCACCCAAGTCCAATAAACCCAGAGAGTCCCAAACAGAATAAACCCAAGGAGACATACCCCAAGACACACATTAATCAAATTAATGAAGATCAAACACAAAGACCAAATATCAAAAGCAGCAAGGAGAAAGTAACAACACACAAGGGGATTCCCATAAGGATTACAGCTGATCTTTCAATAGAAACTCTTTGGCCCAGAAGGGAATGGCAGGACATACTTAAAGTGATGAAAGAGAAAACCTACAATGCAGATTACTATACCCAACAAGGATCTCATTCAAATATGAAGGAGAAATCAAAAGCTTTACAGACAAGCAAAAGCTGAGAGAATTCAGCACCACCAAACTAGCTCTTTAACAAATGCTAAAGGATCTTCTCTAGACAGGAAACAGGGAAAAAGTTTATAATCTCAAACCCAAAACAACAAAGTAAATGGCAACGGGATCATACTTATCAATAATTACCTTAAATGTCAATGGGTTGAATGTCCCAATCAAAAGACAAAGACTGGCTGAATGGATAGAAAAACAAGACCCCTATATATGCTGTCTACAAGACACCCACCTCAAAACAAGGGACACACACAGACCCAAACTGAAGGGCTGGAAAAAGATATTTCATGCAAATGGAAACCAAAAGAAAGCAGGAGTAGCAATACACATATCAGATAAAATAGATTTTGAAATGATCAAAGGATTAATCCAAGAAGATATAACAATTATAAACATATACACACCCAACATAAGAGCACTGAAATGTGTAAGGCTAAGGCTAACACGTATGAAAGGGGAAATTAACAGTAACACAATAGTGGGACACTTTATTACCCTACTCACACCTATGGATAGGTCAACCAAACAGAAAATTAGCAAGGAAACACAATCTTTAAATGATACAATGGACCAGTTAGACCTAATTGATACCTACAGGACATTTCACCCCAAAACAATGAATTTCACCTTTTTCTCAAGTGCACATAGAATATTCTCCAGGATAGATCACATCCTGGGCCATAAATCTAGCACTGGTAAATTAAAAAAAAAAAAAAAAAGAAATCATTTGAAGCATCTTTCCTGATCAAAAAAATAAAAAACCTACAGGCCAATATCACTGATGAATATAGATGCAAAAATCCTCAACAAAATTCTAGCAAACAGAATCCAACAACATATTAAAAAGATCATTCATCATAGCCAAGTGGGCTTTATCCTAGGGAAGCAAGGATTCTTCAATATTCGTAAATCAATGTGATAAACCACATTAAAAAATTGAAAGATAAAAACCATGTAATTATCTCAACAGATGCAGATAAAGCCTTTGACAAAATTCAACTTCCATTTATGATAAAATCCCCTAGAAAGCACGCATAGAAGGAATAAACCTCAACATAATAAAAAGCATATATGATAAACCCACAGCAAACATTATCCTCAATGGTGAAAAATTGAAAGCATTTCCCCTGAAGTGGGAACAAGACAAGGGTGCACCCTCTTACCACTACTATTCAACATAGTTTTGGAAGTTTTAGCCACAAAAGAAAAAGAAATAAAAGGAATCCAGATTGGAAAAGAAGTAAAACTCTCACTGTTTGCAGATGACATGATCCTCTACATAGAAAACCCTAAAGACTCCACCAGAAAACTACTAGAGCTAATCAATGAATATAGTAAAGTTACAGGATATAAAATTAACACACAGAAATCCCTTGCATTCCTATACACTAACAGTGAGAAAACAGAAATTAAGGAAACAATTCCATTCAACATTGCAACGAAAAGAATAAAACACTTAGGAATAAATCTACCTAAAGAAACAAAAGGCCTAAATATAGAAAACTATAAAACATTAGTGAAAGAAATCAAAGATGACACAAACAGATGGAGAAATACACCATGTTCATGGGATCAGAAGAATCAATGCAGGGAAAATGAGTATACTACCCAAAGCAATCTATAGCTTCAGTGCAATCCCTATCAAGCTACCAATGGTATTTTTCACAGAATTAGAACAAATAATTTCACAATTTGTATGGACATACAAAACACCTCAAATAGCCAAAGCAATCTTGAGAAAGAAGAATGGAACTGGAGGAATCAACCTGCCTGACTTCAGATTATTCTACAAAGCTACAGTCATCAGGACAGTATGGTACTGGCACAAAGACAGAAATATAGATCAATGGAACAAAATAGAAAGCCCAGAGATAAATCCATGCACCTATGGACACCTTATCTTTGACAAAGGAGGCAAGAATATACAATGGAGAAAAGACAATCTCTTTAACAAGTGGTGCTGGGAAAACTGGTCAACCACTTGTAAAAGAATGAAACTAGAACACTTTCTAACACCATACGCAAAAATAAACTCAAAATGGACTAAAGATCTAAATGTTAAGACCAGAAACTATAAAACTCCTAGAGGAAAACATAGGCAGAACACTCTCTGACATAAATCACAGCAGGATCCTCTATGACCCACCTCCCAGAGTAATGGAAATAAAAGCAAAAATAAACAACTGGGACCTAATTAAACTCAAAAGCTTTTGCACAATGAAGGAAACTATAAGCAAGGTGAAAAGACAGCCTTCAGAATGGGAGAAAATAATAGCAAATGCAGCAACTGAGAAGGAATTAATATCAAAAACATACAAGCAGCTCATGCAGCACAATACCAGAAAAATAAATGACCCAATCAAAAAATGGGCCAAAGAACTAAATAGACATTTTTCCAAAGAAGACATACAGATAGCTAACAAACATATGAAAAGATGCTCAACATCACTCATTATCAGAGAAATGCAAATCAAAACCACAATGAGGTACCATCTCATGCCAGTCAGAATGGCCACCACCACAGAGTCTATAAACAATAAATGCTGGAGAGGGTGTGGAGAAAAGGGAACCCTCTTACACTGTTGGTGGGAATGCAAACTAGTACAGCCACTACGGAGAACAGTGTGGACATTCCTTAAAAAACTGGAAGTGGAACTGCCATATGACTCAGCAATCCCACTGCTGGGCATACACACTTAGGAAACCAGAAATGATAGACACGTGTATCCCAATGTTCATTGCACACTGTTTATAATAGCCAGGACATGGACACAACCTAGATGTCCATCAGCAGACAAATGGATAAGAAAGCTGTGGTACATATACACAAGGGAATATTACTCAGCTATACAAAAGAACACATTTGAATCAGTTCTAATGAGGTAGATGAAACTGGAACCTTATTATACAGAGTGAAGTAAGTCAGAAAGAAAAACACCAATACAGTATATTAATGCATATATATGAAACTTAGAAAGATGGTAACGATGACCCTATATGTGAAACAGCAAAAGAGACAAAGAGATAAGAACAGACTTTTGGACCCTGTGGGAAAAGGCGAGGGTGGGATAATCTGAGAAAACAGCATTGAAACATGTATATTATCATATGTGAAACAGATCACCAGTCCAGGTTTGATGCATGAGACAGGGCGCTCAGGGCTGGTGCACTGCAACGACCCTGAGGGATGGCGTGGGAAGGGAGTTTAGGATGGGGGATACGTGTACACCCATGGCTGATTCGTGTCAATGTATGGCAAAAGCCACTATAATACTGTAAAGTAATTAGCCTCCAATTAAAATTAAGAAAAAATCATGATCTAGAGAGAGGACCTCCCCCCCCCAAAAAAAAAAAAACACAAAAAACTAAGATCTAGTCCCATCACTTCATGGCACACAGATGGGTAAAAAGTGGAAGCAGTGACAGATTTTATTTTCTTGGGCTCCAAAATCACCGTGGACAGTGATGGCAGGCAGGAAATGAAAAGACACTTGCTTCTTGGAAGAAAAGCTATGACAAACCTAGACAGTGTATTAAAAAGCAGAGACATCATTTTGCTGACAAAGGTCCATATAGTCAAAGCTATGGTTTCTCCAGTAGTCATGTATAGATATGTGAGTTGGACCAAACGGAGGCTTGGTGCCAAAGAATTGATGGTATCAAATGGAGCAATCTCTGGAAGATAGTGAAGGACAGGGAACCCTGGCTTGCTGCAGTTCATGGGGTCACATATAGTGGACATGACTCAGCATGAAGAGAAAAATATTAGCCCGGCTCAATAAAAATGGAATCATCCAGTAACTGGTTTGCAGACATAAAAGTTGTCAGAAGGACACGGGACAGCTTTCTTAAAGTTGTTTTAAGTGTTTACAGCTCATAGTTACGTCTTCAAATCCTAGTTAAACATGCACACATACACACACTTTGCATCTATGACAAATCTTTCAGTCTCATTTTCTTCAGTTTTCCTACAGGGCCAAAGTTCTAGGACCCACAACAGATTTCCCAACCTGAGAATCTGGCAAAGGGACTGAGAACCCCTAGAGAATTTGACTTTGGAGTCTAGCGGGATTTGGTTACGGAACTTACCCTGGACTGTGGAAACAGACTCTTGGAGGGCACAATCAAAACCTTGTGTGCACCAGGACCCAGGAGCAAGGAACAGTGAGCCCACAAAAGACTGACTCAGACTTGCCTCTGAGTGTCCAGTAGTCTCCAGTGGAGGTGTGAGTGGTGTCACACCTCCAGGGTCAGCGGTGGCCTGCTGCAGAGTCAGGGGCACTAAGTGCAGCAGTGCATGCACCGGACTTTAAAGGAGGTCACCATTATCTTCATTATCTCCACCATGGTTTGGTCACAGGTCAAACAACAGGGAGGGAACACAGCCCTGCCCATCAACAGAAAATTGGATTAAACATTTACTGAGCATTGCATCACCCATCAGAACAAGACCCAGTTTCCCCCATAGTCAGTCTCTCCATAAGCTTCCATAAGCCTCTTATCCTTATCCTTCAGAGGACCGACAGAATGAAAACCACAATCAAAGAAAACTAATCAAACTGATCACATGTACCACAGCCTTGTCTAACTCAATGAAACTATGAGCCATGCTGTGTAGGGCCACCCAAGACAGACAGGTCATGGTGGAGAGTTCTGACAAAACATGGTCCACTGGAGAAGGGAATGGCAAACCACTTTAGTATTCTTGCCTTGAGAACCACATGAACAGCCTGAAAAGGCAAAAAGATAGGACACTGAAAGATGAACTCTGCAAGTCAGTAGGTGCCCAATATCATACTGAAGAAGAGTGGAGAAATAACTCCAGAAAGAAAGAAGAGATGGACCCAACGCCCAGTTGTGGATGTGACTGATGATGGAAGTAAAGTATGATGCTGTAAAGAGCAATATTGTATAGGAATCTGGAATGTTAGGTCCATGAATCAAGGTAAATTAGAAGTGGTCAAATAGGAGACAGTAAGAGTGAACATCAACATTTTAGGAATCAGTGAACTAAAATGGACTGGAATGGGCAAATTTAATTCAGATGACCATTATATCTACCACAGTGGGCAAGAATCCCTAAGAAGAAGTGGAGTAGCCCTCATAATCAACAGAAGAGTGCCCCACAAGAGACAAATCAACAAAATACTTGCATGTAACCTTAAAAATGACAGAATGATCTCAGTCCTTTTCCAAGGCAAACCATTCAACATCACAGTAATCCAAGTCTATGCCCCAACCAGTAATGCTGAAGAAGCTGAAGTTGAATGGTTCTATGAAGACCTACAAGACCTTCTAGAAATAACACCCAAAAGATATCCTCTTCATTATAGAAGACTGGATGCAAAAGTGACTGGAAGTCATGAGATACATGGAGTAACAGGCAAATTTGGCCTTGTAGTATAAAATGAAGCAGGACAAAGGATAACAGAGTTTTGCCAAGCACTGATCACAGCAAACACCTCTTTCAACAAAAAAAGAGAAGATTCCACATGGACATCACCAGATGGTGAATACCGAAATCATATTGCTTATATTCTTTGCAACCAAAGATGAAGAAGCTCTATATAGTCAGCAGAAACAAGACTGGGAGCTGACTGTGGCTCAGAACATGAACTCCTTATTGCCAAATTCAGACTTAAATTGAAAAAAGTAGGGAAAACCACTAGACCATTCAGGTATGACCGAAAGTGGAAGAGACAAACAGATTCAAGGGATTAGATCTGATAGAGTGCCTGAAGAACTATGGATGGAGGTTCATGACATTGTACAGGAGGCAGTGATCAAGACCAACCCCAAGAAAAAGAAATGTAAAAAGGCAAAATGGTTATCTGGGGAGGCCTTAAAAATAGCTGAGAGGAGAAGAGAAGTGAAAGGCAAAGGAGACAAGGAAAGATGCACCCATTTGAATGCAGAGTTCCAAAGAATAGCAAGGAGAGATAAGAAAGCCTTCCTCAGTGATTAATGCAAAGAAATAGCAGAAAACAATAGAATGTGAAAGACTAGAAATCTCTTCAAGAAAATTAGATACCAAGGGAACATTTCATGCCAAGAGGGGCACAATAAAGGACAGAAATGGTATGGACCTAACAGAAGCAAAGGATATTAAGAACAGGTGGCAAGGATACACAGAACTATGCAAAGAAGATCTTTATGACCCAGATAACCATGATAGTGTGCTCACTCACCTAGAGCCAGACATCCTGGAATGTGAAGTCAAGTAGGCCTTAAGAAACATCACTAGAAACAAAGCTAGTAGAGGTGATGGAATTCCAGTTGAGCTGTTTCAAATCCTGAAAGATGATGCTGTGAAAGTGCTGCACTCAATATGCCAGCAAATTTGGAAAACTTAGTACTGGCCACAGGACTAGAAAAGGTCAGTTTTCATTCCAATCCCAAAGACAGGTAATGCCAAAGAATGTTCAAACTATCACACAATTGGCACTAATTTCACATGCTAGCAAAGTAATGCTTAAAATTCTCCAAGACAAGCTTCAATAGTACATGAATCATGAATTCCCAGATGTTCAAGCTGCATGCAGAAAAGGCAGAGGAAACAGAGATCAAATTGCCAACATCCGCTGGATCATGGAAAAAGCAAGAGAGTTCCAGAAAAACATCTATTTCTGCTTTATTGACTACATCAAAGCCTTTGTGTAGATCACAACAAACTGTGGAAAATTCTGAAAGAGATGGGAACACCAGACCACCTGACCTACCTCCTGAGAAATCTGTATGCAGGTCAAGAAGCAACAGTTAGAACCAGACATGCAACAATGGACTGGTTCCAAATTGGGAAAGGAGTGCATCAAGGCTGTATATTGTCACCCTGCTTATTTAACTTATATGCAGAGTACATCATGTGAAATGCTGGGCTGGATGAAGCACAAACTGGAATCAAGATTGCTAGGATAAGTATCAATAACTTCAGATATGCAGATGACACCACCCTTATGGCAAAGAGTGAAGAGGTACTAAAGAGCCTCTTGATGAAGGTGAAAGAGAATGAAAAAGTTGGCTTAAAACTCAACATTCAGAAAACTAAGATCATGGCATCTGGTCCCATCACTTCATGGCAAATAGACGGGGAAACAATGGAAAGTGACAGACTTTTATTTTCTTGGGCTCTAAAATCACTGCAAATGATGACTGGAGCAATGAAATTAAAAGATGCTTGCTCCATGGAAGAAAAGCTATCACCAACCTAAACAACATATTATAAAGCAGAGACATTACTTTGCTGACAAAGGTCCATCTAGTCAAAGCTATGGTTTTCCCAGTAGTCATGTATGGATGTAAGAGTTCGACTAGAAAGAAAGCTGAGCGCAGGAGAATTGATGATTTTGAACTGTGGTGTTGGAGAAGACTCTGCAAGGAGTTCAAACCAGTCAATCCTAAAGGAAATCAGTCCTGAATATTCATTGGAAGGACTGATGCTGAAACTCCAATACTTTGGCCACCCGATGCAAAGAACTAACTCACTGGAAAAGCCCCTGATGCTGGGAAAGATTGAAGGCGGGAGCAGAAAGGGACAACAGAGGATGAGATGGTTGAATGGCATCACCGACTTGATGGACATGAGTTTGAGGAAGCTCCGGAAGTTGGTGATAGACAGGGAAGCATGGCCTGCTGCAGTCCATGGGTTCACAAAGAATCAAACTTGACTCGGCAACTGGACTGAACTGAACTGATGGCTCATGCTTACAGAGACAGTCCCAATTTAGAAGTCTGGGAAATTCTACTCTGGACCATGTACTATAAGACTCTCCAGTCATTAGAAGTTACAAAGACAAAAATCAGAAGACAAATGCTCGATGTGTCCAGAGGGCTTTGGTGCTCAAGCTGCAGGGTCCTGCTCCCTACAGAAGGTTGAAGGATGGACTGAGAGGGAAAACTAGAGCACAGATTAATTAAGTTCACAGGTAAACCATGCTAACATGGCATGATACTCCCTGGACAAAAATTTACAAACTACACAGTGAAAATCAACACCCCTACTCCAGTTACTTGAAATCATCATCCCTGGAGCCTCAGCTGGGGCCTGGTCATCTCCAATGAACAGTGATAAGAGTATCTAGATTCCAAGGCACCAGTTCCTGGGACAGGTGGGCTGAGGGGTTGAATCTTGAAGGCGATTCAACCACAACCCTGAGCCTCCAGGGCTTTTCCAGCACATAAGTTGGGAGAGTTGAAGGCTGAGTAGCAGTATAGCTTCTGGTCCCCAGGGGCAAAAGCACAGCCATAAAAAAAAAGCATAGGTCATAAACTCTGGTGGGATGAGGGATCTGGGGGGCACTGCCATTTTCTAGCATGCTTGCATCATCACCAAAGTAAAAAAAGCTTTGAGTACAGATAAAGCTCATTGATTTAACTTCTTACTGCCTCCCTGGGGTCTCATTTAAGGCCCTTGCAAAAGATAAGCCCTTTGCTCCTAAGAATCTGTTTACCAGTAGAATGAGACCAAGTGTTAAAACCAAGTATTTGGACACATAAAAACACAAACTTACTAGAGTGCTTCTTTTTCAACTGTAACTGATTCATATGTTAATATAATGTGGTAAAAGCAAGTAAAATAAAATCTGAGGCTTACACATTAACTGAGGTTATTTAACTTTATTATATTTTAAAATCTGAAGACTGTAAAACAGTATTTATACAAACACCTGAGGACTGTTTAACTGGGCACAGCATCTTCACACAAACAATTTGAGAGAAGACAGTTTAAATTAGAATTTTTGTCTTAAAACACAAAGTGAATAACATAGATGAAACCACCCTTTAAATAGTAGCATTCTCATATAAAGTACATTTGGTTTTCTAAAAAAGAAAATGTACATTCTTGCCCCTGGTGTACATTTTATTGGCATTTATAACAAATGGCTAATACTTTTAGCACAGATTCTCATAGCTTATAAACATTACACCAAAGTTATACAAAGTAATAACAATTAACATATAGCACCATTTCCCCTCAAAAGTTCTAACTTTAAAAATAAAACCCAAAATGATAAGTCAGAATTAATGCATCTTCCAAAATTTAGCAGAATAAATGGCTCAGAACTAAGCAAATTAACTAACAACATTGCATAGGACAGAGAACTTCCCTGTATGGAAACCAATCTGTGGATTGTTTCTTATCCCCTGAAGACTAAGCTGAGAGGTACTAGTGATAGCAAATGATGCAAAAATTTTTTCAGAATAAAAACATCCAACTATATAAATAGTTCACCATTACCTCTGTGGCAATGCAAAGTGCCATATTAAATTCAAAAAGAACAGGTTAACTTGTTTGAATACCTACAAGTATAGAATAATATATAAATACAGTATTGAATTCATATGAGGAATAAACATAGACAATAAAATATATATATTTTAAAATTTGGGCACAGGTGTCTTCATGTAAGGGCTTTCCTGATAGCTAAGTTGGTAAAGACTTCGCCTGCAATGCAGGAGACCCCGGTTCGATTCCTGGGTTGGGAAGATCCGCTGGAGAAGGGATAGTCTTCTTCATATAAAGATGTGAGAAAGAATCCCAAGTTAAATGTCTAAGCTTGGAGAAAATATGTAAAGTTTAGAAATAACAGGTATTTCATTGAAAAAATTTAATTGGACTCCATCAAAACCACCCTAGTATAATATCTCCTGCATAGAACAACTACTCTATAATTGTTCAAAATTCATCAAAAACTGATAAAAACACTTTATGAAAGTTTATAAGCTTGTTTTTTCTTTAAATATTAACAAATACAACATATAGAGCAATAGTAACGAAAGGAAGGTAATTTATATGGCTATTCCCTTTCAGGAAATTGATAGAACACAAACAGAACATTGCAGTAACAGACAAAGTATTTGAGAAAGAGATGATATCTATAGTTGCATCTTTAAATTCTCTTCTAAGGAAAACTTCACATGAATTTCATTAGAGAGCCTGTCAGTCCCTGATACTTTCCCCTTTGGGATTTAGCTGTTTTGGTTTTACATATATACATTAACCAAAATCAAAGGTGTTTCTTTGTTTCCTGCAGGAAGTGTATTTGTAAACTCTACAATAAAATAATAAACAGAGATAAAGAACTGCCTATTTGAATATGCTAGTACTAACATGTTAATGGCTTTTAAAGAAGTAGACTGGACTTATAATAGAGTTCTGCAATTCTGGATATAATGTAGTTTTAGAGGAACTATCTACAAAACAAAAATTGCTATGAGAATAAAAATACTTTTAAATTAAAAGTTATCAAAACAACTGAAAATTATGTCTAAACTTATATATTTTTTCAATTATATTTTCCTTCTTTAAGTTTTTCAATATAATAACATAACTTTAAGGCTGGCCCCAGTTTCAGCCCCATATACTTCATAATCACATCACTTTTGAGTAGTAGCAGAGCCTTCCCATCAATTTCCTATAGAGAGAAATAAATTATACTTATTAGCACTGATTTCACATTTTGTCAAGTTACTTACATATAAGAACATGTAAATAGAGCGTAGCTGTATATTCTCAATATATATTCTCTGAGTATGCATTTATTTCCTGAAAACTATTAAAAAAATAACTTATATGTGTAACATCATTTGAAAATTTCTAAATTCACTTCAAATTTTAACAAAAAGTAAACTTAACCTAGTGTCTTTGAAGAATGGCCTTTAGCATCAAACTATCTGATTTTAAAAACTATGTGCTGAATAAAATACCACGTATCTATGACAAATGGTAGATAGAAAATTATGAATGATAGAAATGAATTTCAGACAGTCATCAACTTTCTTAGAAAGGCTGGGAATGTATGTCAGCATTAATGCAAACTCTGAATGTGCTAAACAGTGTTGTCTTTATGTTGAAAGCTATTCATTTAATTATGTGAAGCTAATTAGATGCTAAAACATATTACTGATTTTCTTACAATATGAAAAAGGATACAAAAGGATGCATTTGGTCATGAATTTGATTTGTTAGAGAAGACTATAAACATTATTTATCAGACACAAGGTATCCTCCTAATACTATTTATTTGCTTAATAAAACAATTTATGTTTTGGAAGTATGTTTGATTTTCCTGAGTTCCTATTTAAAATAAAGCTGCACTTAATCTTATACAGTTACTGGATTCATTGGGCATTGTAATAAGAAGGACACCATGTTACAAAGGTGGTCATTCCCTCCTATTCACAATCCCAGGGCCAAGCAGGGAGCAGATAGGGAGGAGGATCTTTGTAGCTGGTCTTACAAAGGAGAATACACCTGAGAGTGGCCATGCTGAATCATCTTCTCTTGAGAACTCAAAGACGTGTAAGTATGTTAGGGACTTGGGTACCCATTTAAAGCACAGATCCAGCCTCTATCCTTTAAGGATCTAACTTTGGGCAAAGTGAACTCTCTCAAATATGGAAAAATCAGTTGATAGGGTTCCCCCACCATCCACACTAATCAGTAACCAACTGAAGGGCCTGCAAAGAGATAATTCAAAGTCATTACAGCAGGAAAACTGGATCAAAAGATACATTACATGTTGCCTGAAGAGGTCAGCAAGGGGGCCTGACTTCTGAGGATCTTTATGTTTCATAAACTGTATCACTTCATCCACAGACCAGGTTTCAGGGTCCTTAGAGAAGCCTTGCTTCAGGACACTGGGGTCAGGTACAGCTATATAACTTGGAGTTTCAACTGGGGGGAAAAAAGACAAATCATACTTGACCTGATCATTATCCTGAAAGAAAAGATGTTAAGCAGGGAATAATTTTATCATTCCTGGAATGTTCTGTGAAGTACCCCAGCATGGACCCAGGATTCCAAAGGTAAAATTTAGTGAAAGCCTAGATAAAGATGACCTGAGGATAGCTACCCAAGAATGTCCCACTTGACCTCCTCCAAACAACAAAAGCAACTTCAGAATGTATCCTAGAGTTTCAAAGATCATGATACAGACCAAACAATCCAAGGCCTCTTTGACCATAAGCAAATACAGAAAAAGACCTGTAACTTAGGTTAAATCAAGGTTAATCTAAGCTAATCTATTGCTCTCTTCCTTTAAGTATTTTGAAGAATTTCTCTCAATCTTCCTCCTCTTGAGAAAAGACTCAAGATTAGGTTTGAGTCTTTTACTAGCTAACTGCAATGAAAATCCAAAGAATTTACAGTTTTATAATTGTTTAAATTAATTCACTTTAATCAATAATTTTCAATAAACCGTATTATCTCTTGAGAACCAAATTAGTTCTTTTACTGAATCTCTAACCATGTATTCAATAAAGATTATTTTTAGCATCAATTTATTCTTTAAACTCCTGTCTCTCAAGGCTTAAATTCTTACTTGAATTTTGAAGAAAACAAGATTATTTTGTACTTAGTTAGGTCAGAAGCAACTTTAACATTATACGGAATACCTCTTTCAAATTTTACTGCATAGTGATAGATATTTTGGTTGAAGGTTTATATATTTAAAAAGAAATCGAAACATGAAATAATTTAAGTGCTCATACCTCAAAAAGTTATAGTTGTGCTATTCACTAAGTTGTACTCAAACTTTCTTTCTGTCCAGACACGTATTCGTTTCCTTAACCAGAATGCCTGACTCTCTAAAGTTAGTATATGATAACAGAAGCGGGTTTGGTGCTTTGCTAGGAAGATTTGTTTCTCTAAACAAAGACCATCAACACAAATTTGATCTTTTCGTGTGTGTGAATTACCCAAAAGTGAACCTTTTCTTTCCTGTCATCTGTGCTCTAGCCATCTTAGGGGTATTTTAGGTATTCATCCAAGGAAAGGGCAAAGAAAACAGAAGACGTAAGAACTTGCAATGGTAAATTTTTGGTGTAGCTCAGAATTTTACATATTTTCTTTTTAAATTTTATAACTTTGATGTGAAATAAAAATTCTTTACTAAAATCTATTCTACTTTCTCCTTGAGAAGGAAATGGCAACCCACTCCAGTACCCTTGCCTGGAAAATCCCATGGACAGAGGAGCCTGGTAGGCTATACAGCCCATGGGGGTCACAAAGAGTTGGACACGACTGAATAACTTCACTTCACTCACATCCTACTTTCTACTTGTCAGAAATAAAAATGTTGGTCTACCAAGAAACACTGCTAGGTTGTATCAACTCGAGTAAAAGTGATGATGATATAGACCATGTCATGCCTGAGGCATTCTAACAATTCAGACAGAAAAGTCTTCTCCTTTAACTCAAGAGAGACTCAATTTAATATTTAAAAAATTACTGGCAAGGCTAATCATACCTCTAAATTAACATACTTTGTGGGATTTTTTGTTTCTGTCATCAGAATCTGGTATGGGTTATGTCTTGATGTAAAAATAGGATTTCTAGTACAAAATTATAATTTTGTATTAAAAATAAAACAGCTGTGAGCCCACCTATCTATAATCTACCATGAAAAAATACTTTAATTGGGCCCATATCTTCAAGATAATCAGAGAAGGTTATAAACATTACATTAGTAGTATTATTCACATAATTATATGAAAAATAAGTAAAGTCCAGTCACGCTCTTCTCCTTAATGGCTCTGTCTTATATACACTAGGAGATCAGTAAATATTTCTGGTATAAATGAAATGAAAGTGACTTGATTTTATCCCAGATGATACTGAATTTCTTTCGTTTAATAAAAATCAATTTGTTTCATTCAAATACTGGGGTGGGGCAGGGCAGGAAGTTGTGTGAGCATCGCAGGAGGTTGTGTGAGCATCATCAGAAATCAAGGTAGACTCAGCTGTAAATAACAGTTCCAACACCTTAAAGAAAATAAAGTGAAATGCTTACCTATTCTCTGAAGATGTACATACAGCCCTGGAGTCAGAGTGCGTGGACTGGCCAAGCCACTTTCTAGTTGGGAGACCTTAGTTAAACGACTTCTCAGATTTCTCACCTGAAAATGTTTACCAGCACCTACATCTCTAGAAACTGTTGTAAATATGTAATGCATGAAGCAATGTAAATATTATGTGCTGGCACATAATATCAGATGGTAATGAAGATAATGATGATTTTATTACTATTAAGTAATATTATTACTATTAAGTCTTTCCACACCTAGGAAGACTACAGGCTAGCATCCTCAAACCCCAAAACAGGCTACTTTGGCATGGTAGTGTTAGACATACATTTGGAAGTGAGATTCAGCATTAGAAGTAACCTTTAGAGCATTCTTCTAAGAAGGCCTATCTTCATAAGCTCATATAGTGAAAATATCTAAAAGCTTATAATACACTACCCCTTTATAAAATGAACATCTATCTTTAGATTCTTTACAAAAATCACTCCAAAACCAGACACAATCTATATGGGGTATATGAGAAGGGAGTGACAACATTAAATGTGTCACAGCATGTGTACAGATGATATCCATGATAAAAGGCAAGGGAGTGAGTTGATTCCTACTTCCTTTATTCCTCAACCTTGCCTAAATGCCTATCTGGTGAAAAAAGACAAAACACTTATTCCCTCCACCCCAACATCCTTAATCTTTAAAAGGGTACAGGATAGAGCTATCTTTGCACGTGGAAGGCTGTTCTGGCTCTTTCTAAATGAGTGGCAGGATGCTGTACAGTTTGTACACATCATGCTCTCCTGGTGGGTGTGAGGGAACGACTGAGAGTGTGGAAAACAGGGAAATGGCTGCAGCAACAGGATGCCAGAGCCGAGATCTGGGAGCCAAGTACAGGCTGGGGCCAGGAAAGGTCTCAAGAGGGACAAGGAAGGGAGCACATCAGAATGAAGAGGGAGTGTATCCTTCCAGGCCTCAAGAGTCATGCAAGGTTTGTGAGTCCAGACAGTATCCAAGGAAATGAGAAACTACAATGGAAACTGAAATGAAAACCAATAAAATAAGAAGTCTCTATCAGAAACATGATTGGTGATCCAGATCCCCAGAAACAGTTCTGTAATGCTATGAGGATTAGGGCATCTGCAGCAGCTTGGCCCTGACAATGATGTGAAGGGGAGGACTCTTACCTCCTCAATTTTGACAATTTCTTCAATGTGATAAACTCAGGGGATGATGTGGGGCATGGGAACCTTAAGGGGAAAGACAAACCCATCGGATGAGAATCACTGTTTTGGAAAATACCTTCACTTTCCCTCTGCATTTCAAATTCAACTTCAAGCTGACTACTCTTGATAGATGATTTGGTCTCCACTACTTTGGGGCTTGAGGTGCATGGCACACTTTGAGAACCATTCATGGAGACTGGAGTATGAGTGCTTATAGGATTTTTTCTGACAGGACTCAAAGAATTTGCTGAACTAAGTGGTGACTTCTTGGACTCTTCAGAAAGCTTTTCCTCTTTGGCCATGCCATCTTCCTCAGAAGGTAATACTTCCTCTACAAGGAAAAAAAAAGAAGACAATAAGAAAAAAGACAAAGGCAATTATCTTCAACAGACTGACAGTTTCAATACTACTAAAATGTCAAAAATCCCCTAAATTGGCAACAATGGTTTACTTAAGCCATGCTATAATGAACTACAAACCTCTAACACAAAGCAGATGGCTATCCCCTTCTTGATGTTTATAATAATGGACACTGTCCTGAAATCCAAATTGATTCTAATGACATCATAACTAACCCTTGCAAGTCTTGCCACCAAGACTATGAACACTTCACTAAAACATTTATTTTTACGAATACAGTTCTTACACAATTGGTTTCTAACATTTGCTTACTACTTGGGCACTTAAAAAAAAAAAAAACCTTCACTGGAGAAATGTTTTAGGTTTTTCTATTCCTCTTTCTATAAAGCTTTTGGCAATACAAAGCTGAATGGGAAATGCTGCTATAATTGTTTTTCTTTAATCTAAGGAGAAATGACAACTGTGCATTTCTTAAGGGAATGAAGTGCTCAACAAAGCTGCCAAAGTAATAGCTAACTGCCAAACGGATTTGGCAGTTGGGAAACATACTCCCCTATTCCCAGCACCAACACTCAACAGCATACATAAGTGATAGCAGAGTGACTTTTCTTTCCAATCATGCAACATGTAACTACTGTTTACCTTCAGAGACATGCACTATTATTCTGGGTTGCTTAGGAGAGAGAGGAGCAACATAAGGCAGAGGTTGCTCAGAAGGTCGTTTGGTGATTTTCTTTTCTGTTATATCTTCTTCTACTGTTTTCAAAAAAAGAGATGTCTATTGTAACTAATTAATATACTTAAGCATTTTTATATCAACAGCATAAAACACTTCTTTGTATATCATCTGTCTACTATAACTTCATCAATAATCAATCATTTGTTTATGAACAAGATGTGCTCATTTCATCCTATTAAATATTTCAGTGATATACAAGGGTTAAAACCATTATATCTAGGCTTCACTTATTCTAGGGTCATCATATTTTTCTAACTCTCTCAGGCAGCAGTGAGGCAACTAAAAAGGCCTGAGAAAATTGCTCCCATGAACAACAAAGTTTAAGAATTCAGAGAAGTTAGAGTAGACAGAGTACAAAGAACACTCCATTTTATAGGTAACAATCCTGGCCTAGGGCTACTCTTCAAACAATTCTACTGCTTACTTATCATTCAACCAAATGCATTTCTTCTTAAAAGACCATTCTTTAAGGCATAACCCTAAAATGAATCAATATTTTGATTTAATCTCCAACTAAAAGGAAAAATAAAGTACAATAAAAATCTATAAAGTAGGATAATAGATCTTCAGAAAGGAGAGAGACTGCAATGACAAAGTACCAAAGTCAAACTTCATCTAGCTAAAAATGGCTAAAGGTCAGGAATGTCCCTTAAAATCATCTGATAAGTAATTTTTAAACATCCAGTTACTGACTGATTATGAATGAGCCTAAGAGCGCTCTCAACATTTGATTTTATTTTTAATCATCAACTACAAAAATCAACAGCCAAAACATATTTCAGTGAGTAGGACGTATTTCTACAATTGCGACTGTTAAATTCTAAGAAAAGAATTAACTGACTTTTTTCATACCAATTTACTGATACAGAAAATTTGAACACTAAAGTATACACTTTCTACAGTTTTCTATAGGTATTTACTTCAGAATTATAGCAAGATCAGAAAAACTCTTTACTTACCTTTTATATACAACATTATAATACTTTATGAAAAGTTTATGAAGCTACTATATGGTCTACTATCTGGGATTGATACAAACATAAAATTGATTCTTGACTTCTGTTTCTGGGTACTGTAGAAAGCTAAGGCATGAAACTGTTCCTGCAGAGTAACTAGAAAAAGCCAGATAATTTACAAAGTACTTTAAAAGTCATCATAGAGAGGCACTTCCAAGATGACTGATTAAGGACTTTCCACTCCTTCATAAAACTAATGACAGCACTGGCAAAATCAATTTCTTCAAAATTCTGGATGTTAACAAAAGGCTTGAGTGAGTGAAAGCCACTCAAGTCATGTCTGACTTTCTGACTCCATGGACTGTAGCCTGCCAGGCTCCTCTGTCCATGGAATTCTCCAGGCCAGAATTCTGGAATGGGTGGCCATTCCCTTCTCCAGGGGATCTTCCCAACCCAGGGATCGAACACAGGTCTCCTGCATTGCAGGTGATTCTTTACTGTCTGAGCCACCAGGGAAGCCCAAGAATACTAGAATGGGTAGCCTATCCCTTCTCCAGGGGATAAAACAATCAAAAAAGTGTTTATTCAAGAAAAATGGCTGAATATCACAACAACAAATTCTGTGACACTTTAGCTTCCCCCATCTTAATCTCAGTTTTTCAGGAGTTTTGCAAACCAACAGCTTTGCAACTATAGTACCTGTGAAAGCCAGCAGCCTAACACTGGAAGAGGCACAAAGCCTTCGGAATTCTACAAAAGCTCCACCCTCAGAGAACTGTCACTGAAAACCTCTGATCTCTGGGCTTGTTTTATTTGACCTAAATCAGAGCCTGCTCTGTGTGAACAGTCCTATCTCCAAAGCACTGGTCAAAAATTAAACCAAATCAAAACCAAAAAAACCACAACAGAGGCAAATGTTTAGCAGTGAAGCTCTCTGAGGCAGGATTATCAGTTGAGGTTGACAAAAAGCTTGACCAAAAGAACTGGAGAATGAGATGTCCATTAGGACACTTAGAAAAGCACCGAGCTATTCCTGCAAATCTGTAAGGCCGTATATATGTGCATGGCTTTATGAATGCTTAGGAAAGACTTTAGAAGGTCCTAATCTTTCATTTCATGACAACTTTGAAGCTCTGCACAGGAGTGTGAAGTTTCAACACACACACACAAAAAAAACCTTGACAAAGGCTGGAAGATATACTGGTTCTGGGCACTTAGGAAAATCCCTGTCCAATCATTAGCAGACCACTAAGGTCATAGCAAACACTCTCTTCCAACAACACAAGAGAACACACGGACATGACCAGATGGTCAACATCAAAATCAGATTGATTATATTCTTGGCAGCCAAAGATGGAGAAGCTCTATACAGTCAGCAAAAACAAGACCGGGAGCTGACTGTGGCTCAGATCATGAACACCTTATTGCCAAATTCAGACTGAAATTGTAGAAAGTGGGGAAAACCACTAGACCATTCAGGTATGACCTAAATCAAATCCCTTATGATTATACAGTGGAAGTGTCAAATAAATTTAAGGGACTGGATCTGATAAGAGTGCCTGATGAACTATGGACGGAGGTTTGTGACATTGTACAGGAGACAGGGATCAAGACCATCCACAGGAAAAGAAATGCAAAAAAGCAAAATGGCTGTCTGAGGAGGCCTTACAAATAGCTGTGAAAAGAAGAGAAGCGAAAAGCAAAGGAGAAAAGGAAAGATACAAGCATCTGAATGCAGAGTTCCAAAAAAATAGCAAGGAGAGACAAGAAAGCCTTCCTCAGCAATCAATGCAAAGAAAGAGAAGAAAACAACAGAATGGGAAAGACTAGAGATCTCTTCAAGAAAATTAGAGATACCAAGGGAACATTTCATGCAAAGATGGGCTCAATAAAGGACAGAAATGGTATGGACCTAACAGAAGCAGAAGATATTAAGACGTGGCAAGAATACACAGAAGAATTGTACAAAAAAGAGCTTCACAACCAAGATACTCATGATGGTGTGATCACTCACCTAGAGCCAGACATCCTGGAATGTGAAGTCAAGTGGGCCTTAGAAAGCATCGCTACGCACAAAGCTAGTGGAGGTGATGGCATTCCCGTTGAGCTATTTCAAATCCTGAAAGATGATGCTGTGAAAGTGCTGCACTCAATATGCCAGCAAATTTGGAAAACTCAGCAGTGGCCACAGGACTGGAAAAGGTCAGTTTTCATTCCAATTCCAAAGAAAGGCAATGCCAAAGAATGCTCAAACTACCGCACAACTGCACTCAGCTCACACACTAGTAAAGTAATGCTCAAAATTCTCCAAGCTAGGCTTCAGCAATATGTGAACCGTGAACTTCCAGATGTTCAAGCTGGTTTTAGAAAAGGCAGAGGAACCAGAGATCAAATTGCCAACATCCGCTGGATCATGGAAAAAGGAAGAGAGTTCCAGAAAAACATCTATTTCTGCTTTATTGACTATGCCAAAGCCTTTGACTGTGTGGATCACAATAAACTGTGGAAAATTCTGAAAGAGATGGGAATACCAGACCACCTAACCTGCCTCTTGAGAAACCTATATGCAGATCAGGAAGCAACAGTTAGAACTGGACATGGAACAAGAGACTGGTTCTAAATAGGAAAAGGAGTACGTCAAGGCTGTATATTGTCACCCTGCTTATTTAACTTCTATGCAGAGTACATCACGAGAAACGCTGGGCTGGAAGAAGCACAAGCTAGAATCAAGATTGCTGGGAGAAATATCAATAACCTCAGATATGCAGATAACACCACCCTTATGGCAGAAAGTGAAGAGGAACGCAAAAGCCTCTTGATGAAAGTGAAGGAGGAGAGTGAAAAAGTTGGCTTAAAGCTCAACATTGAGAAAACAAAGATCATGGCATCTGGCCCCATCACTTCATGGGAAATAATGTGAGATAGCAACCGAAAACTGTGGGATAACCAGAGAGAAAAAAAAGAGAACTTTCCCAAGAAAGACTCTAACCTAAGGCGCGGCTTGGCCTACTCACAGAACAAAGGATTGAGCGAATACCAAAGGAGAGCTAGCTCCTGTATACAGCCCCCTCCCTCACGGGAGGCAGAGAGGCAGGTGTGCAATAACAAGAGCTGGAAGGCAAGGAGCAATCTAGGCCCCAGAGACTGGCATCCTCTGCCAAACTGTGAGCAGGCTCCCAATTGCTAACCATATATTTCTGGGATCCTAGAGGGTTGACATCTGCCAGGAGGGTTGCAGCCTGAGATCAGCTCCCCAGATGAGACACAGGGCACATCAGAGACAGTGCTCTCACAGTGCACCAGGGAAACTGAGCAGCTAGGACCCAGGAGGTGATTAAGACGCACAGCCCAACTGGGACAGTGTGCTTGCCAAGCACCTGGTCACCTGAGCTGCTCGGACCTGGGAAGGGCACAAAACGCATGCCCAACCGACTCTGTGCCCTTGTGGAGAACACGAGAACCTGAACCTGAGCAGCTTAGACCTGGGAAGTGCAGGAAACGCAGGGCCCACTTTGGACAGTTCCCCTGCAGAGCAACCTGGAGCCTGAGCAGTGTAGACCTGGAAAGCACACACCACCATGAGCTGGGGCAAACCCAGTGTGGTCCATACACTGCGAGCACTCACCACAAACGCCTGTGGTTATTGTTTGCAGTGTTACTCCCTTTCCACAACACAACTGAACAAGTGAGCCTAAATAAGTGACCACTTTTACCCCCTTGTCTCAGGGTGGAAATTAGACCCCGAAGAGACTTGCAAACAGAGGAAGGCAAAATAAACGAAGAGGGAACTGCTCTGGAACTGACAGGTGCAACAGATTAAAACCTGGTAGTTAACACTAACTAAGCATTGGAAGGGGCCTATAGATTTTCAGAAGTATAAGCTGGAACAAGGAAATATCTGACACAGAACTGACCACACACTGCCCACAACAGCTCCAGAGTAATTTCTAAATATATTTTTACTATTAACATTTTTTATTTTTTTATTTTAAGTGCTTTATTACTACTTTAACTTTCATTTTTATACCCTACTATTACCTTGCAAAAAAAAACCCTATTTTTAATGCAAATTTCATATATATATTTTATAATTTTTGTGATAGATTTTGTTTTGCATTTTTAATATTGTATTTTTCAGAGTCTACTCTAGGTTTTTAATCTTTGCTTTTTGGCATTTGCTATTAATTTTGTACCTTTAAGGATCTAATCTGCAATAACCATTTTCACACAGGGGTGTGATTACTGGCTTCATTGCTCTTTCCACTTCTGACTCTCCCTTTTCTGCACCTCGTCACCTATATCTCCTCCCTCCCACTTCTATTCTCTACTTAACTCTGTGAATCTCTCTGGGTGTTTCAGGCTGTGGAGAACACCTAGGGAACTGATTACTGGCTAGACTGGTCTCTCCCCTTTTGACTCCCCTTCTTCTCCTCCTGGTCACCTCTATCGCCCTCCTCCCTCTTCTCTTCTCTGTGTAACTCCATGAACCTATCTGGGTATTCCAGACTGTGGAGAGCACATAGGGAATTGATTACTGCCTAGATAGCTCTCTCCCCTTTTGACTCCCCCTCTTCTCCTGGTCACCTCTATCTTTCTCCTCCCTCTTCTCTTCTCCATGTATCTCTGTGAACCTTTCTGGGTATCCCTCACTGTGGAGAATTTTTTCATCATTAACCTAGATGTTTTATCATCTGTGGTGTATAGATGGAGAAGTCTTGAGGCTACTGTAATAAAAAGACTGAAAGCCAGAGTCAGGAGGCTGAAATCCAAAACTTGAGATCACCACAAAACTCCTGATGCCAGGGAACATTAATAAACAAGAGCGAATCCAAAAGCCTCCATATTTACACTGAAACCAAGCTCCACCCAAGAGCCAACAAGTTCCAGAGCAAGACATACCACATTAATTCTCCAGTAGTGCAGGAACAGAGCCCAGAGCGTTAAAATACAGGCTGCCCAAAGCCATGCCAAACCCACAGATGCCCCAAAACTCACTACTGGACACTTCATTGCACTGCAGAGAGCAGAGACCCAGCTTCATCCACCAGAACACAGATGCAAGATCCCCTAACCTAGAAACCTTGACAAGCCACTAGTCCAACCCCACTCACAGGGAGCAAGCTCCACAATAAAGAGGAAACACAAACTTCCAGCCTACAGAAAGGCCACCCCAAACACAGAAATTTAAACAAAATGAAAAGGCAAAGAAATATTCAGCAGGTAAAGGAGCATGATAAATGCCCAAAAAAAACAGCAAAAGAAAAGGAGATAGGGAGTCTACCTGAAAAAGAATTCAGAATAGTGATAGTAAAGATGATCCAACATCTTGAAAGCCAAATGGAGTTACAGATAAATAGCCTGGAGACAAGAACTGAGAAGATGAAAGAAATGTTTAACAAGGACCTAGAAGAAATAAAAAAGAGTCAATCAATAATGAATAATGCAATAACAGAGATCAAAAACACTCTGGAGGGAACCAACAGTAGAATAACTGAGGCAGAAGAGAGGATAAGTGAGGTGGAAGATAGAATGATAGAAATAACTAAAGCAAGGAAAAAAGAATTAAAAGAAATGAGGACAACCTCAGAGACCTCTGGGGCAATGTTAACCACCCCAACATTTGAATCATAGGAGTCCCAGAAGAAGAAGACAAAAAGAAAGGGCATGAGAAAATACTTGAGGAGGTAATAGTTGAAAACTTCCCTAAAATGGAGGAAAAAATAGCCACCCAAGTCCAATAAACCCAGAGAGTCCCAAACAGAATAAACCCAAGGAGACATACCCCAAGACACACATTAATCAAATTAACGAAGATCAAACACAAAGACCAAATATCAAAGGCAGCAAGGGAAAAGCAACAATAACACACAAGGGGATCCCCACAAGGATAACAGTTGATCTTTCAATAGAAACTCTTTGGCCCAGAAGGGAATGGCAGGACATACTTAAAGTGATGAAAGAGAAAAACCTACAATGCAGATTACTATACCCAACAAGGATCTCATTCAAATATGAAGGAGAAATCAAAAGCTTTACAGACAAGCAAAAGCTGAGAGAATTCAGCACCACCAAACTAGCTCTTTAACAAATGCTAAAGGATCTTCTCTAGACAGGAAACAGGGAAAAAGTTTATAATCTCAAACCCAAAACAACAAAGTAAATGGCAACGGGATCATACTTATCAATAATTACCTTAAATGTCAATGGGTTGAATGTCCCAATCAAAAGACAAAGACTGGCTGAATGGATAGAAAAACAAGACCCCTATATATGCTGTCTACAAGACACCCACCTCAAAACAAGGGACACACACAGACCCAAACTGAAGGGCTGGAAAAAGATATTTCATGCAAATGGAAACCAAAAGAAAGCAGGAGTAGCAATACACATATCAGATAAAATAGATTTTGAAATGATCAAAGGATTAATCCAAGAAGATATAACAATTATAAACATATATGCACCCAACATAAGAGCATCACAATATGTAAGGCTAAGGCTAACACGTATGAAAGGGGAAATTAACAGTAACACAATAATAGTGGGAGACTTTATTACCCCACTCACACCTATGGATAGGTCAATCAAACAGAAAATTAGCAAGGAAACATAATCTTTAAATGATACAATGGACCAGTTAGACCTAATTGATACCTACAGGACATTTCACCCCAAAATAATGAATTTCACCTTTTTCTCAAGTGCACACAGAACATTCTCCAGGACAGATCATATCCTGGGCCATAAATCTAGCCTTGATAAATTTAAAAAAAAATGAAATCATTTCAAATATCTTTTCTGATCACAATGAGGTAAGATTAGATGTCAAGTACAGGAGAAAAACTAATAAAAATACAAACAAATGGAGGCTAAACAGCATGCCTTGAATAATCAACAAATCACAGATGAAATCAAAATATGCATGGAAACAAATGAAAATGTAACCACGACAGCCCAAAGCCTATGGCATTCAGTAAAAGCAGTGTTAAGGGGAAGGTTCATAGATATATATGCTTACCTCAAGAAACAAGAGAAAAATCAAATAAATAACCTAATTTTACACCTAAAGCAACTAGAAAAAGAAGAAATGAAGAACCTCAAGGTTAGTAGAAGGAAAAAAAATCATACCAATTAGGGCAGAAATAAACAAGAGGAACAAAGGAGACTATAGCAAAAATCAACAAAACTAAAAGCTGGTTCTTTGAGAAGGTAAACAAAATAGACAAACCTTTAGCCAGACTCATCAAGAAAAAAAGGGAGAAAAATGAAATCAACAAAATTAGAAATGAAGGTGGAAAATCACAACAGACAACACAGAAATACAAAGGATCATAAGAGACTACTATCAGCAACTATATTACAATAAAACAGACAACCTGGAAGAAATGGATGAATTCTTAGAAAAGTATAACCATCCCAAACTAAACCATGAAGAAACAGAAAATCTTAACAGACCCATCACAAGCAATGAAATCGAAACTGTAATCAAAAATCTTCCAACAAACAAAAGCCCAGAACCAGCTGGTTTCACAGGTGAAGTCTACCAAAAATTTAGAGAAGAGCTAACAGCTATTCTACTCAAACTCTTCCAGAAAACTGCAGAGGAAGGTAAACTCTCAAACTCATTCTATGAGGCCACCATCACCCTAATACCAAAACCAGACAAAGATGCCACACACACACAGAAGAAAAAAAAAAAAAAAAAAACTACAGGCCAATATCACTGATGAAAGTGAAGTTGCTCAGTCGTGTCCGACTCTTTGCGACCCCATAGACTGTAGCCTACCAGGCTCCTCTGTCCATGGGATTTTCCAGGCAATAATACTGGAGTGGATTGCCATTTCCTTCTCCAGGGGATCTTCCCAACCCAGGGCTCAAACCTGGGTCTCCCGAATTGTAGATAGACCCTTTACTGTCTGAGCCACCAGGGAAGTCTGGTGAACTTCACTGATAAACAAAGATGGAAAAATCCTCAACAAAATTCTAGCAAACACAATCCAACAACATATTAAAAAGATCATACATCATGACCAAGTGGGCTTTATCCGAGAGATGCAAGGATTCTTCAGTATTTGCGAATGAATCAACGTGTTACACCACATTAACTAATTGAAAGATAAAAATCATATAATAATCTCAGTAGATGCAGAGAAAGCCTTTGACAAAATTGAACATACATTTATGATAAAAACACCCCAGAAAGCAGGCATAGAAGGAACAAATCTCAACATAATAAAAGCCATATATGATAAACCAACAGTAAACATTATCCTCAATGGTGAAAAATTGAAAGCATCTCCTCTAAAGTCAGGAACAAGACAAGGGTGCCCATTCTCACCACTACTATTCAACATAGTTTTGGAAGTTTTAGCCACAGCAATCAGAGAAGAAACAGAAATAAAGGGATTGGAAAAGAAGAAGTTAAATTCTCATTGTTGGCAGATGACATGATCCTCTACATAGAAAACCCTAAAGATTCCACCAGAAAATTACTAGAGCTAATCAATGAATAGAGTAAAGTTGCAGGATATAAAGTTAACACACAGAAATCCCTTGCATTCTTATACAGTAACAATGAGAAAACAGAAAAATTAAGCAAACAATTCCATTCAACATTGCAACGAAAAGAATAAAATACTTAGGAATAAATCTACCTAAAGAAACAAAAGACCTATATATAGAAAACTATAAAACACTGGTGAAAGAAATCAAAGATGACACAAACAGATGGAGAAAAATACCATATTCATGGATTGGAAGAATTAATACAGTGAAAATAAGTATACTATCCAAAGCAATCTACAGATTCAGTGCAATTCCTATCAAGCTTCTGCTGCTAAGTTGCTTCAGTTGTGTCCAACCCTGTGCGACCCCAGAGATGGCAGCCCACCAGGCTCTGCCATTCCTGGGATTCTTCAGCCAAGAACACTGGAGTGGGTTGCCATTTCCTTCTCCAATGCATGAAAGAGAAAAGTCAAAGAAGTCGCTCAGTTGTGTCCAACTCTTTGCAACCCCATGGACTGCAGCCTACCAGGCTCTTCTGTCCATGGGATTTGCCAGGCAAGAGTACTGGAGTGGTGTGCCATTGCCTTCTCCATCCTATCAAGCTACCAATGGTATTTTTCACAGAATTAGAACAAATAATTTCACAATTTGTATGGAAATACAAAAAACCTCAAACAGCCAAAGCAATCATGAGAAAGAATGAACTGGAGGAATCAACCTGCCTGACTTCAGACTATGCTATGAAGCTACAATCATCAGGACAGTATGGTACTGGCACAAAGACAGAAATATAGATCAATGGAACAAAACAGAAAGCCAAGAGATAAATCCACACACCTATGAACACCTTATCTTTGACAAAGAAGACAAGAATATACAGTGGAGAAAAGACAATCTCTTTAACAAGTGGTGCTGGGAAAACTGGTCAACCACTTGTAAAAGAATGAAACTAGAACACTTTCTAACACCATACACAAAAATTAACTCAAAATGGATTAAAGATTTAAATGTAAGACCAGAAACTATAAAACTCCTAGAGGAAAACACAGGCAAAACACTCTCTGACATAAATCACAGCAGGATCCTCTATGATTCATCTCCCGGAATAATGGAAATAAAAGCAAAAATAAGCAAACAGGACCTACTTAAACTTAAAATCTTTTCCACAATGAAGGAAACTATAAGCAAGATGAAAAGAAAGCTTTCAGAAAAGGAGAAAATAATAGCAAATGCAGCAAATGACAAGGAATTAATCTCAAAAATATATAAGCAACTCCTGCAGCTCAATTCCAGAAAAAAAAACAACCCAATCAAACAATGGGCCAAAGAACTAAACAGACATTTCCCCTAAGAAGACATACAGATGGCTAACAAATACATAAAACGATGCTCAACATCACTCATTATCAGAGAAATGCAAATCAAAACCACAATGAGGTACCATTTCATGCCAGTCAGAATGGCTGTGATCCAAAAGTCTACAAGCAATAAATGCTGGAGAGGGTGTGTTTAGAAAAGGGAACCCTCTCCCTCTTACACTGTTGGTGGGAATGACAGCCACTATGGAGAACAGTGTGGAGATTCCTTAAAAACTGGAAATAGAACTGCTTTATGACACAGCAATCCCACTGCTGGGCATACACACCGAGGAAACCAGAATTGAAAGAGACACGTGTACCCCAATGTTCATAGCAGCACTGTTTATAATAGCCAGGACATGGAAACAACCTAGATGTCCATCAGCAGATGAATGGATAAGAAAGCTGTGGTACGTATACACAATGGAGTATTACTCAGCCATTAAAAAGAATACATTTGAATCAGTTCTAATGAGGTGGGTGAAACTGGAGCCGATTATACAGAGTGAAGTAAGCCAGAAAGAAAAATGCAGTATACTAACACATATATATGGAATTTAGAAAGACGGTAACAATAACCCTGTATGCGAGACAGCAAAAGAGACACAGATGTACAGAACAGTCTTTTGGATTCTGTGGGAGAGGGAGAGGGTGGGATGATTTGGGAGAATGGCATTGAAACATGTATAATATCATATCAGAAACAAATCTCCAGTCCAGGTTCGATACAGGATACAGGATGCTTGGGCTGGTGCACTGGGATGAACCAGAGGGATGGTACAGGGAGGGAGGTGGGAGGGGGGTTCAGGATGGGGAACATGTGTACACCCATGGCAGATTCATGTTGATGTACGACAAAACCAATACAATACTGTAAAGTAATTAGCCTCCAATTAAAACAAATACATTTTTAAAAAATTTAAAAAAAAAAAACCACAAGAGGCACCATCTCATGCCAGTCAGAATGGCTGCTATCAAAAAGTCTACGAACAATAAATGCTGGAGAGGGTGTGGAGCAAAAGGAACCTCTTACACTGTTGGTGGGAATGCAAACTAATACAGCCACTATGGAGAACAGTGTGGACATTCCTTAAAAAACTGGAAGTGGAACTGCCAAATGACCCAGCAATCCCACTGCTGGCCATACACACCAAGGAAACCAGAATTGAAAGAGACATGTGTACCCCAATGTTCATCAGAGCACTGTTTACAACAGTCAGGACATGGAAGCACCCTAGATGTCCCCCATCAGCAGATGAATGGATAAGAAAGCTGTGGGACATATACACAATGGAATATTACTCAGCTATTAAAAAGGGAACACATTTGAATCAGTTCTAATGAGGTGGACGAAACTGGAGCCTATTATACAGAGTGAAGTAAGTCAGAAAGACAAACAGCAATACCATATATGAGTGCATATATGTGGAATTTAGAAAGATGGTAACGATGACTCTATATCCGAGACAGCAAAGGAAACACAGATATAAAGAACAGACTTTTGGACTCTGTGGGAGAAGGCAAGGGTGGGATGATTTGACAGAGTAACATTGAAACATGCATATTACCATATGTGAAATAGATCACCAGTCCAGGTTCGATGCATGAAACAGGGCACTCAAAGGTGATGAACTGGGACAACTCTGAGGGATGGGATAGTGAGGGAGGTGGGAAGGGGCTTCAGTATGTTGGACACATGTACACTCATGGCTGATTCATGTCAGTTCAGTTCAGTCGCTCAGTTGTGTCTGACTCTGTGTGACCCCATGAATCACAGCATGCCAGGCCTCCCTGTCCATCACCAACTCCCGGAGTTCACTCAGACTCATGTCCATCGAGTCCGTGATGCCATCCAGCCATCTCATCCTCTGTTGTCCCCTTCTCCTCCTGCCCCCAATCCCTCCCAACATCAGTCTTTTCCAATGAGTCAACTCTTCGCATGAGGTGGCCAAAGTATTGGAGTCTCAGCTTCAGCATCATTCCTTCCAAAGAAATCCCAGGGCTGATCTTCAGAATGGACTGATTGGATCTCCTTGCAGTCCAAGGGACTCTCAAGAGTCTTCTCCAACACCACAGTTCAAAAGCATCAATTCTTCAGTGCTCAGCTTTCTTCACAGTCCAACACTCACATCCATACATGACCACTGGAAAAACCATAGCCTTGACTAGATGGACCTTTGTTGGCAAAGTAATGTCTCTGCTTTTGAATATGCTATCTAGGTTGGTCATAACTTTTCTTCCAAGGAGTAAGCATCTTTTAATTTCATGGCTGCAGTCACCATCTGCAGTGATTTTGGAGCCCCCCAAAATAAAGTCTGACACTGTTTCCCCATCTATTTCCCATGAAGTGATGGGATCAGATCTTTGTTTTCTGAATGTTGAGCTTTAAGCCAACTTTTTCACTCTCCTCCTTCACTTTCATCAAGAGGCTTTTGAGTTCCTCTTCACTTTCTGCCATAAGGGTGGTGTCATCTGCATATCTGACGTTATTGATATTTCTCCTGACAATCTTGATTCTAGCTTGTGCTTCTTCCAACCCAGCGTTTCTCGTGATGTACTCTGCATAGAAGTTAAATAAGCAGGGTGACAATATACAGCCTTGACGTACTCCTTTTCCTATTTAGAACCAGTCTCTTGTTCCATGTCCAGTTCTAACTGTTGCTTCCTGATCTGCATATAGGTTTCTCAAGAGGCAGGTTAGGTGGTCTGGGATTCCCATCTCTTTCAGAATTTTCCACAGTTTATTGTGATCCACAGTCAAAGGCTTTGGCATAGTCAATAAAGCAGAAATAGATGTTTTTCTGGAACTCTCTTCCTTTTTCCATGATTTAGCAGATGTTGGCAATTTGATCTCTGGTTCCTCTGCCTTTTCTAAAACCAGCTTGAACATCTGGAAGTTCACGGTTCACGTATTGCTGAAGCCTGGCTTGGAGAATTTTGAGCATTACTTTACTAGCGTGTGAGCTAAGTGCAGTTGTGCAGTAGTTTGAGCATTCTTTGGCACTGCCTATCTTTGTCAATGTATGGCAAAAATCACTGCAGAGTTGTAAGGTAATTAGTCTCCAACTAAAATAAATAAATTAATTAAAAATAGTAAATAGAACAAAGAAATTAAAATGGCACACAAGAAAACATCTATTTAAAACAAAAGAAGGAAATAATGGAGGAAAAGAACTCCCCCCTCGAAAAAGACACATATAGAAAACAAATATCAAATGGTAGATGCAAATCCTATCTTATCAGTAAGTATATTAAATGTACATGAAATAAACACTCCAGTAGATATTAGATTGGCATAATGGATTTTTTTAAGTTCCAGTTACAAACTTACTACAAGAGACAAACAAAAAGGTTGAAAATACAAGGATGGAAAAAAATGTACCACACAAACAATACTGAAATGTCTATACTAATATCAGACAAAATAGACTTTAAGAAAATCCTAAGGAATTCATACACATACAGAAACCCTAATGAGAACTAATAAACAAATTCAAGGTTATAGATTATAAGATTAATATAGAAAAATCCATTGTATTTCTATACACTTGCAATAAAAACGCCAAAAATTAAGTTAAGAAAGTAATTCTATTTACAATGGCATAAAAAAGAATGAAATATTTAGGGATGAATTTATCAAAGGAACTGCCAGATGTACTCTCTGAAAACTATATCTGACTGTTGAAATAAATTTTAAAAGACCTAAATAAATGAAAAGACACTCTATGTTCATGAACTGGAAGACTCAATATTAATATGGCAATTATCCCTAAACTGAACCATAGATTCAACACAGTCCCTGTTACAATCCCAGCTGGCTTCTTTGCAGAAACTGTCAAGCTTATTCTAAAATTCATATAGAAATGCAAGGGACTCAGAACAGCCAAAACAATCTTTAAAAAGGAGAACAAAGTTGGAAAACTCATCCTTCCCAATTTCAAAACTCACTACAAGAAGCTACAGTAATCAACATAGTATAGTACTTCCATGATGACAGACCCAGAGATCAATGAAACAGAAAATCCAGAAATAAACCCTTTATTTATAGCAAACTCATTTCTGACTAGGGTGTCAAGACAAGAGGGAAAAAGTGGTCTTTTACAAACAGTCATAAACAACTACATTTCACATGTAAAGGAATGAAATTGGGCCCCTACATCTCACAACATAGGGCAAAACATGGAGTAAACCTTTATGAACTTGTATCAAGCAATGTTTTCTTAGATATGACAACAGAAGTACAAGAAACTAAAGAAAAAATAGATAAATTGGACTTATCACAATTAAAACTTTTTTACTTCAAAGGATACCATTAAGAGAGTGAAAAGACAACTCACAGAATGGGAGAAAATATAAGCAAAGCACATATCTGAATGGAACTTTTAATCAGAATATAAAGAATTCCTTATATATTTATATATAATAAATATATAATATATACATGTATACTGGAGAAGGCAATGGCACCCCACTCCAGTACTCTTGCCTGGAAAATCCCATGGGCGGAGGAGCCTGGTAGGCTGCAGTCCATGGGGTCGCGAAGAGTCGACACAACTGAGCGACTTCACTTTCACTTTTCACTTTGATGCATTGGAGAAGGAAATGGCAACCTACTCCAGTGTTCTTGCCTGGAGAATCCCAGGGACGGGGGAGCCTGGTGGGCTGCCGTCTATGGGGTCTCACAGAGTCGGACATGACTGAAGAGACTTAGCATATACATGTATAATAAATATAAAAATATGTCTGTATAATGAAAAGACAAATAATCCAATTAAAATGGGCAAAGGATTTGAATACACATTTCTCCAAAGATGATGTACAAATAGCCAATAAGCATAAAGACGTTCAACATTAGCCACTAGGGAAATGCAAATCAAACCACAAAGATATTGGGCTGGCCAAAAAGTTTGTTCCAATTTTTCCATAAGATGTTACAGAAAAACTCAGTTTTTGGCCAACCCAATAGCTTTGAGGTTTTGGTTCTCAAGTTCATTATGAATACAATAAGAAATTACTTTTCCATTTTGAATGAACAAAAAACTATGTATTATACAGGCCTGGCTTCCCTGGTGGCTCAGACTGTTAAGTGTCTGCCTGCAATGCAGGAGACCCAGGTTCGATTCCTGGGTCGGGAAGGTCCCCTGGAGAAGGAAATGGCAATCCACTCCAGCACTCTTGCCTGGAAAATCCCATGGATGGAAGAGCCTGATAGGCTACAGTCCATGGGGTCACGAAGAGTCGGAGACGACTGAGAAACTTCACTTTCACTTTATACATGCCTAGTTAGTTCACTGTGGCTAAAAGGTTTACCTTAAGGAGGACACAAGGAAAAATTGAATTATACAAGACTTTCAAGTTAGTGACGGATCTAATGTAAGATTAGTATAAAATTTTACATTTTCTCTTACCTGGTTTATTTTGATCATTCTCTTCAGGACTATGAGTATTACCTCTATAAGAGCTAAAAGGCTGGCTACTCAGAAGGTTATCACACTGCAGGCTGTGGCACAAGTTCTCAAGAAAGCGAAGAACAAATGATGCACTGTTCACTGGAGGCAGCTGGATGGAATGAATTTCCCCATCAAAAGCAGCTATGAAAAGATGTCAGAGTCACATCATAGACAGATGAGAACCAAAACATCAACAACAAAAAAAAGCCATCAATATAGGAAATATAAATCTAATGTGTGATTTTTGTAATTAATAAAGGAATAATCTTAAATTATATAAGTTCCTCTCATTCAGATACAATAGTCTGAACTAAGAAAAGCATTCTCATTTAAAAATATTCATAAAGTAAACAACAATAGAAACCCACTGATCTACAATACTTTCTACTCTTCCAAACATTGAGTGAAGTGAGTGAAGCCACTCAGTTGTGTCCAACTCTTTGCGACCCTGTGGACTGTAGCCCACCAGGCTCCTCCATCCATGGGATTCTCCAGGCAAGAATACTGGAGTGGGTTGCCATTTTCTTCTCCAGGGGATCTTCCCAACCCAGGGATTGAACCCAGGTCTCCCACATTGCAGGCAGATGCTTAAACCTCTGAGCCACCAGGGAAGCCATGGGTACAAATGCAGTATCTGATCACACAATCATGAAAGCCATATGTATTTTATCCCTTAATCACTTCTTGAATCACATTTTTATTTAGAGATTCTTATAGTCTGTCTTCTAAAAAAAAATTAAAATATATTAATATAAAGCTCACTTTATCTATAGTGAGCTTAATAAAGAAGGTAAAAGGAAAAATCTGTACCTCTTACCTCAATTTACAGTATTACTCTGACATTATTAGTTTATTTTGAAAGTTAAATTTTTTAAAACAGGGTTAAAAGTCTATAAACATATAATTATTATAAATATTCTATATATTAACAAAATAAATATTCAAATATTATCATTAATAGAATAAAAATTTAGAAAATAATCTATGTATTTTATAAAATCTTTGCCTTCTTGAAACCTAAAATCCAATTAGAGAACAAAAGCTGATAAAGGATTAGATGTGCATACCGGTTATCACTTCTCCTCCACGATCATCTGGCTTAAGGAATTCAAAAACAGTCTTACTTTGAATGGCACAATCCACACAGGCCTGCACCGTCTGCCGGAGCACCACATTGACAGGGCCTGGGCCAAAGTGGTCTGGCAGCTGCTGGATTTTCTTCTGATCCAGGTGAGGGCCACAGTTTCCATGTTTGTTTATATAGACACAGACTTGATAAAAAATGTGTATATAGATATAACAATGAGATTGGTTAGAAGGAACATAAACACTACATAATCACTATATATCCCATTAGCCACACTTCAGTCAAAGAGAACCTAAACATAGATAATATCAATGATCATTTCTGTTACCTAAAAATATGTAAACATAGTTTCACATTGTGTAAATATATTAAACCTAGAAAGAAATAATCCAAAAGCTTCTTCAATTTTCTACATATCTGTCCAAACTAATTATAGAAACAATAGAAGTTTTAGTAGCATCACAAAACAATTCTTTGCACATTCCCATATTAGATAAAAATGGCTTAGAGACAAGAATACTTTCACTTTTTTACTGCAGTCACAGTGCAAGAATTTTCTTTCAAAACTGGTCATCTTAGCACATTCCTTTCGGACTGAATTTATTTTAAATCAACAATACTGCATTTATTCATTATGTAGTATTTTCTAAAGTAACCACATAATTTAAGATATGTGTCACACCAAGTGGGCTTTATCCCAGGGATGCAAGGATTCTTCAATATCTGCAAATCAATCAATGTAATTCACCACATTAACAAATTGAAAAATAAAAGCCATATGATTATCTCAATAGATGCAGAGAAGGCCTTTGGCAAAATTCAACATCCATTTATGATAAAAACTCTCCAGAAAGCAGGAATAGAAGGAACATACCTCAACATAATAAAAGCTATATATGATAAACCCACAGCAAACATTATCCTCAATGGTGAAAAATTGAAAGCATTTCCCCTAAAGTCAGGAACAAAACAAGGGTGCCCACTTTCACCACTACTATTCAACATAGTTCTGGAAGTTTTGGCCACAGCAATCAGAGCAGAAAAAGAAAGAAAAGGAATCCAGATTGGAAAAGAAGAAGTAAAACTCTCACTGTTTGCAGATGACATGATCCTCTACATAGAAAACCCTAAAGACTCCACCAGAAAGTTACTAGAGCTAATCAATGAATATAGTAAAGTTGCAGGATATAAAATCAATACACAGAAATCCCTTGCATTCCTATACACTAATAATGAGAAAGCAGAAAAAGAAATTAAGGAAACAATTCCATTTACCATTGCAATGAAAAGAATAAAATACTTAGGAATAAATCTACCTAAAGAAACTAAAGACCTATATATAGAAAATTATAAAACACTGATGAAAGAAATCAAAGAGGACACTAATAGATGGAGAAATATACCATGTTCATGGATCAGAAGACTCAATAGTGTGAAAATGAGTATACTAGCCAAAGCAATCTACAGATTCAATGCAATCCCTATCAAGCTACCAGCGGTATTTTTCACAGAGCTAGAACAAATAATTTCACAGTTTGTATGGAAATACAAAAAACCTCAAATAGCCAAAGCAATCTTGAGAAACAATGGAACTGGAGGAATCAACCTGCCTGACTTCAGGCTATACTACAAAGCCACAGTCATCAAGACAGTATGGTACTGGCACAAAGACAGAAATATAGATCAATGGAACAAAATACAAAGCCCAGAGATAAATCCACACACCTATGGACACCTTATCTTTGACAAAGGAGGCAAGAATATACAATGGAGTAAAGACAATCTCTTTAACAAGTGGTGCTGGGAAAACTGGTCAACCACTTGTAAAAGAATGAAACTAGATCACTTTCTAACACCATACACAAAAATTAACTCAAAATGGATTAAAGATCTAAACGTAAGACCAGAAACTATAAAAATCCTAGCAGAGAACATAGGCAAAACACTCTCCGACATAAATCACAGCAAGATCCTCTATGACCCACCTCCCAGAATACTGGAAATAAAAGCAAAAATAAACAAATGGGACCTAATTAAAATTAAAAGCTTCTGCACAACAAAGGAAACTATAAGCAAGGTGAAAAGACAGCCTTCTGAATGGGAGAAAATAATAGCAAATGAAGCAACTGACAAACAACTAACCTCAAAAATATACAAGCAACTCCTGCAGCTCAATTCCAGAAAAATAAATGACCCAATCAAACAATGAGCCAAAGAACTAAATAGACATTTCTCCAAAGAAGACATAGGGATGGCTAACAAACACATGAAAAGATGCTCAACATCACTCATTATCAGAGAAATGCAAATCAAAACCACAATGAGGTACCATCTCACACCAGTCCAAATGGCTGCAATCCAAAAGTCTACAAGCAATAAATGCTGGAGAGGGTGTGGAGAAAAGGGAACCCTCTTACACTGTTGGTGGGAATGCAAACTAGTACAGCCACTATGGAGAACAGTGTGGAGATTCCTTAAAAAATTGCAAATAGAACTGCCTTATGACCCAGCAATCCCACTGCTGGGCATACACACCGAGGAAACCAGAATTGAAAGAGACACATGTACCCCAATGTTCATTGCAGCACTGTTTATAATAGCCAGGACATGGAAACAACCTAGATGTCCATCAGCAGACGAATGGATAAGAAAGCTGTGGTACATATACACAATGGAGTATTACTCAGCCATTAAAAAGAATACATTTGAATCAGTTCTAATGAGGTGGGTGAAACTGGAGCCGATTATACAGAGTGAAGTAAGCCAGAAAGAAAAACACCAATACAGTATACTAACACATATATATGGAATTTAGAAAGATAGTAATGATAACCCTGTATGTGAGACAGCAAAAGAGACACAGATGTTTAGAATGGACTTTTGGACTCTGTGGGAGAGGGAGAGGGTGGGATGATTTGGGAGAATGGCATTGAAACATGTATACTATCATGTAAGAAACGAATCGCCAGTCTATGTTCGATACAGGATACAGGATGCTTGGGGCTGGTGCACGGGGAGGATCCAGAGAGATGATATGGGGTGGGAGGTGGGAGCAGGGTTCAGGATTGGGAACTCATGTACACCCGTGGCTGATTCATGTCAATGTATGGCAAAACCAATACAGTATTGTAAAGCAAAATAAAGTAAAAATAAAAAAAAACTTTTAATAAAAAATAATAATTAAAAAAAAGATATGTGTCACAGTAAGTCCTAATGACCTGGAGAAAATTTTTCATTAATTTTAACAAAATAAAAATGTTCTTTCTATACATGCTGAGGTTCACAAAAGAAAATTTTAAGAATAAATGCTTTCCTTAGTATAATAAAAGCATTTACAATTTAGAAGTAAATACCCTATAATCACAGTCAAGTTTCCTTAATTTTTCTTCACTGAGAATCAAATTCTAATCAACATACAATGTATATGATTATTACCAAAAAGAAAATATACTGTCCCCCTAAATCAAAAGGCATGTTATTTTTCTCCACTGCTTTATTGCAAAATTTTCACCTATACAAAGTCTGTATTTAGTACAATAAAAACCCATTAATCTCACTTTCACCATGTTGAAATATATGATAATTCTCAACTTTCTGGCAACAGCCAGAGAAGGATCAACCCTGTCATAGAAACATCACCTACTAAAAACAACCTGAGGTACTGATGGCCTTGACAAAGTTCTACTGAGCACAAATGAGCTAAACAAGGATTTCAATGTTTATACTCATTTAGTCAGTCTCACCAGCTAATGGACTAAAAACCAGAAATAATAAAGTGACAAAATGGGAAATGTAACAATAATTATTTTTAAAGTGATACCTATTTCAAGAAATTAAACTATAATTTCTTTTTAGCAAGAAAAGAAAAATTGAGGGGAAAAAGTCTAGGGAAGAGAAGAATGTAAGAGAAAGATAATTAAGAATCTAGGAGAGGAAGCAATAAAACTTGCTATAAAAAAAAACAGGAAAGGAATAAGGAAATCTGCAGAAGATGACAAGTCAAAGGGATTAATTAGTTTGGGTGCCTGTCATTTCACACTCCTTACACAGCAAACAACAATTTAAAGTCATCATGTCCTTTGACGGGCAAGGATCTGTGAAAATTTTAAAAGGCATTTAAAAAAGATTTGAGGTAGCTTTAAAAATATATACAAGACAAAAAGACAAATTGTGAAACGAGATAATGGGAAAACAAGAATAGATTTGACAATAACGCAAATGTTATAAATTTTACCAAGAGGGATAAAATATCTTAAGGATGCTGAATTTTCAAGTGACTCATGTATTTAAACAGACTGTTTTTCCTTAACATCAAAATAAACAACTAGAATTTCAAAATATTTTAATATGAAAAATTCTCAAAGAAATGCTTATTATCATCTTTTCTCCCTCTTACTTTCAGGATTTCAAAGACACTGAATATAATACAACAAAAGTACTAATTTTATACTCTTAAAAATCCTAATTTACCTGTAGACATCACTATTTTAGATGACCCAGGGACAGCATCCTTATCATATGAAATGTTACCACGTTCTCTGGCCAGTGCATTTAGAGAAGTTGAAGATGTGGAGCAAATGACAGGAATACATTTTCCCTGTTAAAAAAGAAAAAATTCCTAGATAAGGAGGTCAGAAAATCATTGGCATCACTGGTCCACAAATGATCAGTGGTCAGAAGTCCTTTGGGATGGAAATTTCTCTGTTACAAATTGTAGTACTTTTCAAACTGTGCTAAGAGAAGACCATAAGCTAGTCAAGTAGGAGAGGAAGAGACCAAGAGACTAGGATTCCCAATGCTATCCTTGCTCCACCTAGTCATACCTTAGCCAAAATAATTATGTAAAACTTGTGGTTTGTTTGTTGCTTTTTTGTTTTTTAGCTTCCCAGGTGGCTCAGTGGTAAAGAATCTGCCTGCTAATGCAAGCAATGCAGGGTTCCTGGGTTGGGAAGATCTCCTGGAGGAGGAAATAACAACCCACTCCAGTATTCTTGCCTGGAGAATGCCATGGACAGAGGAGCCTGGTGGGCTACAGTTCATAGGGTCTCAAAGAGTCAAGACACAACTGAGCATCCATGCATGTAAGTTTTATACACTCTGGAAATCTAATCCAGCAATTCATCAAATGAGGTTGGGGAACCTCAACAAGGCAGAGGACAGTTTGTCCTCAGAAAGCAGTCACTCATCCGGGTTTTTACTGTATCTAGCCTGCATTTCTCCATATTACAAATGATAATTTTGACAAAATTAAAAGTGGCTTGCTAAAGTCCATACAGAATTATGCCCACTGTATGTAAGAACAAATGTCTTCTGGGTATTGTTAAAAATCACTAGCGGTTTATATTATATCAGCTCTTGACGTTTACTAGGAGCTAACTTCAAACAAGACTCTCCAGTATCAGAAAAGAGGACCTTGGGCCTAGAAAAGGTAATAACAGAGATATTTAAAAGGCAGGGACAAAGGAGAAAAGGCAGAACACTCAGTGCTGTTGGATTTTTCTTTGTTTAAATTAGTGACTGTTATCTGGGTTCATAGTATAGCAGTAAATTATGTTATTTTTAAAGTGTTGTTGTTTAGTCACCTAACTGTGTCTGACTCTTTTTTGACCCCATGGACTGTAGCCTGCCAGGTTCCTCATCTATGGGAATTCCCAGGCAAGAATACTTGCCTTCTCCCAGGATCTTCTCCAAGGATCTTCTAAACTGAGGGATTGAACCTGCATCTCCTGCACTGGCAGGCGAATTCTTCACTGCCGAGCCACCAGGGAAGCCCTTTTAAAGTATGCTGAGTTTTAAATAAACTTCCCCAAAGATAAATACACCCATGCAGTATTTTCAGTGTGGCTTTGAAGAGGTCAAACACTATTCAGTCTTAAGTTTATCTAAGATTCTACACCTTTATACTTAAGAGTACATTTCTTACAGACAAGATGTATTTGGATCCTATATATAACAGTTTACATCTGCTAGTCCCAAAATCCCAATCCCTTTCTCTCCCCCTTCCCCCTTGTAAAAAGCCTTATACACTCTTGGTACATTCCTCAAGGGTGTCATAATACTCTTGTTGTTGTTCAGTTGCTAAGTTGTGTCCAAATCTTTCGAGCCCACCAGGCTCCTCTGACCATGGGATTTCCCAAGCAAAAATACTTGAGTGGGTTGCCATTTCCTTATCAATGGGACCTTCCCAACCCAGGGATCAAATCCACGTCTCCTTTATTGGCAAGTGAATTCTTTACCACTGAGCCATCTGGGAAGCCCATATAACACTCTTAGTAAATCCTAAACTGTATCTTTAATAATAAGGCACTACAGAGACCCATAATAGAAATTAGTAGGAGATACAACTAACCTTTCTTCCTGAGTGTGGGCCTTTTTTCTTTGTTGTGGTATTCTTAACAGAACTTCCCTTCTTGGGGACTGAAGGATATCCAGGTGGTTTAGGCTGACCTGATTTCTTAATCTGATGTGTTGGTAATATTATAGCACTGTTCTGTGGAGACTGCATTGAGCGCTGAGCTGCCTTGGAAGGAGGCGGCTGTGTTTTTGTGGTATTCTTTGTAACAAGAACTGAGAGAAAAAACACACAACACAAAAATATGATTAAAGTAAATGACATAATTAAAGTATTTTCTTCTTGATTCAAAAGACATTTAACTCAATCTTTAAAAATATTCCAAAGGTTACTCACTAAAAACCACCTGAAATAAAGGTACCGTTTAAAATCAAGTTACAGATACTTAAGATTTTAGATTATCAGGAAATAGTCTAATTCTCTAGAAAAAATAAAGATGCTCTTATAAGAACCAGTAACTTCAAACTTACCTGGCACACTGAAAAACTCTATCAATTTACCTTTTGTCTGTTTCTCATATTTCTAGACCTTGGCAGATAAAAGTTTTTCCTTCAGAAAATACTATCCAATGATGCCATATATAGGAATAATTCTGCCCATCAATATAGAAAAACATAAAGCAGCTACAATGGCTCCTGTTTCATCTTCTAAAGGTCAAAGGAATCCCCCTACTTGATTTTTAATGGCTAAAATACATTATATCCCTATATGTATATTTAACAGTAAAGTTTTATAAGCTACAATATAGACTCTACATTAACATTGTCACAGAAGGACCATCATATCCAAATGATTTGAATTTGTTACTTGCAGCCCAATCAAGACAGCTTTAATATTTCAAATGAAGGTTACTTGCCAGGTTACTCTTACATATATTCAAAGTTAAGTAAAAAGATATTTTTAGTATTAATCCCTTAATTTCATTAGTACAAAAAAATGACTTTTACACAGTAAATAGTACTGATGTCAGAAAGTCTTTACAGGAAGAGCTGAGCTACCAGGGAAGCCCCCTGACCCTGTATACATCTATGAAAAAAAAAAATCAACTACTTTTATTAGGTCTCTGGTAGCTCAGCTGGTAAAGAATCCGCTTGCAATGCAGGAGACCCCAGTTCGATTCCTGGATCAGGAAGATCCCCTGGAGAAGGGATAGGCTACCCACTCCAGTGTTCTTGGGCTTCCCTGGTGACTCAGATGGTAAAGAATCTGCCTGCAATGTGGGAAACCTGGGTTCAATCCCTGGGTTGGGAAGATCCCCTGGAGGAGGGCATGGCAACCCACTCCAGTATTTTTGCCTGGAGAATCTCCATGGACAGAGGAGCCTGACGGGCTACAGTCCATGGGTTGCAGAGTCAAATAAGACTGAGTGATCAAGCACTGCAATTTTATTTTGAGAGCTTTGTTTTACAACTTAAGGCTTCCCTGGTGGCTCAGTGGTAAAGAATCCACATTCAATGCAGGAGACGTGAGTTTTATCCCTGAGTCAGGAAGATACCCTAGAGAAGAAATGGCAACCCGCTCCAGTATCTTTGCCTAGGAAATCCCATGGACAGGGGAGCCTGGCAGGCTACAGTTCATGGGGTCACAAGAGTCTAAGACAACGTAGCAACCAAACAACAACATTTTACAATCTGAAACGAATTTACCACTTTGCTTCTCCCATCCTCAAAGACTAGGTGTAAACTGACCTTCTATGGAGAATACCACATCTTCCCTGCAGCCTTTTTATCTACCTAGTCACCAAGTCAAGAGGGTGGAACACCTCAGCTGCCAGGGCAAATGGAGGACCACTTAACTGCCGCCTTCTCTTTTCCCTTCCCCTTATTCATAGTAATTCACCTACTTACACCAGCCTCTTTTTAACTCTTTATCATCATCTAATTTATACTCCATGCTCATTTCCACTTTTTTCAAATAATTCTAGCAACATAATTCACATTAGCTCTACTTACAGTCTCCCTGATATCATCTTCAGGAACTGATCATACTTCTGATGCTTCATCATCCTGACCTAATCATTAGACAATTTGTGAAGCTCTTCTACCTCTAAGATAATCAACTGTGCTCCCCTTGTCTACATCCAGCTTCCTTATCTGTCATTTTTGCTTCATACCAACTGATCATGCTTTTCATTCTCATTATAAGACTTAGTCACAAGCCCTCTTCATTTTCATCCAATCTATTAGCTATCTTCTGGCTTTACTGTACTCCCTATTAACCTGCAACCACCTGTCCACCTCCACCAAATCCCCATAACTAGTATCCCTTACGTTATCACCCCCTGATGTTTGATCATGTCCAACATGTCAGCTCCAACCTCTGAGTCACACTCTCATTTGTTTTCTCTGGTCCTGAGCTACAGAACAAAGGTCAGCAATCTTTCTGTAAGGGACCAGACAGTAAATATTTTAGGCTTTAAATGTCACATGTGGTCTCTGTCACACAATCTTCTTTGTCTCTTCAGTTTTTTTAATCCTTTATGAATATAAAAAGTATTCACAGCTCACAGGCTACATGTGGCACTCAAATTATAGTCTGCCAACTCCTGTTACAGAACATTAGGATATGGCTGATCACTGTAACATCTATGCTAACCTCAACTAAGGTGTCACTGCTTGAACTCATTGATTTCCAAGTATGTTTCCATGGCAGAACATTCCCCCCCTTTTAAGTTCCTCTCTCCCTCTCACCTTATTCCTTTCAGCAAATGACCCTACCTTCTACTTTAAGAGAAGATTAAAGGCTATCTTGTAGGAGTGATCATAACCATCCCATTTCTTCATCTTCAGTTCAGTTCAGTCGCTCAGTTGTGTCCAACTCTTTGCGATCCCATGGACTGCAGCACGCCAGGCTTCCCTGTCCATCACCAACTCCCAGAGCTTGCTCAAACTCATGGCCATCAAGTCGGTGATGCTATCCAACCATCTCATCCTCTGTTGTCCTCTTCTCCTCCCACCTTCAATCTTTCCCAGCATCAGGGTCTTTTCAAATGAGTCAGTTCTTCGCATCAGGGGGCCGAAGTATTGGAGTTTCAGCTTCAGCATCAGTCCTTTCAATGAATATTCAGGACTGATTTCCTTTAGGATGGACCAGTTGGATCTCCTTGTAGTCCAAGGGACTCTCAAGAGTCTTCTTCTCCAACACCACAGTTCAAAAGCATCAATTCTTCAGTGCTCAGCTTTCTTTATGATCCAACTCTCACATCCATACGCGACTACTGAAAAAAACCACATCTTTGACTAGACGGACCTTTGTCAGCAAAGTAATGTCTCTGCTTTTTAATGTGATGTCTAGGTTGGTCATAGCTTTTCTTCCACTTTTACTTTCTCCATCTTAAAAGACTCTTATTTTCATTCATTCTCATCTTTTCCTCTTGTATCAAATGAAGTTTTCTCTTTACTCTCCTAACCAAATCCCCTTTCACTTAAGTCCATAACTATCTTCTTTGGTTTCTCTGGCATTTTACAGTTTCAATTATCTTCTCTCTTCACAGTATTTAATCACTTGATCCCCAAACTCTTGCTCTTTCTTACAACCCATATATATATATATCCCTTATTTTGAAGTTTCCTTCCCTAGTTTCTGGTACTTTCTAGGCCATGCATAAACCTTCCTTCCACTCACTACCATGATACAAAGAAGAATCACTTATTCTTGATATTTAAATTTCCTTATTATTCTGTGTTTCCTTAGCCTCCTATAATAAGCTATTCTTCCTCCAACCACTTTAAGGTCAGTAATGACCTCTTCCTAGTAACTAAATCCAAATAAATCCTTATTCTCTTGATGAATCTCTTCAACTTCACAGTTCTGGTCCCTACCTTTTAATATATGGCATAAAGAAAAGGAAATACAATTGGGGTCTGGACCTGAGGTTAAATTCCTGCACTAGATTAGTTTAAGACAGAACCTAGCAGTACAGGAGGTCCTCAAAAAATATTTACCAAATAAATGAAAAATCCTTTCAACCTGCAAGCCAATGTTTCACCTTCAAAACAAGTATATTTTATATAAAGTATTACATAGTAACAAAACATTACTTTGTGGAACATGGCAAATGTAATGAATGTAATATTTGATATAAAAAATGTTGACATTTGATATTAATAAATCATGGGACACAAATATTTGAGCTGTAGCTTCAAATAGTCTCCCAAAATATAATATTCTATTTTATAATAAGAACTTTTTGACGCATGGTATAAACATATGTATGAGCAAAGAAAATGCTCATATTATAAAAAATTTTATGTATGAAAAAACTTTTCATTTTAGAAAGCAAGCTTTTCAAAGGCAAAGACTCAGTTTGGTTCACAGCCATATTCTCAGCGCCTAGAACAAAATACTTTTTAAACTACTTTAACTAAAGAGGAATGAATAATCATTCAATACACTGAACAGCAAAATTAAACTATATACACTATACATGTATTTTCATCTCTCCTCCAAAGAGCAATCATATAACATATAAACACCATGCTAAAACTCTATTCAGTATTAAACTATTTTAAAGGAAAATACATCTGTTTAAGACATAAGGTTAAAATTATATATATAGCACTACAACCATGTGTTCATAGTGGTAACAGTAAAAACATCTTTGAAAACAGTATATAAAATATATATAGAAGAATATGCTAATCATCTTCAGTAAAACTTTTATATGAATACTTAACACAAAATTTACCTGGTTCCTCAGCTTTTCTTCAGGTAAGAGAGACAATGTTTGGGTAAGATAATGAAGTTACTCAATTATGAAAATGCAAAAGAAATGAACAAATATGGGAAACAATCAAAAGGCAGGAATTAAAGTCAAGAGGAGGCCTCGAACAGGGGGAACCAAAGAAAGAAAGGAGCTAGATGCCAACATTAATTTGCTACCCATTATATGCTAAGCACTTCAATATCTGTTATCACATGTAATCCTCCCAAATGTCCTATGAGGTAGGTATTGTTCCCCACTTTACACACGAGGAAACTCAGGTTCTGTGATGTTAGGTAACTTTGCCAATATCACCCATTTGGCTAAGAGGCTTCTAACTTCTAATTGCACTTTTTCTAATATGCCACCTTGCTTTCTGTCCTCTAACAAAAAAAGGTATTAAATTCACTCTCCTGAGTCAAAATGCATGTGTTTTTTTAAAAAAAGAAGGTCCAAAAGACAACCTTGTGAACTCCTATGTGAGATTTCACTAGTAGTTGCAAGGTGCACTCTGACAGAGGGAGTCTTGGTTTGTTTGTTTTTTTTAATAAGATATGGAGGCATACTTATAGGGAGAAAATATTAACAAGTACAGACAAAAACATGCTGATAAAACTCTTCATGACTGGGGATTTAACCTTATTTAATTATTTACTGCCAAATTAACGTACTCATTAAATGTACATTTCTGTTGACAAATGAAGATGCTTTATTATTGAAAGATACTGTTTGTACTCTTATAACTATGAAAAGAGAGTAGCACTTCAGAAAAGGAACTATAGTTAGAAATGAACAGCAACCCCCTATTTTAAGTGACTGCTGGTTTGGTTTACATATGGCTGACTTGAGAGGAACTAACATGGGATTCAGTTCAGTTCAGTTCAGTTCAGTTGCTCCGTCGTGTCCAACTCTGCGACCCCATGAATTGTAGCACGTGCATCACGAACTCCCGGAGTTTACCCAAACCCATGGCCATTGAGTCAGTGATACCGTCCAGCCATCTCATGCTCTGCTGTCCCTTTCTCCTCCTGCCCCCAATCCCTCCCAGCATCAGAGTCTTTTCCAATGAGTCAACTCTTTACATGAGGTGGCCAAAGTACTGGAGTTTCAGATTCAACATCAGTCCTTCCAATGAACACTCAGGACTGATCTTTAGGATGGACTGGTTGGATCTCCTTGCAGTCCAAGGGACTCTCAGGAGTCTTCTCCAACACCACACTTCAAAAGCATCAATTCTTCGGTGCTCAGCTTTCTTTATGATCCAACTCTCACATCCATACATGACTACTGGAAAAACCATAGCCTTGACGAGATGGACCTGTGTTGGCAAAGTAATATCTCTGCTTTTAAATATGCTATATAGGTTGGTCATAACTTTTCTTCCAAGGAGTAAGTGTCTTTGAATTTCATGGCTGCAAACACCATCTGCAGTAATTTTGGAGCCCAAAAAAATAAAGTCAGCCACTGTTGCCCCATCTATTTCCCAAGAAGTGATGGGACCAGATGCCATGTCTTAGTTTTCTGAATGTTGAGCTTTAAGCCAAATTTTTCACTCTCCTTCACTTTCATCAAGAGGCTTTTTAGTTCCTCTTCACTTTCTGCCGTAAGGGTGGTGTCATCTGCATATCTGAGGTTATTGATATTTCTCCCGACAATCTTGATTCCAGCTTGTGCTTCTTCCAGTTCAGCGTTTCTCATGATGTACTCTGCATAGAAGTTAAATAAGCAAGGTGACAATATACAGCCTTGATGCACTCCTTTTCCAATTTGGAACCAGTCTGTTGTTCCATGTCCGGTTCTAACTGTTGCTTCCTGACTTGCATACAGGTTTCTCAAGAGGCAGGTTAGGTGGTCTGGTATTCCCATCTCTTCCAGGATTTTCCACAGTTTATTGTGATCCACTCAAAGGCTTTGGCATAGTCAATAAAGCAGAAATAGATGTTTTTCTGGAACTCTCTTGCCTTTTCCATGATCCAGCGGATGTTGGCAATTTGATCTCTGGTTCCTCTGCCTTTTCTAAAACCAGCCTCAACACTGGAATTTCACGGTTCACGTATTGCTGAAGCCTGGCTTGGAGAATTTTGAGCATTACTTTACTCGCATGTGAGATGAGTGCAATTGTGCAGTAGTTTGAGCATTCTTTGGCATTGCCTTTCTTTGGGATTGGAATGAAAAGTGACCTTTTCCAGTCCTGTGGCCACTGCTGAGTTTTCCAAATTTGCTGGCATATTGAGTGCTGCACGTTCACACCATCATCTTTCAGGATTTGAAAGAGCACAACTGGAATTCCATCACCTCCACTAGCTTTGTTCATAGTGATGCCTCCTAAGGCCCACTTGACTTCACATTCCAGGATGTCTGGCTCCAGGTGAGTGATCACACCATCATGAGTATCTGGGTCGTGAAGATATTTTCTGTACAGTTCTTCTGTGTATTCTTGCCACCTCTTCTTAATATCTTCTGCTTCTGTTAGATCCCTACCATTTCTGTCCTTTATCGAGCCCATCTTTGCATGAAATGTTCCCTTGGTATCTCTGATTTTCTTGAAGAGATCTCTAGTCTTTCCCATTCTGTTGTTTCCTTCTCTTTCTTTGCATTGATCGCTGAGGAAGGCTTTCTTCTCTCCTTGCTATTCTTTGGAACTCTGCATTCAATGGGAATATCATTCCTTTTCTCCTTTGCTGTTCACTTCTCTTCTTTCCACAGCTATTTGTAAGGCCTCCTCAGACAGTCATTTTGCTTTTTTGCATCTCTGTTCCATGGGGATGGTCTTAATCCCTGTCTCCTGTACAATGTCATGAACCTCTGTCCACAGATCTTCAAGCACTCTATCAGACCTAGTCCCTTAAATCTATTTCTCACTTCCACTGTATAATCATAAGGGATTTGATTTAGGTCATACCTGAATGGTCTAGTGGTTTTCCCTACTTTCTTCAATTTAAGTCTGAATTTGGCAATAAGGAGTTCATGATCTGAGTCACAGTCAACTCCTGGTATTGTTTTTGCTGACAGTATAGAGCTTCTCCACCTTTGGCTGCAAAGATATAATCAATCTGATTTCAGATTGACCATCTGGTGATGTCCATGTGTAGAGTCTTCTCTTGTGTTGTTGGAAGAGGGTGTTTGCTATGACCAGTGCGTTCTCTTGGCAAAACTCTGCTAGCCTTTGCCCAGCTTCATTTTGTACTCCAAGGCCAAATTTGCCTGTTACCCCAGGTGTTTCTTGACTTCCTACTTTTGCATTCCAGTCCCCTATAATGAAAAGGACATCTTTTTTGGGTGTTAGTTCTAAAAGGTCTTATAGCTCTTCATAGAACCGTTCAACTTCAGCTTCTTCAGTGTTACTGGTTGGGGCATAGACTTGGATTACTGTGATATTGAATGGTTTGCCTTGGAAACGAACAGAGATCATTCTGTCGTTTTTGAGATTGCATCCAAGTACTGCATTTCGAACTCTTTTGTTGACCATGATGGCTACTCCATTTCTTCTAAGGGATTTCTGCCCACAGTAGTAGATATAATGGTCATCTGAGTTAAATTCACCCATTCCAGTCCATTTTAGTTCACTGATTCCTAGAATGTCAATGTTCACTCTTGCCATCCCGTTTGACCACTTCCAATTTGCCCTGATTCATGGACCTAACATTCCAGGTTCCTATGCAATACTGCTCTTTATAGCATTGGACCTTGCTTCTATCACCAATCACATCCACAGCTGGGTATTGTTTTTACTTTGGCTCCCTTCATTCTTTCTGGAGTTACTTCTCCACTGATCTCCAGTAGCATATTGGGCACCTACCAACCTGGGGAGTTCATCTTTCAGTGTCCTATCATTTTGCCTTTTCATACTGTTCATGGGGTTCTCAAGGCAAGAATACTGAAGTGGTTTGCCATTCCCTTTTCCAGTGAACCACATTCTGAACATGGATTAGAGATATAAATTAATATGGATCTTGTTTTTGATCTAAAAATATTTGATAGAGGTATGACTGCTTACTGTTCTCCGTATTTTTCCATCCATCATTTACTTAATGGGCTTCCCTGGTGACTTACTTAATACCCAGTGTGTTCTTTTTACGAATCTAGGCAATTTAGGAAATTCAGAATAAATAAATATGGTCCCAGTAATACAGTTCACATCTTATATGTATATTTGTGCATATATATATATATATATATATATATATATATATAAAATTCATATTGAAAGATTGTTGTCGAACCATGCAAAGACGCCGGGATCCTTGGCCTCCAGGAAGAAGAATTCAATATGGGGCCAGAGAGGAGGCTTGCTCGCTCAGAGATTTTGTGTAACAAAGTTTTATTGAAGTATAAAGGAGATAGAGAAAGCTTCTGACATAGACATCAGAAGGGGGAAGATACATTATTGTTATATAATCCTTGTAAAGACCAGACCTACTCCCATAATTTACATTTTAAGATAACATGATTAGCCAGGTTTAATCCAGAGACTGTCCTCAGGCAGGATACATAATCCTAAGGAATGTAGAGGAAAAAAATGTTTGTCCTTTCTTTCTCCTTGAGAATTCCAGACCCCTCTCTCCTTGGGGACCCCTAGACTTCTTATCAACCTGCCTAGGAACTGACTCTCTCAATGTCTCCTTAAGTATATAGATTATGATTTCTTTCTCTCCTCAGAGATTGAATGCTATATATATAAAACCACACCATAAGGGCACAAACCACTATGAAAACAGATGCCTTGAATGTGAGGCTAGAAATAGACAAAATCAAAGTATGAATAGACAAAAATAGAAAAGCAAAATACAGTGTGGAAAAATCAAAACTGAGTAAAAAGAAAAAAACTGTCACTGTAAACATTTAACTTTGGAAACTTTTTCAGATTTAGAAATTCTTCGTGAGTCATCTTCCTTATATTTAAAAATGTATGTACAATGAAACTGTCCTTACTGTTAATGATCTTTCATACTGGTAACTATAAAACCAAGGAAACAACACAAACCTCAATTTTGAAAAACATGGAAATTATTAACAGAGATGGCTACACCTAACCTATCCAACCTGGAGGCCTGGTATTCACAGAAACTCAGTCAAGGTACCCAATGTCCCTACTTGGAACTTTACTCTCTGTTCCATAGAGCCCATGTTACCACAAACTGATTGGTCATGGGCAGCAGTAAGAGCCAAGGGGAGGCAGAGTCAAGTGTAAACCCTCTGAAATCCCTTCCTTCATTTATTCCTGCTGCCATCTCATGCCACAGCACTGGCTGCCTTGACTGGTATCTTCAGACACTACCCCATTTCATCTCTCTTCTCCCCAAATTTATACCAAAGAAGCCACAATCCCATTCCAGAAACCTTCCTTTAGGAATTAAACGTTCAAAACTGACAAGCTTCAAAACTACCTTTTGAATACACAAGGAGTAATATTGTAACATAAGAGTAACTCTACTTTTTCATAAGCATACTGACAGTCTTTTAAATACATTTATTTCCTTATTTTTAGCAATAAAAAAATCCATTTAGAAAATCTCAAATAAGCTAAGAAAAACTCTTGAAGGAAACCACAGGCGTAGTTACTAGTGGAAAAGAAAACAAGCAAGCAGGTTCCTGACCCTTATCACAGCAGACATTTTGGAAGGCAGAAGCCAGCTGAGGACTATGAATTTTCTCAGAAGGAGCAGAGTAGAGATAAGATGGACATGGAACTCTGGTACTAGCCACTCTTTATACCTATTCCCTCTTCCTGTTTCTTACTATCTAGTGCTAAGACACTGGTTCCAGACTAATTCGGTTCAAATCCAGCTTTACCACATAATATCTATGAGAAATAATAGCTTGGGCAAATTATCTGAAATCTGCATGTGGTACATGGTATACACTCAATAAATGCTAGCTGTTATTATTACCACCGTCATCATACCTGTCTCATCCTACTCTTCCTTCCCAGATGGTGCTCCTTGCCCTTTTCATCAGTGGATTGGATATTGGGGAAATCTTGCTGTCAATGACTAACAAATGGAAGAAATAAGTCCTCCAAAGAAGGAACTCCTACTTATCTACATTATCTGCAGCTAATATCTTCACTTCTTATTTTTATAACCGAACTTCTGGAATGATTAGCTCTCACTCACTATTATTTTCATTTTCTCAATTTTCCACCCTCTACAAGCATACTCCCAGGCACCTCTTTTTAGGAAATCTCTGAGTGCTAACACCACCCATAACCTGTAACAATCACTGACAATGATGTTTCTTCCTGTTCTTATTTGACTTCCAGCAGCACCAAACACTTCTTTTTAAAGTTCTTTCTTGGATTTCACATGGCCACTCACTCCTTGTTCTCCTCCTACCTCCTCTCTCACTTTTCCTATGGTGTTCCCAAGGATAAACTATCTTCTCCTTACCCTCATCGCAGTTTTGAGCACTTTAGTTCACATCCTTGATTTCAGCTACTATCTACACATAATAATGGTTCCCAAAATGTTCTCTTGCTCACTCAAGCATTTACACACCTGTGTTCCCCTACCACAGCCCCCACAAGCCTATCCCAAGTTCCAGAGCTGTTTTCAACAGCTAACTAGACAATTTAAATAGGCATCTCAAACTCAACAGGTCCAAAAGCAGAATCTTCATGCTTATCCTATATGTTCTATCTTGATGAATGATACTACCTTTTCCCACAGAATTACCAGAAGTCAAAAATCTTGAAGTCATCTTTGTACTTATCCTCCCTTCACGTGTCTAACCAAGACTATTTCCTTTAAGTGAAGTGAAGTCGCTCAGTCATGTCCGACTCTTTGCGACCCCATGGACTGTAGCCTACCAGGCTCCTCTGTCCATGGGATTCTCCAGGCAATAGTATTGGAGTGGATTGCCATTCCTTTCCCCAGGGGATCTTCCCGACGCGGGGATCGAACCCGGGTCTCCCACATTGTAGACAAGACACTTTACCGTCTGAGCCACCAGGGAAGTCCAAAAAGTAAAAGTCACTCAGTTGTGTGCAACTCTTTGTGACCACATGGACTATATAGTCCATGGAATTCTCCAGGCCAGAATACTGGAGTGGGTAGCCTTTCCCTTCTCCAGGGGATCTTCCCAACCCAGGGATCGAACCCAGCTCTTCCACGTTGCAAGTAGATTCTTTACCAGCTGAGCCACCAGGGAAGCCCATTTCCTTTAAGTATTTCCTAATTGTGTTCCTTATGCCTGTCACTGACTTGGTCCAAGACCTCATGACTTCTCATATAAGCTACAATACTAGCTTTTTAACTGGCATTCCTGGCTGCCATTTTCAATTCATATTCTATAGTATATTAGCATGACTTTTTCAAAGTATAAATTGTATGTAACTTTTCCACTTAAGATCATCAGTGATGCCACATTACCCATATGCTAAAATCTGAATTCCTTGGCCGGGTATCCAAAGCCCACTACATTATCTTCACAGTTTCATCTCTTTCCAGTCTATCATTTCAGTCAGCCATAATCATCTGCTTCAAAGCCCCAAACATTCTGACCTTCACTGTCTTTGCAGAAGCTGACCCAAGAAAAGCCTTCCCTCTTCTGTCACTAGCTGAACTACCTACATTACTTGAAGTCTGCTCAAAAACTGGCTCTGAAAAATTCTAGCAGTAAGCTCCAAGTCAAACCATAGAATGTTAATATTCATACAACACACATACTGCGTTATCTCTACTGGCACAGATCTTATAGTTTGTGTGCATGCATCCTCAGTTGCTTCAGTCATCTCTGACTCTTTGCGATCCTATGGACTGTAGCCCGCCAGGCTCCTCTGTCCATGGGCTTCTCCAGGCAAGAATACTGGAGTGGGTTGCCATGCCCTCCTCCAGGAGACCTTCCCAACCCAGGATCAAATCTAGGTCTCCCGCTTTGCAGGTGGATTCTTCACCAGCTGAACCACCAGGGAAGCTCTAAGTGCTCCCAAATTTGTAAGTTTTTAAATGGTTGGTTTTATATTACATGAATTAAAAAAAAAAACATATTGGAGGAGAAAATGGAAGAGAAATTTGTATACTTCAAATGAGCCAGAGACTACATATATATTATTAAAATTTGTGTTGAAAATTTTGTAAAACAAGTACTAATATCTCGATTTTACACATAAAGAAACAGAGGCTTGGGAAAATAAGCAAAACACAACCCAGTATCACACATCCAGTCTAGAAGTGGTAGAAATGGGATTCAAATTCAGGTTTGTCTCACCCAAAAGCCAATGCTCTTTGCTTAAACTGGGTACTATTTTTAATTAATGAGGGAAAAAATGAAAAGATGTGGTCTTTTAATTAAAATATTTTCTTCTATAAACTTAATGAACAAGATGCAGAATTACATTTTTTCAGGTTGAAATTTGAGGAACCTTACATGTAAACAGCAAAGAAAAATATTTAAAGTAATATTGAAAACAAATTATCAATATGCCCTTAATAATTCAGTGTTTTAGGTGCTTTAGTTTTTTCACTTCTCTTGGCCAAATATAAACCCTTAAGGGAAAAAAATGCATCAAATATTGGAGTACTTTCTGACAGTCTTTCTTTACTCTTTTAATTTTCTTGTGGATTTTTTCTAATTCAAATATTTACAATCATAACACATTTTGTAGCTATTAATTACTAGAATAACAATTCACTAGATGAGACCAAATTAATACAATTTTGTGTACATGCAACAGAATACAACATATGCTTCTGAAGATGTCCTCAACTGGTCTGAACGACTTTTGGCAATAATATTTCTCATTTTTTAAGTAAAGCTTCCTAATGCTTATATACCAAAATATTACCCAAACTGTATCCAGATGACAGGAATATAAGCAATTTTTACATTTTACTCATCACTTATCTTTGTTTTCTAAATGTTCCACAATAAACACCAATTTTGTCACTGAAAAAAAGAACTCCCCAACAAAGATAAACCCAGTCACTTCCTGAATAAGAATAGAACCAGTCACTCTATTTAGATGTCTCTAAAGAAAACAATCATTCAACATAAGAAATATAAGATTCTATTTTGACAAAAAGCCATACAACTTTTAGACTAGCATATAAAAAATCCACTAAAAATAACATTAGAAAAATTCACACAGGCTCACTGTATACCTACAGTGACCTTCAGAATCTACAGCTCAGGCTCCAACAGTTTCAAAACTGAAGAGCAGATACCTTTAGTACCAAGGCAGAAATATTTCAGAGAAGTTGATTGAGCAGAACATAATCATGAAAGCATCTCTACTGCTCAAGCAGTTGACCATCAGAGACATAGGGTGCCTACCATTCATAGTCGCAGGGGCACTCTCTGTCCTAGTCAAATATACTCCCACACTTCAATCCTGCCTCCCCCAGGTCTCTGCTTATCCTTCCGTTTATCATCACTTAAAGACTTCTCTACCATACCACTTTTAAAAGTTGGCTTAAAACTCAACATTCAGAAAACGAAGATCATGGCATCTGGTCCCATCACTTCATGGGAAATAGATAGGGAAACAGTGGAAACAATGGCTGACTTTATTTTGAGGGGCTCCAAAATCACTGCAGATGGTGACTGCAGCCATGAAATTGAAAGACGCTTACTCCTTGGAAGAAAAGTTATGACCAACCTAGACAGCATATTAAAAAGCAGAGATATTACTTTGCCAACAAAGGTCTGTCTAGTCAAAGCTATGGTTTTTCCAGTAGTCATATATGGATGTGGAATAAAAAGTTTAAAACAAAAACAAAAAAGAACTTGCTTTTGGGGTCTTCAGAGTGCATTTCCATTTGGGAAGTGCTGCCATGTCTTTGGAGAAGGCAATGGCACCCCACTCCAGTACTCTTGCCTGGAAAATCCCATGGATGGACCTGGTAGGCTGCAGTCCATGGGGTCTCTAAGAGTCGGACACGACTGAGTGACTTCCCTTTCACTTTTCACTTTCATGCATTGGAGAAGGAAATGGCAACCCACTCCAGTGTTCTTGCCTGGAGAATCCCAGGGATGGGAGCTTGGTGGGCTGCCATCTATAGGGTCACACAGAGCCGGACACGACTGAAGTGACTAAGCAACAGCAGCAGCAGCCATATCTTTTCTGGTAGTCATGTCCAACTCTTTGCAACTCCATGGATTGTAGCCCACCAGGCCCCTCTGTTCACAGAATCTTCCAGGCAAGAATACTGGAGTGGGTTGCCATGCCCTTTTCCAGGGGATCTTCCCAACCCAGAGATCAAACCAGAGTCTCCTGCATTGCAGGCAGATTCTTTACCATCTGAGCCACCAGGGAAGCCCAGACGACTAAGTCAAAATCAAATACATTGAAAAGATCTGTAGCTTTGAATCAGTCCTTCCCCCCATTTCAAAACAAGGCTTGGAGATCTAATAAAAAAGATTGAAGAGAGAAGAAATTCTTCAAACACCTGCCTTATAAAATATAATCTGCATAGAATATTCCAACTTAACGTGATTTAAAACATGTAATAATGTTTCTGGGAAAATTTTTCCAAACATAATTGAAAGGATATAGGATAGCTCTCTAACTTATACAAATTGCAAAAGTCCAGTTAAATTTGTTCATCTCCAAGCCTAAGTGACAACACCGTCTTCCTTTAGCATACATGCAAAATTAAAATAAGAAAATCTATTAGTTGAATTTATAGTTTTTTCCTACCCTGTTACATAATTATATCTTATATGTATTTAGTCTAGAAACAAAATCATAAAAATGCAAGAACAAGCTAGAAATCACAATTAGAATTTAGAAGGGTTTTAAAAGAATTGTTTTAAAAACATATTTGTTTTTGACTTGCAGATCATAGATGCTTTGTAAACCAGTCCCTTCAGCTTCAAGGGTGGTGCTTTCCATGATCATTTTAATTCAGTTACTACTCCTATCTGCTCAGTTCATAAGAAAACAAGATTTTGGTTAAAATGACATTACTGAAGAAGATAACAGTTACCAAAACTAACAAAAGAACATTTTCAAAGGAAAGTTTGCACAAAAAGAAGCAACTTTAGTTGTGTCAGGTCAATTCATATCATCTAACAAGACTCAGCTTTTAAAAGTCACTCCATTTTTAAACCATAGTTTTTTCTTATCGAATGACTTCTATAGAGTGACTTTCATTATGCTCAAAAAAAAAAAATGACAGCAGTCACCACCATAATTTCCACAAAACACATTAAATGTATGATACAATATTTAATTAGCAAAATATGTTATACACATTTCTATATCATAAAAATCCTCTTAATAAGTCTCATGTAATACCAGTGAAAAACCATGCTGAATTCCTCAATGCTATAGAAAAGTATCTGGCAACTTTTCATCACTAACTGGAGATTTAAATGATCAAGTTTGATTTACAATAAGGTTGTTCTTTTCTATTTTAAAATATTTTTATCATGGAAATAACCAAAATCTGACTTTTCCTTGTATTATAAAACAATTTTTAGAAGTGACTAACCAAATAATTGGTACCAACAATTTAGCACAGAATATTTAGAACAAAATAGAGGATTTTGTTGTTGTTAACAGAAATCCCTGCGATATTTAGTATACAAAAGCTAACAAAGCAGACAATGAATCTTTAACCACACTTCAACTGCAATAGAAAGAAACTCTGGGGGTAATTCCTACCTTTAGAAATATTCAAGAGAAACAAGTTGGTGCTGTATTTACCATGAGGGTGATTTAGGTTCCACTTGATAGCCTTTCTCCTTTACCAGGAATAAAACTGCCTTTCTGGAGAAAGCGAGTTAACACAGCCCATGTTGCTGGAGTAAGCCTGAATTTCTAGCAAATAGAGATGAAGCTATTTGCATTTGCTAGTTTGAGGAAGGGGAGAGTGGGAGGAGGGGACTAAGAGGACTGCTAAAGTAATTCACATATTGTCTGTGGGCCGTATAGACAGTGATCATCAGTCACCTGCTCAAATTTCCTTCACTCCTGCCTTCAGAAAAGAACCAAAGTTTATCCTGGGTCAGAGAATCTGGAAACAAATAAGAAGACAAGCAAAAATCTAACTGCCAACCCGATTGTGCCCAGAGAAAAAGTTATCCCTGCTGGATTACTAAAAACCAAGACATTTTAATAGTCTCAAGAGGACTTGTTAAAATATATCATAAAACAGAAGAAAAAGCTTCAGGCTCTGCTTGCAATTACTGCAATACTTAGCTGAAGTACTTAAAGGACGGACATTTGTTTTTTTCTTCAAGACACTCCTTTGCATCATAATAGCTATCTTATTTGCACAAGCAAACATTTGTTCCAAGCTGTTCATGTGAAAAAGAAAGTATCAACTGTTTAAAATTTCTTGGCTTGTAAGTGAATAATTTGGGCTGACAGCATTTCTAACTATTTTATACCAAACAGGAAAAGCACTAAATATACTAAGCATCAATCGAGCATCAGCTGCTCTGTCTTGTCCAACTCTTTGGGACGCTAGGACTGCAGCACACCAGGCTTCCCTGCCCATCACCAACTCCCAGAGCTTGCTCAAACTCATGTCCATCGAGTTGGCGATGTCATCGAACCATCTCATCCTCTGTCATCCCCTTCTCCTCCTGCCTTCAATCTTTCCCAGCATCAGGGTCTTTTCCAATGAGTCAGCTCTTCACATCATTTTATTATAAGCTACATTAAGGGTAAAACTCTAAGCAAATACTCAAATGTTTATTCAGAATCTTTCTGATAGAACTGATACACCTTGAATTTTTACAGCCTTAATTTTATGCACCTCTGTTATTTCTGACACACCATAAGAGAAATGAAAAGTGCTGCTTTATGTGGTATTTACTCAACACAGTCATATAAAGAGGGAAAAAATTGGAAAAGATGTCTGAAAAACTATAAAATCTTAATTTTAAAATTTCGAGAGGTGAAGCACAAGTTATAGAAACCACATAATCCTCTGGTTACCTGAACAAAGAGCAAAAGCAGCCATAATTCGTGGCTTTGGTTTTTAAAAAATGAGAATGAGATGGGGGTGGAGAGTAAAGCTACTTCTTGTCCACACATAAAAGCTTTGAAATACTTCTCAAAAAACTAACTTTGAAAAAGAATATGTGTGTGTGTGTGTGTGTGTGTGTGTGTGTGTGTGTGTGTGTATACTGGCTGTACAGTAGAAATTAACACATTATAAATCAACTATACTTCAATAAAATGTTTTTAAAAGATTAACTTTTTAATAGTTCCAAAGGAAAATGTTACAAAGGGCAAAATAAGACTATAATGTAAAATGACTAATTATATATTTTAAAGGATCAGAAGTTTAGATTTTAAAACCCACTCCCTTAAAATTTTAATTAAAAAACTAAACCATATACATGTGTGCGTGTTAGGGGAAGCACACTGACTGAAACTGCCCACCCTGGCCAGGCATCATAGTAACCATTTGCATGAGCTGTTTTACGACAGGAAGTCCTGGTAAAGAACATGGAACTAATAAGCCACCAGCAACCGGAAGAGTTTGGAAAAGGTCAAAAGGAGATACCACATGTCCAACCATCTCCCAGAATCCTTCTCACTGGCATCCATCTTGGCTGAACAAGGCATGCACCACCAGGAAGGACTCTGAGTCAGAATGACTGGCTAAAGATAACCCCGAAACTAATCCCATCACCATAAAACCAGAGACTGTGAGCCACATGGCAGAGCAGTTCTCCTGGGTTCCCTTACCATATTGCTCTCCTCCCGGGCACCTTTTCCCAATAAAATCACTTGCTTTGTCAGCACATGTGTCTCCTTGGACAATTCATTTCCAAGTGTTAGACAGGAGCCCAGTTTCGGGCCCTGGAGGGGTCCCCCTTCCTGCAACATGTGCATACACACAACATAAAATAAACCATCATTCAAAGAAGCAGCTAGTGCCCAAGATAATCAATTTAAAACTTATTTTTCACTTGAATCTTAAGAAAAAAGTTCTTATTCATACAATTTATGTCTGAATTACCAACAAAGAAAATCTAATATGCCAGTTCTATCAATTATTCATAATCAGAAATGTTTTACAAAGTTGTGAATGAAATGACATGTTACCAATGAGTTCCATTTGGAAATTAAAAGTTGTTTCCGTGAGAGGTAGGGAGTGAGGGACCCAAATAAACTGAAGGATTTGATCAAGAAAAGAGTTAAAATGATCACTGACAGCACACTGTGCCATTATACAGGAATGCTTGGCTACACTTTTCTGATTCTAGGTTTTCCCCTCTTCCACATTTCCCTTCAGACCAGAGGAATTCCTCTATACCCTTGGGATCCAGAAACTTTATACTCTAAGCATCTGGAAGCTTGCTGCCCTCTTTCCTGGTCTGTATGGCCACAAATGCTTAAAGAATTAGACTACACGATGACATTTCACACCAGTGTGGGTCATTAATCTATAATCAATGAGGCATAAATCTGAAGCTAATAAAATTAATTTATTAATATTTCAGAAATTATACAAAGTTAAAGTTTAATTTATATAGTTAACTTTAAGAGTATTTAAGTACTTTTAAAGTCAGGTAGAATGGTTTGTAAGTATTTATAAAACAAAAAACTTTGAATATCTCACAATATTACAAAAAGTTAACAGTGAATCAAAATTTTTAAAAGAATCCTGTTTCTGAGTTTCCCTAATTTCTCAGAACACTAAAAACCTACATTTACTGTGTTTATAAAACAAAATGGCAACATATTTGTTTACAAAATTTTCCAAATAAAGACAAGAAAAAGAAGGTTTAAAAAAAAAAAACAGCCTTTAAAATAATGATTGACCCAGCTCTGATTCAAAGTTGCTAGATTCCAAGTCTTATTCTTCATGTATTAAACATTTGGACTTTAATGAAATGACTGGCTATAAATTCCAGTAAGTGTATATGCTGGAAACAAAAGGAGGGCAATATGAAAAGAAACCAATAGTTAACCAACAGTTTACAGGGCATTCCTAAATTTATATCATTTATTTAGAAGAGAACTAAGATGTAAGATACAAAAGAAAGGGAGAAAACCAAAACAGAGAACAGCAAGATCAAATAAATTTTGCAAGAAAAAATCTACAATGGACTTTGTTTTAGTTTACTTGACTCAGCCTTAAGTTGCCAAGGACACAGCAGCACACACTTCCTTCCTCTTTCTCACCAAATGCCCCATTCAGGTCTCTAGAATAAATCTGATGAGCTGTGACAGCACCAAATAGAAGTAAAGGGCTTTGAAAGTAAAGGGTGAGAGTCATTAACAAGAGCCAACAAAGGAAAATTTAAATAAACAAGAGGGGAAAAAGCCACTCAGCTTGCTTTATTTCTCAGCATGTTTCTCAGAGGATTTCTATACCAATGATAGGCCTGATAAGAACTTAGCTCGTTCTGATTATAGAAGTGTTAACACCAGGGAAAAAATAGTTAGAAAAAGTTTTAAGGTAAATTAAACTTTATTACTATTCTTGAAAAGAAGAGCAGTAAAGCTTAAATAAGGTTTTTAATGCAAAGTCAAATAAAGTAGCACTCATGGAAGTGTCACTATATTTCTTTAAGAAATTATGCAAGTGAATTGTGTTTGCATGCATGTTAAGTAACTGCAGTCCTATCCAACTCTTTGTGAGTCCATGGACTATAGCCCGCCAGGCTCCTCTGTCCATGGGAATCTCCAGCCAAGAATACTGGAGTGGGTTGCCATTTCCTCCTCCAGGGAAATCTTCCTGACCCAGGGATAGAACATGCATCTCCTGCATCACAAGCGGATTCTTTACCATTTGAGCCACCAGGGAAGCCTGAATTGTCTTTACTCATTAATTATTTGAAAAGGTTTTATGTGCTATAGTCTTAAAAAAAATGGAAAAGCAATTAAAAAAAGGTTGAAAAAAATTCCAAATTGAGAAATATTCGAAACAAATAAAAACAATACAGATTTTAAAAATTCATGAAATTCTACTAATTTAATATCATTTGTCCCTTTGAAATTATTTAACTAAGCCCCTTAAGTTATTTAATATTCAAGTCAATAAGTTTAATATTTCTGTACATTCTCTTAAAAAACCATCAGTTCAGTTCAGTCGCTCATTCGTGTCCAACGCTTTGCAACCCCATGAATTGCAGCACACCAGGCCTCCCTGTCCATCACCAACTCCGGGAGTTCACTCAAACTCACGTCCATCGAGTCGGTGATGCCATCCAACCATCTCATCCTCTGTTGTCCCCTTCTCCTCCTGCCCCCAATCCCTCCCAGCATCAGAGTCTTTTCCAATGAGCCAACTCTTCACATGAGGTGGCCAAAGTATTGGAGCTTCAGCTTCAGCATCAGTCCTTCCAAAGAACACCAAGGACTGATCTCTTTTAGAATGGACTGGTTGGATCTCCTTGCAGTCCAAGGGACTCCCAAGAGTCTTCTCCAACACCAAAGTTCAAAAGCATCAATTCTTTGGTGCTCAGCTCTCTTCACAGTCCAACTCTCACATCCATACATGATCACTGGAAAAACCATAGCCTTGACTAGACGGACTTTTGTTGGCAAAGTAATGTCTCTGCTTTTGAATATGCTATCTAGGTTGGTCATAACTTTCCTTCCAAGGAGTAAGCGTCTTTTAATTTGACATTAAAAAGCAAATGACTGACAAAAAGCTTTTATTTTTATGACAAAGGGTTGATTATGTGCAACAAATGAAGCAGTCAAATCCACAAGGAAAGGAACAATAAGAAAAAGTGGGAAAAGGTAATTAGCAGGAAAATTATAAAGGAATACTAATAGTTAAAATACATGGAAACAAAAAGATTCAACTTCACTAGTAATCTAAGAAATAAAAAATTTAAAAATAACATTTTTTAAATTAGCAAAAATAAGATGATAATGCCCAAAGTTGACCAGAGAAAGAAAAAACATTTTCACCCACCACTGAGGGGAATGGATGTGAGTATACCTTTCTGAATGACAATCTGTCAGCCTTAGAAACATACCCTCTAACTCAGCAAACTTATTCTATGTAGATAATTAGAGAAGTGTGCAAAGATATATTCTTCATATCATCTAACTGAATAACATAAATGTGTAAAAAGCCTAAATTCAACGAAAACAGAGTTTGGATAAATAAATTATGGTACAGCCACATGATGGAGCACAAAACAAGTAAAACTGAAATTAGAGGAAAGTACTTCACATGGTAATACAGTCACAAGATATCATGAAAATAGCAGACAAAAGAGTGGAGTATGCAGTATAATCTCTTTTCAAACTGAAGCCATGAATTAATCTAGACACAAATGTAACATACCAATACATTATGGTTTAAACAACAACAACAAAGCCACAGATAAAAGTCCCCATTACCATCCTTTCCAGAAATAATCACTATTACGAATTTGTATAGCCTTTCAGATCTGTTCTATGTATTTATTTACATATATCTATAGTTAAATATCAGAGAAGGCAATGGCACCCCACTCCAGTACTCTTGCCTGGAAAATCCCATGGATGGAGGAGCCTGGTGGGCTGCAGTCCACGGGGTCACTGAGTCAGACATGACTGAGCGACTTCACTTTGACTTTTCACTTCCATGCATTGGAGAAGGAAATGGCGACCCACTCCAGTGTTCTTGCGTGGAGAATCCCACGGACGGCGGAGCCTGGTGGGCTGCCGTCTATGGGGTCGCAAAGAGTTGGACATGACTGAAGCAACTTAGCAGCATAGTTAAATATAGAAATACATTCTTATTTTAACTTAATGGTATTCATATTGTATGTACTACGGAGGTTGTTCTTTTCAATTAATACATCTTGGAGAGTTTCCTTTCTTAGTAAACAGGAACAGTCTCATTCTTCTAAACTCTTCTATATGATTTTTAAGAATAAATATACTATAACAACATTTTTCTACTGCTTTGCTGTCTGTATTCTTAAGCTATATGTGCAAAACAAAAATTTTTAAAAAGCATTATGAAGCCAAATACAGATAAAACTGTTTGCCATGGTTATCTCAGTATGGTTTTCTGATTGTTCTGCTTTAAGCATTTATTACTTTTTCTATTAGAGAAAAAATATATTAAAAATAATAAAAAAATAATTTTAAAACATTTTGCTTTCAAGGATGTATCACATTAGGATGTCCATGATGGGCCAATGGTTAAGAAACCACCTGTCAATGCAGAGGACACCAGTTCAATCCCTGGTCTGGGAAGATTTCACAGGCCACAGGGCAACTAAGCCCGTGTGCCACAGCTAGTGAGTCTGTACTCTAGAGCCTGCAAGCTGCAGCTACTGAGCTCAGGCTCTGCAACTACTGAAGCCCACAAGCCAGCACTACTGAAGCCTGCATGCCATGGAGCCCAAGTTTCACAAAAAGAAAAGCCACCACAATGAGAAGCCCATGCACCACAATAAGAGAATAGCCCTGCCCACTGCAACTAGAGAAAACCTGCACAGCAACAAAGACCCAACACAGCCAAAAATAAATAAATAAAAAGAATATATCACATTATGTCTAAGAAATGATACTTCTATATTATAGCTGCCGTTTAATGAATAATATATTGGCTAAAGTAAATGTTTTCTCTACTCAAAAACAAAGTATTTCAGCTTGTGTAAGTATAGTACTAACACTATTAATCTCTCTGCAATTAATAAGCAATGCTTGAAAAAAATAAAAATGAATCATATATGCAATGTCTCTGAATATCAACTAACAACTTTTAACCATACTCTTCCCAGAATCCTAAGGTTCTTGTGGGAACATCCATGAATCTTTACATATCAGAATGTGGCACCAGGGGGTATATCTTTGTTTCTATTCTACTGCTTCCAAATACTATTTTGGCACAGGTTGGATTGTGTATGAAAGTCACTCAGTCATGTCCGACTTTTTGTAACCCCATGGACTGTAGCCCGCCAGGCAACTCCATTCATGGGATTTTCCAGACAAGAATACTGGATTGGGTTGCCATTTCAATTTGCAGGGGATCTTCCCGACCCAGGGATCAAACTCAGGTCTCCACCATTGCAGGCAGACTCTTTACCATCTGAGCCACCAGAGATGCCAGGTTGGATTATTTGCATTCAAAAAGTAGTTATAAATCAAGCCACAAAGCTACAGTAATCAAGACAGCAATGGTATTGGCACAAAACCAGACATACAGATCAATGAAACAGAACAGAGAGCCTACGGCCAATTAATCTTTGACAAAGAAGGCAAGAACAAACAATGCAGAAAAAAGTAATCTTTTCAACAAGTTGTGTTGGGGAAGCTGGACAGCTACATGTAAACCAATGAAATTAGAACACTTCCTCACACAATATACAAAAATGAACTAAAAATGGTTAAAAGACTAAAAAACACATGATACCATAAAACTCACAGAAGAGAATATAGGCAAAACACTCTCTGATATTAATTGTAGCCATATTTTCTTAGATAAGTGTCCCAAAGCAAAAGAAATAAAGAGAAAAAAATAAACAAATGGGACCTAATCAAATTTAAAAGCTTCTGCACAGCAAATGTGACCATCAACAAAATTAAAAGGAAACCTATAGAATGAGAGAAAATATTTGCAAATGATATTTGCAAACCACCAACAAGGGGTTAAGGTCCAAAACACACAAAGAACTCATACAACTGAACATCAAACGAATCAAAACACCAAACAAATCAAAACATCAAAAACACCAAACAAATCAATCAAAAAATTGGAATATGAGAAAACTCATTCAGACATTTCTCCAAAGAAGACACACAGTTGGCCAACAGGCACGTGAAGATGCTGAAAATCACTAATTATCAGAAAAATAAAAATAAAAGACACAATGAGGTATTATCTCACACTAGTCAGAATGGCTATCATCAAAAAGCCTACAAATAATAATCAAGCATCTTCTCCGACCACAATGCTATAAGACTAGGTATCAATTACAAGGAAAAAAACTGTAAGAAACATAAACATATGGAGATTAAACAATATGTTCATAAATAACAAACAGATTACTGAAGAAATAAAAAAGGAAATAAAAAAATTTCTAGAAACAAATGACAATGAAAACGCAACAACTCAAAACCTGTGGCATGCAGCAAAAGCAGTTCTAAGAGGAAAGTTTATAGCAATACAGTCCTACATCAAGAAACAAGAAAAACATTGAACAGACAGCCTAACTTTACACCTAAAACAACTGGAAAAAGAAGAACAAAAAAACTCCAAAATTAGTAGAAGGAAAGAAATCATAAAGATCAGAGCAGAAATAAATGAAAAAGAAATGGAAGAAACAATATTAAAGATAATAAAACTAAAAGTTGGTTCTTTGAGAAGATAAACAAAATTGACAAACCTCTAACCAGACTCATCTAGAAAAAAAAAGAATCAAATCAACAAAATTAGAAATGAAAAAGGAGAAGTTACAACAGACAATGCAGAAATACAAAGGATTATAAGAGACTATTATCAACAACTATATGGCAATAAAATAGATAACCTGGAAGAAATGGACAGATTCTTAGAAAAGTTCAATCTTCCAAGTCCGAACCAGAAAGAGACAGAAATTATGAGCAACCCAATCATAAGCACTGAAATTGAAGCTGCGATCAAAAATCTCCCAAAAAAACAAAAGCCCAGGACCAGATGGCTTCATAGGAGAATTCTATCAAACATTTAGAGAAGAGCTAATGCCTAGCTAGTTTTAGAAGGATCTAAAACTCTTTCAAAAATGTGCAGAGGAAGGAACACGTCCCAAACTCATTCTACACGGCCACCATCACCCTGATATCAAAACCAGACAAAGACAACACAAAAAAAGAAAACTACAGGGCAGTATCACTGATGAACAGATGCAAAAAACCTCAACAAAATTTTAGCAAACAGAATTCAGCAACACATCAAAAAGCTTATACACCATGATCAAGTTGAGTTTATTCCAGGGATGCAAGGATTCTTCAATATATGCAAATCAATCAATGTTAACCATCTTAACAAATATAAAAATATAAAAATCACATGATAATCTCAACAGATGCAGAAAAAGCCTTTGACAAAAATCAGCACCCATTTATGATTAAAACTCTTCAAAAAATGGGCATAGAAGGAACCTACCTCAACATAGTAAAGACCATATATGATAAGCCTACAGCAAACATTATTCTCAATGGTGAAAAACTGAAAGCATTTCCCTAAGATCAGGAAAAAGACAAGGATGTCCACTTTCATCACTATTACTCAACATAGTTCTGAAAGTCCTAGCCATAGCAATCAGAGAAGAAAAAGAAATAAAAGGAATTCAGATCAGAAGAGAAGAAGTAAAGCTCTCACTGTTTGCAGATGACATGATACTGTACATAGAAAACCCTAAAGATACTATCAGAAAATTCCTAGAGCTAATCAGTGAATTTAAGCAAAGTTGCAGGATACAAAATCAATACAAAGAAATCACTTGTATTTCTATATATAGTAACAATGAAAAATCAGAAAGAGAAATTAAGGAATCAATCCCATTCACCATTGCAGCAAAAAGAATTAAATATCTAGGAATACTTACCTAAGGATACAAAAGAACTGTACACTGATAATTATAAGACCTACAAGACCTTTTAGAACTAACACCCAAAAAAGATGTCCTTTTCATTATAGGGGACTGGAATGCGAAAGTAGGAAGTCAAGAAACACCTGGAGTAACAGGCAAATTTGGCCTTGGAATGCGGAATGAAGCAGGGCAAAGACTAATAGAGTTTTGCCAAGAAAATGCACTGGTCATACCAAACACCCTCTTCCAACAACACAAGAGAAGACTCTACACATGGACATCACCAGATGGTCAACACCGAAATCAGACTGCTTATATTCTTTGCAGCCAAAGATGGAGAAGCTCTATACAGTCAACAAAAACAAGACCTGGAGCTGACTGTGGCTCAGATCATGAACTCCTTATTACCAAATTCAGACTCAAATTGAAGAAAGTAGGGAAAACCGCTAGACCATTCAGGTATGACCTAAATCAAATCCCTTATGATTATACAGTAGAAGTGAGAAATAGATTTAAGGGCCTAGATCTGATAGATAGAGAGCCTGATGAACTATGGAATGAGGTTCGTGACACTGTACAGGAGACAGGGATCAAGACCATCCCCATGGAAGAGAAATGCAAAAAGGCAAAATGGCTGTCTGGGGAGGCCTTACAAATAGTGTGAAAAGAAGAGAGGCGAAAAGCAAAGGAGAAAAGGAAAGATATAAGCATCTGAATGCAGAGTTCCAAAAAATAGCAAGAAGAGATGAGAAAGCCTTCTTCAGCGATCAATGCAAAGAAATAGAGGAAAAGAACAGAATGAGAAAGACTAGAGATCTCTTCCAAGAAAATTAGAGATACCAAGGGAACATTTCATGCAAAGATAGGCTCGATATAGGACAGAAATGGTATGGACCTAACAGAAGCAGAAGATATTAAGAAGAGGTGGCAAGAATACACAGAAGAACTGTACAAAAAAGATCTTCACAACCCAGATAATCATGATGGTGTGATCACTCATCTAGAGCCAGACATCCTTGAATGTGAAGTCAAGTGGGCCTTAGAAAGCATCACTACAAACAAAGCTAGTGGAGGTGATGGAATTCCAGTTGAGCAATTTCAAATCCTGAAAGATGATGCTGTGAAACTGCTGCACTCAATATGCCAGCACATTTGGGAAACTCAGCAGTGGCCACAGGACTGGAAAAGGTCACTTTTCATTCAAATCCCAAACAAAGGCAATGCCAAAGAATGCTCAAACTACTGCACAATTGCACTCATCTCACATGCGAGTAAAGTAATGCTCAAAATTCTCCAAGCCAGGCTTCAGCAATACATGAACCGTGAATTTCCTGATGTTCAAGCTGGTTTTAGAAAAGGCAGAGGAACCAGAGATCAAATTGCCAACATCCGCTGGATCATGGAAAAAGGAAGGGAGTTCCAGAAAAACATCTATTTCTGCTTTATTGACTATGCCAAAGCCTTTGACTGTGTGGATCACAATGAACTGTGGAAAATGCTGAAAGAGATGGGAATACCAGACCATATGACCTGTCTCTTGAGAAATCTGTATGCAGGTCAAGAAGCAACAGTTAGAACTGGACATGGAACAACAGACTGGTTCCAAATAGAAAAAGGAGTACGTCAAGGCTGTATATTGTCACCCTGCTTATTTAACTTCTATGCAGAGTACATCATGAGAAACGCTGGGCTGGAAGAAACACAAGGTGGAATCAAGATTGCCAGGAGAAATATCAATAACCTCAGATATGCAGATGACACCACCCTTATGGCAGAAAGTGAAGAGGAACTAAAAAGCCTCTTGATGAAAGTGAAACAGGAGAGTGAAAAAGTTGGCTTAAAGCTCAACATTCAGAAAACGAAGATCATGGCATCCAGTCCCATCACTTCATGGGAAATAGATGGGGAAACAGTGGAAACAGTGTCAGACTTTATTTTGGGGGGCTCCAAAATCACTGCAGATGGGGACTGTAGCCATGAAATTAAAAGACGCTTACTCCTTGGAAGAAAAGTTATGACCAACCTAGATAGCATATTCAAAAGCAGAGACATTACTTTGCGACTAAGGTCCATCTAGTCAAGGCTATGGATTTTCCAGTGGTCATGTATGGATATGAGAGTTGGACTGTGAAGAAGGCTGAGTGCCGAAGAATTGATGCTTTTGAACTGTGGTGTTGGAGAAGACTCTTGAGAGTCCCTTGGACTGCAAGGAGATCCAACCAGTCCATTCTGAAGGAGATCAGCCCTGGGATTTCTTTGGAAGGAATGATGCTAAAGCTGAAACTCCAGTACTTTGGCCACCTCATGTGAAGAGTTGACTCACTGGAAAAGACTTTGATGCTGGGAGGGATTGGGGGCAGGAGGAGAAGGGGATGACAGAGGATGAGATGGCTGGATGGCATCACTGACTCGATGGACATGAGTCTGAGTGAACTCCGGGAGTTGGTGATGGACAGGGAGGCCTGGTGTGCTGCGATTCATGGGGTCGTAAAGAGTCGGACACGACTGAGCGACTGAACTGAACTGAAATAATGAAAGAAATCAAAGATAACATAAACAGATGGAGAGCTATTCCATGTTCCTGGGTAGGAAGAATCAATATTGTGAAAATAACCATACTACCACATGCAATCTACAGATTCAATGTGATCCTTATCAAATTACCAATGGCATTTTCACAGAACTAGAACAAAAATTTTCACAGTTCGTATGGAAACACAAAAGACCCCGAAGAGTCAAAGCAGTCTTGAGAAAGAAGAATGGAGCTGGAGGAATCAACCTTCCTGACTTCAGATTATACTGCAAAGCTACAATCATCAAGACAGTATGGTACTGGCACACAAACAGAAATATAGACCAATGGAACAAGATAGAAAGCCCAGAAATAAACCCATGCACCTATGGATACCTTATTTTTGACAAAGGAGACAAGACTATACAATGGGGCAAAGACACTCTCTTCAATAAATGCTGTTGGGAAAACTGGACAGCTACATGTAAAAGAATGAAATTAGAACACTTCCTAACACCACACACAAAGATACACTGAAAATGGATTAAAGATCTAAATGGAAGACCAGAAATTATAAATCTCTTAGAGGAAAACACAGGCAAAACACTTGATGACATAAATCAAAGCAAAATCCTCTATGACCCACTTCCTGCTTCTGCTACTGCTAAGTCACTTCAGTCGTGTCCGACTGTGTGTGATCTCACAGACGGCAGCCCACCAGGCTCCCCCGTCCCTGGGATTCTCCAGGCAAGAACACTGGAGTGGGTTGCCATTTCCTTCTCCAATGCATGAAAGTCAAAAGTCAAAGTGAAGTTGCTCAGTCATGTCCGACTCTTAGTGACCCCATGGACTGCAGCCTACCAGACTCCTCCATCCATGGGATTTTCCAGGCAAGAGTAGTGGAGTGGGGTCCCATTGCCTTCTCTGGACCCACTTCCTACAATAACAGAAATTTTAAAAAGGTAAACAAGTGGACCTGATTAAACCTAAAAGCTTTTGCACAGCAAAGGAAACTATAAGCAAGGTGAAAAGACAACCCTCAGAATGGGAGAAAATAACAACAAATGAAACAACTGACAAAGGATTAATTTCCAAAATATAGAAGCAGCTCATACAAGCAGCTCTTGCCTGGAAAACCCCATGGAAAATAATAGCAAAAGAAACAACTGACAAAGGATTAATTTCCAAAATATACAAGCAGCTCTTGCCTGGAAAACCCCATGGATGGAGGAGCCTGGTAGGCTGCAGTCCATGGGATGGCTAAGAGTCGGACACGACCGAGTGACGTCACTTTCACTTTACTGCACTGGAGAAGGAAACGGCAACCTACTCCAGTGTTCTTACCTGGAGAATCCCAGGGATGGGGGAGCCTGGTGGGCTGCCGTCTATGGGGTAGCACAGAGTCAGATATGACTGAAGCGACTTAGCAGCAGCAGCAGTGTGTGTATGTATGTATGTATGTGTGTTATGTATGTGTGTGTGTGTGTATATATAAATATATATATATATATATATAAAGTGAAGTGAAAGTCGCTCAGTTATGTCCAACTCTTTGCAACCCCATGGACTATACAGTCCATGAAATTCTCCAGGCAAGAATACTGGAGTGGGTAGCCTTTCCCTTCTCTAGGGGATCTTTCCAATCAGGGATTGAACCCAGGTCTCCTGCATTGCAGGGTGACTCTTTACCAGCTGAGCCACAAGGGAAGCCCAAGAATACTGGAGTGGGTAGCCTATCCTTTCTCCAGCAGATCTTCCCCACCCAGGAATCAAACCGGGGTCTCCTGCATTGCAAGTGGATTTATTACCAACTGAGCTATCAGGGAAGCATATACACACACATAAACACACAGTTTATAGGATTACAAAAATACATAATTAAAATATACAACAGTAATAACATGAATTTCAGGGGCATAAATGGGTAGAATATTCTAAGTTTCCTTTATTGTCTTGATGCAGAATAAAGATATTAATTTCAGACTTCCTTTAAGAAAACATGTTAAAATTCCTAGAGTATTATAAAAACAGAAAATATAGTGTATAACTTTCAAACAAGAGGGGAACAAATGGAATAAGAAAAAATAATCCAACGATAAAAAAGAAACTAGAACATGGAAAAGGCAAGACAAATAAAAAGCACAAAATAAGATGGCATATTGAAAACTCAATATATTTGTGATTATAATAAATATAAATAGATTAAAAGCTCCAGTTAAAAAAACCGACTAGCCGACTGGTAAAAAAAAAAAAAAAAAATTAAAATCTAACTATCTGCAAGAAACACATCTCTTTAGGACAGACAAAAGTTGAACATTATAAAGAGAGAGAATTATGTCACATTTGATAGTGTTGAATACTTATTTACTTAAAATCTTTTTCTCTTCTGCTGTTGGGGGAATCAATGTAACGAATCTGCTGCTGCTGCTGCTAAGTCACTTCAGTTGTATCCGACTCTGTGCGACCCCATAGACGGCAGCCCACCAGGCTCCCCCGTCCCTGGATTCTCCAGGCAAGAACACTGGAGTGGGTTGCCATTTCCTTCTCCAACGCAGGAAAGTGAAAAGTGAAAGTGAAGTCGCTCAGCCGTGTCCGACTCTCAGTGACCCCATAGACTGCAGCCTACCAGGCTCCTCCATCCATGGGATTTTCCAGGCAAGAGTACTAGAATGGGTTGCCATTTCCCTCTCCAATGAATCTCCTACATTTATATATATTGTTTCTCAGTGTCCTAAATTGAATTCTATCATCTACCCATCTCTTACTCTTGTGCTTCTCAAAGTTTGGGCTTCAAACCACGTGCAACGGAAACACCTGTGCCCCACTCCGGACCTACTAATTCAGAACACCAAGTCATGAGTATCAGGGTATCAGTCTTTTAACAAGGTCTCCCAGTTGATTTAAGTATAAGAATTATTGATTTAAATGTTGACCCACAAGGTTCTGTCAGTCCTCATCTACCTTCTGTTACACATGCACCAAAAATCACATCCAAAACTTCCACCAGTTATTAACAGGATGTATAAGCTGCCTTACCTCCACAATCCCCACCACTGCCAAAAACTATAATCCCACCTGACACAAAGAGTACTTATCTGAATGAACGTGATGATTCTTAAAGCCGCTTTGTCAACCAAGACCTAACTTGTAGGCATAATACCTGCATGTGCATCAATCCAATGGACATGTCCACCTGGATGTCCTAAATTACCCTGAATCTATCAGTTAGGATTAAATTCAGCTAACAGTAACAGAAAAGCCTAAAATAGTGGTTTATATAACACAAAGTTTATTTCTCTCAAATAACAGTCTGGAATAGGTTAGTATAAAAATTCTGCTCCACAAAGTTCTCAGAGAGTCTGGCTCTTTTCTGCTTTCCACTTCAAAATGCCTAGAATATGGTTCCCATTTTATAGTTCAAGATAGAGCTCTATCCAAAACAATCACATTTCTAACAACGGAACAGAAGCAAGAAGGGAGAAGGGTACATTCACCTCTCTGTAACACATTATCTGTGCTTTTATCCCACTGAGAAGGATTTAAGTGTCAAGACCATAACTAACTGCTAAAGCTAGAAATCTAGTCTTTATGTTAGGCAGCCAAACTGTTACTAAGGGGAGAAAAAGGGGGGAGACCAGATACTGAATGACAATAGCATTCTTGACTACACCTTCAGAAGTTACAATGTCCCAACCTGAACTCATCAGTTTCCAAAACACACTGCAATTTCACACCTTTGTGATGTCTCTATCTCCTACCTTTATCTTCATTCTGCCTGGCAAACTCCTTCTCCTCTCTTAATACTCACATCATGAATCTTTTTGTGAAGCACTCCTTTACCCAACCACCTTTACCGCCAGCCTAAACAAACCAGATGTCTTTCGGCCACCTTCGTATCTAGCATATATCTCTATTATTACACTGTTAATTTTGTATTGTATCTTTTTAAAAGTCTATCCCTCCATTCATCCCTCTCCCAGTAGAAGGCGAACTTCTTGAGAGCAGAGACTATGCCTTATTTTAGTATCATATACACATAAATCTGTATCATACTAAATTTTACAAAAATCAACCATTAACATCTGTTACCTAAAATTATGACAGCAGGGAATGGGTAAAAAGAGGTACCTAATAAAAAGAACATCATGGTACGTAGTACTGTAGAATAATGGGATGTCTTAAAGTTCCAAATTACATAAGATTCTACTAGCAGTTACAAGATTATGGCTATATGCTCATACTTAAGTACTGCCTTCCTCCACACACGTTACCTATTCATTTTCTACACTCATCTTTCTTTTCCTTCTGGTATAAATTAATATAGTGGGGTAAATTTTAAGTAGATTTATATTTGACTCCACTAATAAGTTCACATTTAACTTGGATCAAACAATTGGGTTCTGTGCTTAGACTCCAGTTAAATCTCAGCAGTTATTTCATCACAGAAGACTGGGTCAGGTATGTCTATGTCCTTGGAAGAGTCAACCAAAGAGCTTCAATGTTTTGATGTATTTTTTCTGAAAGAAAATATCTAGGCTAGATAACACAGTACTCAACTTAGGAAGCACAACATTACAACTGATAAACACTTGACTGAAATAACATACTAAATAATATACTAATTTATAATGGCTTTCATAGTCAAAAATTTTTAACATGCATAAGTAAAATCTTTATAGAAGTGAAATCTTAACACTATCAAAGCACCAATTTAACTTGAAAAATCAACCAAAATCATGTAAAACATGTATAACAATTGCTATGCCCAACCTTTAAAAAAAACTTCAAGATATTAACAACGGAATGCCATGTGTAATTTTAAGTAGGATATCAACTATAAACGTAGCTAAGCACCCCAAAATGCTTACAGCAGCAAAGCTTCAACGGTGTAAATGTGGCCTGCAGCTTTGCCCATATTGGCCAGTGTGGTCTATCAATTCAGACCATGATATTGTGCTGACCCTCAAGAATTCTAATCATAACCTTTTACCCGAGTTCTCTAACCTGAACAGTGTCCTCACTGTTCTGCCTGCTGTTCCTCAGCTGGGCATGAAGTCCTACCTTCAATGTCAACAGCAGTTAAATCTAACTTCAATAAAATAAAAGAACATGTATTAGTTAGTTATTATCTTACCATTACTTCCTAGTGGTTGTAATGTATCTCCTGTCAGGTTACACCACCCAACTGGGAAAATATCTCGACAATCATACTTGCACCAATAATTGAAAGCTCCGCTCCAGCCATCAAATGTGATATAAACTTCATCTCCTTTAACATTTCCAATAGTTGCAGGGCAGATCAGATAAGGGTTCTTTCTGTCTACAGCTTCAAGTTTCATTCCCACTTTAAAATTATTTAGAGGTGGCTTTGGTGGTTCCTACCAAAATATTAAAAAAAAAAAAAAAGTTTTCATTGTTAAGATGTATTAAGAAGCATTTGCTCAACTGTATTCTTACAATCTTCAGCAACCAAAAATTAAGCTTCATGTTTATCAATTAAATACAGGAAGAGACAGTTCTCACAGATCCCTTTGAAACTCTGCTCTACAATATCTCACTTACTCTGGAGCATAGTCAAGAACCTAGAAGAAAACAAAACCAGCCTGATGGTCATTCATTCATTCAAGAAATATGTATTACATACTATGTACCAGGAATTTACCATTCATAGGTGAACAAAAATATCAAGATCCCTGTTCTTGTAGACATTACATTCTAATAGTGGTGGTAGCAGTGGTTGGGAGGCCAGACAGAATGAAGGGGAAGAAGCAATAACAAGAAATTTTAAAAGAGGGAGTCAAACAAACCTAAAAATATGTAAATTATAGAGTAATTTGAAAGATAAGCCCGAAGAGAAGGAACAGCAACAGATAATATGTAAAAAGAAACTCAAAATATAAAATGTAGATACAAGAACATCAAAGTCACAGTCTGGGGTCATTTGCGATATGCAATCCAGAAACAAATGTTTAAAAGCATTCCTTAGTTACAAAAAGCTGAAGTATACAAATGCTAACAGGATTCTTAGACCAAGGGCTACATTAAAAGCAACATCATCTTTTTTTCCACTCTGCTTTTTATCCCAGTAAATGGCACCATCAGTTACCCAAGTCAAAAACCTGGAAATGGCCCTAGACCTGTGGTTCTCAGCCTGACTAAACATTAGAATTTCCTGGGGCCACACTGCCAGAGATATTGATTAAACTGGTCTGACATGGGCAGGGTTCATTTTAATTGCCCAGATGATTCTACTGTGCATCCAAGGCTGAGAACCACTACCCTAGATGCATCTTTTCCCCCTAACACTCACATTCAGAGACTACAACCTGCCAATTCTACCCCCTAAATCTCTAGAATAACAACATTAAAAGTTAACTTTCTCTTCATTAAGACTTCCAGAAATTAGAAAATAAATAATATTAGGGAACACATTATAAAAAGGTTAACCTTCAATTTCCTCTATTTCTTTGCATTGTTCACTTAAGAAGTTTTTCTCTCTCCCTGCTCTTCTCTGGAACTCTGCATTCAGTTGGATGTATCTTCCCCCTTCTCCTTTGCCTTTCCCTTTTTTTCTCAGCTATTTGTAAGGCTTCCTCAGACAACCACTTTGCCTTCTTGCATTTCTTTTCCTTTGGGATGGCAAAGCAAAGACATCACTTTGGTGACAAAGATCCATATAGTCAAAGCTACAGTTTTTCCAATAGTCATGTACAGTTGTAAGAGTTGGACCATAAAGAAGGCTGAGTGCTTTCGAACTGTGGTAATGGAGAAGACTCTTGGGAGTCTCTTGGACAGCAAGAAGATCAAATCAGTCAATCCTAAAGGAAATCAATCCTGAATATTCACTGGAAGGACTGATGCTGAAGCTCCAATATTTTGGCCACCTGATGCGAAGAGCCGACTCACTGGAAAAGACCCTCATGCTGGGAAACATGGAGGGCAGAAGGAGACGGGAGCAACAGAGGATGAGATGGTTGGATGGCATCACTGACTCAATGGACATGAGTTTGAGCAAACTCTGGGAGATAGTGAAGGACATGGAAGCCTGGTGTGCTGCAGTCCGTAGGGACGCAAAGAGTCAGACACAACTTAGTGACTGAACAAAAACAACTACCTTCAATTGTTGAGCATATGCACAGTTTAAATATTCTCTATATATTCATTTAATTCTCACAACAGACCTATGAAGCCAGTGCAGCTATTATACCCATCTTGCAGACAATAAAACTAATGTACAATGGCCTAAGACTACACCATAAGTATCAAAGCTAGATTTTAAGTCTAAGTAGCCAACCTTCTGGAACACTCTACACCCCAACATCTGCCAAGCCAATTCCAACTCTCCCGCACCTCAAAGCCCAGTTCTCCTGGTCTCTTTAAAGCTTCTCTGAACAATGCCTGCTATTCCGAGGCCCACCAAAGTGGCACTCATCTTCAATTGTGAAACTATTAAAATATGTTTACTCTTCTGAGATCGTTTTCATATTGTTATTTCCAGCACAGTACTCAATGGCAAGCATTTTTTAAATGAATGAACCGAAGAATCACCTGGAGTACAGTAAACAAGCTCTGAACTACCTCTTTCAACAAGATTTAATTTTTAAAACCTATCTGGTAGATGGGTTCCTTTTAAAAATGTCCCCTTTAAACCCATCTCATCATCCCATGCTTTCTCTGATCCCTTAGTCGTGTCTGACTCTTTGCGACCCTATGGACTGTAGCCCACCAGGCTCTTCCATCCATGGAATTCTCCAGGCAAGAATACTGGAGTGGGTAGCCATTCCCTTCTCCAGGGGATCTTCCTGACCCAAGGATCAAACCCGGGTCTCGTGCATTGCAGGCAGATTCTTTACCATCTGAGCCACCAGGGAAACCCCTATTTCTTCTAAATTTCATGAATACCCTATCAAATTTTCTTACACAAATAAGTGTTAAAAGAGCTCTAGAAGAAAACAAATTTTAATTTGTTTCATAACAAATTAACTCTTTTTTCATAACATAGTAAATGAAAGGGCTTTATCACAAAACAACCAACCTCCTTCCAGATTTAGATAATTTGCAAAATGGTTCCCTCTGCTGTCAACAAAAGGTAATGATGCAAAAGTTGCTTTAAGACATGTTTTAAAAGAATATAGTTTGTCATTATCCATTCTTGAATGACTTCCTAAACACAAAGATACAATCTGTAAAAGCAAAAGCTTATATAAAAAGGGATCATTCTCTTTTCTTTTACTGTAAGAAAATGTTTCTGTTCTAAAAGGTGGCTAGCAAAGAATGGCCTTTTAACCTCCCTTCTTGCTTACCTACAATATGGTTCTTCTTACAGGCTATTTTCCCCTATATCCCACTGATTGAAGCCAGTCTTAGCATTATCTACATTACCCTTCTGCCTGAAATATTTTTACCCTTGTAGTCTCAAGGTTCATTCTCTCCCTTTCTTCACATCTTCACTCAAATGGCACCTTCTCAGCAAGACCTTCCTTGCCAAACTATCTAAAACGTCACCCCTTTGTTCTCCTTAGCATATACAACTATCAAGCATAATACAATGCATTTATTATGATTTACTATAAATTTACTCAGCTAGAAGGTAAGCTCCATAAAGGAAGGAGTCTTTTATAGCTAAGTTTACAGCTATATTCCTGGAGTCTACCTCTGATCACAAACTCCTATCCTTAAATTTCTACTTCCTTACTTTTAATCAATTACTTCTTTGATTTCATCAAGAATTCTAGTCCTTTAACCTTCATTTATTCATTTACAAATATTTACTGAGTGCCTACTAAGTCCCAGACACTACTGAAGGTTCTTGATATATATTGGGTTGGCCAAAAAGTTCATTCAGATTTTCCTGTACACCAACGAAATTTTTGGCCAACCCCATATTAGCTGGCAAAATAAACAAAAAACCCCACCTGTGCACTTCTCACATGCTAGTAAAGAGAAAGATGAGGAGAATAATAAGTAAAATATATTCTATGTTATAAATGATAAATGCTTTGCAGAAAGAGAGAGCAGAGCAGAGTTTAAGGGAGATCCAGAAAGCAATGTAGGGGAGGGGTTGTGAGATTATAAATAGGACAATCAGGGCTTCCCTGGTTGCTCAGTGGCAAAGAATCTACCTGCCAATGCAAGAGACACAGGTTTGATCCCTGATCCGGGATAATCCCGCATGCTGTGGAATAACTGAGCCCATGCACCACAACTATTGAGGCTGCATTCTAGAGCCCAGGTGCCACAACTACAGAAGCCAGTGTGCCCTAGAGCCTGTGCTCTGCAACAAGAGAAACCACCACAATGAGAAGCCTGCACACTGCAACTAGAGAGTAGCCCCTGCTCACCAAAACTAGAGTAAAATCCATGCAGCAACAAACACACAGCATGTACAGCCATAAATAAATAAATAAAATTCTTTAAAAATAAATAAATAGGGAAATCAGGATGAGCTTCATCTGGAAGGTGACATGTGAACAGAAGCCTGAAGGAGATTATTAGCCAGTTATCTAGAGGAAGAGTGCTTTAAGCAGAGACAACAGCTAGGAACCAAGGCCCTAAAACAGAGACGTGTCTGAAATGTTCAAAGAACAAGGAAGCAGAGTGTGGCTAAAATGTAGTATGCAAGCAGGAGGGCAGTAGGAAACAAGGTCAGAGAGATAATGAGGGGTCATATCATGTAGAATTATGGAGGCCACTGTAAGAACTCTGGCTTTTACCCTGAGTAAATCAGGGAGCCCCTGGATGACTTTGAGGAGAGGAGTGATATAATCTCACTTATGTTTTAAAAGGAATACTCTGGCTGCTATGTTGACAACAGACTGTAAAGAGATCAATAAAGAGGTTACTCAGTAATCCAAGTGAGAGATAAGGGCAGCTTGTACCAGTCTGACAGCAATCGAGATGGCAAGTAGTAGTTGGATTTCAAATATATTTTAAAGATAAAGGAAATGGAGTTTCCATATGGACTGGATGCAGTGTGTGACAGAAATAATCACCAAGGTTTTTGGCTTAAGCAAATGGAAAGACAGTTGCTATTCCTTGATATGGGAAAGGAGGCAGGTTGAGCAGTTAGATGTCTATTAGACACATCCCCAGGGAGGGATACTGAGTAGGTGGGCTGGGTATAGAAGTCTGAGTTGGGAGCAAAAGGTCTGGACCAAAAATATAAATCTGAAAGGCATCTGCATATAAACTGTACTTACAGTCACGAATTAGATTAATCACCAAGAAATTAATACAGATCAGTTTCTCAAACACGACACTATTGTCATTTGGGATCAGAACATTCTGTTGTGGGGGCTGTTCTGTGCACTGTAGGATGTTTATTAGTATCCCTGGTCTCTACTCACTAGATATAAGTAGCACCCCCCACACACACACTCACAGTTGTGATAACCAAAAACATCCCCTGTTGAGAACAACTGTATGAAGAAAAGGACCAAACACTCAACTTCTATCACACCCTTTCACATCCAGGTTACAGAGCATCATATCACCATTTTCCTCTCAGCACCCCAAACCAACTTATCCCCTTGTCCTGGTTCTATTATCTCCAAACCTTAGTTCAGTATCACCCTCCACTTTACCTATTTATACTTAGCTGCTGAGCACTGCTGGAGAAAATTCCCACATGCGTATTACATGCAGTGCTACACATGTTTAGTCTTCGTCCTCAGGTGAACCCTCCAAAATACTGTCATATGTCCCTAGGTCGATGCCCCACCCATCCCATATGGCAGCTATTCCAAACCTTTATAATTTGCCTTAAGACCAATGTTTCCTCATTGAATGTTTATTATTTTATTTGTTAACTGACTTTCTCCCCAACCACAGAATAAGCTCTCTGCCTTGGTGGTGGAATATAGTAGACTTTCAGTCTATGTATGCCTTTGTCGGTTTCCCATTTCAGAGTAAACTGAGGCCATTAGGAATGAACTCTAACAATATTCTGCCTTCACGATTATAAACTTCACTCTATCCAAGGACAATTTTCAGTTGGTCTTCGGTTCTTGCTAATGTAACTGATGAACTTCCTCTATAAAATAGTCAAGAATCAGCCTTCCTTTTAACTGACCTCTACTAAGTACCTGATATGGGTACTTCTATATTATAAAGGTGAGTGGGTATTTCTCAAGGTTCTAAACTTGACACTCTTCTCTCCTCTGTTTTGCCTTTGAACTGGCTCATTCACGCTCAAGGCTTCTATCACTACCATTTAAGCTAAAAAATCCCAAATCCATGTACCCAAGCCAAATCTTATTTCTAAATTCTAAATATATTTTATGTCAATGTCTGGTGGTAGTCATTCCTCCTCAAACTTGCCAGAGGCACTTTTCAACATGTCAAAAACTAAACCCATCTTCTCCCTAAGTATTCACCTTCCTGTACTACTCATTCTTTCTTCATTCATTGAACAAATAAGTATGTACCAGGACCTAGGATAGGCAATGAGAATACAAAGTAATATTAACTTCTGAAAACGAACTATAGTCTAGGAAGCAAGAGAGAGTGAAAATAATAATATAATCCATTATCTACAAAGACTGACATATGCACAAAATGCTACAGAAGTATAAGAATAGAGAGGTGAAATTAGGGAAGGTATCTTGGAGGATTTAATGCCTGAGATGAATGTTACAAGAAAAATAGGAGTGAACCATAGATAACCAGTCTTTTTAAAAGGGGAACATGGTATGGACAGGCTATTACAAGCAATTTAGAACTGAAGATCCAAAGCAAGAAGTGGCAACTGTAAACCAGATCACAGGGTACCTTAAAGACCATATTAATAAACATATTTCATCCTGAATGAAAATGGGAACTTCAAAGGAGTTTTAAGTATGGAATAATGCAGCATGGCTTCTGTATCAGATATTTCTAGCATTGTATGTAAGGGTGTTAGAGGCAGTTATAAGGCTAGTTGAATAGTCCAGACAAGAGAAAAGCCTGCAGGAGTGGTAGTAAGTAGGAAGAAGAGACACAACAAAGATAATCAGCAAGCTAAATAGGTGGGCCTTCCTAATTAATCGGCTATCCAGAGTGCAGGGTCAAGAAGGGGTGGGGATTTAACATGGCTCCTAGTCAAGTTTCAAGCTTGGCTGAAAAAGGCACCCCACAAGTAAGTAAGGGTAAGAAAAGAAATCCAATAGAAAAACAGGCAAAGGCTATAATCAGCCAATTCACAGAAAAATAAAAGGCCATTAAACACATTTTGAAAGTTCCATTTCACTGGTAATTACTTCCATACAAATTACAATGGGATACCATTACCATCTCCACCTCCAAAAAAGATTCACCAAATTTTAAAAGATGGATAATATTCAATGCTAGTAAAGGTATGGGAATGTGAATATATCTAAACACTAATAGTGGAGAATAGTTTGGAACACCCTTTTTAGGTGCAATTTAACAATATAGTTAAACACTACTTGAAGGACATTGGAATTCTACTTCTATTAATAAGAGTGTAGCCATTCATACTTATATAAAAAGTTCTATACAAGAATGTCCACTGTAGATGATTTAAACAAGAATATGGAGACAACCTAAACATTAATCCTTCAGTTCAATTCAGTTCAGTCGCTCAGTCGTGTCTGACTCTTTGCAACCCCATGAATTGCAGCACGCCACTCAAACTCACATCCATCGAGTCGGTGATGCCATCCAGCCATCTCATCCTCTGTCGTCCCCTTTTCCTCCTGCTCCCAATCCCTCCCAGCATCAGTCTTTTCCAATGAGTCAACTCTTCACATGAGGTGGCCAAAGTACTGGAGTTTCAGCTTTAGCATCATTCCTTCCAAAGAAATCCCAGGGTTGATCTCCTTCAGAATGGACTGGTTGGATCTCCTTGCAGTCCAAGGGACTCTCAAGAGTCTTCTCCAACACCACAGTTCAAAAGCACCCATTCTTCAGCACTCAGCTTTCTTCACAGTCCAACTTTCACATCCATACATGACCACTGGAAAAACCATAGCCTTGACTAGATGGACCTTTGTTGGCAAAGTAATGTGTCTGCTTTTCAATATGCTATCTAGGTTGGTCATAACTTTAGGGAGAGGTTAAATCAGTTATGGTAATCCATACCACAGAAGAGAGCAATACACCCTATAATATGTATGAAACAAAATGGAAATTTCCAAAGCATACACACTTTAGGGGAAAAACTAAATCATAGACTATATTCCAATTTACATTTAAGAAATAGAAGTCCATATATGTTTGTAAATGCACAGATAAAGGTCATGAAGAACTTCTTGGAGAGGAGAGTAGAATGGAGGAATGGATAGGATAAATGGACACTCATTTTCCACTTTAGTTAAGGATATAGCTTGATTCCTTCACACACACAAAGATAAATTACTTTTATAATTTTAAAAATGAAAAACACAATGTGCGACATGTGACGTGACTAGCTGATAAAACAATTCCATAATTAAAATAGATCCAATGGCTTTTCTAAAGCCACAGTCTAAGCTAATAAGTATTTAATAAAGACTATTACGAAACATCTCTTTTGTTATTAACTATCGTCAAATACGCTTTACACAGTGCCCAAAAGGACTGCATTCACTTGTGCCCCTTGCTGGTAAGGCAAGCCCACTTATAGCATTTCATGCTGCACAAGGCTGTACTCAAAGAATTTTTCTCTGCAATGTAGAAATCATGTCAATTGACATTTCACATCTTTGTACATTTAATCTTCTTGAAAAAGTTTTAAAACTATAATCAATGTTTACCATTCCTGATACGAATGGCTGTAATAAAATTTAAGTGACTGAAAAAACAATGAGGACAGAGTGAAAAATTTTTGACCTATAATTTAACTAAAACTTAGCTTTCATTCACTGTTTCTTAACACAGTGTACTCTCTTTCAACATTTTCTCAAGAGCATAAACTATTTTTGGAATTTTCCCTCTTTGTTATATAACAAGTATTTCCTTATAAAAAAAAAATTCTTTCTGATGACTGTTTTTAACATTCTTTTTACCTCTGCAACCAAATCTGTCCAAACAACTTTCAAGTTTTCTTGTCCCATCATTTTCTCCAATATCAAAGAGATGACTAACATTACAAACTGAGAAGTTTCACTTCTGAAGGTAAATAAAAAATAATAACAAACATCTGCTTCCAGTAAAGTACCCATTTGTATCTGAGGTCAAGAAAGAGGTACTAATTCACTTTGACTACTGAGTGACGAAAACTGAGCCTTTTTTATGACTCGCTGTTACGGGCTGAACTGTGTCTCACCTCCTATTCCACCAAAGTACATATGTTTAATTCCTCATCCAATACCTCAGAATGTGACTATATTTGGAGACAGGGTCTTTAAAGAGATAATTAAGTTAAAATAACGTCATTATGGTGGGTTCTAATATGAACAGTGTCCTAAGAGGAGGAAATTAGGACACAGATATGTAACTAATGTAAAAACTCAAAGAGGAGAAGATGACTATCTATAAACCAAGAAGCATGAGAGAGTCTAAGTGAGAAAATAAACTTCTGTTTAAGACACTGTTATGAAATGAGTTACATCTTTTCAAAATTCATAAACTGAAGCCCTAATTCCCAATGTGAGTATACTTAGAAGCGGGGCCTTTAAGGAGGTAACAAAGGTTAAGTGAGGTCATAAGGGTGGGGCTCCAAATCCAGGACTTCTTTACAAGAAAAGAAAGGAAAACCAGAGATTGCTCTCCTTCCACCACATGCACAGAGCAGAGGCCATGTGAGGACACAGTTTAGACTATAAGCTGAGAAGAGACACCTCACAAGAAACCAGCCCTGATTACACTTTGATCTTGGACTTCTAGCCTCCAGAAATGTGAAAAAATAAATTTCAGTTATTTTAAGCCACTGAGTCTGTGGTACTTTGCTACAGCAGCCTGAGCAGACTAACACATTTGCCAATCAAGCAGTTTGCAAAGTACTTTCGATACACGTTAGAGAAGACAAAGCATTTAAGAATCCCCACTAAATTAAAAAAAAAAACACACACAGCCCAGTTGATGGAAGCTTTTTATAACATCTTTCTTACCTTCTTAAAGAATGCTTCAGGTGCCATTTCAGATCCAGTCAGTGTTCGCAAGAGGAACATTGGCCAAGATGATGTGTTCATCTGGTACCCTATTTTATAAAATAAAGCAGGTATTTTTTAAAAGCTTCTCTGTGATATTACAGCAAGTTGGCATAAGAAACGTTCCATTTACCATTCTTCTCCAAAGAATGACTTTCTTACCGAGGAATGCAGGAAATGGGCTAGAGGAACAGGTGCACCCTCCAATCAGTGCTACTGCATCCACTGTACTGCTAGACAAGAAGGCTACAGTGGGGGTAGAAAGTCTCAGTTTTAAAAAGCCACTAGCTAGGGTTCACAAACATACACATATATGCTGGGAATGGGCCATAATACTAGGAGAGATCCAATTCAAAACCCAGGAGAGCTTCCATTCCCCACCAACCGCCACACATGCAGAGTAAAAAGTCTCCAAAAGACTACCAGCCCCTTTTTCCTCAGAGCCTCTGCCTAACTTCCTTTGAGAAAGACAGTTTTCTGTCAAACTCAGTAAATGTACACTTATGATAGTATATTTCACTGTATGTAAATTTTACCTCAAAAGAAAAACAAACTGTAAATAAACAGTGAACTCTAGTTAATGATATGCATGCTAAAGGATTTAGGGAAAATGCACTGATGTCAATAACTTATCCTGAACTGCATTTAAAAATATAATTCACTGATGAACTGACAGAAAGGCAAGTAAGCAATAAAGCAAGTATAGTAAAATGATAATGGGTAGAATGTAGGTAGTGGGTATGTGGGTGTTCACCAGAAAATTCTTTCACCTTTTGTGTACGTTTGAAATTTTTCATACATTAAGTTGGGAAAAAAGACAGCTCTCACTTTAGCAGTCCCTACACACACTAAATGATTTTATATTAGGATTTGTATCAAATGCTATCAAAATAGACTCAACATGTGTATTCTCTAGAGATCTCATCAATTAACGGTGACTATCACAGCATGTGGCATGTGCAGCAGGGAGCAGGAGTCTGCTAGCTTTACTATTTTCTGGAGGCAATCTGTTACATGCAATACTTGCCTGCCATGATGCCAGAATTAGTTGGTGAGAACTTGGCATGTATCCCTGATGAATACATGCATTAAGATAGGGAGGCACATGAATCACATTGCCAATGGGTCCATCAATAGCATAAAATATACAAGAAAGTTCATACAGAAAGTCATTTTATAATAATCATGTATCAAAACACCCTAAATCTGACTAGGAAAATAATTGTTGCTGGGGAATTGTAAAGGGTTGTTATACACTCCCTTTAAATAAACCAGTATTACTAGTGATACCTAATATTAAATAGTTATCCAGAGCATGGATTCTCCACACTATTGTTAGAATAGAGCATGACAATCATTCTCTGGTCCTTATGCCTTTCTCTTAACCTGTATCTTATCCTATTACATGAGGTACCATGACTTTGTTTTAATTTAGCATTTTCCTTAATTCTGAATTGCCTAGAGTCAAACACAGATCAAAGTGCATGTAAAAAATTCAAACACAGCTAAAACTAATTCATGATATTAGGAAGTCTGGACAGTAATTACCTTTGGAAAGGAGGAGGATATGACTGGGGATCAGCAGGAATGGGGCTTCTAGGGTGCTGACAATGCTCTCTTTCTTTATTTGGGTGTTGGTTTTTATACGTGTTCATTTATAAGCTCGGAGGAAGCAATGACACCCCACTCCAGTACTCTTGCCTGGAAAATCCCACAGACGGAGGGGCCTGGAAGACTACAGTCCATGGGGTCACTGAGGGTCAGACACGACTGAGCAACTTCACTTTCACTTTTCACTTTCACACATTGGAGAAGGAAATGGCAACCCACTCCAGTGTTCTTGCCTGGAGAATCCCAGGGACGGCGGAGCCTGGTGGGCTGCCGTCTATGGGTTCGCAAAGAGTCGGACATGACTGAAGTGACTTAGCATTTATAAGCTGTACACTTTTTTCCATGTATGTTAAAACTTTAAAAAATAATTTTAAATAATATCCTTTAACATTTAAATAAATAAACCTTTTAAAAAGTAAAACTATGTAAGTTGTGTTATATTAAAATGGAAACTAAACTATTCAAAAGCATCTCATGAGCAAATTGGCAAAAATTGTATTTTTTTATTATGTGGTGTCACAATGCATACTAGTCAGCATGTATTGCTATATATTTCATATTTTTTATTAATAAACTCTAAAAAGTAATTTGAAAAAATAATGATTATAAATTTGGTTATGTGTCTGAAATGCTGACAATCACCACAGCTGTTTTCTTTAAACAAAATACAAACACATACTAGCATACTGTCAACAGAGAAATAAAACCCAAACAAGGAAGCACTAAGCCTCAGATGTATATCTGTTACAGAAGTCTGATTTAAGATATTATAAAAATAAGCAATAAAAAAATTTGAATGTTATAAAGAAAAGGGGAAAAGCAGAAAACACATATATCCTAAACCATCTTCTTGGGAATAACACATACTTGATTAGTTTTTAAAAATATTTTAAACCAAGTTAGTATTAATTAACCATTAGAAGAAAGACAACATAAAACGATGTTAGAAAAAACAGTGATTAGTATTAATTAACCATTAGAAGAAAGACAATATAAAACGATGTTAGAAAAAAGTTATTACTGTCTTAAATTTTTTATTCTCACAGCTTCTGTCCACTAGTTGGAGACAAAAAAAATTAACTGTCTCACTGTGCATTATAATAGAGCATTTACATTTTAGCATTATAAAAAAGAAACAAAAACCAATACCCACCATTCACTCAGAATGTGTAAGTAATAAACTAAATACTTATATTCTACAGAACACCATGGTACACCAAAGTATTAAAACAGAAAAATTTTTGCACAAAATTAGGGTCACGTACTTTGTTTCTTTTAAAAACTTGGTCAAAATCAAGAATTTTATATTAAAAACCTTTGCTGAAGTGTTACATCAATCTCTTCCTTTACAAAGACCTAAAGTAACTGATTCCTACCCCTCTCACTATGATTTCTTCCCACACAGGTGTAATGAAATTCCCAAGCCTGACACTGGAGTCCCAGTGTAAAATCATCTCCTTCTGCCATGCTAATCCCCATAACAAAAAGGATGAATGGCTCATTAGACAATACTGAGGGAGGAAGTGACTCATATCGAAGGGTTTCTGAATCTGCATGTGTAATCTGCTTTTGACATTTCAAGTTTTAAGGCAGGAGTCTTGCTCTGGAGTGGGAACCTTTAGCCACACATATGCCAAAATATGTACTTAAATGAAACTCTATAACATATGGTACTGAGTTACTTTCTCAAACCTTCTCCACAGTAACCACCTGACCGTCTGTTTGCCAGAATGCCCAGAAGAGATTTTTAAAAGGTCAGTTAAAATTATTTCTACTGAATATTACATTAGCAAAAATATTTTGTTTTAAAACTGTTTATCCTTACCCAGTGGAGGCTGAAGTAAGTCCCCTTCCTTTTCACATGTCCCAACAGGCTGTATGTCTGGAGAATCAACCAGCCGCCAAAAGTCATTTTGGTTATCACTACCATCCAGTCTTAAACGCAGCCTGGCACCTGTAACTCCAACAACTGTAGCAATACATACTGAAGTCGTATTGCGAGGGTCATGGGCTTCCAACTTCATGCCAACTTTGAAGTCATTAGCTGGTGGAATCTTAGACTATATACATAAACACATACAAATAAAATTCTGTTAAAACTCTTTAACTGTAGGAAAATCAAACGGTCAGTTATGTTACCAGAATACATGAGGAACATTTTAAGTAACAGTTGCAACAGTTGGTGAACAAAATGAGAGCTGTAAGGGTTAAGAAAAAGATCTCCAAATTCTCTCCTTGGCTTGACACACAGCCTGACATGGTTGCCCACTGCTTGTCACTCACTCATCTGCCCACTTCCAGGCAAACCAAATACAACCTCTAAAATGCATCGTGAGTGCCTTTCTAATATAAGAATTTGATTAGGCCTTTACTCTTTTTTTTTTTTTTAGTATTAAGTTTTTTATTTTTTTAATTTTAAAATCTTTAATTCTTACTCTTAAAGTAAGCCAAAAGGCAGCTTACCACTGCCTAATGTAAAGTCCAAACAGTCAGTATAGTTTAAAAGCCACCACACTTTAACCTCACTCCCATACTTAGTTCTCTATCTACTTCGTGCTCCAGCCACCCATACCATCCCTCAACACTCAGGTTCTTTTACGCCCATGTCTCTTTCCTTTGGATGTTCTCTCTGCCTGGAATATCCTTCCCCTCATTACAACTACCTCATTACAACTACCTCTTCTGTGAGTCCTTTCCAGTACAGTTATCACACTTTTTATCATTAATGGCTATCTTTCCCTCCAGATGGGCAGTCATAAGAGCTTAGTATACCTGACATAAAGTAAATTCTTAATCAATGAATGCAAAGAGACCATCTGGTTCTTAAGCAGCACTCCCACAATCCCACATTGCTTCACACTAATAGAACCTAATAACAGATTCCCTTCAACAAGTTAATAGTTTACAAAAATAAATATAACATGGTATCTACAGAATTTTGGCATACCTGTCTGAAATACTCTGAAGGAGCACTTAAAGATCCAGTCTCTTCCAAGTATTTTTCCCATTGAAAATTATCTGGAAAAAAACATGCAAAAATAGGTGGTTTTTTTGGTTTATTTTTGGGCCCCACCAGCATAGCTTATGGGATCTTAGTTCCCCAATCAGACAGCAAACCCAGGCCCATGTCAGTGAAAGTATCAAGTCTTAACCACTGGATTGCCAGAGAATTCTCAGGGTTTTTAAAACATATATAATATGTATACTAACTTTCAGGAATAAAATGGATTTTAGTTCCATATCTCTTTAAAGAAATACTTCTCAAAGGACAGATACAAACTTCCTCATTTGACTACCAGCATGGAAATAAAAAATAAGACCATTTCCTGATAATAATGGTTCTGATATAAATGATAATCCAGATTTTCTTGATGTAATGAGGACTGCATCACAGTGATTCTAAAAACGTGAACTCTAGAAACAACTAAAGGACTTTTTATAGAGTAATAGCAAATTCTACTCATATGTCTCTAATACTAATTTACTCAAAATATGTCATTTCATCTCACTACTCTGAAGCTATTTCTTTGTTTTTCACAGGGATCTAAAGGTGTGTGGCATAGCAGAAATAAAGCATTAATTTATGGAAAGAAAAACTCTGAGAACCAGCGTTGTTTCTCAATTGACTATTAGATCTCCATCCAGGGTGTCAGAATATGGTGGCAGAATAAAGCAGAAACCAGTCATCAGTGCAATGACTAACACAGACTGTTGTAACAATCTATATTTTCTGCAAACTCCTTCTGTTCTTTCTCTCACTTAGTCTTGATGACATATAATGCTAGAAGTAAAGGTCAGAAGGCAGTACACTTTTCCCGGACACTTCAATTGACTGTGTCAGTCACAATGCCCTGAAAGACTTGACAGCAGTAGTAAAGGTACTATTAACTCATATAAACTTTAATTCTCATCAAACATGAGGGATTTTTTTTCTATACTCCCTGTTTAATTAATCTCTTTACTATAAAAATATTAGGGCTCCACAGTTCCCTCCCTGGGGGAATCTGTGTTACTAGCCCCTTATACATTCTTCAAAGGCTGTAACAGTTCCACTTACACACACACACATTCATACACTGCTAATAAATGTTTAACAGCCAGCTTTCCAGAAAATACAAACAAGAAGCCTGACTGGAACTGTTAGTGTTTGCATATTTCTGTGATGTAAATACCACCACCACAGCTGATTGCAAGATGCCAAGGTAAAGTTACCAACCACACAGTCAGGAAGAAATGTGAGCTGATGTGAAATGTGAGCAGGATTCGGAATATCACTGTTACATGAAATTATGCATTTAGTATGTGTGCATACATATGGTATTAAGCATGTCATTTCATAACACTGTATACACCCTTTTAGAGATTTTTCCACTTTAAAAAAATACTAGGTTTAATTCTGCTTCCAGATCATGTAAACCAAGCACTACCACAGTGCTGAAGAGCATGCAGCAAAATGTCAAGAACACAGGCTCTTGACATGAAAATGCTATCTTTCAGTCTAACTCTGCCTTTTACTAGCCAGTGACTCTGAGCAAGTCACTTCATTTTCTCGGCCTCAGTTCCTTTATCTATGAAATGAGGAAAGTAATACATATGGTATAACGTATTTTTGAGAACTAACTGAAGTAGTATGCATATAAATAACTTGATAAATACATACTACTTAGTGAAATAAAGATGACATAAAACTAAATGTCATCCATTGGATCACTGAAAAAGCAAGAGAGTTCCAGAAAAACATCTATTTCTGCTTTATTGACTACGCCAAAGCCTTTGACTGTGTGGATCACAACAAACTGTGGAAAATCCTTCAAGAGATGGGAATACCTGACCACTTTACCTGCCTGCTGAGAAATCTGTATGCAGGTCAAGAAGCAACAGTTAGAACCAGACATGGAACAACAGACTAGTTCCAAATAGGGAAAGGAGTATGTCAAGGCTGTATATTGTCACCCTGCTTAGTTAACTTATATGCAGAGTATATCATGTGAAATGCCGAGCTAGATGAAGCACAAGCTGGAACCAAGATTGCCAGGGGAAATATCAAAAACCTTAGATACGGAGATGATACCACCCTTATGGCAGAAAGCAAAAAACTAAAGGGCCTCTTGATGAAAGTGAAAGAGGAGAATGAAAAAGTTGGCTTAAAACTCAACATTCAAAAACTAAGATCATGGCATCCAGTCCCATCACTTCATGGCAAATAGATGAGGAAATGATGGAAAAAGTGACAGACTTTATTTTGGGGTGCTCCAAAATCACTGCAGATGGTGACTGCAGCCATGAAATTAAAAATCGCTTGCTCCTTGGAAGAAAAGCCATGACCAACCTAAACAGCATACTAAAAAGCATTACTTTGCCAACAAAGGTCCATCTAGTCAAAGCTACAGTTTTTCGAGCAGTCATGTACGGATGTGAAAGTTGGACTTTAAAGACAGCGGAGCACCAAAGAACTGATGCCTTTGAACTGTGGTGTTGGAGAAGACTCTTGAGTGTCCCTTGGACTGCAAGGAGATCCAACCAGTCCATCTCAAAGGAAATCAGTCCTGAATATTCATTGGAAGGACTGATGCTGAAGCTGCAGCTCCAATACTTTGGCCACGTGATGCAAAGAACTGACTCATTTGAAAAGACCCTGATGCTGGGAAAGATTGAAGGTGAGAGGAAAAGGGGATGACAGAGGATGAGATGGTTGAATGGCATCATCGACGCAATGGACGTGAGTCTGAGCAAGCTCCAGGAGTTGGTGATAGACAGGGAAGCCTGGTATGCTGCAATCCATGGGGACACAAAGAGTTGGACATGACTGAGCAACTGAACTGAACTGAAATGTCATAGTTGTGCCTAAACTTAAGAATACTGGATAGCTGTATTAAAAGTGAAAACTGAGATCCATGGCTCCAAAATTTAACTGACCAGGTTACTTCAGTGACCTCCTAAGCACTAACCTGACAATCAAGAGACCCAAGGTTCTAAATGAAGCTCTACCACCATATGATCTTGGAGAGCATTAAAAAAAGAAGAAGAAAACAAAACATGAAAGGGGGGAAAAAATTTGACTAGGATGTCACTAAAGAGCCACCATACTAGGATGAAAGGAGTATAAGTTGGAAATAATAACTGAGAAATCAAAGCCATTTCACAATTAGGCCTCAAAGAACTTAAGACTTTTCCACAAACCAGTTACATTTGTAAAATTTTTCAGTGACACTGGAAAATACTTAATTCATCTAAGACAATGTTTAAAATATTCTATCACCATTTGTGTCTTCAGTCAGTCAGTTCAGTTGCTCAGTCGTGTTCGACTCTGCAACCCCATGAATCCCAGCATGCCAGGCCTCCCTGTCCATCACCAACTCTGGAGTCCACCCAAGCCCATGTCCATTGAGTCAGTGAGGCCATCCAACCATCTCATCCTCTGTCGTCCTCTCCTCCTGCCCTCAATCTTTCCCAGCATCAGGGTCTTTTCCAATGAGTCAGCCCTTCGCATAAGGTGGTCAAAGTATCGAGAGCTTCAAATTCAGTCCTTCCAATGAACACCCAGGATTGATCTCCTTTAGGATGGACTGGTTGGATCTCCTTGCAGTCCAAGGGACTCTTCTCCAACACCACAGTTCAAAAGCATCAATTCCTCTGCACTCAGCTTTCTTTACAGTCCAACTCTCACATCCATACATGACTACTGGAAAAGCCTTGACTAGACGGACATTTGTTGGCAAAGTAATGTCTCTGCTTTTGAATATGCTGTCTAGGTTGGTCATAATTTTCCTTCCAAGGAGTAAGTATCTTTTAATTTCATGGCTGCAATCACCATCTGCAGTGATTTTGGAGCCCAGAAAAATAAAGTCAGCCACTGTTTCCACTGTTTCCCCATCTATTTGCCATGATCTTCGTTTTCTGAATGTTGAGCTTTAAGCCAAGTTTTTCATTCTCCTCTTTCACTTTCATCAAGAGGCTCTTTAGTTTTTCTTTACTTTCTGCCATAAGGGTAGTGTCATCTGCATATCTGAGGTTATTGATATTTCTCCTGGCAGTAATGGGCTAAAATTTGAACTAGCAAATCCTTTATACCAGTGCTATATAATACAAGTGCTTTCTATTTCACTGCTAGTAACCTTTGGAGCCTTAATTTTTTTCTTTGTTCATAAGGCAAAAATTCTTAGTCCACAACACTATTCAGCTTGGATGCCCATATGATGAGAGTCTACCAAAAACATAGTGGAAGCACACATAGCAAAAGGCTTTACTAATTTAGATTTGATACATCTATAGTACCACAGTGAGAATTCCTGACCAAAATAGTTCAGAAAGTAGAAGCCTAAAGTCCCTATCTGTCTCTGCATTTTTATGCTCATTGACAGATTAGCAGCTGGGGGTGGGGGGGCGGGGGGTGGGGATTTACTGTTTCAGAAAAGAGCCCTGGGAACTGATAGGCCTTTTCAGGAGACAGATGTATATAATGTTGTGATCTATTTCTGCAAATGTCTGTCAAATTGACTAAGTAATCTCATTTTTAATCAGAGTTTCTCAAGCAGAAAAGTTTGAAAATTTTGAAAAGGTACTAGTTTCAACTTTTAAGAATATATTCTTCAAATTGATTTTCATGAAATTTCCAGAATAGGCAAATCTATAGAGATAGAAAGAAGGCAAATGGTTGCCTAGGGAGAGGCACTGTGAGGAAATGGAGAGTGACTACTAGCTAGGTACTAGGGTTGCTTTTTAGAGTGATGAAAATATTCTAAAACTGATCATAGTAATGGTTACACAACTGGGAACACACTACTGAGAACCACTGAACTGTACACTTGAAATGGGGAGATTGTATGGTATGTGAATTGTATCTCAATAAAACTATTATATTAAAAATGGAAAGGAATTTGTAAGGATGAGGAAGAGCACTCTAACCTAAGAGCCTCCATTTCCTTGGAGAGTTTTGGGGATTGGAAGGAAGAGCTGAGGAACAAGGCCAATGAGAAAGAGAACGAAGGAAACACTGAGGACCCAGCTACAGTAATAAAGAATGACTCCATGGGATTACCTCTACAGGCAATCTTTTCGTAGGAACAGAAAGTCATGGATGAACTACTTACTCCAAGAGTGGGGCTGGCAGGGAAGGCGCAACAGAAACACAAGGGGCAAGAGGCTTGCCTGGAAATTGCTGGTAAACACACTAAGTTTGCTATTGTATTTTTTTAATTCAGCCTTTTGTCTGCATATGACTTATTTCCTCACTTTCCATAAGAGCAGGTGCAATGGGTCAGAGTCTATCTCCTGAGTCTCTGATATAATGCTATACACAGGCTATTAACAATAAAAGCTTAAAACATGAATTAATAACTCAGACAATAAAGTTAACATTTACTGAACACTTACTACAAGCCTAGGCATTATATTAGGTGCTTTACATTCCTTTTCTTTAATTCTAATAGTTCCATGAGTAAGTAGTTATTATCCCTGTGCTACACAGGAGAAAAGAGACTAAAAACATTGAATAATTTGCCCAAGGTCACAAGGCTAGCAAAAAATGAGGCCAAGATTCTAGAAGAGGTCTGTCAGATCCCCTAAATGCCTAAGCTTTAATCGACTAGACTGTCTTTTAACCATTAAAAAAGACATTCACATTGACTCTAGTGTTAGAAAGGTTTTCATTAAAAATCAAATTATTTTAAATTGGTAATACATGGTAATTAATAACTAGGTATCTTTACCTTGGCAAAACTGCACTGAAATACATAGTTATCTTTTAACTTAATCCGTCTCTATGTGAAACCAAAGTAAAATTTTCAAAATTAAATACTATCTTTTCGGTCTTTCCTATTGCTTACATTTTATATTTACAAGAGCTTACTATACATAGATTATACCAAAAGCAATAAGAAAAGAGTTCATACTAACACTGAGTGAAGAAAAAATACATGTTCTACTGAACTAATTTAAAACCTACCATTTTGCACAGATGTGCCTGATTGAGGAGCTCTCTCTTGATTCTCCTTCTTTACACCCATTGAGTCTTTAAAAAAAGAAAGAAAGTAGTGAGCAATACCAGAAGAACAGAGCAACAGTTTGAAAGAGTACTCACAAAAATCTAAACTGCATTTTCTAACAGGAACCAGTTTCAATCTTATAACTTAATCCTCACTTTCTGCATAGGACTTCACTTTCTTTTTCTTTTTTTTTTTTTACAATACTGTATTGGTTTTACCATACATTGACATGAATCCACCACAGGTGTACATGAGTTCCCAAGGACTTCACTTTCTAATATATAATGTACTTTATAATTTATTTGTTTATTGCATGTCTCATTTCACTCAAATGTAAGCTCCAAAAGGTCAGACATTTTTTCATTTTGTCTCTTATTCAACCACTTTTTATCCTCAGTGCCCAGAAAAGGACTTGGCACACAGAACATTCTTGAACATTTGTTAAATAAATGAACAAACCAAAATGAGCTGAGCTGATCCTTACAATATTCAGATTAATGTGTCCCAGCAATAAAGTGCATACTTTTGAGAATTTAAAACAACAGAGAAGCTAGAATACAATGTAACTCAATGAACTGTTTGTTGTTGTTCAGTCACTTAGTTGTATCTGACTCTTTGTGACCCCATGGACTGCAGCACACCAGGGTTCCCTATCCTCCAACAGACTAGGAAAAGTTTTTCTCTGTGCTAGGCTGAGGAGCTCAAACAGCAATGGACCTTGGACCTTCACCAAATCTAAGATATATTTCATCCACATTTATTATAGTATGTATTTCTTAAATGACTCATTGTGATTATTATGCTGAAAAACTAACCACAATCTTCAATGTTATCAAATAAGCAGTCACTCTTCTTAACTTCCCCATTGTCTTAAATATTTTAAATGTATCTGTTTCAATCAGGACCCAAATAAAGTCCATACAGACAGTGGTAGGTACATTTCTTAAATTTCTTTTGATCTGTAGGCTCCTCCTCCTCTGTTTATTTTCCCTTCCTCTAGCAATATTTTTGCTGGTGATATCAGTTCAGACTTTTCCAGTCTGCTACTTCCTCATGATACTGGGTTCTTCTGGTCCTTATAGTTTCTCTAAATTGATACAGCTATTTCAAGCCAGAAGAGCTTAACCAGATTCAGGTTTAGCTTTTTTATAAGGGAAGAGAGAAAATGACTTCATAGGTGGTAGTGTGTACTTCTCACAGGAGGTTCCTAATATACCTACTTCTCTTTTTGTGATATGAGCAGCCACATATGACTATTGCCTAGATCCATTAGCTCATCAGTGGTTGCATAAGGGAGTTATTCTAATTTTGTCATCCTATCTTTATTAGCCAAAAAACTTTTATAGAGAGAAAACTCCCCTCTTCAACCATTCAGTTACACTGAGGTAGAGACCACAAAAGGAAGTCACAATCAATGCTTTATTTTCTCCTTTATTTTCTAGTTTTCAAAATAATGAATTGTATCCCCACCATTCTCCACAGATGACCAATAAGTATTGTTTTGATTTTTTAGTATCGTTATGAACCAACGGATTTAATAACATGGTGTGTTTCCATCTAGTGCTGTTTTACCCTTGCTGATACTTGAACTGTCAAGTGACATGCTTCTTAAAGAAGAATATAGGAAGGATGCCAGGCGTACCATTAAAGGTATCAGATCTACTTTCTGGTTATGACTGACTCTTCAAGATATGTGAAGACTCAAGAGGGATGTATGGGCCACTTTCTATTTAGATAATTTGACTAACATAAAGTAAGTACACATTTATATTTACTAAATAGTTCTACAGTAGTATTTTCTAACAGAGAAGAAAGTGAAATTATAAAGGCCTGGTTCCTGCTCAAGGAAAGCTAAAATCTAGGTACAGAGACTATACTAAACTAATACACTTGACAAAAACAGAAATAGCAGAGCATAACATTCAGCATGCAGCCAGAGTAAAAGTCATGAGAGAAAGAGAACTTAAACTGGGTCTTGAAGGAGGAACAGGATTCAGGACAACAAAAATATGAAGAATATATTATGGGAAAGAAAATACAACTCAAAACAGAGAGTGACAATGACTGTGACACACTCATGGGACAGTGAGCTGACTTCTCACTAGAGCAGGACAGGTTGAAGCATTTTTTTATCATCCATATTTAAGTAAGAAAATCTGGACTGTGATCTTGGCTGTCATAGATTGTTATATGACCTGTACACTTAACCTCCCTGAGTGTCAGCTTTCTCATTTATAAAACTAAGAAGGGAAAACAAGATTACCTTTAATAGCTATTCAGTTCTAAAACTCCAATTCTTAACACCTAAACTAACATGTTCCATTAATTTCATTTTTCAAAAAAGCTTTTTTTTTTAATATTCAGTCTACCAAAAGATACTAATTTCAAATGATTGACTAAAAGTATCATCTTTAGACAAGTAAATCTTACCTTCTTTCACTGTTTGCCCCATGGTATCTCTCTCTGGTGTGCTTTCCTACAAGGAGAAAAATCAATTACTGCCTCCTTTTAACATAATACATTTCTGCAGGGTGATATTATTAGAAATCAGCTATAATGGGACTACATCAAATTAAAAAGCTTCTGCACAGTGAAAGACACTAAACAAACTGAAAAGGTGACCTACTGAATGGTTAAAAAAATTTTGCAAATAATATACCCAATAAGGGTTGGATATCCAAAATATACAAGGAACTCATACAACTTAATATCAAAAAACAAACAAACCAATTAAAAAATGGGCAGAGGATTTGAAAAGATTATTTTTCCAAAGAAGATACACAAACGGCCAATAAGCACATAAAAAGATGTTCAACATCACTAGTTATCAGGGAAATGCAAATCAAAACTTTAATGAGATATCATCTCACAGAACGACTATTATCAAAAAGACAACAAATAACAAGTCTTGGTAAGGATGTGGAGAAAAGGGAATCCTTATGCACTGTTGGTGGGAATACAAATTGATGCAGATACTATGGAAAACAGTATGGAAATTCCTCAGAAAATTAAAAATAGAACTACCACACAATCCAGCAACTGCACTCCTGGGTATTTATCTAGAGAAAACAAAAACACTAATTCAAAAATATATATGCAACCCCATGCTCACTTGTATTATAAACACTGTAACATTATTTACAATAGCCAAGATATGGAAGCAACCCAAGCATCCATCCACAGATAAATGGATAAGACGATGTGGGGTATATATACACAGTGGAGCATTAATCAGCCATAAAAATAAAAGAATAAAATCTTGTCATTTGCAACAGCATGCATGGACCAGGAGGGTATTATGCTAAATGAAGTATGGCAGACAGAGAAAGACAAATATTGTATGATTTCACTTATATATGGAATCTTAAAAAACGTAACAAAACAAAACAGTCATAAATACAGAAAACAGGTTGTTGCCAGAAGGGAAGGGGTTGGGAGAAAGAAAGCTGAGGGAAATTAAGAGGGACAAATTTCCATTTGCAAAATAAATGAGTCACAGATATGGAGTGAGCAGGCCCCTGATGGCTCAGACAGTAAAGAGTCTGCCTGCAGTGTGGGAGACCCAAGTTCAATTCCTGTGTTGGTAAGATCCCCTGGAGAATGAAACGGCAACCCACTTCAGTATTCTTGCCTGGAGAATCCCATGGATGGAGGAACCTAACAAACTATACAGTCCATGGAGTCGCAAAGAGTCAGACATGACTGAGCGACTTCACTTTCACTTTCATCTTTGTATGACAACAAATCATGATTATAAATAGAGTTATCCTGGTGATCATTTTGAAATGTACAGATATCTGGAATCACTATGCTGTGTAACAGAAACTAACATAGTGTTGTAGGTCAATTATACTTTAAAAACAAAGAAACAAACTCAGAAAAAAAGATCCAATTTGTCATTACTAGAAGTAGAGGGGTTGGGGGGAGAGAAGGAGAAATTGGCTGAAAGCAGTCAAAATGTAGAAATAAAATAAATGCTAGTTATAAGATAAATAAATGCTAGGGATGCAATGTATCACATGATAAATATAACTGACACTGCTGTGTATTACATATGAAAGAGATTAAATCCTAGGAGTTGTCATCATAAGGAAAAATTTGTTTTCTATTTCTTTAATTTTGTACCTTTATGAAATGATGGATGTTCACTAAACTTATTGTGATAATCATTTCATGGTGTATGCAAGTCAAATCATGCCAATTTTATCAGTAAAATTGGAAGAAAAAAGTAAAAGTTCGATGCTTGATACTGGATGCCTGGGGCTGGTGCACTGGGAAGACCCAGAGGGATGGTACGGGGAGGGAGGAGGGAGCGGGGTTCAGGATGGGGAACACGTGTATACCTTTGGCAGATTCATGTTGATGTATGGCAAAACCAACACAATATTGTAAAGTAATTAGCCTCCAATTAAAATAAATAAATTTATATTTTAAAAAATAAAGGTTAAAAAAAAGAAATCAGCTATAGAGTTAGATCCTTTTAATCTCTTTCCCTTGAATAAAAATAAGTTCAGTAGATTAGTAGTTGCCAGGGGCTGGGGGAAGAGGGACTCAGGAGTGACTGTTAATGAGTATGGTTGTAAATACGGGTAAGGGGTTTCTTTTTTAAGGTGAGGAAAATATTACGGAATTATATAGTGGTGATGGTTGTAGAACCTTACAAATACACTAAAAACCACTGAATTGTACACTTTAAAAGATTAAGTTTTATGGTTAAATGAATAAAAAAGAGCAGATGGTAAGCTAGTAGAGTTGAGATTCAAACTAACAACTATCCCAAAAGCTGACTTACACCCATATTACCAAGAGGTGGAAGAATTATAACTGTGTTGATGAAACCTGTAAGAAGTGCCAATCTTCTAACAAGATAATTACTTGTTAAAAGGCCTCTGTATTTTGAGCCACTAAATCTTTCATTAATTCAAACTTTTTCTGCATGTCCTTGATATGCCAGGCACTCTACAAAAAAATATATATATACTGTCCTTGACTCTCTAGTCAAAAATAGGTGCATGAACAAAACACATGGAGTGTTATAAAAGAAAAAGTACATGAAACATTGAACATGACAAAGGGATAGCTACCTCTCACTACTGTGTGTGCCTGTAGTCAGAACATGATGATGTACGTAACAGAAGGTAATTTGTTATTTAAAGGAAGCCTATGGGGAATATGTTCTCTAAGCCACCCAGAACATCACCTGCACCTCTAACTCAACAGATTTATACTCAAGCATCACCTCCCCAAAACTTGCTTTTTCTAACATTTTTGTTTCTCTTACTAGCACCACTACTTTTCCAGGTGCTTGGCCTTAAAACCCCAGCTATGACTAAATGAAGTTCTCTTATTTCACTCACATATTCAGTCAGTGGCCAACATGTGCTCTCTCATTTCCCTTTCCCCTGCTATTAACCAGTTTCGTTGTTATTTAGTCACTAAATCCTGTCTGACTCTTTAGTGACCCCACGAACTGTAGCCCACCAGGCATGGGATTTCCCCGGCAAGAATACTGGAATGGGTTGCCATTTCTTTCTCCAGGGGATCTTCTCAACCCAAGTATCGAACCAGAGTCTCCTGCACTGCAGGTGGATTCTTTACTGCTGAGCCACCAGGGACGTGGGAAGCCATTAACTGGTTTACACCCTCATTAGCTCCTGCCTGGTCTAATACCATAGCACCCTAACTGGTCTTATCACAAGGGTCTACCCCCACCCCCAAACTACCCAATACACAATGTCATACGTTGTCTGAACTGTTTTCTGCCCAAATTACCCTCCTACGTTAGTAATCTCATTGACTACTGAATTGAACAAATCTTCGTTGGGACATATTTAAAGCCCCTCATAATTTCAAAGCCACCTGACATCTACTATCTATAGCTATCCTGTGGCCTAGCCCAAAACTCATCATGTTATTCTATCTACATGGGACACCCTTTCCTCCTCTTCTGCTTCTGGAAATCCTATCCATCCTTTAATGCCCAACATAAATGCAAGCTCCTTCTTGAAGCCTTTCTTGTTCCTTTCTACATTACCACCATCTGTTTGCAGGTGTAATCTGGTTATTTATATAAACATATTTACAGAATTCTTGTTATATGCTTGATGCTGTTTGGATAGAAGATACACAATCTACTACAAAAGAGCTATAAATCTAGTGGGAAAGACATATTAACAATTAGTTATCAAAAAAAGCAAGACAATACACAGGCTCTTCAAGAAGGTAGGAGGTACTATTAACTGAGAATATATCAATAAAAGAAGGCTTCTCAGAGGTGTGTAAACTGGTTCTTTAAAGGCGAACATTAAAATGAGCAGAGAAGACAGAGAGGAATTTCAGATTGAGGGTACAAACTGAGTGAACACTAAAGAAGATCCTGCCTGGTCTACTTGATTATGAAATGCTGGAGCTGCTCCAGTTCCTTCTGGGCTCTCATCTCCCTCTACAGTCTCCCAGGAGCCAAGCATACACAGACAACTTGCAAAGTATTACCTTTCCCTCCCAGATCGCACCTCCGAAAGTCAGACTGAAATAATTAAATGGACTTGATATTTGATACCACTGTGGAGGATACTGTCAATTAAGGACTACAGCCTAACAGCGAAAAAGAAAAAGTGAAAAATATAAAGTGTGCTGAATTGGAGCAGAAAGTAAAGGGAGATGAGCCACAATCCAGGTAGGGACCAAAGGAAGTTAACCAACTCTAGTCAGAAAGCAAAAACTTGTGAATTACATTAAAGTAAATCCCATTGCTACACAAAGGATTTAGTTCAAAAAACTGAGGGATGAATCACACACAGAAGATAAACCCAGGTTCCTATGTTCTTCTCTAAAATCTCCATAAGTGAGTTCTTAATCCCAACTGGTATCAACTGTTCCCATTAGTTGAGTGATTCTGTAAATCTTAGAAGGTAAAATTATGTGTTCAGAAATAATTAAAAACAAATATTTTTTGTATCTTCTCCCCCCCCATCTTAATTGAGGTATAGTTGATTTACAGTATTTGTTAATTTCTGCAGTATAGCAAAGTGACTCAGTGATACACACATATACACTCCTTTATATATACTTTTCCTGAAGACATGTACCATGTCAGAGGAACCAGAGATCAAATTGCCAACAACCGGGGGATCATCAACAAAGCAAGAGAGTTCCAGAAAAACATCTATTTCTGCTTTATTGACTATGCCAAAGCCTTTGACTCTGTGGATCACAAGAAACTGCAGAAAATTCTGAAACAGATGGGAATACCAGACCATATGACCTGTCTCTTGAGAAATCTGTATGCAGGTCAAGAAGCAACAGTTAGAACTGGACATGGAACAACAGACTGGTTCCAAATAAGAAAAGGAGTACGTCAAGGCTGTATATTGTCACCCTGTTTAGTTAACTTATATGCAGAGTACATCATGAGACACGCTGGGCTGGAAGAAGCACAAACTGGAATCAAGACTGCCGGGAGAACTAGCAATAACCTCAGATATGCAGATGACATCACCCTTATGGCAGAAAGTGAAGAACTAAAGAGCCTCTTGATGAAAGTGAAAGAGGAGAGTGAAAAAGTTGGCTTAAAGCTCAACATTCAGAAAACGAAGATCATGGCATCCGGTCCCATCACTTCATGGCAGACAGATTGGGAAACAGTGGCAGGCTTTATTTTTCTGGGCTCCAAAATCACTGCAGATGGTGACTGCAGCCATGAAATTAAATGATGCTTACTCCTCGGAAGGAAAGTTATGACCAACCTAGGCAGCATATCAAAAAGCAGAGACATTACTTTGCCAACAAAGGTCCATCTAGTCAAGACTATGGTTTTTCCGTGGTCATGTATAGATGTGAGAGTTGGACTATAAAGAAAGCTGAGTGCTGAAGATTTGATGCTTTTGAACTGTGGTATTGGAAAAGACTCTTGAGAGTCCCTTGGACTGCAAGGAGATCCAACCAATCCATCCTAAAGGAGATCAGTCCTCAGTGTTCATTGGAAGGACTGATGTTGAAGCTGAAATTTCAATACTTTGGCCACCTGATGGGAAGAGCTGACTCATTTGAAAAGACCCCGATGCTGGGAAAGATTGAGGGCAGGAGGAGAAAGGGACAACAGAGAATGAGATGGTTGGATGGCATCACCGACTCAATGGACATGAGTTTGGGTAAACTCTGTGAGTTGGTGATGGACAGGGAGGCCTGGAGTGCTGCAGTCCATGGAGTCACAAGGAGTCAGACATGACTGAGCGACTGAACTAAACCATGTTCACAAGCTGGAAGATTTCTTGAATAGGCTTTAAAATGCACTAATCCTAAGATAAACTGGATTTAATCACGATTAAATTTTGTTTATCCATAGGTATAGTATAATCAGGCTTCCCATTACAATTTCCCATTACTAGTTCCCATTCCCAATCAGGCACTACTGGTAATGTACCCACCTGCCAATACAGGAGACATAAGAGACAAGGGTTCTATCCCTGGGTTAGGAAGATCCCCTGGAGAAGGAAATGGCAACCCACTCCAGCATTCTTGCCTGGAGAAGCCCATGGACAGAGGAGCCCAGCGGGCTACAGTCTATAGGGTAGCAAAAAGTCAGACACGACTGAAACCACTTATTAACATACTGTGTAATCAAGATGGCACAGTATTGGCACAAGGGCAGATATATAGATCAATGGATAGAACAGAGTCCTGAAAGGTTCACACACATATCATCAACAGATTTTCAACAAAGTGTCAAGGTAATTCAGTGGAGAAAGGATGGTTTTGGGTTGGTTTTTTTTTTTTTTTTTTTCCCAACAAGTGGTGCTGGAACTAGTCTACATACAAAGAAAAAAAAAAAGATGCAACAGGCAAGGGCTTAATCTCCAAAGTATACACAAACACACAGTCAAAGGCTGTGGAAAATTCTTAAAGAGGTGGGAATACCAGTCCACCTGACCTGCCTCCTGAGAAATCTGTATGCAGGTCAAGAAGCAACAGTTAGAACTGGACCTGGAACAACAGACTGGTTCCAAATAGGAAAAGGAATACGTCAAGGCTGTGTATTGTCACCCTGCTTAGTTAACTTATATGCAGAGTACATCATGAGAAATGCCAGGCTGGATGAAGCACAACCTGGAAAGAAGCTTGCCAGGAGAATTAGCAATAACCTCAGATATGCAGATGACATGACCCTTATGGCAGAAAGTGAAGAAGAACTAAAGAGACTCTTGATGAAAGTGAAAGAGGAGAGTGAAAAAGTTGGCTTAACACTCAACGTTCAAAAAACAAAGATCATGGCATCTGGTCCCATCACTTCATGGATGGGGAAACAATGGAAACAGTGACAGATTTTTTTTTTTTTTGGCTCCAAAATCACTGCAGATGGTGACTGCAGCCATGAAATGAAAAGATGTTTGCTCCTTAGAAGAAAAGTTATGACCAACCTAGATAGCACATTAAAAAGCAGAGACATTATTTTGCCAACAAAGGTCTGTCTAGTCAAAGCTATGGTTTTTCCAGTAGTCATGTATGGATGTGAGAGTTCAACTAGAAAGAAAGCTGAGCATCGAAGAATTGATGCTTTTGAACTGTGGTGTTGGAGAATACTCTTAAGAGTTCCTTGGACTGCAAGGAGATTCAACCAGTCCATCCTAAAGGAAATCAGTCCTGAATATTCATTGGAAGGACTGATGCTGAAGCTGAAACTCCAGTACTTCGGCCACCTGATGAGAAATGACTCATTTGAAAAGACCCTGATGCTGGGAAAGATTGAAGGCAGGAGGAGAAGGGGATGAGAGAGGAGGAGATGGTTGGATGGCACCACTGACTAAATGGACATGAGTTTGAGTAAACTCCGAGAGTTGGTGATGGACAGGGAAGCCTGGCGTGCTGCAGTCCATGGGGTTGCAGAGAGTTGGACATGACTGAGCGACTGAACTGAACTGATACACAAACAGCTCATACAACTGAACAACAACAGAAAAAAAAAAACAATCAAAATATAGGCAGAAGATCTTAATAGACATTTCTCCAAAGAAGACATATAGATGGGCAGTAGGCACATGAAAATATGCTCAACAATACTAATTACCAGAGAAATGCAAATGAAAAGTACAATGCAAATCAAAACCACACTGGTTAAAATGACCATCACTAAAAAGTCTACAAATAATAAATGCTGGAGAGGGTGTGGAGAAAAGGGATCCTCCCCTACACTGTTGGTGGGAATGTTAAGTTGGTGCAGCCACTATGGAGAACAATATGGAGATTTCTCAGATAACTAAAAATAAAATTACCAAATGATAAGAACAAAATAATGCCAACTTGCAGTGACATGGATGCAAGTAGACATGATCATAATAACTGAAGTAAGAAAGAGAAGAACAAATACCATATGCTATCGCCTGTATGTGGAACCTAAAATATGGCAAAGGGGGAAGGAAGAGGAGGGAGGCTCAAGAGGAAAGTGATACATGTATAATTAGGGCTTATTTGTGCTGTTGTATGGCAGAAACCAACACAGGATTGTAAAGAAAGTTTCCTCCAATTAAAAAATAAATTGAAAAAAAAAGGAATCATCAGCTCAATACCAGAAAAACAAACAACCCAATAAAAAAGTGGTCAGAAGACCTAAACAGACATTTCTCCAAAGAAGACATACAGATGACTAAAAAATACATGAAAATATGCTCAACATGGCTCATTATTAGAGAAATGCAAATCAAAACTAAAATGAGGTATCGCCTCACACTAGTTAGAATGGCCATCATCAAAAAATCTACAAACAATAAATTCTGGAGAGGGTGTGGAGAAAAGGGAATGCTGTTGCACTGTTGGAGGGAATGTAAACTGATACAGCCACTATGGAGGACAGTATGGAGATGCCTTAAAAAATTAGGAATAAAACCACCATATGATCCAATAATTCTACTACTGGGCATATTCCTTGAGGAAATCATAAGTGAAAAAGACACATGTATCCCAAAGCTCACTGCAGTACTATTTACAACAGCTAGGACATGGAAGCAACCTAGATGTTCATCAATAGATGAATGGATAAAGAAGTTGTACATATATACAATGGAATATTACTCAGCCATTAAAAGGAATGCATTTGAGTCAGTTCTAATGAGGTGGATGAACATAGAGTCTGTTATGCAGAGTGAGGTAAGTCAGAGAAAAACAAATATCATATGTTAATGCATATATATGGAATCTAGAAGGATGGTACTGATGAACTTATCTGCAGGGCAGTAATGGATATGCAGACATGGAGAACAGATTGGTAGACACAGTGAGGGAAGAAGAGAGTAGGACGAATGGAGAAAACAGCACTGAAACATGTACATTATCGTATGTAAAACAGATAACCAGCGGGAAATTGCTATATGACAGAGGGAGCTCAAACTCAGTGCTCTGTGACAACTTAGAGAGGTGGGATGGGGTGGGAGATGGGTTCAAGAGGGAGGGGACATATGTATACCTGTGGCTGATTCATGTCAATATATGGCAGAAACCAACATAATATTGTAAACCAATTATCCTACAATTAAACATAAAGATTGCATAAAATAATAAAAAAATTAAAAATAAATAAGATAAAATATGGCACAAATGAATCTATCTATAAAACAGAAACAGACTCACATAGAGAACAGACTTGTAGTTGCCAAGGGAGAGGGGGGCAGAAGAGGAAGAACTGGAAAAGCAGGATTAGCAGATGTAAACTACTATATATAGGATGGATAAACAATAAGGTCCTACTGTATAGCACAGGGAACTATATTCAATAACCTATGATAAACTATAATGGAAAAGAATGTATGTTTATAAGTGAGTCACTTTGCTGTACAGTAGAGATTGGCACAACACTGTAAATCAACTATACTTCAATTAAAAACAACAAAAAAGAAAACAATGCTTCACCCACAATAAACAAAAATTACCTTGAGACAGTTCATAAATCTAAACATAAAGCCTGAAACTATAAAATATCTAGAGGAAAACACAGAAATACTGTAATTTTGAATTAGACAATGATTTCTTAGATATGACACAAAAAGCACAATGTATAAAACAAATAACTGATAAATTGGACTTCATCAAAACTAACAACTGCTCTTCAAATGACACTATTAAGAAAACAAAAAGATAAACTACAGAATGGAAAAAAATGTTTGCAAAACACAGATCTGATAAAAAATCTGCATCCAGAACATACAAAAAACTGACAACTCAATTTTAAAAAGGCAAACAGAGCCCAATAAAAGCATAATTGGCAAAAGATTTGGACAATCTCTTCGCTAAAGATACACAAATGGCCAACTAGCATGTGAAAAAAATGTTTAAAATCATCAGTATTCAGGGGAGCACAAGTTAAAGCCACAATGATATATCACCCCATAAATGGTTAAAATTAAAAAGACTGACACTACCAAATGTTGGTAAAGATAAAGAACTGGAACTCATTCATTGCTGATGATAATAGAAAACAAGTATTTCTATTAAAATAGAACCTTCTTAGAGCTAAACACAAAGTAAATATTCTTAACTTCAAAACTAATGTTTTGGAATCCAAAGCACTTACTTTAGAAGCAGAACCACACATCAAAGAATAAACTATTCTACTTATCCCTAGATAAAAACAGGAAAAATTCCAGACCCCTTTAGTTTGAGATTAGCCATATTAAATAAAACCAACTCTTTTATTAGAGTTTAGAAACATTTCCTTTTCAATTATCATGGTCATTCAGCACCAATGAGCAGACCTATCCTCCTGTGAAGTCCAAAGTCATGTCAAATAAAGACTTCAACATACAAAAAGAACCCAAACTCTTTAGGAAATGAGTCAGTGACTCAATAAACCTTCCTTTTCAGTCATTATGGTGTTAAAAGTTCACTCAGTTGTTAAGAAGACATCAAAAGTGAGCTTGTGTCCATCGCAGTAATTTAAGGATTCTTTCAGGGTCACAATAAAATCAAAATCATTTACCCTAAACACTCTTCTTCATTATAAACAGCCTTTACTGCTTTCCCTCGAGCCACATAGCTTCCATGTTCATTTCAATGTTAAATGAAATAGTTTTCCCCTTAAGAGACTATGATCCTGCCCTGTTTTATTTCCTTTATATATATATCACAGCATCTAGAACAGTGCTAGGCAAACTGAACACCTGAGTGAATATTCACCAACCTTTAATAAAACATTATTTCTTTTCAAACATGTTGAAAGTCAATCATCTCATTGGAGACTTACTTTATTTCTTACTCTCCCCAAGTTCAATACTTGGCATATGCAAATGTATAAACTCTCAATTTATGCATCAAATGTACAATCAAAGTGAATGCTTAAGCTTACTTTTGAGCAAATAAGGATTTCTGTGTTAGAAAGTATCACTAACTACTTAAACTATCTTAAACTTCAAAGGGCCTTGCACTATACACACTAAACTGTACAGCAAAGTGTTATAAAAATTCCCAAACTTTAAAAGAAAAAGAATTAAACTCTCTGATGGGAAAATGGATAATTCCATTGCAAAGAAACAAATATACCAACTATTTCTCTACTGGACTCTCAAACTACAAAAGCCAATCCATTTAGACCTGTAAACAGAATAATCTTTTTTGTTTTATACACATACTTATATTTACAGACATGTACCCATAATCCCATGGGTCAAGCAAGGGTTTATGCCCATCAGAATCAACAAGGCAAGACCTCTGCCCTCTGGGAGCTCCCCTGCAGGGCTCCCAGGCTGTGTTTCCAACCAACGTTTAGCAGATATCAAAGCAAGTCCTGTATGTTTACCTGCTCACCTCTTCTCACACACTACAAAGTGATTGAGAATCACTTACTCTTCCTTGTAGTTCTCCCACAACTAGCACAAAGACTTGCGCCTAAAAAGAAGTACTCAAACGTTCTAATAGTAACTAAAATCTCACTCTAAGTGTATACATAGGTCTCTACAGGATTACATGAATAACAGATTGAAGTTATTGAAGCATGGAGAGAAACATAGGACATATACTAGGCTGTTGTTAAGGCTTACTTAGGAAGGTAAAGACAAGATGATGGTATGTGTGGAGGCATTATAAATGTATTTTGTGTGATATAATTCTACTTGTATAAAATTTTGCATAAGTTTACATAAGGTAATGCAAAAATATTTTGGTGATCCTCCTTTTGTGCATCATAGGGTGGTGAGATTTTAGGTGAACTTTATTTTCTTCCTTATATTTTTACGTATGATTTGAATTCTTACCATAGTATATATTAAGTAACCAGAGAAAGTTATTTTCATTTGCAGGAGAATGTACCGTCAGTTATTTTTTTCTTTTTTAATAATCCCTAAATGCCTGGCTTATCACACAAGTTTTAATAAATAATGTCATTACTGTGATGGTTACTGGTAGCCATAACAATTACACAGAAATATTATTTCTAGTGCTCAAAGCCATTACAAATTACTTCATCTCCCTGAGTCTTGGTTTTCCCATGTATAAATTAAGACCATTACCATCTACACTTTGTACTGTGGCCATGAAATTAAATGCAGTCATGAAATTAAATGAGGTAGTGCAGGTAGAGTATCTAGCATAGTATCCTGAACAACTAGAAACTCAAAGACTGTTTTCTATCCCATCCCATCTGTCCTAATTAAAACTCCCCAAGATGAATGAGTTTTAGCATTAACACAACAATTATGCTGTAAAATGAACCTATATTCTTACTTTGATTCCTGAGAATTACTTATTCACTTTCAAAGTATAAACTAAAATGTTAAGTTTAAGATACTTTTAAATTAAACTAATAAATATACATATACATAATAGCCAGACATATAATTACCAAACAAAGCAGCCACCATCTCCCAGCTAGCACTATCAGAAAGCCTTTACATTCTAGCTGGAGTCAAAAAATCTTGATGTCACTCCATATTGGATGACTCTGAGGTATAATTATTCATTAATGTATTATTTCCTTTAGGGTTCGGTTCAGTTCAGTTCAGTTCAGTCGCTCAGTCATGTCCGACTCTTTGCGACCCCATGAATCACATCACGCCAGGCCTCCCTGTCCATCACCAACTCCGGGAGTTCACTCAGACTCACGTCCATCGAGTCAGTGATGCCATCCAGCCATCTCATCCTCTGTCGTCCCCTTCTCCTCCTGCCCCCAATCCCTCCCAGCGTCAGAGTCTTTTCCAATGAGTCAATTCTTCACATGAGGTGGCCAAAGTGGGGTTGGTGAGTATTAAAAACAGCTTTAGGTTTTTCGTGAACTAAAACAGCCTTTATGAACTACTAGAAGCTAGAATGGTTTGGGGATTTGTTTTCCTTTTTTTTCACACATTCATCAACTCTCTTAAAAATTAGAACACAGATAGGTAAAAGTGGGGGTAGGAAATCACATATAATGATTAATTTCTCTCTGGTCTACAAAAGTCTCACTTCAAGATAAACATATACACAAACTGAATGGGAAAGACAAGCACTTGCCTAGCACTGAATACAAGGAGAACTCTGTATAGATTTTGATGTAAAGGAATATTGGCTAATTTAATAGAAAGTATCTTTGACTAAGTAATTTGAGAAAAAACAGGTTGTATTGTCCCTCTTAAAATGCGCCCAACATTATAATGTAATTCACTTATGTCTTTCAGATACAATAGGACAGACATTATAGAAGTTAGAGGACTACATCACGTTCTTTTGGTAAACATTGGATAGCATCACTTCACAGTTGAATCTTTAGAACACCTCAAAGATACTGCGGAGTTAGAACACATGACTTACATACCAGATATGCAATATAGCACAGCTGTTATCTTTCTGGAAAATATCAGGGCCCTGATCTTCTTTCAAAAATAAAGACATACCTCATTTCCACAGTGGCAGTCTTTAGAAGAAACTGCAGAAAAGCTTAACTTTGCTCTCAATATACTCTGAACTGCCTCAGCACTTTAAAAAAAAAAAAAAATAAGACCCCCAAAATAGTTCTCCATGTTACATGGGAGAGAAAATTTTAGTGAGAAAAAAAATTAGAAGTTTTGTTTTACTTTTGCCAGAACTAAGAGAAGTTGTTTCACTAAATGCATATAAGGAGCAACGTCGTGCCATTAAAAAAAAAAAAAATTCAAATATAAGCCAAAAAAAGTACTAGGTTATAGTATCTGACACTGGCATTTCCTTTACTAAAGACCACAATTACATTAAATCTAGCAGTTGTACCTAGCTGGCTTTGAACAAGGATAGATAGTGGGGGGCAGGGGTCTTTTACAAAACCATTTGTTTTGCAAATTATATCTTGTAACAGAATTAAGAGCTGATAATAAATCAAAAATGCTTTAAAAGTCTTACACTGCTTTAAATCATTTTCTTAGTATGATTAAACAATGCAAAACAATGATTAAAGTGGAATTATTCAACCTAAAACTCCTATTGCTCTTATCTGATTCTGGAGAAAATTCTACAATTTTTTTTTTTTAAAAAAGACCATTTTAAAGAACTATTCAGCAAGTTAATGGGTCCATAATTCTAAGATTACAGGGCTCTTCCATTATTTGTTTCTGTGTTTTTTTCTTTTAGCCTTTCCCTTGTGTTTTGTTTTGAAAAAGAGGTAATACACCTTGAGTCTCTAGAGACCACCATCTGAACAGTCAATAAAGGATAACATTTTGACAAGGACAGGAACTAAACAAGTGTGACTAGCAGGAAATTTCCCAGGGCCCTTTAAAATTAGGCTAAGAGTCAGATGTTCTAAAACGGATGGAATTACAGAATCTCAACCTGAGAGAACATAAACAAAATACAGATGCAAAGCTGAAAAACTAAATGTGTTTCCTCAGTAACAGCAAAGTTTGCTGCCATATGTGCAAACAGAAGCCCCAAAGGTGGGGATAACCTCCAAATTTAAGCATTCATTATTCACCTGTTCATTCAACCTCCCATTTGACACATATTAAGATCCAGATTTTTTGAAAGAGTTGTGACCTTAAAAAGAGACAACACTGAATTTTTATAGGTGTAGAAAAGATCCTCAACTATATCTTTACCAAAGTAATCTTTCCTGATGACCAGAGTTTTGGTAATACATATAATGATAACATCCATAATACAGAGTTGCTGGGTTCCCTTACTTTCTGTGATCTGGCCTCTACGTTTCCTCTTCTAAAACTGCTTTCCAAGGCCCCAGTTACCTCCCAGACATCAAACCCTACTTCAGCCTTGAGTCGTACTTCTCCTTGACACTTTAGGAGCCCTCTGTGATAGATCCGTCAACCCTCATCCCAGACACCTCTCCTCTTTGAGCCCCACGTGTTATTTATTCCCTGGTTGTCCTACATCTATTATCCCTCTGTGTCTACTTCCTCTCGCTGTCCTAGCCTTTAATCTTCTCTAGTCACTCAGTGTCTTTCTCTACATTCTAGAAACTTTTAGAATCTAGAATCTCATTCTATTTCATGGTTCATGCAAATTTCTATGTGGATAACTCCTATATTAAAACCTCTCATCCCAAACTCTCTCCAAACTGTCTACTCTAGCCAAGTGAACATCACTCTGAATGCCTCACAACGTCAAACACAACATACTTCTAAAAATCAAATTCAGGGGATACATGGAGGTCCAGTGGTTAGGACTCTCAGCTTCCACTGCAGAGGGCCCAGGTTCCAGCCCTGGTTGGGCAACTAATATCCAGCAAGTCGCATGGCATGGCCAAAAAAAAGCAACAAACGAACAAAATCAAACTCTTTTGCCCTCCAAAATGAGTTTCTCTCCCTCTGTTGCCTACTCTAGACATTACAAACTACCAATCTTTCTGAATTAGAAGTCATCTTTGAGTACCCTACTCCTCTGTCCAATATCTTATCAGTTACCAAGTTCTGTTGATTCTTGACGCTTAGAAAGAAAGTAGTGAAAGAAAAACGATTCAAATCTAGATGTGCCAGACACCAAAACAAAAGACAGAGCTCCAAACACTGTTTGTGCTTTACAAGGGAGAAGTAAGGAGACAGACACCCTGCACAGAATGTATCCTTGAAGACAGGAAAAAAATGAAGATTATGGTCCCTGGGGTCTACTGATGGTGGTGCTGGCAGTGGTAATAATAAATACTAAGAGCTGTCACTTACTGAGCTCCTGCTAAATGCGTGGTACCCTACTAGAGACCTACTCTGGTTCACTTTTGTACTCTGTAATATCTATCCACCAGGTCTATCACAAAGTAGGGCCCCCAAAATGTTTGCTAAATTAGTAAATCTGTTGTGCTACAGTATACTTATATCTAAACCATATAGTCCTAGAATATTGTAGTTTTTAAAAAATTTTTTGGTGAGATTTTCTTTTGGCTGTCCTTGTTCTCCATTCTCTCCTGCAATGTCTACTCTATATCTTAGAGTCTAAATCAATGGGCCAAGGATAAAATTCTGTGGGATCTGAGACAGTCCCCCACTCCCACAACTTTCTCCTTTCCAACATCTGATAGATCTTCATTTTTTTTTACTCTGAATTTGATTTCTAAAATGTTTGAAGTCTCAAAAAGACAGGCCCCAATACAAATGTTGTTATTATAAGTATTTTTCCAAGGAGAAGAACTATGTGTACTATGCTGTACCAGAATTCAGTTTATAAATTCCAACTACATAACAGTTGAACTAACTTAAACCAATATTCACAAAAAAGAGAGAAAAGACACAAAACCTACAAACAAAATAATTTAGTGGCAAAAATATTTCATATATCCCCTTGAGCATAATCAAAAGTATAAGAAGTTTCAAGGCTAAAAACCTTGAACATACGGTTGCTGGTGGTTTTAAAGAAAAGGTTGAAATAGGTGGTCAAAGTTACATACACACTTAAGTCACCACAAACTATTAATGAAATAGCACAGGTAGAACCCTTTTTCCTTTTTAGTCTGCTGCTGCTGCTGCTAAGTCTACCTTGTTATAGATACTGTTTTCAAACTTGAAACACAAATGCAAAAGTTCTTTATTGCTCAGTCAATATGCAAGATAACAGGGAGTCTAAATTAACTGCATAAAACAACACCTTTAAGTTTTTCATTCTGACATGAAAAGTTTATTATTTTGATTTCAAGAAGTACTACACATTTATACCTAAATGCAAAAGCACTTACTGACTTAATTGAAATATATTATAGCTATATATTTTCTACTGACAAAGAGAAGCTGGCTCTTTTAACTAAAAATTTGTTCCTGGTAAGATGATTACCTTGATACAGTTTCAAAAAGTGTATACAGTTGATCCTCGGTATCCACAGATGCAGAACTCATGGATACAGAGGACTAACTGTGCTAATCCATTTTATAAGGTACTTGAGCACCCGCAGGTTTTGATATCTGAGGGGGTCCTGATACCAACACCCCATGGATACAGAGAGACAACTGTAGGATATCCATTGCACAGCATAACTTGTTGAACTGGACATGATTCATCACTTTAAGATTTATTTTACAAGCACCTACTCGATTTACTCAGTAATCAAATTTCCCATTTTCTGATATATTTATCAAATTAATCAGGAAAAAACCTCAATTCTAAGGCTGCAATTACCTTAAAAAATAAAATTCCATCTCTGAATTGTGAATAATCAAAATCGATGTTTTTAGCAGTGAAGATGTATCAAAACAAGTTTCCTGGAGGAGCAGTTTTAATTATGCTTTAGTAAAGTCTGACCCCAACGAATTAGAAATTAGTTATTTTTCTGCGTCAAAGCAAACTTAAGAAAACTATTTTTAAGAATTTTTAATTTATCTAAAGAATTAAAGTCTCCTAGTTAAATAATTAATCCCCTACAATTTTAAAACAATATATATATGAAATCTATGCATTTAGTTAAAAAGTATGTCATGTCAGAAAACAGATAAATGAAAAGGCAGCCAAAATCCCAGTTTATAGTTGTAAATTCCTAAGGTTTTAAAGCACAGCCACAGGCTAACTGCCCAAAGACCTGCTGCCCACAGACATTTGCAGATGACTGAAGTTAATAGCCGGGCATGTCAATTTACTACAGGCAGCTCTCAGTGCGGACATTGTGACAAAAGAATTGGGTCAGGTTACAGCCTGTTCCTATTATCACGTCTAGATTTATGGTTTCTAACACTGGCCCTACAAGAAATAATGGAAATGATGACAGCAACAATCCCTGCTAGACAACAGATTACAGAAAAGCAAGTAATAAACCATAATCTGAAGTGACCAGAAAACTAAACATCCCTGACCATACTTCAAACACGAAGCAGGTGTCAGTAAACAACCCATTTAAATATTTCTACAATCTCTCAAAATCTCAACACAAAAAAATCTCAAGAGTCTATAATCTAAAACCAAGCAATATATAAATGTATTTAAATTACTGAGTACTATATTTTAATTCTTTTAATAATCACCAAAGACAGTGTAGTTCATTCAGGTTTATCAAATTCTACCAAATTAATAAAAAACAAAGAGATTAATGATCATTACCTTTCAAATACCTTTAAAGTATATTGGAAAACATTCCAAATAATACTTCACATCTTTCAAAAGGAAAAAAAGGCAGTTTCACAGCAAACGGCACAAGTTTACAACTGTATTCAGGGAGGCAAGAAAACCGAAGAAACATGTGATTCACTCATTGCTTAATTTAAAACTAAAACAAGTTTGTCAATACATCTGCTTATAAGACTATGTCAAGGCTACAAGTTACCCAAGCAAATAGAGCTGTTTGTCTGAAGTTCAGCACCAGTTAACCGTTATGAGAAACAGAGGTCAAGAAAAATCCAGTATGTATTCTAAACACAAAAAGCAAAGAGAATTCCATCAACTTTCCCAAGAAAAGAAAGTGTTCTCAAGATATGCCCTAGAATTGCAATATATCTGTCCCTTCTGAAGTTTACAATGGCACGTTACCATAAAAGGTGGGCACTCTCTTTCCGCTCTTACAACAATTTGCTCCTATAAACTTAGGAAGAGGAAGAGTCACAGCCATAAACACAGGTCACAAGTAGTAGGTAGTCAAATGCTCTCTACCTTCAAATGTTTCCCAGCTCTTTACTCATACAAAGCATATTCTTTTTTTAACTCCTTGGTTAAATAAGAAATTCACTAGTCTATGTCAGATGAATATGAAATTAAACTGAACAGCACCATCATATAAACTGCTTATAGGAGCCTCAAATCTTTCACTGTTAACACAGTAAGATATTCTCATTTCTTTAAAACCTTTCCACCACATGCCTAAAAAATGAAAGCAAGAGAAAAGTTTAGGGATATATGTTTAGTAGAAGTCACTTAGCATAAAAATAACTAGTATTATTATTTCTAAAGTAACCAAGGATTACTTATATTAGACAACATAAAGACAAAATAAGCAAAAATGCCTTCCTCATGAAAACCAAACAGCACATGCATATTTCAAATCTTAATTTTTTTTTTTTTTTAATTTTCTGAAGTTAGCCTGCTTTAAGAACCGCCACCTCTGGTATCTTAAAAAATGTTATCACTACAGTAAAGACATGTCTACTCTTAAGAGTAACCAAAGCCCAAACTAGTTAGAGCCTAGAAAACTTACCTGCCACTAAATTACGCCAAGCTATTTTAATCTAAAATAAACAACAGCGGTTTCTCTCATTTATTTCCCCAAGACAAAAGGATTATAAAGATTAAGAGCCCAAACTAAGGAAGCGTAAACTTTTTCTTTCAAATTGACCCACATTTGCCATTTTCAAAATGTCCAGGCTTTTGCTTCCTAAAATCATCACTTGAAATTCTAAGATATGATGGATGTAGTAATTTTCAGACATTAATAATGTTCCCTAAATTCCTAAGGGTATTTGATTTTCTCACTCCAAACTACAAAATACCTGGTAATGCCAGACCAATATTCATACCATACCCTCATGGCTCTACTAGCTGATGGTTAGCAGAGTTCACTTAATTCATATCTTACATATCCTAAAAACCCGGAATATTACTAGGAACAGACAATTTGACTCCCAGGGAGATGAGCTAAAAGACAACATGACCTCCGATTTCCATTCACACCTGGCATAAACGTAAAAAGGAACAGACAGAGTAACCTGGCCAAAAAAAAAAATAAAACTGAGGTGACTAATGACTCAAACAGCAAAGGATCCTTTGCACCCTTCAGTGTTCCTGTTTCTAAAGTTCCAGCAGTCATTTCTATTAACCAAAATGGCGGGGGGGGGGGGGGGGCAGTAAATTTTCAAGTGCAATTTTCCTCCTCCCTCCCTCTCTCCCCACACTCTAAGACCCCAAGCTAAAACTGGGATTTGGGCCTTCCTTAAATGGAGCAAGGGGCTACATCATTCTCATTCAAAAAAATTGGCATTTACTCAGCCTTCACAAGGCACTTTACTATCATCAATTATTTCCCAGTGAGGCAGTGCAGGATTACCCCGACCATTTCACTGATGCGGAAACAGACACCAACAGCAAAGGGAACAGGGGCAGGAAGAGGGGTGATAGGAAGCATCTGGGAGGAACAGGCAGGCAGCTAAAAAGGAACAAACCCTAAAGAAAATGAGAGTCACATCTGGCTTATAGCTGACCATCATAACCCTTGTTATTTTTTAGCTCAGAGAGACTTCTGAAATGTTATGAAAAAAAGAAAGGGCTCTAAATTGTCACTTAATATCTAGTTACAGCCTAAACTACTCAGTCACAGAAGTTACTTAGCATTAAAAAATACACACTCTCCAACACCCATACTGATTTCAATTTATACCAGTAATTCATTTTCTCCCTCAAGCCTAACCAGTATGACATCTGTTTGACCCAAAAAATAATCTCTCATAAAAATATATAGCTTTGGGCTTCCTTGGTGGCTCAGTGGTAAAGAATCTGCATGCCAAAGCAGGAGACACAGGTTCGATCCCTGGTACAGGAAGATTCTACAGGCGGTGGAGCAATTAAGCCCACAGCTACAAGTACTGAACCTGTGCTCTAGAGCCCAGGAGCCACAACTACTGAGCCCATGTGCCACAACTACTGAAGCCTGCATGCCTAGAGCCCATGTTCTGCAAGAAGAGAAGCCACCACATTGAAAAGCCCATACACCGCAACTAGAGAGTAGCCCCTGCTGGCCACAAGTAGAGAAAAGCTGGCATAGCAATGAAGACTCAACACAGCCAAAAATAAATACATTAAATTATTTTAAAATATATATATAGCTGTGTATAATCATAACAAAAGAGGCATAAAGTTAATATCACATAAGTCTGAAATAATTCAAGTTAAGACTCAAATTTTGTTTAGAGAATTATGACCAAAACCCTGACTCCCTGAATTTGCCACTGAAAGAAAAAGACTTGTTCTACATTCATAATGATTTCCTTAACTAAACCTTGAGATTTTCAGTAATAAACTACTAATGGGAAGCGTTAAACAACCTAGAAACCAGCACACATAGCAGTAGATTGAACTGAACGCCATACTACAGGCAGCACAGGTACTTAATAAAGATGTGTTGACTGAACCACAAATCAAAAGGACTGACCAACTGCTGCCTCAAGAGGAAAACCACCTCTTCAAGACTGACTCCAGTTTTTTGTACATATGACATCATTAACTTTAAAGCATTCTCACACATTAACAATGTAGTTTGCCCACATTAATCTTTTTTCAAAATATCAATTTCAAAACAAATCAGGTTCTCTAGGGGGAAACAGGTACACATCCTTGGAAGATCATAAGGTTGTGTGATATACATGAAATTTACTCAAAAATGACAGAGCCACTGAAAGTACTGTTCGGCTAAGTTTTTGAAAAAAACCCATCCGACTGTTTTGAAGAATGTGGATAGACATAGACAAACAAATTCAAGGCATCGTGTAAGTAAGTACTGATGAACTCTAGTCTCAAAATCCCAAATGGACTCAATTCCAAAAGCTATTTTCACATTCCTGCCATTGAATATACAAAACCACAAACATAGTTAAAGAAAACATTCATCCTTGGAAACACATTTAATGAATAATTAAGAAAAAGAATGGTAAGAAAGGCAAAACTGTCCTTATTGAACATTTCCAAGCAGTGTTATTGAAAAGAAATAAATATGCGTCTATGAGTTATAGTTAAAATACAACTGATTGTCATAGGAAGTTGTACTCCATAAATGTTACACATTTTATAATACTCTTTCCCCCAAAACAGACATATGAACATCTCGGAAAGAAAACCATCTCCAATAACTTTGTACATCATATGATTATAAGGGAGTATTCACTTTCTCTGCCTCAGTTTCCCCTCCTAACCGCCCCCCATTCACTCTTAGAGACGTCTGTCCTAAAGTCAACCTACAGATAAGTTGTAAATGCTAATCTTCTAATTCTTCAAAGTAGAGGCTAGTTCCAAATTGTAATCACACTTTATAATGAATGACAAATGTACTACAACCTTTTTAAAAAAAATCAGTAGTCTTACACGTAAACTTGTCACTACCTGTGCTGCCCTAACATTTGGGGTGAGGGACGAGGGGAAGGCGGCGCGAATTTACAGCTCAGCCCTCAAAGTTACGTACAACTTCCAGACGCAAAATCTATTCAACTCTCCTACTCGCTCTCCCCCTGGCGATTCATACTAGAATGTAGCACAACCACTATCCAGGTGGAAAAAGCGAGAACGCTATCTCGAAAAAGAACAGTGGTCCTGCGCCCCAGTCTTGCCGCGATACCGCGGCGGCCGCCTCGCCGCTCCCGAGAGCTGCCGACCCACTCTCCGGCCCCCCAACTCCCACCCGCACCCCACCGCCGGAGCTTGCCGCGCCCTCCCGCCCCCTATCTCCCCCGGGAGCGAGGCACCGGCGCTGCCCCCCACCCATCCGCCCCGAGCCCCGGGCCGCGAGTCTAACGTACACACCTGGCACCGGGGCCCAAGCCCGCGCTCGGCCACAAGCGCATCCTTCCCAACTGACATTTCCTTCAGAAACTCCAAAAGTTCTCTCACAAGTCTCCGGAAAACTCCGGGGCCAGTTTCAGCACAGACCACCAAAGTCATCCCTACTCCTCAGCCCCGCCGCCCACCTGCGTTGTCCCGGGACCCCAGCCCGGCACCACCCACGAGTGGAGGATGCTCTAGAAGGTGCTGTCCGCGCTTCGGGTCAGGGGACCGTTGGAGAGAGGCCTCCGAACGCCGCGGGCGGGATGGGCCGGTGCCGGGCGACCGGGCCCCAAGTGAGTGTGAGGGGCGGCGCGAGAGCGATTGAGGGGCGTCGCGGAAAGCGCTACGTGGGGCAGGGGAGCCCCGGCCTTAGGGGTGAGGCCGCCGAGGAGTAGAGGAGCCCGGACCTCGGGGGTGAAGCCTCGGAGAGTGGCTGACTGGAGTGCGGGACCGATCTGGGGCCGGACCCCGCGGAGCGGTGAGGGGGCGTTCCTCGGGGGACGCGCCGCCGGAGACTCCCTACCTTCTGCGGAAAACAGCCAGAGCCCAGAACGCAAAAACTCCGCCTCTCTGGTCTTCACGGAGCCCGGAGTCGCTTCACACCTCGAGTCTCGTCGGCGAAAAGGTCGAAATTCTGTCACACAGATCCCGCGAGCCAGCACCGGTCTTCACACCGCCGCCGCCATGTTTGAGAAGCCGCGCGCGAAGCCGCGCATGCCCCGCAACTGCCACAGCGGCCCCGCCCCCTCCCCTCGGTCCGCGTGCCCTGCGGTTGCCGCAGCCGCGCACTTTGACCGTTTGCCGCGTGCGGGGCCCGAGCCAGGGGCTCTGCCGGAAGCTCCCGCGGCCGGTGGCCAACAGTGAGACTCTGCAAACCCGGGCAAGACCTTGGCAGTTTTCCCTCGTCCGCCCCCCCCCCCCCCGCCAACCCCGCCCCAATCTGCCCTCCCGCCAAAAAAAAAGTCGCAGCCCCTGCACCCAAGACCGTGGTGGGCCCCCAACTGGGAGCCCAGGATGCGCATCAAGTTTCATCCAAGGGGAACTCGCTCCCCTTAGCCATCAACTGTGACTCTCGGCCACCGCCCACCCTGGCCACGCACCGAAAAGGCAGGCGCTTCCCTAGGAGCTCGAGCAAATTCGATGAGCAAGGAAAAAGCAGTTCGTTAGAGCAGTTTGAGCAAAGCCACTCCTTCGCGGGTTGCAGCATAGTCCTTGAAACAGCTTTTCTTTTTTTTCCATGAGTTTTTGCCAGCAATCCCCTCCAGCTCCACATTCCAGATTTAGTTGTTCCTTTAAACCCAGGCTTGAGCTAACGGGAACTAGATTAACCTGGAGAGTAAAATTTGCTCACAGGCTTGAAGATACTTGGGAGCGTCTTCGGGAGTGGGTTTTGGGGTCTCCTCTGCTCAATCCCCCTGGCCCCGAACCCAGCGGTTTGCGCAGGTGGAGGTCGCACCTAGGGTCAGGGAGCGGGCGTTAAAAAAAAAAAGCTCCAAAAGGAATCTCTCCCGCACAAAATGTAGCAGACAAAAAAAACAGAGAAAAACATCCCATTCCTGGTTGTGAGGTTGGGTATAGGCAGATTTAAAACTTTTGTCTGAAAAATCATACAATGTGCTGTGTTAGCTAAAAGTAAACCATTGGCAGGCCTTTCTCTCTACAACTTTTTTCAAAAGTTGGATGAAGGTTTTGCATCCATGATCTGCTTAACTTAGTTTATAAGACATGAGTTTTTAAATCATAATTCGGGAATAGAAACCTAAAATTTTTTTAAAAAATGAGGAATATATCCATTTTCTACAATGCAGAATAAAATTATTTTCATATGACACAACTTATGCAATGTTAAACAAGGACCAAATTAAAGTATTATTTATTGTATCTAAACACTAAAGAATAGAACAAGATCAGATTGCAGCCTTTAGAATGAATAAATAAATGTTAGTGCAAAATTCAAGAAAATTTGAAGGTGAAAATAGAAATATTAGGCCATTATTAGGTGCAAACTAGGGCTTCCCTGGTAGCTCAGACGGTAAAGCGTCTGCCTGCAATGCGGGAAGATCCCCGGAGAAGGAAATGGCAACCCACTCCAGTACTCTTGCCTGGAAAATTCCATGGATGGGGGAGACTGGTAGGCTACAGTCCATGAGATTGCAGAGATGGACACGACTGAGTGACTTCACTGGTTCACTGGTTCAGGTGCAAATATTAAAGTGAGATTTGTTCCATCGGTTGTATATTATCACATAGGAGGAAACGTTGAAATGGTCTAAGATGAAGGTTCAAAAATGTTTTTAAAAGCTAGAAAGTTACCTTTAACAGAAAAAAAAAAACCACAGATTTAAGTTTAATCTTAGCAAACCCTTAGTATGGGCTACTGAGGGGGGTAAATTTTTAACTACTGGCCATTGTCTTTCTAATCCTGATGCAGCAGAAATATCTGAAATTCATCCTACATTCTCTGAAAGACTTATCACTTAAGACTCTTACACGTATGGACCATTTATTAAGTTGTAGAAATAGTACTCTGATTGTAAACTACCTGTTTCAAGAATGCCTCATCTATTTCCCATATTTCCCATGAAATTACTGAAGCCCTAATTCTAATAATGCAATTCACATTATCTATATCAGAATATCTTCTCAATGACTGTGATCACCTAGGCATTTATAGAAGAGTCTCCTTGTTATATTAAATGTTATTAACAATAACAGCCACCATCTACTGAGCACCTACCAAGTGCTGAGAATCATGATAGCCTCTTTAGATACATAATTTTTAATATTCATAACATTCTTTCACAAAGTTCTTATTCCCATTTTACAGAAGAGGAAATGTAACATTAGATCGCAAATAAGTGCCAGCATCAGCCTCTGAATATACACTTGAAACTTCCCTATCCCTTCCAACTTAGTCATCAATCATATGCTTTTGTCTTAGATCATGTATTTTGTTCAGTTGCTCAGTCATGTCTGACTCTTTGAGACCCCATGAACTGCAGCACTCCAAGCTTCCCTGTCCTTCACTAACTCCCAGAATTTGCTGAAACTCATGTCCATTAAGTATCCATGATACCATCCAATCATCTTATCCTCTGTTGCCCCCTTCTCCTGCCTTCAATCTTTCCCAGCATCAGTCTTTTCCAATGAATTGGCTCTTTGCATCAGGTGGCCAAAGTATTGGAACTTCAGCCTTAGTCCTTCCAGTGAATATTCAGGGTTGATCTCCATTAGGACTGGTTGGTTTGATGTCCTTCCTGTCCAAGGGACTCTCAAGAGTCTTCTCCAGCACCACAGATTGAAAGCATCAGTTCTTCAGCACTCAGCCTTCTTTATGGTCCAACTCTCACATCTGTACATGACTACTGGAAAAACCATGGCTTTGACTATACAGACCTTTGTCAGCAAAGTGTATATAGACATTCAATAAAAATTATTTTATTTACTTGTACCTTGCTTTTCTCCCTTTGCCAAAATAAACTCAGGACTGCTTTTTAATGTTAGCATAGGTCAGAACATCACTGTTTCTTTTACATTACACAGAAATGTCTTGCACACATTAGAAAGCTGGTAAATATTTGTTTAATGAGTGAATAAATGAATGGATAATGAATACCTACCATTATGTTTAATTTTGCCTAGAAAACATGAAAATGAGACTATTTGAACTGAAAGAATAAGGACTAAGACTGCTGCTGCTTCTGCTAAGTCGCTTCAGTCGTGTCTGACTCTGTACGACCCCATAGACGGGAGCCCACCAAGCTCCCCAGTCCCTGGGATTCTCCAGGCAAGAACACTGAAGTGGGTTGCCATTTCCTTCTCCAGTGCCTGAAAGTGAAAAGTGAAAGTGAAGTCACTTAGTCGTGTCCCACCCTCAGCGATCCCATGGACTGTAGCCTTCCAGGCTCCTCCATCCATGGGATTTTCCAGGCAAGAGTACTGGAGTGGGATGCCATTCCCTTCTCTGAGGACTAAGACTAGTAAAATCTAAATTTCATGCTTATTTTTCAAACCTCAGATTTCCTTCTGTGGATTTGCTCTTATAGTTCTCCTGACTCAGCCCAAAACCTGTGACAAGCTTAAAGGAGATCTGTCATCCCCAGCCAGCCCAAATCCATTGCAAAATACTCCTGTATCTCAAGTATGTTTGATTACTTCCTTTTGTACCTTTCTTTCACTTCAGTTCAGTCGCTCAGTCGTGTCTGACTCTTTGCAACCCCATGAATTCCAGCACGCCAGGCCTCCCTGTCCATCACCAACTCCCGGAGTTCACTCAAACTCACATCCATTGAGTCGGTGATGCCATCCAGCCATCTCATCCTCTGTCGTCCCCTTCTCCTCCTGCCCCCAATCCCTCCCACCATCAGAGTCTTTTCCAATGAGTCAACTCTTCGTATGAGGTAGCCAAAGTACTGGAGTTTCACCTTTAGCCTCATTCCTTCCAAAGAAATCCCAAGGCTGATCTCCTTTAGAATGGACTGGTTGGATCTCCTTGCAGTCCAAGGGACTCTCAAGAGTCTTCTCCAACACCACAGTTCAAAAGCATTAATTCTTCAGTGCTCAGCTTTCTTCACAGTCCAACTCTCACATCCATACATGACCACTGGAAAATCCATAGCCTTGACTAGACGGACCTTTGTTGGCAAAGTAATGTCTCTGCTTTTGAATATACTATCTAGGTTGATCATGACTTTTCTTCCAAGGAGTAAGCGTCTTTTAATTTCATGGCTGCACTCACCATCTGCAGTGATTTTGGAGCCCCAAAAAATAAAGTCTGACACTGTTTCCACTGTTTCCCCATCTATTTCCCATGAAGTGATGAGACCAGATGCCATGATCTTCATTTTCTGAATGTTGAGCTTTAAGCCAACTTTTTCACTCTCCTCTTTTACTTTCATCAAGAGGCTTTTTAGTTCCTCTTCACTTTCTGCCATAAGGATGGTGTCATCTGCATATCTGAGGTTATTGATATTTCTCCCAACAATCTTGATTCCAGCTTGTGTTTCTTCCAGTCCAGCGTTTCTCATGATGTACTCTGCATAGAAGTTAAATAAGCAGGGTGACAATATACAGCCTTGACGTACTCCTTTCCTATTTGGAACCAGTCTGTTGTTCCATGTCCAGTTCTAACTGTTGCTTCCTGACCTGCATACAGATTTCTCAAGAGGCAGGTTAGGTGGTCTGGGATTCCCATCTCTTTCAGAATTTTCCACAGTTTCTTGTGATCCACAGAGTCAAAGGCTTTGGCATAGTCAATAAAGCAGAAATAGATGTTTTTCTGGAACTCTCTTGCTTTTTCCATGATCCAGCGGATGTTGGCAATTTGATCTCTGGTTCCTCTGCCTTTTCTAAAACCAGCTTGAACATCTGGAAATTCACAGTTCACGTATTGCTGAAGCCTGGCTTGGAGGGTATTAAATAACTAATTAAAATAGTAACTGGGTTTACAGACATCTTCAGATACTTGTTTCTAACAAACTGACCCTTTCCCGAGACCCGGGTTAGATCCATGGGTCAGGAAGATCCCTTGAAGAAGGGAATGGCAACCAATTCCAGTATTCTTGCCTGGAGAATTCCATGGACAGAGGAGCCTGGCGGGCTACCGTCCATGGGGTTGCAAAGAGCAGGACACGACTGAGCAACTAACACACTTTCACTTTTTCCCCATTAAACCAAGAGCACATATCAATAAGATATAAATTGTTTTTTATTTAGGATTGTTATTGTTGGTTAAAATAAACTTCTTTTTCCTAAGTTCAAAATGGTAACTTCCTTGGAAAAATATCAAGAGGTAAAGTCTGTGATATGAAGAGAGAGATGCCAATCTAACAGAAAGACTATGTCTTATCAAAAGACAGAGCTGCATCAGGAGGTCTGAGCTCTTATTTTGAATTCTTAGTCTATCATCTACTAACTAGATTTCTTTAGCATCTTTCCATTCTTCAACTTTTTTCCTTTTAAAAAGGGGGGTAATAAAATCTGCCATGCTCCACAGCTGAGAAAGTGCTACTCAAATCTATCAAGAAACCACAAGGTCTTCCCTTAATGGATCCCCACACTTAAAAAAAAAAAAAAAAGAAAAACATAGATTCATCTCTTACCAACAAAATGTATGAGATATAAGCTGACTTTGTCCAAGTCAGATATTTCATATACTGTGAAAACTAGCACAATTTCAATGAACATTATAGGGTACTGCTGCTGCTGCTTGCTTATTTGATAGTAAAAGAACCTAAATTATTATTGTCAACCAAATGTCTCCTGGGAGATATGAATGAGGTCTGCTGCTGTTGCTGCTGCTAAGTCGCTTCAGTCGTGTCCGACTCTGTATGACCCCATCGACGGCAGCCCACCAGGCTCCTCAGTCCCTGGGATTCTCCAGGCAAGAACACTGGAGTGGGTTTCCATTTCCTTCTACAATGCATGAAAAGTGAAAAGTGAAAGGGAAGTCGTTCAGTCGTGTCTGACTCTTAGCGACCCCATGGACTGCAGCCTACCAGGCTCCTCCATCCATGGGATTTTCCAGGCAAGAGTACTAGAGTGGGGTGCCATTGCCTTCTCCGATTATAGGGTACACTTGGCCATTATTACATTCACCCAGTCCTTCAGTCAAAAACCAAACATTTATCGAACACTTGTATGCAGCTCTGCTGGAGGTGGGGATATAAATAAGACAAACTAGACACTCCAGGAGTTTACACCCAATCCAAAGAAAGAGGGAGGAAAGGAGGGAGTTTAAAATTTTCAAAAGAACTAGTATCTCCTATCACACCTTTCATCATATCAAAAATTTTTAGATGTACCATATAATACTGCATAACTCGATGAATGGAATTGCAGTTGACTGACTGACACAATGTCCTTTGGACAGTTCAAACATTTACTAGTTCTGATTTTACACTTTGTGCTGGTTATTCTCCATTTGAGCCATTACCCACACTGTCCCCCACCCCCCCAACCCCCCGTGCATTTTTACCCTTCTTTGTCCCTGGGTGGGGACTTACTTTTCAGTAATGCTGGCCCTTTTGTCAGCTGGTTTGGCCAGTGCCAAATGTGATGGGGGGAGGGGGACACAGGATGGGGAAAGAGAGAGTTCTTCCCACTCTCTTCTTGCCTGGGACCTCAGACTGCCAGTGCCAGTATCTCCACTACGACAGCTCTGGGCAGGGTCTCACCTTTCAGGACTGGTTCTCAATAAGCCTTCAGGAAGAGGGAGGAGCAGGTACAGCTTCCAGTTTCTACTAATTCCTGGGCAACCTCAGCATCTCTTGTTAGCTCCCCTAAATCTACCTACACTTCTGTAAATAATTCATTCAATGCTCTTCAAAATTATATATGACTATACCTTCTGTTCCTGCTTGGACCATTATTGAAATCTTTTTATTCTCATATTTTAAGCCTTGCAATTGAGAGGATGGAGTAGGGGGTTCAGATATTTGTTTTGAGAACTTATAAACCTGAGGCACTGTGGTTTATATAGCACCTTAGGATGTCATAGCCTGTTATGTGTAAACAAGTCACTATAATACTGTGGATAAAATCAACCTGGAGATATTGTCTTAGAGTAAAGGTTAAAGAAGATAATGTGTAAAAAAACACCTAAATGCTATCTGTTTATTGATAATAAACACTCCACAGTTACTAGTTCCCCATAGCCTATTTTTTTAGAGGGTGAAAAAGGTGATATTTGAACTCAGAGGGGAAGAATGCAGAGTTTGCCAAACAAACAAGATCATAGGGAACCACATATGTGCAAGGTAATGAAAAGTCACAGCATGGTCTTTGAACAGTGAAAGATTCAAAATATTCACTGGGCTGTAGAAAATATGAAGGGGTCAATTTAGAAAGGACTTTGAGTGTCATGCTAAGGTGTTTGAACTACTGAAGGCTGCTAAGCAGGGTAGTTGTAGAAAGAGAAATGCAGATCCCCACAACCCCTCAAGCTGCTGCTATAGTGCCAAGGGCTCTGCTCCTGTCTCCTAATGGAAGGCTGACCTCTGTGAGAGCAGTCAAGATGGGCCCATGCTGGCAGGAGGCCACTGGCCATCCAGCGGCAGCCTGGGAGAGTGAGGGCTAGAGTGGGCAGAGGCTGGGAACAGTCAGAGCAGTTGGGCTTTGATGGTCACAGGGAGGGGAATGAGGACTGGAGCACCAGAATAGGTAGCTGGCAAGCTGGACTGACCACCTCACAAGGCCACTTCAACAAGTGTGGTTTCATTGTTGGTTGTTTCTTTTTTGTCAATGGACCTTAAACTTACATTCAATAAAGTGCACATATCATAAACGTAGAGTTCGATTAATTTTTACATATGCATGCACAGATGTACCCACACTGACGTCAAGGTATGGAGATTTCCAGCACCCCAGAAAATCTTATGACTCCTCCCAGTCAAGAATATTCCCTTCTTGCCTTTAAGTAACCATTGTTCTGACTTCTATCATTGTAGATCAGTTTTGCCTATTCTTAGATATCTTACCAATGGATTTATACAATATGTACTCTTTGGTGTCTGGCTTCTTTGACTTAATATTTTGTCCCCAAGATTCATCCATATTGTTGAAGCATCACCCTCATTCTTAGCAAGCATTGCAGATGACTTTGCTGTCCCCCACTTTCCCACAAGCTGTTCTGTTTGATTAAAGCTATTGTAATTTGTCTTCCAATTATTTTTTCCTTTTCCTTCTTATGATGAATTTAATTAAGGCAGTAGTTTGGCCTCCAATTATAGTAAACTTTAGTTATCTTGATAATGAAAGTTTTGCTTTATTCAAAGTCAAGGGCAGGTTTTACTTCATACTCAAGCGAGGTGGGGTACTGTGTGGGTAAACTATTGACCTTTCTTTCATTTTGAGTTTTCTGTCTAAATACAGATTTGTAAACCAATATAGTGGCTGGTCCGTAGATTTGGGCAGTTGCATTTTGTTTGCTATTTACTTCTGCTCTGCCAAAAGTAAACAAGAAAAAAATAAAGCCAACAACCAAGAGAATTTGATTGGAAAAGTAGAAAAGCAAACTAACATAAGGAATAATGGAAAAGCAGGCAAAGGCATCTGACAAAAGAAAGAGTATAATTAGGAGAGTCTAGGTTTGAGAGAAGTGGGAACACGGTGAATAGAAGTGGATACCTGCCTACCCTCAAAGGCCAAGGTGACTGGAGGTCTAAGAGATAGCACATATCATTTTTTTCTGCCCTGTGAAGCATGGAATGTTCTTTGTTCCTGAGTGGTTCAATTCATTGCATTTCTGTTCCTTTGTGAATATGAATGTCTGGAGACGTAACTCTTCAACTTCACTGGGGCTTCACACCATTCATTTCCCTTCCAATCCCTGTCTTTCTGGGCCAGCTTCCTATTCCAGTACCAGCTTGACAAATGGCCCTCACTACTCATACTGATAATACTTTTATATATATTTGGTGGGATGTTCATTGTGATTTACTCTGGCTGTGTTACCATCCCTAAGTGAGTACAGCTCGGATTTTACCAACTTAGATCTCTGAAGTCTTTTAGGTCATAACACTTACACTTAACTATTTTTTTTTGTATGTGTATATGTATTTAATTTTTAAAATACACAAAAGTAGAATAGTGTAACGGACCCTAGGTGCCCATCACTCAGCCCCAGTGATTATGACCAATTCTGCCTCAGTCACACCCCTTTCGGATCTCCCCTATCCTCTGTTATCTTGGAACAACTTCTAGATGTCACATTTATTTTGTAAATACTTCATTGCTGCTAAGTCGCTTCAGTCGTGTCCGACTCTGTGTGACCCCATAGACGGCAGCCCACCAGGCTCCACTGTCAATGGGACTCTCCAGACAAGAACACTGGAGTGGGTTGCCATTTCCTTCTCCAATGCAGGAAAGTGAAAAGTGAAAGTGAAGTCGCTCAGTCGTGTCCGACTCTTCGAGACCCCATGGGCTGCAGTCTACCAGGCTCCTCCGCCCATAGGATTTTCCAGGCAAGAGTACTGGAGTAGGGTGCCATTGCCTTCTCCGAAATACTTCATTAAATATCTCTAAAAGATGACTCTTTGTATAACATACCGGTGTCCTACTGCTGCTATAACAAATTAACACAAATTTAGCAAGTTAAAACAACAGAAGTTTATTATCTTATAGTTCTGGAGGTCTCAGGTCCAAAAGGAGTAGGCAGGGTTGTGTTTCTTTTGGAGGGTCTAAAGGAAAACCAGTTTCTTTGTCTTTTCCAGCTTCTAGAGACCACCTGCATTCTTTGGTTTACAGCTGCTTCCTCCATCTTCAAAGCCAGCAGTATAACATCTTCAAACCTTCCTCACTTTGACCTTTGCTTCCACTGTCACATCTTCTCTGTCTCCCCTGCCCAGTCTCTTTCCTTCATAAGGACCTTGTGATTACACTGGGCACACCAGATAATCCAAAATAATTTCCCCACACAAGGTCATTAACTTAACCACACCTGCAAAGTCCCTTTTGCCACACAATCACAGGTTCCATGGATTAGGATGTGGACATCCTTGAGGAAAGCCATTATCCTGTCTACCGCAATTACAGCAAGACCTACATAATTAGAAATAATTTCTTAATATCATCAAATATCCATTCACTGTTCAAATTTCCAATTGTCCCATAAAATACCATACTTTTTCCCAGCTTTAGAAAAAAAGGATGCAAATAAGGTCCACACGTTTGGATGATAAGACTTTAGAGTCTCTTCATCTATAGGTTGCTCCTCCATCTCTCTATTTTTTTTTCCCTTACAATTTGTTAGTTGAAAAATCCTGGTTTCCCAAAACACAAACACACATTAGAGAAACTCAAAAACAAAGGCTTACCTGTTAAAACATATTTAAATTTATTTGTTTGAAATAATAGAGTAAGTTAAGAATGCTTTGGAATCTACACAGTCTCTCATCAAGATTTAGGAAGGATTTTTAAAAATGGAGAACAATAATAACAACAATGTTGAGTTAATGAGCAAACTGATGGAAAGAACAAAAAGCAATGCTGTGGACACTTGGACATTCAAAGGCTTGAATTTGGAAAGATAACCACAATTCAAGTATTCTAGACAGGTTTTATAGCAGTACTTCTATTCCCAAAGTACATGGTTTCTGAATAGGGTTTATCATGAGGGTATTAGGGAAAGCATAGGGAGTCAGGGGACCTGGGTTAAATTAGGCTCATCTAGAACTGTGACTGATTTAAAGGGCACCAGACTCTAAAGTGAGTGGAAAACAACCCCACCGGCCAACTGTAAGCCCCGCTCCGGCTGGTCTAAACCCAGTATCTGGCACTGTAATCCATCTGCATGATACCCTGGACACATTCAGTCTTCATTCAGGAAGAACATATTTACTGAGCCTACTACACTTGGGTCACCTGCAAACAAAGAAGCAATCTTAATGCAAAGAGCTATCAGTGAAGTTAACATACCAATTATAGGTGCCAATAGGTATTCACTTGTTAAGCAAATAGACTCTTACCTGTGTTTGCATGCATGCTCAGTCACTTCAGCCGTGTCCGACTCTTTTTGACCCTATGGTCTGTAGCCCACCAGGCTCCTTGGTCCATGGAATTCTCCAGGCAAGAATACTGCAGTGGGTTGCCATCCCTTTCTCCAGGGGATCTTCCTGACCCAGGGATGGAACCCGTATCTCCTGTTTCCTGCATTGCAGGCAGATTCTGAACCACCAGGGAAGCCCCATTACCTATGTTTATGTAAGTGAATAAAAATAACCCTTCATACAAAGTCTTGTAAACTTTGAATATAGGACATAGTGAAATCAGACAAGCCAAGATGAAGTTCACTCAGAGAATATTTTCTTCCTTTTCTTAAAGAAGATCTTTAGCTTCTGGCTTTTGGAAATTTCCACCAAACTCTCCTTTACACATTTCCAGCAAGTTGTCTTTCCAAACCATGCCTCTGTGCATCTAGAGGGAGGGAGTCAGTCAACCACATGATGTAAAGCCCAGGGTCCTGCAGGCCTCGAATAGCATAGCGCTCTCAATGGCCTCTCTTCTCCCCTCTAGTGCTAGGGACCTCAATCCAGGTGCCTGAGAAAAGAAGATGGAAAGTTGTGGTTTTGTGGGATGCTTTGTGTAAACCCAAAGTGTGCAAACCTTTTTTATTATGTAGTGTCGGCTAGGAAAGGGGAAAAAAAAATACCAAGCCTAAGTCCATGAATTTCCAAAGCACGACACAACATGTTAAAGGTTTAGTATCATGAACAATCCAGTCCTTGTCGTCTACCCATTTGCTAGCAAGTTTCCACAAATAACAGGCAAGCTTAAAATTTTCATAAAACGCTTTGGCAGTGCAGGATGGGCCAACTTTCTGGCCGTCTCTCTGAGGAAATGACTGCAAATGTTTTTTGGTGTGAACAGCCTTAAGTATTTTAAATCCTTGGTAAATAGAGTTGCCAACAGTCCCAAATATGTTTTACTATTTCTGAATTGGACAGTCAGGATTATTTTAGGAGGATATTTTTCAACGATAAATGTTTCAATAAATGAGTTGTCCTAATTCCTTTCTCAAATATTAAGTGACTTTGAAAAACTTTGTAAATGAGAAACGAACTCCGGTAGCCAAATTGCAGAAGATGAGATAAATAAAAATTTCCTAGAAAGCGTACTTAAAAACAACATGATTCTATTGAGGCTTCCAGAAATAGTATAACATCCACAGTTTTCACTATATGAGAATGCTGATTACTAAATCAAAGGTTTGACACACCAGTACAACTTACTAATCTGAAATGATTCTAGAGTTCTTTCTGCAAGTTATCCTGAAGGATATTTGTTCTAAATCTGGCTTCCACTGTGGTAGTCACTGGCCATGTGTAGCTATTTTTTTTATTTTATATTGGAGCATAGTTGATGAACAATGCTGTGTTAGTTTCAGGTATACAGTAAAGTGATTCAGTTATAGGTATACATGTATTTATTCTTTTTCAAATCACATGTAGCCATTTTGAATTAAATTAATTAAAATGAAATTAAAAATTCAGTCCCTCAGTCACACTAGCCTGATTTCAAGCACTGTGGCTAGTGACTGTCATATCGGACAGTGCAGAACATTTCTGTCTCAAAGAAAATTCTATTGTTCTAAATCCTTATTATTCAAAAGGTAGGCCAGCAGCTTCACCATGTGAGAGCTTATCCGTTTTTTGTTGTTTGTTTGTTTTTGGCTGTACCATGTGACATGTGGGATCTCAGTTCCCCGACCAGGGATCAAACTCATGCCCCCTGCACTGGAAGCATTGAGTCTTAACCACTGGACTACCAATGAAGTCCAAGAGCTTGTTGAAAAGACAGAATCTCATGCCTTACACAAAACACATGGAATCGGAATCTTCATTTTTAGCAAATCACCCAGGCGATTTGTGTGCATAGTTTGAGGAGCATTGGTTCCAATTGGCATTTCCCAGACCTAGCTTGATCGTGAAAATCACCAAGTACACTCACGAATCATTCAGGGTCCAGGGCCTTGCTCTAGATCTACTACATTTGACTCTTCAGAGCAAGTGCTTGGGAACCAATATGTTTAACACGCACACACTCTAAGTGATTCTTATTACTCTGGAATTGTTGTTGTTCAGTCACTAAGTTGTATCCGACTCTTTGTGACCCCATGAACTGCAGCACACCAAGGTTCCCTGTCCTTCACTCTGGAATTGGGCATTGATATTTTTTCAAAATTCCCCAGGATTCTGATGGGCAGCCCAAATTAAAACTATAAATTATTAGATTTCAAAACTACTTCTGGTCTTAAAATTAGGTATTAAATTTTTAAATAGAGGTAAAGTGAAATGGCATTAAAAGTAAATCCAAAAGTCTATGTAGTTTAGAAACATAGCTAAAGAGCTTATTCTGTATTTCATGAGTTAAAACACGAAGTGTTGATATATAAGGTTTTGGCTATTTTGCCAATTTCTATGTTATATAATCAGAATTCTATGTGAGACTTTTTTGGTTTTGCTACCTCTTACCTTTTTGTCTTGGTTTTCTAAATAAAATGATTAGCTCAAGATAAAAATGAGATTTTTCTAATTTTCTAATTTCTTGGAGCCTATAACTCCTACCCTAAAATATACACTTGTTGACTTAAATGAACCAATAATGAGATCCAGATAAAACAAAGTCAAAATAGTATAACAGCAACAGCAGCAGATAAGAAACCCCCTGACAAAAGACCACCCAACCATGAAGAAATAAGATTCAAAATATACTATTAATAAGGAAAATGTGAAAGGGAAGTGTTCAGAGAACAAAAGCTGGTTGGTTCCAAGATATTAATTTTCTTATTATGCTTGATAACTTTTATAGCCCTAGATGACTAGAGTAGAAAATAAGAAAGCCTTAAAATTAATTAAACTTAATTAATTTTCACTTAAAATTAAGTTAAAAAAAGAAAGGATAAACCCAAGGAAAGTAGAAGGAAAGACAAAATAAAAACAAGTGAGAATATCAATGAACTGAAAACCAAAGAATAGAGACTAGCAAAGCTGAAAGTTGGTTCTTAAAACAACAGCAACATGAAAAATGATCCATATAGTCAATCAATTTTCCCCAGATTGTAGATTCAGTGAAATTTCAGTCAAAATTTCAATGGGTTTTTTCCCAAGAATTCTGATAATAAAATTATAAATTTTATATCCAGGCTTCTTAACCCTTGACAGTGTTGACATTTGGGACTGAATAATTTTTTCTCCTGGGGCATTGGTCACTGTAGGATGTTTTATAGCATCCCCGGCCTCTACCTACTATATACTAGTAGAAACCTATCTCCCACTATGTCGCAGGTTGTGACAATCAAAAATGACTACAGACATTGCCAATGCAGTGTCAGAGGTGGGGCGGAGTGTGATAAATTCACTTCTAGAAGAGAACGACAGCTTTATGGCTTTAAAGGGAAAGGACCAAAAATAGCCAGAATACTTCTATAGTAGAACAGACTTACTCCCATATCTCAGAAGTAATTATGAAGGTATAGTAATTGGGCCAATCACATGATCTTAGAATAGACCATTGAGCCCAGACATAGTCCTCCTTTCAAATTACAAACTAAGAGAATATATTTTTAATCCACACAACTCGAATATATAAAGAACTCCAACAAGTAAATAAGGAAGCACAAGCAACCAAACAGAAAAATGGGCAAATTCATTTTTATGGACTGAATGTTTGTGTCCCCTCAAATCTATATGTTGAAACAGTAACCCCCAATGTGATGGTATTGGGAGGCGGAGCTTTTGGGAGGTAATTAAGTCATGAGGGTGGTCAGTGCCTTTGTAAAAGATACTCTAGAGGGCTCCCATGTGAGGACACAGCCAGGAGATGATTATGTATGAATGTGAAAGTGGGCTTTGACTACACACCAGATTTGCCAGCACTTTGATCTTGAACTTCCCAGCCTCCATAACTGTGAGAAATAAATTTCTGGTGTTTATAAGCCACCCAGTCCATGGTATCTGTTATAGCAGCCTAAACAGACTAAGACAGGCAAGAACATACATTTCACAGAAGACAAAACCTATATGAACAATTAGCATGTGAAAAATCTGTTAAATACCATTAATGATCAGAGAAATTCAAACCAAGACCAAAATAAGATGCTGTTTTCCACATACTAGTTGACAGAAATTTTAAAGTCTAACAATATCTTGTGTTGAAAATGATATAGATCAACAGAATTGCTGCTGTTAGGTGTGAATATTGATATAATCATTTCAAAAAATAGTTTGACCTTATATCATGATGTTGAACAGTCACATGCCCTATGATCCAGTAATTCTGCTCCTAAATTTATCACAGAGAAACTCTTACATGTGTATCCTTGGAGACATGCACATATATAGTCATAGTAGTATTCTTCACAATAGCAAAAACCTGAAAACAACTCAAGTATGCATCGGTAGAAGACTGGATTGATCAACTGTAGTATATTCATAAAACGAAATACTATAGTCAGTCAAAATGAATAAGCTACAGCAACACATACCAACAAGGACAAATCTTAGCAGTATAATATTAAGTGAAAAGAGTAAGGGTAAATATTTCATACAACATGATACCCTTTTTAAAAGTTAAAAACAACTATAATTAAAAATGGACTTAGGTCTGAATACAGATAAGATTAAGGAAAACAGGAGGGAGCTCTAAACAGACATTTCTCCAAAGAAGACATACAGATGGCCAAAAAGCACATGAAAAGATGCTCAACATCACTAATTATTAGAGAAATGCAAATCAAAGCTACAGTGAGGTATCACCTCACACCCGGTCAGAATCAGTTCAGTTCGTTCAGTTGAGTCGCTCAGTCATGTCCGACTCTTTGCAACCCCATGAATCGCAGCACACCAGGCCTCCCTGTTCATCACCAACTCCCAGAGTTCACTCAGACTCGCGTCCATCGAGTCAGTGATGCCATCCAGCCATCTCATCCTCTGTCGTCTCCTTCTCCTCCTGCCCCCAGTCCCTCCCAGCATCAAAGTCTTTTCCAATGAGTCAACTCTTCGCATGAGGTGGCCAAACTACAGGAGTTTCAGCTTTAGCATCATTCCTTCCAAAGAAATCCCAGGGTTGATCTCCTCCAGAATGGACTGGTTGGATCTCCTTGCAGTCCAAGGGACTCTCAAGAGTCTTCTCCAACACCACAGTTCAAAAGCACCAATTCTTTGGCGCTCAGCCTTCTTCACAGTCCAACTCTCACATCCATACATGACCGCTGGAAAAACCATAGCCTTGACTAGACGGACCTTAGTCAGCAAAGTAATGTCTCTGCTTTTGAATATGCTATCTAGGTTGCTCATAACTTTTCTTCCAAGGAGTAAGCATGGCCACCATCAAAAAACCTACAAACAATAAACACTGGAGAGGATGTTTAACATCTCAGTTCCCTACTAGGGGCTCCAGATCTTATCATTAAATTCTACCTTGGCCTCTGCCCCTCGTTTTCGGTCAGTAGCTTTGAGAGTATGACATCTTTTCACTTGTCTGGGGTCCTTGCAAGAACTGGGGCACGGCCCCTAAACTGCAGCTCTTGGATGGGATATAGAGAAAAGTGAAGTGAGAGTAGCTCAGTCGTGTCCCACTCTTTGCGACCCCATGGACAGTCCGTGGAATTCTCCAGGCCAGAATACTGGAGTGGGTAGCCTTTCCCTTCTCCAGGGGATCTTCTCAACTAAGGGATCAAACCCAGGTCTCCCGCATTGCAGGCGGATTCTTTAGCAGCTGAGCCACAAGGAAAGCCTAAGAATAATGGAGTGGGTTGCCTATCCCTTCTCCAGGGGATCTTCCCCACCCAGGAATCGAACTGGGGTCTCCTGAATTGCAGGCGGATTCTTTACCAACTGAGCTATCTATCTCAGAACTTCCTTGGGGAAGTCCAAGGGATAGAGAACAAGGGGGAGTCAAAATCAGAATCAGGGTCTAGTCGGGAAACAGAACCACACCAGCAATTTGAACAGGGAAAATTGAATATGAAGAATTATTGACTAGGCAAAGTGTGGTTAACTTCTGAAATATAAAGAACTGAAAGGTGTAACAGAAATAACTACTGCGGAAAGAGGCTGCCACTTGCAGGGCTGAGGGAAAAGTAAACAAAGAAGGAACTTAGAAAATTCAAGGAGAGTCCCACCTCCCCCCGCAAAGCTGAGATTCAGACCTCTAAGGAGATCGTGTGGTCTGCTGCAGAAACACCTCATCCTCCGCCAGCCAGAGTGCGGGAGAAACCCGCGGGAGGTGGCTGGGCAGAAAGAGCACCCCACCGCACAGAGAACACTGCAGGGAGCAGTTGCTCATCGAGCGGGTCGAGCCATCGCAGCAGTGGGAAGAAAGAAGCAAACAGGAAGCAGGAAAGTCCTCTGGCGCCTCCTACTGGCAAGACCTAACATGGAGCCAGTTGCCAAAAGAGAAAATAGGGTTTGCAGAGACCGGTTCCGTATTACAGAGTAAGAAAAGGGTGGGCTTGGAACCAAGAGTCAATAAATTAATAATTGAGACTCTGGTAGTCATCTAAACTTAGATATGGGAAGAAGGGATGTTAGACAAGAAGCAGGATAAGTTTGGAACTGCAAGTAAGAATCTTTGGCTATCAATCAAAGCCTGAGAAAACTCCATTAACCTCTTTTGAAATCAGGGAAATGAAAATTAAAACCACACTGGGATATCACTACAAACCCACCAGACTGGCAAAAAATTTTATTTGTAGTCTTTTAAAAGGATGCCAATTATACGTCAATGAAAAGGGTTAAAAAAAAAAAAAAAGACTGACTATCAGGTTTTGAGAATAATGTGGAGCATAGGAACTCTCAGAAATGGCTGGTGGGAGTATAAATTACTCCAAATGCCTTAGAAGACAGTTTGACATTATCTAAGAAAGTGGAAGATAAACACAGACTATGGCCCAGCCAGTCTACTTCTATGTATATGCCCCAGAAAACTCGTGCATGCACATCCTAAACACATAGACCGTTTTTTTTTTGGACTGTGCTGGGTCTTAGTTGTGGCATGTGGGTCTAGTTTCCTGACCAGGGACTGAGCCAGGGGCCCCTGCACTGGGAGCATGGGGCCTTAGCCACTGGAGCAGGGAAGTCCCACAAATAAACTTTTAACAATGTTCATGGCAACATGATTTGTAGTAGCCCCCAAGTCCACCTACAGTAAACTGGGAATATATGTTGTAGCCAAAGAATTAATGTATTGGAATTGTGCTGGAGAAGACTCCTGAGAGTCCCTTAGACTGCATGGAGATCAGATCAGTCAATCCTAAAGGAAATCAGCCCTGAACATTCATTGGAAAGACTGATGCTGAAGCTGAAACTCCAATACTTTGGCCACCTGAGGTCAACAGCCAACTCATTGGAAAGGACCCTGAGGCTGGGAAAGATCAAAGATAAAGTAGGAGGGGGTGGCAGAGGATGAGATATTAGGTAGCATCATCAACTCAATGGACATGAATTTGAGCAAACTCTGGGAGCTAGTGAAGGACACGGAAGCCTGGAGTGCTGCAGTCCATGGGGTCGCGAACAGTTGGACACGACTTAGCGATTGAACAACAACAGCAGCATATATTGTGGCATAATTATTCAACAGAATAAATATTCAAAAGCAATGAAAATACACAGCTATAAAACATAATGTTAGAAAAATAAAAAAGAAGAGATAGCAAGAGTGAGACGGAGAGAAAGAGAACCCAAATGTTATGATTCCGTTCAGATAATACTTAATCCAGCATTGTTGTTGCCAAGTCGTGTCCAACTCTTTCGCATCGCCATGGACTGTAGCCTCCCAGGCTCCTCTGTCCCTGGAATTCTCCAGGCAAGAGTACTTGAGTGGGTTGCCATATCCTTCTCCAGGGTATCTTCCCAACTCTGGGATCAAACCCACATCTCCTGCTTGGTGGGTGGATTTTTTTTTTACCACTGAGCCACCTGGGAAGCCCAGGATGCATACCTACAGGTAAAACAAAACAAAGAAACTTGAAAAACAAGGACTTGTTTATCAGGACTTACCAGTTACTTCTGGGAAGGCTGAGGGTCATTGTCAAGGAGGTTGCATGTGGAAAACCTCTGTTGGGATCTATTTTATTTGACATAGGTGACAGTTACACTGTATTTGGTTTTGGCTTTAAAGTAAAAGTACATGTGCTTGACATACATTTTGCATGTTTATTATATGTCATAATTTTCAAAAAGAAAGCACAAAAAGGCAAGAAACATTATCTATAATCTACCATTTGGGAGTACACATAGTTTATTTTTTAAATGGATTTCCTTCCTATTCTTTTTTCTCTTTTCTTAGACATAAATGCCCTTTTTTGTTTCAGGTATTTTTACAAAATTGAAATTATACTCCAAAACTTACAAAATCAAAATCAAAAGTGTTTTTTTTTTCTCATTATTAATATTTTGCCCTAATCTTATTGGAATTCTTTGAAAGATCAATGTCCTATAGTGGTAAAGGCCGAAGACATTGTATAGAAGGTTGTCTGAGTGATGGGCAAGGTCCTGGAAAGCAGTTTACTTTGCTTTTTTAAGAAGCTTAGCACACCTAATGTCTTTTGGAATAAGTGCAACCAACACGTCGTGTATATTTGGGTTAAAAAGGACTTTGCATGCAGACCTAACCATTGACCCAACAAAATACGCTGAAACCTGGTACATTTGGAGAACAGTAAATTGAGAGTGAAGCATTGGATGTGTAGAAAGTAGCTGAAACTTTGTAGTGGTAGATGGAACCAGATTGTGAAGGACTTTCTAATGTCAATGACACTGGATTTAGATTAATCCTATAAACATGTAGCCAGGAGAGTAGTTTTTTCTTTTCATTTTAAAATTTTTTAATGCATTTTAATTTTTAGTATACTTTCAGACCTACATAAGAGTTGTGACGATAGTGCAGAAAGTCTCCATATACCAGGTACCAGTTTTCCCTGTTGTTTTTTTTTAATATTCTTTTATCCATTTGACTATGCCGGGTCCTAGTTGAGGCTTGTGTGATCTTTAGTCACAACATTCAAACTCTTAGTTGCACCATGTGGGATCTAGTTCCCTGACCAGGGATGGACCCCAGGCCCCTGCATTGGGAGTGCAGAGTCTTAGTCACTGGACCACCAGGAAAGTTTCCAGTAGGGGAGATAGGGGACCGAAAGATCAGATAAGCACTCTGGGGACAGGCTAGGCTACAGACAAAGACCTAGATAAGGAAGTGGCCCTGGCAATAGAGAATAAGCCCTATAGTATTTGTGGAGGAGGTGGGAGCAAGGAGACAAAATGCCAGGAGTGGAGGAAATAATGAGTCCATGTTCAATTTGACAGAGACACCAAGGAAGAAGTATCAAGTAGCCTGAGAAAATTCTTAGTGAACGGCTTTGATCATAGATGAAATTAAAATGTTAGCAGTTATAAGCTGGCACCTAGAAGGTGAAGCCATGGGAAGAGCTGGGACCATCCAAGGGGAACACTTTGTTGAAGAAGAAAAGAAGAACAAATGAGGAAACTCTGGGAACACCAACTATGGGGAACAACATATGCTAAGTTCCAAATCAATAGATGAATAATTTTGGAACATTCATTCATCGCTTGCACCAGTTCAAGAAATGGCTAATAGTCAAGAACATATTTTGGTACTGCTTTCTCTCTTTATGTAATTCAGAAAACTTTTCCTGTGGACTTTATAAAGGGACATAGTTCATCCAAAAATATATGAAACATGCCAGCGTAGTTTTTGTATGCCAAGTACCCGTCGCTTCTCAGCCTTTTGGCTAAGATCAAGTGTATGTTGAGTACCTGTTTAAAAAAAAAAATCAGGATTTGTGATTAGGGTTATTTTTCAGATTAAAACAAATACTATTGTTCAGAGCAGGAATTAAAATACAAAGTTAGAGATTAAAGAGTAGACTCTGCTTTTTAAACTAGCTTAATAAATTTTAAATTGTGCAATATTTAAAACATTCAAGAGTGATGAATTAGAAGTAGTAAGAATAACCATTTTTGACCTAGCATCAGTATCCATTGGAAGGACTGATGCTGAAGCTGAAGCTCCAATACTTTGGCCACCTGATGTGAAGAGCTGACTCATTGGAAAAGACCCTAATTCTGGGAAAGATTGAAGGCAGGAGGAGAAGGGGACAACAGAGGATGAGATAGTTGGATGGCATCACTGACTCAATGGGCATGAGTTTGAGTATGATCCGGGAGTTGGTGATGGACAGGGAGGCCAGGTGTGCTGCAGTTTATGGGGTCACAAAGAGTCAGACACGACTGAGTGACTGAACTGAACTGACTAAAGAATGAGGATTTTTGCCTTTTCCCCTTTTAAAGAAAGTCTTCAGAGTTTCACATTAAGATGTTATTTGCTTTGCATGTTTTGTAGTATAACTCAACTGAATCTCTGGAGAATGAAGATATTGTAGAAGAAGGGTAATATCATGGAAAAAAAGCATTAGACTGTTGTCAGAAAGCCAAAGATCCACTTCTGATTCTGTTTCTAATTGGGCAATCGTGCAGCACCTTGGCATTTCTGGGTCACAGTTTCCTCATTGATAAAAATGAGGTTGGGGGGGGGGGGGTGCATCCTGCCCATCAAAAGAAAGTTCAAAGTCTGGAAATAAATGGAACTACTTAAGAAAATGTAAAACATTATGAAAAACAAGACATTAGTATTATTGAAAAATTCTGAGAACATATTGCAGATGACACCACCCTTAAGGCAGAAAGTGAAGATGAACTAAAGAGCCTCTTGATGAAAGTGAAAGAGGAGAGTGAAAAAGTAGGCTTAAAGCTCAATATTCAGAAAACTAAGATCATGGCATCCAGTCCCATCACTTCATGGCAAATAGATGGGGAAACAGTGGAAACAGTGGCTGACTTTATTTTTTGGGCTCCAAAATCACTGCAGATGGTGATTGCAGCCATGAAATTAAAAGACACTTACTCCTTGGGAGGAAAGTTATGGCCAACCTAGACAGCATATTAAAAAGCAGAGACATTACCAACAAAGGTCTGTCTAGTCAAGGCTATGGTTTTTCCAGTAGTCATGTATGGATGTGAGAGTTGGACTATAAAGAAAGCTGAGCTCCGAAGAATTGATGCTTTTGAACTGTGGTGTTGGAGAAGACTCTTGAGAGTCCCTTGGACTGCAAGGAGATCCAACCACTCCATCCTAAAGGAGATTAGTCCTGGGTGTTCATTGGAAGGACTGATTGAAGCTGAAATTCCAATACTTTGGCCACCTGATGTGAAGAGCTGACTCTTTTGAAAAGACCCTGATGCTGGGAAAAATTGAGGGTGGGATGAGATTGCTGGATGGCATCACTGACTCAATGGACATGAGTGTGGGTAAACTCCGGGAGTTGGTGATGGACAGGGAGGCCTGGCGTGCTGCAGTTCATGGGTTCACAAAGAGTTGGACACGACTGAGCAACTGAACTGAACTGAGAGCTTATTAAGGAAAAGAATAAGGACTGGAACATCAAGAAGAGAAAGATAAGTAAATCTCAACTTTTAATATTCCTTCATTCATTCCAATTACTGTACACAACTACTGTGGAAATATTGTTTGGTGCTGAGGATCTCAGTTTTGAAAGGATGATGAGCAAGTAAACTGATACTACAGAAGTAAGGAAGCTCTGCTATGAGAAAAGTGACTAATTCTGCCTGGGAAGATAAAAGTAGGCTTCTCAGAGGAGGTGACATTTGAACTGGATCTCCATAGTTGAGTTGGAGTTTGCAGGTGAGGAAATTTCAGGCAAGAGACAAAGAAGTCCCTATAGCCTCTATAAAGGACAGAGGGGGAAATACACAAATATAACATGGGGTTTTGTAAGGGTGGGCAAGATGAGTTTGGGGGTTTGTGAGACATTCAATGAACATACAAATAACTTGTTCATCAACATGTAGATGAGCATTTGTTTGTTTTGAAAAGCTCCTTTTGTAAAAGGACTGAAGCCTAATTGCAACCAAGCAGGACCCTAAAGAGCCTTCCCAGGACCGGCCTTCCCCAGTATCCCTGTATCCTTTGCCTTAGCTCCTCTCTGAAGAATCTGAGTGAGGGAAAGTTGCTCAGTTGTGTCTAACTCTTTGCGACCCCATGGACTGTAGCCTACTAGGCTCCTCTGTCCAAGGGATTCTCCAGGCAAGAATACTGGAGTGGGTTGCCTATCCCTTCTCCAGGGGATCTTCCCAACCCATGAATCGACCTATGAATCGAACCAGGGTCTCCTGCATTGCAGATGGATTCTTTACCAACTGGGCTACCAAGGAAGCCCCTAGATAATTGTATTTGATATGCATTTCCTGAGTTGTTGTATAAATGTAAAAAACTCTCTCTCTCCAACAAAAGGAAGATGTTAACTATGTGAAGACTGTGATGGCTGAGCACAGAGTCCCAGGTCTCTTGGAGCCTAAGGACTGATAATAATGTTCACCCCTATGACATCACTCTGCTACCTCACCATCAGCCAATCAGGAAGTTGTGTACAAGCTGATCACAGACCTTCGGACCCACTTCCCTCACCTGGCCTTTAAAAGTCCTCTGAGCTTTTTAGGGCATGAACTACCTGTCTCCTTGTGTGGCCCTGCAGTAAATCTTTCTCAGCTCCAAACTCCGTTTTAGTTTGTTTGGCCTCACTGTGTGGGGCACAGGAACTTGCATTAAGATAATCGGTTTCAAAATTCTATAGCTATGGCAGACTCCAGGCTGGAAGGATTTCTGACAAGAGCTATTTGTATAACTAGTTTCTGTTGCATTTTTCACATTTTAAAAATTCTTATAATAGTTTATTATTTTTTTAAGATTTTTTAAAACGTGGATCATTTTTCTTTTTTCGTAGGTCTTTATTGAATTTGTTACAATATTGCTTCTGCTTCACGTTTTGGCTTTTTGGTCGTGAGGCATATGGGATCTCAGCTCCCTGACCAGGGATCGAACCCACATCCCCTGCATTGGAAGGTGAAGTCTTAACCACTGGACCACCAGGGAAGTCCCCTAATAGTTTAAATGGTAAGGATATTGATGAATAGTGAAAACTTTTACTAGTCACATCTTGATCAGATTAATGCCATACCCCTTTTTTTTTTCAAGTTAAAAGATGTTATATTTTATTTTTCTAGTTTTAAAAAAATGTTTTCAGCAGGTCATAGCAATCAAGCCACCTCTCCTTTTCTAGCTACAGTTAGCTTCACACAAAGCTTTCCATCATACCCAATACTTTCTTAATGGGCTGGAGGCAGTGAATAATAACATTATTTTAAAAGCAACCCAGGGACTTCCCTGGCAGTCCAGGGGTTAGGACTCTGCACTCCCAATGCAAGGGGCATGGATTTGATCCCTGATGGGGGAACTATGATCCCACAAGCCAATCAGTGTGGCCAAAAAAATAAACTTTTAAAAATTAAAGCAACCTAAAAGTTGCTGAGAAGTTAGACATTCTCCTCTGTGCTCTTTTGCCGCTTAAATTCAAACAACCGAAAGAGTGTGCCCATCTGTCAGAATAAAAGCAGAGCTAACATTTGATGACGTTCAATTCAATGCAAAAAGCCTGAGAGAATTGTTTCCTAGCATAAAGGAGGTACTTAATGGGTAGCCAAAGATAAGCCAAAATTAATATAGAAAGACTCCTAAATCCAGACCGAAGATCAAAAAGAAATGAATACTATTAGTAATTCACCAGAATCTAGACAGCATGGAGAGTGTTGGCTGATGGAAACTGTCCCAGGTTATACCAGTGTGATGTAATTTAACACATACTGATGCTAAGATTATAATCTTTTATCAACCTAAAATATGAAAGGAAATTTCCAGTTAACCTGGAAACTGTAATGTGTAATATGAGATTTTGTAATGACAAATGCAAGCTGAGAATGGATCATGTGGATTCTTTAACAAAAGAAGAGGGATAAATCTCAGCACTAGAACTTACTCATGCCCAATTAGAGACAATACTTCACCAGATATCAAAATATTCTCTATAATTAGATACTAATGAAGACACCAAATTGATAAAGCAGAATAAGGAGTTTGGAAATAGACTCATATATGTGAAAAGGTAATGTATGATAAAGGTGGAATTAAAGGACAGCCTGGCCAGGAGTGTTGGAATGATTAGCTATCTATTGGGGAAAAAAAGACTCATACTTTACACAATAAACAAAAAGGATTTGGACTCAGAGGGAGAGGGAGAGGGTGGGATGATTTGGGAGAATGGCATTGAAACATGTATACTATCATGTAAGAATCAAATCACCAGTCTATGTCCGATGCAGGATACAGCATGCTTGGGGCTGGTGCACGGGGATGACCCAGAGGGATGTTGTGGGGAGGGAGGTGGGAGGGGGGTTCATGTTTGGGATCGCATGTACACCCGTGGTGGATACATGTCAATGTATGGCAAAACCAATACAGTATTGTAAAGTAAAATAGAGTAAAAGTAAAAATTAAAAAAATAAAAATAAATAAACAAATAAACAAAAAGGAATTCCAGATGGATTGAGGGTATAACTGTAAAAAAAAGTCTCTGAAAATATTTTAAAAATATATATGGGAGCATGTTTATAAACCTGATGCAGAGTCAATCATCCTGAAAAAAGTTAAGAAACTAATGAGGGAAATACTCATAATTTTAACCAAGTAAAAATTAAACCTTCTCTCTTATTTTAAAAAACACTATAAGTTTAAAGACAGTAAACCAGTAGAAAATATTTGTTACCGAAATTATAGTCCCATAATTAATTTCAATAATATATAAAGAACCAGCGTTTATTAAGAAAAAAGATAACAGTTTATGCATAGATGACTTCCACACAAATTTTTATGCTCATTCCAGGCCTCTCCCATGAGTGCCAGACATTTATATTCACTTTCCACTTGACTTCTCTTGCATGGCTCTAAGGTTCTTCAAATTTATGATCTTCTCACACATATCGGGTCCTCTCCAAAATTCTTTTTTCTCTGTTAAAATTACAATCTACCGTTTTTATTTTTTTCAATTGGAATAGCCCTCCATGGTTTCCCACTGTTCTTCAGATAAAGACAAAAGTCCTTACTGGGTTTTACAAGGTCCTCCATGAACTGACCCCCTCCTCCCTCTCCAGGGTCATCTCACACCACAAGCCTTGCCTTCTAGAAACTAAGAATTCAGCTAGAGAATTGAGGGAGATATTTGGCGTCACAAAATTGATTTAATTTTGCATGACTCCCTATAGGAGTTTGTTATATTCTCTGTGGCCCTAAGCCACTCATTTCAGCAGCTACTGTTGAGTGTATGGTGGTGCCTGTTAATAGCGTCCAGTAGTTAGGCCACTCCAACGTGGTCAAATAAGAGGTGTATCAGAGTTATAATTCTACTTATACAATTTGAAAAACTAAAATTATTAAAAAAGAAAAAACTGAACAAAGGGACATCTTGAAGATCCCTCTTTGAAAAGTGTTTTGGGTCCATTCCATTGCCATCTGCCACTGCCCTAATCTAGGCCATCACTGTCTTGCTCCTAGCCTAGGGCAGCAGCCTCCCCGTTAGTTTCTCAACCTTCGGTTTCTTCCCCTGTGATCCATTTTCTGTATGACAGAATGAATTTCTACAATGCAAATGTAATCTTGTCCCTGCTCTGCTTAAGCAGCTGCCTCATGCTCCCTGGAGAAATCCTGAACTTTGTAACAGGCCTGGAAAGCCCTTCAAAGCTTCACTCTCTCTCCAATCTCATCCCTCCCCATTTCCCCCTCCTCTTTCCCATCCTCCAACTCAGAGGCTCCAGACACACCAAACTTCTTCCGGTTCCTCAAAGAAGCTCTCTTTCCTCACCTGGGAGCCCTTGAACGTGCTTTTCACTCTACCTGGATGGTTTTTCCCACCACTTCACCTCATCCTTCTGTGGAGTCACTCCTCACTCATTTTTAAGTTGTCAGTTTAAATGTTGGCTTTTTCTACTTGTCTTTGTGTTTTCAGTGAAGTGAAAGTCGCTCAGTCATGTCCGACTCTTTGAGACCCCATGGACTATACAGTCCATGGAATTCTCCAGGCCAGAATACTGGAGTGGGTAGCCTTTCCCTTCTCCAGGGGATCTTCCCAACGCAGGGATCAAACCCAGGTCTCCCGCATTGCGGGTAGATTCTTTACCAGCTGAGCCACAAGGGAAGCCCAAGTGTTTTCAGTATCCTCTATTTAGCATTTACTATGCTGGATTGTTGTTTTTCACTTTATTATTATAAGCTTCTCTAAGGCACAGTCCGTCTTGCTTCAACTGTATCCTTAGCATCTGGTGCAAAGCCTGGGGAGTAATAACAACTTGTTAAGTGTCTCTCAAATGAACGAATGAATGAAGTCTCTATGAAAACAGCCTGCTAGGTAGCTTACTTAATTCCATAGCTTACCTGATTCCACCTTCTTCTCTAATTCTTGTTAGACATATCTTTGTAAAACACCACTGTTATCATGCTAAAGCATTTAATTGCTCCTCATTTCTTACCCAGGTGGCTCAGATGGTCAAGTGTCTGCCTGAAATGCAGAAGACCGGGGTTCAATCCCTGGATCAGAAAGATCCCCTGGAGAAGAAAATGGCAACCCACTCCAGTACTCTTGCCTGGAAAATTCCATGGATGGAGGAGCCTGGTAGGCTACAGTCCATGGGGTCACAAAGAGTTGGAGATGACTTCACTTTCACTTTCATTTCTTACAAATTAAGAACAAGTTTTCAAGTGCCTCTGTATTTTTTTCTTGTGCTGTCTATCCAAATTTGTATTATGAGGAAGATTTTTTTTTTCCCAGAAATGACATTTGTTTTTTCAAGAAAAGAATTAAAACTCCCAGAGCTCCCCATCAGCTTTCATTTGCAGGGAGTGCAGGGACCAAGGTGAATATAGAATCCTGGGTCCTCCAGCTGTGCTAGAGCAAGCCAGAGTAGTTTAAGTGGAGAGAGAGTAGGTCCTAGTGGACACTTTTTCCTGGGGTTGGGGGTGCAGTGAAAGAGAAGGTGAAAAACAGGGGTTGCTACTATAATGATTGAATACACAACTAAAACCTAGTTTCCATGGCTATGGTGGCCTCTTGCCATTCACCAGGCTGACTAGACCCCAGATTGTCTTCAGGATTGTGTGTGTCAGCAGAAACACTGAAGCATCAGGTAGATGCCTTCCACTGGGGAATGTAGTTTTTAGCTTTTTAGCCCCTGTGGCACAGTATCCACATGAGAAGGAGGTTGAAATGCATGCCAAGTGCCAGTCAACCATACCAACCAAACAGATGGGAGAGAAATAAATGGCAAAAGTAGTAGCTTACAGTGACCACCATGGCAGGACAGTGTCAATGACTTTGAACCTTCTTTGTACTTATGAAAGAAAGTATTCAAGTCTATGACAGTAGCCCAGTTGTCACAGAATAATGTATCTCATCAATGAAGCACTTGATCCTCGGTTGCTAAAATGACATGATTAGACCAGATTTCTATTACTTAAGAAATAGTTAAACTAACAGTATATCCATTTAGAGAACAGCAGGAATATTTTTATCTAAAGCAAAACCCATTTTCATGCTTCCAAGAATATATAGCATCTGTAATTGGACTAATGATACATTGCCCAGGAAACCAATTTTAGCAAGCAGATAAACATTTTTGTCATCAGCATACTGATTTAGTGCTTATATTTAGCATATCAAGTGTTTGCATGTTATATGTAAATGGTTGCCTCTAAAGGGATTGAATACAGCCTCTCCACTCAGTGGTCTTGTCTGCAGTCTTAATTTATTTAACAGATTTTCATTTAGAAAATACAACAATATGCTTCAGCTCAACCACAAAGTCAATGTTACTAGTATAGTTATTAAGGAAGTTTAATTGTAATTACTAGTTGTGGTAGCAGCCACAATGATCATTTGAGAAAATATTATGATACCACTGTACTTGACAACCTGCCTCCTTGTGTTGCCTCTGAATTTTCTAGTCCCACCTCTTAGGCAAGCAATGTGGTATTAAGAAAGGATCTGGCTGGCTTCAGGGGTCTCCCTTTTCCCTACTACCCATCAAATCTCTGACCCTGAAATGTAATTTTATTTTCTCTAAATGTAATTTTATTTTCAGTTTAGAACAAACTGAACACGAACCCAAAGCAGAGTCAGCTGCGGAAGATAAATAGCATGCATTTGGCCACAGATGAAAAGTCATACTAAAACTTCTTCAGCATATATGGAATAAAGCCATCAAGATCCAGATGATTCAAATATTGAAAATCATGGTGTATAATCTAATGTTTAGAAAGATCTCACATTCAGATCCCCTCATGACCGCGAGTCTTGGCCCAGCCACCTACCATGTATGGTGTCTACGTATTGGGCGTATAGGCTATAGTCCTCTCTCTTTTGCCTGCTGCTGTCCTGATAGGTTTGTGCCTCTCAAAACCACCTCCTTTGTCATTGTGTCACATGGTCATGACAGTTTTCAGTTCAATTCAGTTCAGTTCAGTCGCTCAGTCGTGTCTGACTCTTTCCGACCCCATGAATCACAGCACACCAGGCCTCCCTGTCCATCACCAACTCCAGAGTTCACTCAAACTCACGTCCATCGAGTCAGTGATGTCATCCAGCCATCTCATCCTCTGTCGTCCCCTTCTCCTCCTGCCCCCAATCCCTCCCAGCATCAGGGTCTTTTCCAATGAGTCAATCCTTCCCATGAGGTGGCCAAAGTACTTAAAGGGGCTCAATTACTGTGAAATCAGGATTTTGAAGGCCTGGAAGTTTTGACATTTGATCCATCATTATGCCATTAGTGGGAAGCCACTAAAGAAGAGGTAGCATCTGCTTCTATTTTGGGTATCCACACACAAGAGTTAAATTAGTGAGCAGCAGGAGCTCTTGTCTCTATGGCTGTACCATCCAAGTCTTTGTCTGGATAACACCCAGGCATCTGTGCCCTGCAGTTCTAACATACTTTGCCCTAGTACCCAGAATAGGGTAGTTTTGAAGCTGGCTTGGTAAGAACCAAGGTATTAGAGCTACAAATCCTCCACCAACAGGGGCAACATAGAAAGAGTCCCCCAGACATTATGTCTTTTAAAGCACAAATTCTAACTTTCTACATTGTGGAATTCCCTGTAGGTACAAAACATACATGTGATGCACATACAAAGCAATGACTGCCAGGTTCACCCTAGGAATATCAAGGCATAAAGCATAGCAGGAGGACCACAAAGTAGAAAGCTTAATTAAATGTATTGTGTAATTAATATAACATTGAAATGGAATTCACAAAAGAGATTGGCCATCAGAGATCACATCCAGTGAGAATTCAAGCTTCTGTAGCTGATTTTAATTACACTCCTGAAATAGAAGTCTGTAAAAAGAATTTCAATAGATGGCTTAGATAAGTCTTTGCTCCACTGACAAATTTTGCTAGCAATATTCTCCGTCTACCAAAAGTTGAAGGTGATAAGTTGATAAAGAAGCATTCTAAAAAGAACTGTCAGAAAAGAGTTCCAAACCTAGTGTGTTCATATGATTTAAAGCTTTTTCTTTTCAGGAGAATAGTTTATACCTTTGACAGTAAAAGAGTGTTTAAGTACCATTTTAAGGTCTCTTTTTCTCTCTTTAAAACTTTCAGGTCAAATTTTCTGCCACGTTCTTTTTATCTTTTTAGCCTGCAAGTTAAGTGAATGTCTACATTTCTGTAATATAGGCTATTTCTATATATTTCATAGGAGATGCCAGGAACAATGAAGTCTAATCACTAAATCACTCCCATTTCTGCATCTTCTTTTACATTGCCTGCCTTGGACTGGACAGGTACAGGTGACTTTTTAGATAATAATTCTATATTAGTTTCCTATAACTGTTGTAACAAATTACCACAAACTCGGTGGTTTAAAACAACAGGCAACCATTCTCTTACAGCTCTGGAGGTCAGAAGTTTGAAGCCGGTTTCATTGGGCCAAAAGCAAGGCGTCAACAGGTCCATGCTCCCTCTAGAGGCTCTTGGGGAAACTGTTTCTTGCCTCGGTCCTTGTGACTTCCAGCACACGTGGAGCAAGCAGTTCATGGCATCATGGCTCCAACCTCCACTTCTGTGGTCACATTGTCCTCTCCTCTCCTGTTTATGTAATGCCCTCTGCCTTTCTCTCTTAAGGACCCTTGAGACGGTTGGCCTGCGTTTCAGGCCAATCCAGATATTCTAACAGCAGCATATGTTTGGGATTCATTACATGGAAAGTATTGGGCTAAGCACATATGTTTATTTAATCCTCATCACCACCCCAAGATGTGGATATAACTATTACCTCATTTTACAGATGAGGAAGCTGAGTCTTGGAAAGGCAACATAGTCGTACAGCTGGCAGCCAAGATCCATCTCTTGGTAACAGGGAAAATTAGGACCAGAAATAACTTTGTACATTTGATAATGAATCCTCTAGTAGTAGTAAAAGGAACTGGAGCCAAGGCCACCATTGGGCTTCATGCCAACCTGGGCAAGTTTGAAGTCCTAGAAAGAGACTGAAGGCCTATTTGTCTGAAGAATGGTATTCAGTCAGTTCAGTCACTCAGTCACGTCCAGCTCTTTGCAACCCCATGAACTGCAGCACACCAGGCTTCCCTGCCCATTACCAACTCCTGGAGCCTGCTCAAACTCATGTCCATCGAGTCAGTGATGCCATCCTCTGTTTCCCCCTTCTCCTCCTGCCTTCAATCTTTCCCAGCATCAGGGTTTTCTCCAACAAGTCAGTCTTTGCATCAGGTGGCCAGAGTATTGGAGCTTCTGCTTCAGCATCAGTCCTTCCAATGAATATTCAGGACTGATTTCCTTTAGGATTGACTGGTTTGATCTCCTTGCAGTCCAAGGGACTCTCAAGAATCTTCTCCAACACCACAGTTCAAAAGCATCAATTCTCTGGCGCTCAGCTTTCTTTATGGTCCAACTCTTACGTCCATGACTGCTGGAAAAACCATAGCTTTGACTAGACGGACCTTTGTCAGCAATGTCTCTGCTTTTTAATACACTAGGTTTGTCATACCTTTTCTTCCAAGGAGCAAACATCTTTTCATTTCATGGCTGCAGTCACTAGCTGCAGTGATTTTGGAGCCCAAAAAAATAAAGTCTGTCACTGTTTCCATTGTTTCCCCATCTATTTGCTGTGAAGTGATGGGACCAGATGCCATGATCTTCGTCGTCTGAATGTTGAGCTTTAAGCCAGCTTTTTCACTCTCCTCTTTCACCTTCATCAAGAGGCTCTTTAGTTCCTCTTCGCTTTCTGCCATAAGGGTGGTGTCATCTGCATATCTGAGGTTATTGATATTTCTCCCAGAAATCTTGATTCCAGCTTGTGCTTCATCCAGTCCACATTTCGCATGATGTACTCTGCATATAAGTTAAATAAGCAGGGTGACAATATACAGCCTTGATGTACTCTTTTCCCAATTTGGAACCTATTAGACAGCTGTTATTTTGGCCTATCTAGTATCCTTTCAAGAATCAGCAAGATCTCCATTTTTCTGGTATAGACATCCCAGCTTTCCTTTGGGAAGCTTCCACTTGTCCCATTTGGTTTGGCTCTGGTTCAGATAGGGCTTTCAATTATTTTACCTGGCTTCCCTGACCACAAATGTTGGCACATGTGCCAGTCATTTATTGCTGCATAACTAATTCCTTCAGAACTTAGTGGCTCACAACAGCAAACATGTATTATCTCTCAGTTTCTATGGATCAAGAATTTGGAAGCAGCTTAGCTAGGCAGCTCTGGCTCAGGGTGTCTCTGGAGGTAGCAGTCGAGATGTTGGCCAGGACTGCAATCATCTGAGGCCTAGACTAGGGCTAGAGGATCCGCTTCCAAGCTCACTCATGTGGATATTAGCAGGAAGCCTCAGTTCCTTGCTGTGTGTAGGCCAGAGACCTTCATTCCTCACTATGTGGGCTTCTCAGGACACACAGCTGGCTTCTCCCAGAGGAATGATCCAAGAGAAAGACCCAGAGGAAGTTGCAGGGCCTTTTATAACCTGGTATCAGAAGTCACACACTGGTACATCTGCTTTTTTCTACTGGTTGCACAGACCAGCCTGATACAATGTGGTAGGACATTACACAAGAGAGTTAATACCAAGAGATTGGGATAGTTGGGAGCCATCACGGAGGCAGGCTACTGCAGCGCTTGACTTCACCACCACATCCCCTTAGCTACTGATTGGGTTGAGGGATGGACATATGACTCTAATGAGGCCTGTTAGAATGCATCTCTGAGAATCATATATACAGGTGCTGGGCATGAGAGCCATGCTCATTTTCCTTGACCCTCAAGCTGCAGTGCTATAAGTCTGAAGACTTTGGTGGTCATGTTTTCAACCACATGGAGGAAGCACTTATAAACTGGAAGAGAATGAAGCCAAACAGAGTAAAAAGTAGAATTAATGGTTAGAAACAGAGAAAGCCCTGTTAACATCCTGGGGGCCCCTGGATGGATCCCCCTGGGGGATCCATGCCTGAAGTTTATGCCCAAATTTCTCAGTAACACAAGCCCGTTTCTGTTTTAGCTTAAGTCAGTTGACTTGGGTTGCTAACTCTTAAATCTGAAAGGGCATGAACCCAGTCACAGCTTGAGGAGACTCACAGTCACAAACCCATCCTACAGGAACAAGAGGATCAAACTTGGTGAAGTGACAGAGCCTGGGCTGTGTGAGGCGTAACTCCTCAAAAGAAATTGATCACACAAATTTCTTCATGGCCTTGATCCCTTAGCACCAGACCTAAGCCCTATGGGTAAAGGAGGAGGATTTTTTTAAGTGGGAAAATGATTTCATTATCAACTCTGTAGGAGTTCAGCACAAAAGCAATCCTGAATGTGTGCCCTTGTGACACAAGATCACTCCTAGTGGAAGGAGAGGCATTTTTATGGCTTCCGTTCAAAAGAAAATGGAGGTTTTACAGACTAGAGAATCCTGATGCCACAACTGATGCTTTGGTGAGAGGGACTTTCTGGTTGGTGCTCTGGGCTCAGTGGTCTATAAATGTCCCTGCTAGAGCTGATTGCCTCCCAGACCTGGGAAAGAGAAACATGGTCTCTCTCTGGTAATCTTTCACCAAGTACCACCAAGAAACCCCTCTGAACTTTCTCTCTCCTAGGGGAAAGCTTGGCCCTCCATCAGCAAAATCTTCATGCTCCACCAGGATTTTGTATGTCTCCAGCCCCATTTCTGGGGAGTCTCATTACCTACAAATCCCTGCAAAGGTCTAGGCACAGAATTCTGCCCCTAGTAGATGCTCCAAAAACTCTCATGGGGTGAAAGCCTTGAAGGGAAACAGAATATGTTACCCCCAAATATGCTCCTGTGGCATATGGATTATTTTGAGTTTGTTATTTTTAAGAAACAGCAGAGAAATCAAAAGCTTTGGAAACCCAGTAGAAGTCACCTTCTCATAAGATGCGTTTACATTTATAAGGGAAATCTCCATTTGTAAGTGTGTCTCCCTCTCTATAGGGCTTCCCTGGTGGCTCAGTGGTGAAGAATCTGCCTGTCAGTGCAGGAGACATGGGTTTGATCCCTGGGTGGAGAAGATCCCCTGGAGAAGGGAATAGCAACCCCCTGCAGTATTCTTGCCTGGAGAATCCCATGGACAGGGGAGCCTGGTGGGCTACAGTCCATGGGGTCGCAAAGAGTCAGAGACGACTGAAGCAACTAATATACACACTCCCTCTTTATACCAGGAAGAGGAGGACTCTGACTCTCTAGAAACTCTTACCGATGGAGAATGTTTGCACTTAAATCTTCATAACATCCTTATCTTTGTTTACTGTGCTTTACCTGATAATTTACCCCCATCAACATCTTCTTTTGTTTTTTTGCTAAAGATGGTATTTAAGGTGATGACTTGGCTCATTTACAAGAGTAACTCATTTTAGGGGTCTCTCCCATGAATGCAGGAGGATATATATTATTAAACTTCTGTTTGGTTTTCTCTTATTAATCTGTCTTATTATATGGAGGTCTCAGCCAAAAACCTAGACGAGTAGAGGGAAAACGATTTTTCCTCCCCCAGCAGCCTAATTGAATGAAAATCTCATTTCTGTCACCATCCAATGAAGACATAATAAAAATCAAACCTTTAGATCATTAGAATGCTCAAAGAAATTCTAAAACCCTTATTTAAATGTTCCTAAAGAAATCAAGTTACCAACATCCTCTGGATCACCGAAAAAGCAAGAGAGTTCCAGAAAAACATCTATTTCTGCTTTATTGACTATGCCAAAGCCTTTGACTGTGGAAGAGGAGAGATGGAAAGAGATGGAAATACCAGACCACCTGACCTGCCTCTGTATGCAGATCAGAAAGCAACAGTTAGAACTGGACATGGAATAACAGACTGGTTCCAAATAGGAAAAGGAGTACGTCAAGGCTGTATATTGTCACCCTACTTATTTAACTTCTATGCAGAGTACATCATGAGAAATGCTGGGCTGGAAGAAGCACAAGCTGGAATCAAGATTGCTGGGAGAACTAGCAATAACCTCAGATATGCAGATGACACCACCCTTATGGCAGAAAGTGAAGAACTAAAGAGCCTCCTGATGAAAGTGAAAGAGGAGAGTGAAAAAGTTGGCTTAAAGCTAAACATTCGGAAAACTAAGATCATGGCATCTGGTCCCATCACTTCATGGCAAATAGATAGGGAAACAGTGGAAATAGAGGCTGACTTTATTTTGGGGGGCACCAAAATCACTGCAGATGGTGACTGCAGCCATGAAATTAAAAGATGCATACTCCTTGGAAGAAAAGTTATGACCAACCTAGACAGCATATTAAAAAACAGAGACATAACTTTGTCAACAAAGGTCTGTCCAGCCAAGGCTGTGGTTTTTCCAGTAGTAATGTATGGATGTGAGAGTTGGACTATAAAGAAAGCTGAGCTCCGAAGAATTGATGCTTTTGAACTGTGGTGTTGGAGAAGACTCCTGAGAGTCCCTTGGACTGCAAGGAGATCCAACCAGTCCATTCTAAAGGAGATCAGCCCTGGATGTTCATTGGAAGGACTGATGTTGAAGCTGAAACTCCAGTACTTTGGCCACCTGATGGGAAGAGCTGATTCATTTGAAAAGACCCTGATGCTGGGAAAGATTGAGAGCAGGAGGAGAAGGGGATGAGAGAGGATGAGATGGTTGGATGGCACCACCGACTCAATGGACATGAGTCTGGGTAAACTCCGGGAGTTGGTGATGGACAGGAGGCCTGGCGTGCTGCAGTTCATGGGGTCGCAAAGAGTTGGACACGACTGAGCGACTGAACTGAACTGAACTGAAAGAACTTTAAGGCTTTTAAAAAGTTTTCGTATAAAACTTCAGAAATGTATTAGTATTATAAAGCAAAACACACCAATGAAACAAATAATCTTGGTTTCCTTTGAGAGAAGAAATCATAAAATACTGTCCACAGTAACCGAACTTTCAGGTGCTTACACTCTCAGACAATAGATGGCACTGTGAGACAACTATCAGTAACTTTTCTGCCTAGCTAGGAGGAAGCCCGGGAAACACAGAATCAAACAGCAACCTGATGCGGCATCTAAACTAACTTTACATCTTTAAAGAGGGTCATTGGGAAAAGGTCCCTGCCCAGGTGCAAGTTCTACTCTGTTCTATCCCTAAACTATGTGGTCCTGGGATCAGGGGCCTTGGTGTCATCTGAGAGCTTGTTCAGTTCAGTACAGTTCAGTTCAGTCGCTCACTTGTGTCCAGCTCTGCGACCCCATGAATCAGAGCACGCCAGGCCTCCCTGTCCATCACCAACTCCCAGAGTTCATTCAAACTCACGTCCATCGAGTCGGTGATGCCATCCAGCCATCTCATCCTCGGTCATCCCCTTTTCCTCCTGCCCCCAATCCCTCCCAGCATCAGAGTCTTTTCCAATGAGTCAACTCTTCGCATGAGGTGCCCAAAGTACTGGAGTTTCCGCTTCAGCATCATTCCTTCCAAAGAACACCCAGGGCTGACCTCATTTAGAATGGACTGGTTGGATCTCCTTGCAGTCCAAGGGATTCTCAAGAGTCTTCTCCAACACCACAATTCAAAAGCATCAATTCTTCGGCGCTCGGCTTTCTTCACAGTCCAACTCTCACATCCATACATGACCACTGGAAAAACCATAGCCTTGACTAGACGGACCTTTGTTGGCAAAGTAATATCTCTGCTTTTAAATATGCTATCTCGGTTGGCCATAACTTTTCTTCCAAGGAGTAAGCGTCTTTTAATTTCATGGCTGCAGTCCCCATCTGCAGTGATTTTGGAGCCCAAAAAAATAAAGTCTGACACTGTTTCCCCTATTTCCCCATCTATTTCCCATGAAATGATGGGACCAGATGCCATGATCTTCGTTTTCTGAATGTTGAGCTTTAGGCCAACTTTTTCACTCTCCACTTTCACTTTCATCAAGAGGCTTTTTAGTTCCTCTTCACTTTCTGCCATAAGGGTGGTGTCATCTGCATATCTGAGGTTATTGATATTTCTCCCGGCAATCTTGATTCCAGCTTGTGCTTCTTCCAGCCCAGCGTTTCTCATGATGTACTCTGCATATCAAGGCTATGGTTTTTCCAGTGGTCATGTATGGATGTGAGAGTTGGACTGCGAAGAAAGCTGAGTGCTGAAGAATGGGTGCTTTTGAACTGTGGTGTTGGAGAAGACTCTTGAGAATCCCTTGGACTGCAAGGAGATCCAACCAGTCCATTCGAAAGGAGATCAGCCCTGGGTGTTCTTTGGAAGGAATGATGCTGAAGCGGAAACTCCAGTACTTTGGGCACCTCATGCGAAGAGTTGACTCATTGGAAAAGACTCTGATGCTGGGAGGGATTGGGGGCAGGAGGAGAAGGGGACGACAGAGGATGAGATGGCTGGATGGCATCACCGACTCGATGGACGTGAGTCTGAGTGAACTCCAGGGGATGGTGATGGACAGGGAGGCCCGGCGTGCTGCGATTCCTGGGGTCACAAAGAGTCGGACACAACTGAGCGACTGAACTGAACTGAACTGAACTCTGCATATAAGTTAAATAAGCAGGGTGACAATATACAGCCTTGACGTACTCCTTTTCCTATTTGGAACCAGTCTGTTATTCCATGTCCAGTTCTAACTGTTGCTTCCTGACCTGCATATAGGTTTCTCAAATGCACAATCTCAGACTCAGACCCCTTGAGAGATAATACACTTCTTGGGCAATGTCTTCTTAGCTGACCAAAAGCTTCAGAAAATTTTTCAGTTATGTAGCAGTGCAGATGTTCATCCATGTTACAATACAAAGCAAAGCAAACCAAAGTGATGTTTGTCCCCTTTAAGAAAAAAAAAAATCCTGTTCTTGTAAAATAAGCCCTAAAGGAACTAGCGATGCTTCCCACTTTTAGGCAACAGATGGCACTACGGGACAACACTAAAAGTCACTATTTTTCCTGTAGCCAGGAGGAAGTCCTGGAAACTGGCAGGATGGAACACAGGAGTCTTCTGCTAGATGTGAACCTATTTAAAATCTACATCTCCAAAGTTAGAAGATTAGGAACTCTTCTGAATGAGGAAAAATAAAATAAGCTTGTGAAGGAAGTGGTGAAGAAGACAAGGGCTTTCCTCTCACAGGAGACAAAAAAATTGCTTTTGTATGTGTCAGAAAGCTCTGAAATTGTCTCTTTAAAATTCATTGTTAGAACTCCAGCTATTTAAGTCAGTGCTTAAAACACAAATGTCCTTAGGAGGCAATACATTTCACCATCCTAATGCCTTTCTGGGCATTAATTTGTCACCTTGCTTTGTAATAAAGGGCACTCCCCAGCAGCAAAAGAACTCCCCCACACCTCTAGTAAGAATTACTTCGGTTCCTTTCAAGTTCCCCATCTCTTTCTCACAGGGACTGGTTGATTCAATTACTATAATGGCACAATGAATATACCTCAAAAATAGATAGATTTCTACCTCGTTAGATAGAAAAAGTTACATTAGAACAGATAAGATACAATATGCTGCTGCTGCTGCTAAGTCGCTTCAGTCGTGTCCGACTCTGTGCAACCCCTTGGATAGCAGCCCACCAGGCTCCCCTGTCCACGGGATTCTCCAGGCAAGAATATTGGAGTGGGCTGCCATTTCCTTCTCCAAGATACAATAGGATATTTGTGCAAAAATTTAAAGTATGCAATTACAGAAATATACATATATCATTAAAGGTATAAACATTCATGGAAATGAGTAGAGTGGTGACCTCTGGAGAGAGAGGAGGAGGGGGCAGGCTTTTTTTTTTTTTTTAGCCCGGGCCATGGCAGTGAGAACCCAGAATCCTAACCACTAGCAACCAGGGGATTCCCAAAGAGGCAGGGTTTAATTGTTCCAAATTTTGTTAAATATTAGCATCTGTTAAATCTGGGTGTTGGTTGCCATGTGGTTGTTATACTGGTGTCTTTACTCTCCATATATCTGAAATATTAAAAATTTTAACAATGTTATCTACTATGCAAAGGCATAAAATATAACTTTTTATGTTATGTTAGTGCTTGTTTGGTGCTGACCATACAAAGATGAAGAGAAAACTGACAATTCGACATGCCAGTGCCATCTAGTGATAGCAGTAGAAGATTAATTCTCAAATGACTGCTTTAGAGATGATTGGAAGAGGGAAGGAGCACTAAGAAGAGTCTGGGAGAAATTCGTGGAGAGTGGGAATGGAATGGGATCTTCATGCCGTCTGGGATCTGCATAGTGGGTCAGAAGAGGGTTAGCACTCTAAACAATGAAAACAGAATGTCTCAAATCACAGCGGTCACAGAGTGACCTGGATGGTCGGCAGAGGTTGGGTAAGTCAGAAGTTCTGGCCAGGGTGGCAACCTGGTTGGAGCAGGACTCTGTTCAAAGTCTGAAGCTTACCCCCAGCTGGATCATTCTGCTCATGCCTCTACCTGCCAGGGAAGGAGCAGCCTACAAAAGGCCTCCACAGCCCCTTGAGGAGCCTGGATCTTTCTTTGCAGAGCATGAGCAGTCCTAGTTTTCTTAGCCACGCAGTGACAGGATCCAAGCTGTGATTTAGGCAGGTCAGCTTGGCATCTCCACACAGGGTGGACTGGAGGGGAGAGATAGCCAGAGGCAGGAGACCCTGTTCAGAGGTCAAAGTCATTGTTGAATGACACAAGGAGGCCATGAACTGAATTATGATCATGGCCCCAGGAGTGAAAATAGGGAAGAAATGAAAAGAAACTGGGAAATCATTGACAGAACTCACAACTGTACATCCAGAAGACTAAAGAGAAATTGAAAAGGACTCCAAGGGTTCGGAGAATAGTGATGCCCTTAAGGACAGTAAATGGCACTGGGAGGGACAGGAAGATTTGGGAAAGATTAGAGGAAGTTCATTTGTATAAATTTTGAGACTAAAATGATATCTAAGTGGCCCATTACATTAAACAGGAGATTTGGGGCCGGGGGCTTGGGAGGCAAGCTGTTGATTCAGATTTGGGAGCAGTCTTAGAAGCCATGGGATTGTATATATTTCGTGCGATGAATGATTAAGAGAAAAAGACGGTACATTAACAGCCTTTTCTTGGAGAGTAAGGAATAGGAAGATACAAGGAACCAGGGAAAGGTAAAGAGGTGAACTGCATCAAAGGGAGAAGCAGATGGTGGAGAGAGTGTGGCCTCTAAGGTCACGCTGGTCAGTGCAAGAGGAGAGCCAGGTTTCCACGGGCCCTGCCGATTGCTTGACCACCTAGTGTCCTTTGCACAGGACAGAATCAAGTCCAGAAGAGCTTCTGATGGTCCTAACTTTCTCTCAGCTCTGGCCAGTTGCAGATGCACAAGAGAACCTAGATTCTTGGACAATCTTTAGTTCTCTTAGGAAGCTGTCATTTTCCCAGTCCTCTTACTTCTTGTCTACCTTGAAATGGCACTAATAATTAAGGGTGTCTTCCTCTGAAATCCCATGGCACATTTCTTGCCTCTCCATTGGCCATCAAATAAATCCATCCAAAGAAGATTCTGAAGTCACACACCTAAGTTGAATCTGGGCTTCATCAATTACTACCTATGACCTGGTGGGCATTCTTGAACCTGCCATGTTTGATTCATTTTGTATTCTGGGGTCCGAACACAGTGACTAATGCAGTTGTTATTGAGTTAGATCAAATTTTGCAAAATTCCTGGCTCCACACGTCACTTCTGCTTTGCCTGCATATTTCCATTCTGTCCACACCATGATATTTGCAGCAGTAAAGCAGGGAATATTGACTACATGTTCAAAAAGGAAGCAAGTAAAATACAAAGAAAAATGGGGTGGTAGCTAGAGGAAGTAGTGACAGGCTTTTCCAAAATAATGAAGACCCGTGTGTCACTGAAGAAAGGAGGAAAGAACCAATGTAGATTAAAGAGCTGGAAAGGGAAGGAATCTTATAGGCTTGGTAAGTGGGAAGAGGGGAGGGGGCAGGGAGGATTTAAATCACAAGTGCCAAGAGAAAAGAGTTTGCCTCTCTTTTATTAAAAATTTTAAAATTTTCTTTGGAAGCAGTAAAAATCGTCTTAAATAGCAATTAACAGTAATTAGCTGAGAACAACCATCATGTCAAATATATTAATTACATAAACGGATCCTGGACTGAACCCTTGAAGTCTTTATGCACAAACTGATAAAGGTATATGTGCTTATGTTATACATGTATGCCCCAAACAGACTTAACTAATGCATCAACTTGAGTGTTTCTATCTAGAAATTTTATTCAAGAGGAACTTCAGAGAAGCTAAATGAGCTACTGAACTCACCACTTCACTTAGATGAGTAAACTGAGGCATGAAGTACTTAAGTAACTTGTCCAAGGTCAGCTGGGAAGTGGCTAAGCTGAAATTTAAACTATGGTCTTAACCACTCTTGTTATTTTGTTGCTAGGTCGTGTATGACTCTGTGACTCCATGGACTGTAGCCTTCCATGCTCCTCTGCCCATGGAATTCTCCAGGCAAAAATACTGCAATCAGTTGCCGTTTCCTTCTCCAGGGGATCTTCCCGATCCAGGAACCACTCTACTGCCGTTGTAAAAATGAATATCTTAGACACACCTTGACCATGGTCCTGGATCCTTCTCACTTGCTCCTGCCTTGCTCTTCATCCAAGTTTGGTCTCCCTCTGATGTGTAACTCTCGGTCTTACAAGATCCTGTCCCTGACCTGTAGAACAAATGTCTGTACTTGGTCTTTCTACTGGAGTCTCTGGGGACTCTGATTAGATTTGTCCCCTGGCTCTACATCACCCACGTTGCTCCAAACAGGAACCTGGACCAGTTCTCAGGTTCTAAACCTACTGGCTGTCCTTTGCACCCAGCCTCCCAAGGTCCCACCTTTTACCTTCCACCTCAGTTCACCTGAACGCCCAAGTTGGAATGGGGGAAAGTGCACAGCAGCTCCAAGTTTAGACCCTTGCCCCAGCGTGACCCTCTCCAAGGGATTTGGAGATCTGGGGACTTGGTATCTGGGCACAGGCAGTTTTCAGCTGAGGCCGAGAGATGGAGCTAAAGAGAGATTAAACAATTCAGGTTAGAGTGGTGGGGAATAGGCTCACAGAGAAGTAGAGTCTCATCAGGGATGAAGTAGGCAGGACAAGCTGAGTGAAATCAAGTCAGAGATGAAAACAGAAGCGGTGATGACAGGTGACAGGTGTGAAAAGCTGAGTCAGAGAGACACATTCCTAAGAAAAGTTGTAGGTGATCATGGGAGGCCTCAGCCCATGCTTGGTGATCGTTTCGTGGTCGGCTCTGCTGAGCATGAGTCTTCTAGCCTCCTAGACAAAGACTGTAAGTTTTGGCAGGTATGGCCTCTGTGAAAACCTGATGAAAAATATGAACTGTTTCCTCAGAAAGGCAGAGGGGTGCACAAGATCAACCCACATTTTGCATGTAATTTTTCAGGAGCCATAGACACCCCCCAACCTCCACTGGAAATGAATCCACAGACCTCAGATTAAGAATCTCTCCTCTAGAACTCTTTTTTTTTTTTTTTTAATGACAGGAAGTCATTGGAAGGTCTTATTTATTCATGCATGTATTTAAGTTTATTTATTTTTATTGAAGTATAGCTGATTTACGTACTGGAAGGTTTTAAACATGCAAGTGGAAAAGTCGGATATATATAAATATTTTTAATTTGAATTTTTAAATTTGAAATATAATTGGGTATATGAGTTTCAGGTATACAAAGTAATGATTTGTATATGTTACAAAATGACCACCAAAATAAATCTATGGAACTTTTAACTTGGCCCTCTTTTGTTATTGAAATTTAAGTACTTTACTTCCATAGATTGGAGAATTTTCCTTTTCTTTTCTTTTCTCTTTTGGCCCTGCCACACAGCTTGCAAGATCTTCATTTCCCAACCAGGGATCAAAGTGACAGTGAAGAGTTGTAATCACTGGACTTCTGGGTAATGCCCGAGAACTTTGGAGTCAGGAGTGTTATCAGCAAGCTAGTGCTTCCCAGCCCCCTCACATCTCTACTGAGGAGGCTATACTGAGGTATAGAGAGGTGTGCTCACAAACCTTCTTTGAAAATGGCATGGCCTTTCTACCATACTGTTTTCTGCCATTTCCCCTTGTCTTTAACTCCCATGGAGGAGGAGGAAGGAGGAGCAGATGGCTTTAAAGTGCTCTGGGAAACTTCAGAGATATTTTTGTATAACGTGGGTGTTATGGATTGAATTGTGTTCTCCCCTCAAAATTCATATGTTGAAGTCATAACCTCACCCCACCTCACCCCCGCCCTGGTACCTCAGAATGTGACCTTATGTGGGAATATGGTCATGCGATATAATTGGTTAAGATGAGGTCATGCTGGAGTGGGCTCCTAACCCAAAGTGGAAAATCTTGGACGTAGACACACAGGGAGAACGCCAGGGGAACATGGAGACAGAGAATGGAGTGAAGCAGCTGCAAGCCGAGGAACACCAAGGATTGCCCGCAGAAGCCAGGGAGTGAAGAGGCTCCTCCCTCACAGCTCTCAGAAGGAATCATGCCTGCTGCTGACATCTTGACTTTGGGCCTCTAGTCTCCAGGACTGTGAATCAGTGAATTTCTGTTGTTTAAGTCCCTTGGTCTGCAGTGCTTGGTTAGCACGGCCCTAGCACATGAATATGGACGGACCAGTATGTACTTCTTTTGTCTGGGCACAGTGCTCTCAATACATGCCCTGACTACTGGGTCTTATAGGCAATGGCATGAGCATCTTTGGTGAAGATGAGGTGGGAAGGAAGGGACAGGAAGTATGCTGAGGTCGTCATACAGACCAGCTGCCTGTGGTCAAGGAAGGCAGGTTTGCTTGGTTAGGATAAAGCAGACTTCAGAGCTGGGAGATGATGAGAAATTACGCCAGAGAGTGGAACAAGGTGTTCAAATATCTCAGAGTAAAGGAGATGGTGTTTAGATGGATTTGGTCAAGGGCTACAGTCCATGGAGTCTCAAAAGAGTTGGACACGACTTAGCAACTAAACAGCAACAACATAAGGAAAACAAGGGTCTTGTGGTGGGGGACTTGAATGCCACAAATAATTTCTTCAACCCTCACCATCATGAAAGCCCATTTAAATGAACGTTGTTTAGTTGCAGTCGCATCCAACTCTTTTGCGACCCCATGGCATGTACTGTAGTCTGCCAGGCTCCCCGTCCATGGGATTTCCCAGGCAAGAATACTGGAGTGGGTTATCTTTTCCTTCTCCAGAGGATCTTCCTGACCCAGGAATCGAACCTGCATCTCCTGTATTGGCAGGCAGATTTTTTTTACCACTGAGCCACTGTGGAAGCCCAATTTAAATAAATACACAGTCTAAATAAATACAGTGCATTGATGTAAACATGCAATTTTTACAGAATCTTGCCTAAACCAGTTTGTTGCCCTAAGCCCTTTGTATTAGTTTGCTAGGGCTGTCATAACAAAGTAACACAGACTGGGTAACTCAAACAACAGAAATTTATTTTCTCAGTGTTTTGGAAAGTCCAAGATCAAGATGTCAACAGGTTTGGTTTCTCATGAGGCCTCTCTCCTTGGCGTGCAGACGACTGTCTTCTGCCTGTGTCCTCTCACTCACAGCCTTTCCTCTGTGCATGCACATTCCTGGCTTCTCTTCCTTTTATTTGAAAGATACCAGTCCTATTGGATTCAAACCCACCCTAAGGGCTTCATTTAACCTTATTTACCTCTTTAAAGGACCTATCTCCAAATACAGTTACACTAGGAATCAGGGCTCCAATATATGAATTTTGATTTAACTCAGTTCCTTCCACGGTACCCCCTCATGTGAAACAGTCTGAGGCTGTCCTTGTAATGAAGAGAAAGAGCTGGAGAATGGCAAGACACATGGCTGATTTAATATTACTGTAGAAAAGTGAGCAAGAAGAGAAGATTGAACTGGAGGTTGAAGGATTTAGTCAAAAAGAGGGAACATCATATAGGTTAAGTGTTATAGAGAGATTTTTAAAAGGTATTGAGTGGAGAATGAGATTGAGAAATTCAAGGCACTTATATGATAGGAGAGATACTGTGAGTGAGAAGGAGAAAACTGGATTATAATTACTGTGGCATTTGAAAATTGGGCCTGCTTTGGTACTCTCTCAGATATTTCAGTGAAGTTTAGTTACTTTTGGAGGCTAAGCTGTGCTGCTTCGAATGGCATTCAGTATGGAGACTGGACTATGTGAAGCACTGACTTTTCTGTGGGTTACACAAGAAGCAAAGGGCACAAGTCTGGAAAGAGAGTGTGAGGTCAGGGTTTTGTCCATGATTTGTGCATTTTTGTGACTTAATTATCTGAGTAACAGATACCACTACAACTGGACACTTTCAACAGGACAAAATGCAAAGCAAAAAAAGAAAAATGAGTAGATGAAACATTAAATATAGACAGAGGATTTCCCAGATGGTGTCAATTTGGCACCATTGCTCCCTCAAATTGTTTAACTATGACTAAGCCTTTTCCCCACTTTGACATTTTGAAGGAAACCTTTTGGAACCATATTTAATCTGAAATAGAGGCAAAGAAGCCTTTTAGGGGTGAGTAAACATAGGCTTGGTTGCAGTTATTTCAGTGGTAGTCACATTATGGTAATAAAACCTGATTCTTGTTGAGTTCTAGCTAATCAAAGGAAGGTACAATTATGAGGAAACCAAGACTTAAAGAGGGGAAGTTACTTGTTCAGAGTCACCCTGCTGGTAAGTAGCAGAGCTCAGAGCAAGCTGAGAGCATGTGTGTATAATCTGAGCGCACTATTACAGGAGTGGGCCTGCAGACTGGCTCCCTATGTTATGTGTTCTGTCTATAGAAATTTGCTACAGCTTAATGAATGAAGAAACTTAATGCATATTATCTGTATGTTTCTGTAAAAAGCAGTGTTTCTGTAAAAAGTGTGTTGAAGATTCTGACTTGGAATGCCAGCGATCCAACTCCCTATGGGCCCTCCTTTTCTCCCCCACCTATCTGTTAGGGTAGCAGAAGTAGACATTCGCTAACACTAGGTGCAGGTGGAAGCTTCTAGGCCTGGGAGTAGTCGTATACAATATAGTAAGTGGTCAGGAATGGGCTGAGAGGTGGGCTATGAGCAGGCGTAGGAGACAGTAGGGAATTGTAACAGAGCACTTTATGGGGAATGGGAGGCTCCCCAGACTTTCTCCTGGGTCTTTAGCTGGACCCAGTGATGGTCCACCCGCTTCCCTTCCTCCTACTACCAACTGATGCTTCCAATAACTTCCTTTCTTCCCTGGTCTGTTCTGGAACAGCACGTGGCTTCCATGTTTCTGTTTTATAATCCCATCCCTGAAGCAAGCACTTCACAGTGTAGAAATTTAGTCTACTTTAGAAGAACTGTCAGACTTTGACTGTCCTTGCATTTTATCTTAAGAGCTATAAGGATCCCTTTTGGTGACAAGTTGGATAAAGCCTGAGGCCACTTGTAGGCAGATGGTTGAGAAATGATGGTCATTGCTGTGACCAGTACATCTCCCAGGCAGAAGGTTCGAGTGGCACAGAAGGGCCACTAGCCCCAAAATATCACACTAGATTACATTTTTTTAAAGGGAAGTTGCAGGTTTGAAAGGCTTTTCCAGTTGAAGATTCCTCTGAGAGCAGTGATATTTTAGACATTCTCTTAGCAGAGTTGCCTAGTGATAATGGAGCTTTTCGATTAATGGAAAAGCTTGTACTGATATCTTTTAAATTATAAAGTGTCCTTCCATTCCTCATTTCCTGTTCCACTTTCTCTATTGGATAAGAGATCAATTTTTAGTGAAAAAATAAAAATGAGACTTGTCACAGGTTGGGTTTCCTTGGAAGCAGACTCTAAATGGACACAGAGAATATTAGGTTTATTAGCAAATGTCTTTGGTGTCAACTCCTGTGAAAGGGAGAGGCAGGAAACAGAACTAGGCAGAGGGAAAAGTCTCTATGTCATACAGGCCCAAACACAGCCTCAGAAAGTTCTGGAGCTTTGTTTTCAGTTGGGCCAAGATGGCCAGGCTTGTATAACCTTACACCCATCAGAGCTTGGATGCTGGCCACCTGGGCCAGGCGACTTTTTGCAGCTGAGGCAACTCCTTGTGCCAATGGCACTCCCAGCTGTTGGGGTAGCAAGCCCGTCACTGAAAGCAGCTTGGCGTGGTGCACCAACGTGTCATATTAAAAATAGATGATAACTAGGAATTTACAGTGTAAAATAAAAATAAAAAAGCATACCTACTTAAAGTGCTGTTCTCATCTGCACAGATTCATTCAGCAGGAGGAGCAACAGAGTGCAGTCTACAGGCCAACAGGCTCCTGTACCTGTGGCTGAGTACAGAAGCTGGGCTAAGACCAAGGACTTCTCATTTGACCACGGCCATTCTTTCCATCTACCATGGCAACCTCCAGCAGACATGCCATGGCAATCAGGAAAAAGAAAAGCCTGCCTCTCTTGACTTATTTTTAAGAGAAGAAGCAAATTCATTTATTTATCCTGAATTTAAAAGCAATTTACATTTACTGTAAAAAAAATTGCATAGTGCAAAAGGAATAGAACAGTGGGAAAATCACCCATGACCCCAACGATCAGAGTAATTGTTAGCATTTTAGCATATATTTCCCCTAATCTTCTCTGAAATATATGTGTGTATATATGTGTTGCTAGAGCCAGACATCCTGGAATGCAAAGTCAAGTGGGCCATAGGAAGCATCACCAAGAACAAAGCTAGTGGAAGTGATGGAATTCCAGTTGAGCTACTTCAAATCCTAAAAGATGATGCTGTGAAAATGCTGCACTCAGTATGCCAGCAAATCTGGAAAGCTCAACAGTGGCCACAAGACTGGAAAAGGTAAATTTTCATTCCAATACCAAAGAAAGGCAATGCCAAAGAATGTTCAAATTACTGCACAATTGCACTCATCTCACATGCTAGCAAAGTAATGCTCAAAATCCTCTAAGCCAGGCTTCAACAGTACGTGAACTATGAACTTCCAGATATTCAAGCTGGATTTAGAAAAGGCAGAGGAATCAGAGATCAAATTGCCAACATACGTTGGATCATCGAAAAAGCAAGAGAGTTCCAGAAAAACATCTACTTCTGCTTTATTGACTAAGCCAAAGCCTTTGACTGTGTGGATCACAACAAACTGTGGAAAATTCTGAAAAAGATGGGAATACCAGAATACATGTCCTGCCTCTTGAGAAATCTGTATGCAGGTCAGGAAGCAACAGTTACAACTGGGCATGGAACAGCAGACTGGTTCCAAATCAGTAAAGGAGTATGTCAAGGCTGTATATTGTCACCCTGCTTATTTAACTTCTATGCAGTGTACATCATACGAAATGCTGGGCTGGATGAAGCACAGCTGGAATCAAGATTGCTGGGAGAAATATCAAATCAGATATGCAGATGATACCACTCTAAAGGCAGAAAGCAAAGAGGAACTAAAGAGCCTCTTGATGAAGGTGAAAGAGGAGAGTGAAAAAGTTGGCTTAAAACTCAACATTCAGAAAACTAAGATCATGGCATCCAGTCCCGTCACTTCATGGCAAATAGATGGAGAAACAATGGAAACAGTGACAGACTTCATTTTCTTGGGCTCCAAAATCACTGCAGATAGTGACGGCAGCCATGAAATTAAAAGAAGCTTGCTCCTTGGAAGAAAAGTTATGACCAACCTAGACAGCATATTAAAAAGCAAAGACATTACTTTGCCAACAAAGGTCCATCTAGTCAAAGCTATGGTTTTTCCAGTAGTCATGTATGGATGTGAGAAATGAACTGTAAAGAAAGCTAAGCATCGAAGAATTGATGCTTTTGAACTGTGGTGTTGGAGAAGACTTTTGAGAGTCCCTTGGACTGCAAGGAGATCCAACCAGTCCATTCTGAAGAAGATCAGCCCTGGATGTTCATTGGAAGGACTGATGTTGAAGCTGAAACTCCAATACTTTGGCCACCTGCTGCGAAGAGTTGACTCATTGGAAAAGACCCTGATGCTGGGAAAGATTGAAGCCAGGAGGAGAAGGGGAAGATAGAGGATGAGATGGTTGGATGGCATCATTGATTCAATGGACATGAGTTTGAGTAAACTCTGGGAGTTGATGGACAGGGAAGCCTGGTGTGCTTCAGTCCATGGGGTCACAAAGAGTCAGACATGACTGAGTGACTGAACTGAACGGATATGTGCTGCTGCTAAGTCGCTTTAGTCATGTCCAACTCTTTGTGACCCTATGGACTATAGCCTGCCAGGCTCCTCTGTCCATGGGATTCTCCAGGCAAGAATATTGGAGTGTGTTTCCATGCTCACCTCAGGGGATCTTCACAACCCAGGGATCAAACCCGAGTCTTCTTAGGTCTCTCGCATTGCAGACAGATTCTTTACCACTAGTACCACCTGGGAAGCTCATCCCCCCTCCCCAGTAGCTGAACTCATGCTGGACTTAAAGGAAGCATCAGTGTGTTGTGATTAAGAACATGAACTCTGAAGGCAGAAAAATCTGGTTTGAATTCTGTCCCTGCCACTTATTAGTGGTAAAACTTTCATTCATTCAAAAAATAACTATTATATAGCACTGGAAATATGAGGGTAAAAAAGAGAGATACAGCCTTTTGTTCATGAACTCGCATGGTAACCTTTCTTAAAGCCTCCATTCTCTCACCCGGAAAGTGGAGATAATAATACTTACTCCATAAGGCTTCTGTGAGAATGATCTTGTTAAATGAGATAATATATGTTAAATGCCTACATTTAGTAATTGCTCAAAATTTAGCAGTTATTATCATGTATGTTTTGCTCTTTTTCACTGAACATGATTATGTCATGGTTTCTCCATATTGTATAACCATGGGATTCCAGAGGATCTCACTGATTCTCATGGGATCAATGAAAAGACAGATGCTTAGGAGCACAGTGTTTAGAACTCCAGCAACTCGGCAGCACAGCCCTTCTGGGTTCGGGGGAACACTGCCCTTCTGCTTTCCAGTCCAGAGTGGTAAGGCTTTCTGAACCAATAATCTCTAGATAGCCTCATCTCCCTTTCACTTCTTCCACTCTTCCATCTCTTTCTTTAGAGATGCCTGCCAGTCAGTTCTTTTTGTTTGGAATATCTAGAGTAGGTTCTGTTTTCCTGTTTGGATATAAAAGAGACAAACATTGTTTCATTTTGGCTTCCAACTTTAAAAGTAATTCTAAGGGAAGTTCCCTAGTGGTCCAGTGGTTAGGACTCAACGCTTTCACTGCAGTGGCCTGGGTTCAATCTTTGATCGGAGAGCTAAAATCTTGTAAGCCAAGCGGCGTGCCCCCTACCCCAGGAAAAAAGTAACTCTAAGAGGTAGATGAACATCCATTCAGTTCAGTTCAGTCACTCAGTCGTGTCTGACTCTTTGTGACCCCATGGACCGCAGTACTCCAGGCCTCCCTGTGCATCACCAACTCCCGGAGTTTACCCAAACTCATGTCCACTGAGTCGGTGATGCCATCCAACCATCTCATCCTCTGTCGTCCCCTTCTCCTCCTGCCCTCAATCTTGCCCAGCATCAGGATCTTTTCAAATGAGTCAGCTCTTCACATCAGGTGGCCAAATATAATTGTAAAAAGAATTTGACTTGAAAAATAGGGCAAATGGGGAAAAGTTGCAATAGTAAACAGGCATGTAGGTCAATAAACAAAGGATTTAGCACCTGAAAAGTTGTTCTAAGAATTTGATCATTAATTTACCATTTCCACTGAGAAAAGAAGAAGAGGAAATTTCCTCCAAGTCAGGGAATCAGATTTTTTTTTTTTAGGAAAAGCTTCCTTATCATAAAGCAGAGGTCAACTTTATGTAACCTTTTGCATCTGGTTTCTTACATAATGTCTTCAAGTTTCATACACCATTGTAGTATATATCAGTCTTTTTTTTTTTTTTGCCGAATACTATTCCAGTCTATGGAGGTATCAACTTTTGTTTATCCATTCATCTTTTTTTTAAAAAATTTTGACCACACCCCATAGCATTTGGGATCTTAGTTCCTCAACCAGGGATCAAACTTGTGCCCCCTGCATTGGGGGTCAGGGTCTTAACCACTGGACTGCCAGGGAAGTCTCTATGCATTTATCATTTGATGGACATTTGGGTTGTTCCCACTTTTTGACTATTGTACACAATGTGGGTAGTCTCACTAGATCTTGGAATTTTATAATGAGAGGCTTTTCTTCTATATTACTGGTTGGTTGATTGATTACTTCACTGTTAAAATGTAACAGTGAACTAATTATAAACTCCATGTAAACAGTGAATTCCCAGGAAAGATTACACAGAACACAGCCATTAACAGCCATTTATAGGCTGGTTTCAATGAATTTATCAGGTGTTTTCTTCACAGCTACTTTTGAAAGGGAGAAGGTAGCAGAGCACTGGGTATACTGAATTTGAGATGGTGTGGAGGGTGGGAAAAGGAGCAGAAGAGGAGAGTGGCATCCATAAAATGAACACTATTACTTGAACTTGCCTTGTTTAAATGCATTCATTTTAAAGCTTCCCAAGGAAGCAGAGATATTGCAACCATTCAATTGGTATGTTTACTTAGATACTCTTTTCTTTTAAAAAGAATTTTTTTCTGCGCTGTTTACAGGATCTTAGTTCCCCGACCAGGGATTGAACCTGAGCCCTCTGCAGTGAAAGCAGACAGAGTCCTAACCACGGGATCACCAAGGAATTCTCTAGTTAGACGCTCTTTCCTTGGAAGCCAGTGAATAGACAACAAAAAAACACATTGAAATTGCCTATCCACAGTCTTGAAGTTGTCACTTTTATAGTAGTGAAACTGATTAGTGAGAAAATAAATTTAGGTTTTTATTTGGTTAGTCTATGCAGTGTTTCCAGGAATTGATTGCCTTATTTATGAATGAGTAAAGTAACAGATTTTTTTTCTTTCTTTTCTTATTTTTACTTTTTGATTATGTCCATGTTCATTAGCAGTTTGGAGGAGAATAAGAAGGAAAATAATAGCGTATTATTAAGCTATTGGGTGCTCCATTTGTGTATCCTCACTGTGATATATATAGCGTTTTCGATATTATAGGCTTTCATTAATCTCTGTTGAATGGATGAATTCAAGTCAACCTGGTAATTTTCTAGCAATTTTCATGAAAAAAAAAAAGAAGTTTAATATGTGAGAAACCAACAAAATTGGTTTATGTGGAAGAGTTGGATTATTGATGGATGTCAATTGGTTGCAAAATCTTTGTCTCGTGCTAGTACAGTAATATAGTTGTTCTCTTGTTTTTGAAGGCAGTGTGTGTATATGCACATAGTGTTTGTCTCGGGTACTGTGTCATTCATTTATTGCTGCATAACAACCTACCCCTAAATTCAGTGAATTCCAATTATTTACTTTGATCATGAATCTCAAATTGAGCAGGGCTTAGTGCGGACTGGTGGTCTCTTCCCTGATAGCTCAGTTGGTAAAGAATCCGCCTGCAATACAGGAGACCCCGGTTCTATTTTTGGGTCAGGAAGATTCGCTGGAGAAGGGATAGGCTACCCACTCCAGTATTCTTGGGCTTCCCTTGTGGCTCAGCTGGTATAAAGAATCCGCCTGCAATGTGGGAGACCTGGGTTCGATCCCTGGGTTGGGATGATCCCCTGGAGAAGGGAAAGACTACCCACTCCAGTATTCTGGCCTGAAGAATCCCATGGACTATATGGTCCGTGGGGTCACAGAGTCAGACACAACTGAGTGACTTTCACTTCACTTTCACATAAGCTGGGGTGACTCTCCTGGGGCTGGAGGATACAATCCAAAAGTGGCTCACTCACATACATGGTTAAGTTGGGACTGGCTATTGGTTCTTCTCCAGACTGACCTCTCTATAGGGTGATTTGGGTTCCCTCACAGGAGAGTGGCTAGAGAAAAACAATGAGCACCCTGAAGATTCAAGCAGAAGCAGTACTGCTCTTTAAATATATATTGCCTTTTATAATATAGCACTGGAAATCACACAATGGCCCTTTCACCTTAGTTACAAGTCAGCCTAAATTCAAGGGGAGGGGACACAGACCCCCACCTCTCGATGGGAAGAGGGTGAAAAACACATTGTAAGGAGGACATATAGGATGGGAGATATTGTTGTGGCCATTTTGGAAAATACAGTTTGCCATAGGGATTATTTATGACCCTTCCCTACACCCCAATTTTGCAGGTTTAAATATTTTTTACTATTTGTCTTTATGATCATTTTTTCCAACTGTCCCCTTTAAACTTGGTAGCAATAATATCTCAGAAGTTAACATTATTTAAAATAATTTATGTGTGGAAAATTGTTTTTTCAATACAGAAGGCACTCACTGAGCATTTTTCTAGGATAGATGTGTGTTTGGCTAGGTTTATTCTTCTATATAATTCTTATCTCTATCTGGTTTGGAGAAGAGACTTAACACACTGATAAGCATAGCTGTAAATATAAGAAGTAAAATAAAGGAGCAAATATATATATATTGCCTGGGGCTGCTTGAGTCAATTTTTGGAAAATTCTATGGTGTAGGTGGTGGGTGGATTCTGTGGAAAATCTTACAGACAGGTGAAATAATAAGTGGTTTCTATTTTGGGATTATCATGGCAATGCAAGTTAATAATACATGTTGTGAGTGTGTGTGTGTGTGTGTGTGTGTGTGTGTATACCTGGTCCTAGTTAAGTTGGAATACTGAGGCCAGCAGTGATTTGGTCATGACTTTGTGTGAAATCCTGAACTTAAAATCAAAAAGCAACATATATATTTCCATCAGAGTAGGATTTTCCCTAACATTTTAATCAGTTTTCAAAATACTAAAAGTTTAAAGAACTGCACATTCTTACATATATGGTGTGTAAATATCCACATACCCACCACTCAGATTCTCTAATTAACATTTTGCCCTACTGGCATATATCCACATATACTACATATCTACCCATTCATCCATCCCTCTATCTATCCATCAATTCACCTTGTTTTTTTTTTTAATGCATTTCAAAGTAACTTACAGTTATCAGTAAACAAAGTAGCATATTTTGAGTTTTGTTTAAAAGTGTGGACAGTTTTCTTATTTCAATCTATCTTATAAAAATTGTATTTGATGAAATCAGGTAGACTTGATCTTTTATCATCATATTAAAAATGAAACCTATGAGGATTTAGTGAAGAAATTACTGGAGAAACAAACCATATAAAGACTGTGTTCTGTGATGCATATTATTTAATGTGATTCAGATCATATCTTTGGCTTCACTTGAGAATGTAATAAAAATTTATACATGTGGAATTGAATCATTGGGTCTCTTGGTAGTAAAAAGGCTGACTAATAAATAAAATAAGTATCGTACCTTTTCATTTCCTTAAATATATTGGAAGCCATATTGAATTTTTATCCATAAAGCTAGTTAAGAATTTCTTTTGGAGAAATGAAGCCAAGACTCAAGGCAGTTGTACAGGTAGATCAGGTTCACTCCATAACTCTTATACCTTTTTATTCCAACCTGCCTCCTCCAAATGGTATAGCCTCAATTTACCTAGCTGTTTGTGTTCACCTTTTTCTCTTCTTCTAAAAAATGGATATTCCTCAGATAATTGTCTCACTCCTTAATTTTCTACTATTGTGTATCAACACAGCATGAAATGATGCTGAAATTCATTGATCAGTTTATTCATTGATTGGTTCATTTAGCAAATGCTTAGTGAGCACCAGTTCGGTTCGGTTCAGTTCATTTCAGTCGCTCAGTCGTGTCCGTCTCTTTGCGATCCCATGAATCGCAGCACGCCAGGCCTCCCTGTCCATCACCAACTCCCGGAGTTCACTCAGACTCACGTCCATCGAGTCGGTGATGCCATCCAGCCATCTCATCCTCTGTCGTCCCCTTTTCCTCCTGCTGCCAATCCCTCCCAGCATCAGAGTCTTTTCCAATGAGTCAACTCTTCGCTTGAGGTGGCCAAAGTACTGGAGTTTCAGCTTTAGCATGATTCCTTCCAAAGAACACCCAGGGCTGATCTCCTTTCGAATGGACTGGTTGGATCTCCTTGCAGTCCAAGGGACTCTCAGGAGTCTTCTCCAACACCACAGTTCAGAAGCATCAATTCTTCAGCTCTCAGCTTTCTTCAGGTCCTGTGCTATGCATTGGGAAAACAAAAATGAATAAGACATATTCCTTATTCTCAGTGCAAAGCCATTAATATGTTACATTGATCAAAACTGACAAAAACTGAGGCTTACTAGATTTTTTCCCACTTTTCCGTTGACAGTAACTATATAACGGTACTAATCTTTGCTTCATTTTATGTTGTATAGATACCAAATAGGAGTGTACACACAAGACCAATGTTATGCTAATCTAATCACTCATTATTATATCAGAGCATTTCTAAAAGAGTAAGAATTGTTTTATGGATTTGAGAAGAAGCAAGATCAATATGTTTTCCACTGTGTGTGTTTTTATATAACTAGCCCAGAATTCCAAGGCACCTTATAAAAAGGTCTATAAAATTGCAGTGAAGCCTGATAGTAAACCTAGAAATTGAACGGTACAACCATTTGATTACTTTTTACTACCTAGCCTCTATGAACTTATTTGTTTCCTTTGCAAATTAAAAGTGGTGTGTGTGTTTTTAATTTTTCCACTTTTAATTAAAATCTTGAGATAGGACAATATTTAGTATAAGCTAAATCTCAGTCTATCTGCATATATTCAAGGGAAGGCCATCATTTGGGGCCATTTTAAACTTTCAAAACCCTTTGAGAGAAGGATATCAGTAAGGTGCTTATCAAGCAAGTCACCTTACACTTGAGCTAAATAAGTAAGCAACAGACAAAAAGGGAATAGACAACAGTGCTGTCTCGCTTATATTCATTTGTGTACATCATTATCATTCGATTCCTATAAGAAGGTAGTTGCTTTACGTTGAAGTTACTTAACTTTTACTGGAAGACAGAAAAAAAAAATCTTCCTTGCAGAGCTGTTGTGGGAGTAAATGAGACAGTGTAAAGGAAGTTCCTGGCACACAGCACTGTTACATAAATGGTTTCTATTGCTGAGAGGGTATAGCTTAGTGGTTAAGGGTTAGGCTTTTGGAGTCAGTCACCTGGATCTGTATCCTGGTCCCACAGCCAACTGCCTGGGTAAACTTGGGCACACTGCTACAACCTTGTCTGTAAAATGGAGACAGGAACCACCAGCATCAATTACGCACTGCTGTGTAACAAATCACCCCCAAACTTACTGGCTTACAATAATAAACATTTGTTATCACATAGTTTCTGTGAGCCAGGAATTCAGAAGTGGCTTAGCTGGATGGTTCTGACTAAGGACCTCTCATGTGGTAGCTGTCAGGATGTTAGCCAGGGCTGCACTCACCTGAAGGCTTGACTGGGGCTAGAGATCTGCTTCTTAGATGGCACACTCACAGGGCTGCTGGCAATTCTTTGCTGGCTTCTGATGGGAGGCTTCAGTTCCTCAGTCCATGATCTCTCCATAAGGCTGTCTTGAGACTGTCCTCACAGCATGTAGCTGACTTCTCCCATAGTGGGTGATCTTAGAGGGAGAGAGAGGAAGGAGGAAGCTGCAACAGCTTTTGTGACCTGGTCTCAGGTCATGACATCTATGCCACCATTTCTACCATATTTTATTTGCTGGAAGCGACTCACTAAATGTAGCCCACACTCAAGAAGAGGGGAGTTTATTAATAGTTCTATTTCTGACTGGTGGGCTACAGTCCATGGGGTCGCAAAGAGTTGGACACGACTGAGAGGCTAACACACACTACTTTTTGAAGGGAGCTGCTGAAAATCCCAGGGATGGGGGAGCCTGGTGGGCTGCCATCTCTGGGGTTGCACAGAGCCGGACATGACTGAAGTGACTTAGCAGCGGCAGCAGTCGTGTCCAACTCTGTGTGACCCCAGAGACGGCAGCCCACCAGGCTCCCCCGTCCCTGGGATTCTCCAGGCAAGAACACTGGAGTGGGTTGCCATTTCCTTCTCCAATGCATGAAAGTGAAAAGTGAAAGTGAAGTCACTCAGTCGTGTCCGACCCTCAGCGACCCCATGGACTGCAGCCTACCAGGCTCCTCCGTCCATGGGATTTTCCAGGCAAGAGTACTGGAGTGGGTTGCCATTGCCTTCTCCATTTGAAGGGAGAAGTAAGGGTAAATTTTTGTAGAGATATCTTAAAACCACTCCATGACTTCAGATAATCCATGCCAAATGTTGAGCACAACACCTGGCACACACTAAGCACTCAAACAATGTTGATTAATATTATCTCTAAAGAAAGATCAATAGACTGCTATTTAGCTAGGGTATAAATATGATTTCATCTGGATAAAGACATTAACACATGAGAAAGTAATCTATTGATATTTTAAAATTATGTAGAATTGCGAATGTTCAGTAGAAACAGGTATCTGAGACAACAGGTATTTCTAACATACTCCTCTGGCTTTACGTCTCTTTCATAATTAATTGAGCACTATGTTGGGGGAAAGGGAAATGGATGTAGAGGACTACCCTAAAATCACCAGGTCAGGGGTTTCAGGACTATGAAATTATTTAGGCCGGATGAAGGAAGCTAGGATTACTCTCCATTTTGTGCCCCCATTCTCACTGTTATTTTTCTGCTGCTAGCTATAAAATTAGCTGTCTTGCTTCTTTCAAAGCCAAAGACAGCACATCTCCATTATCTTATTAGATATCCCTCTTGAAATAAAAAGCTCTTCTATACCAGTTCAGCCTCTATTAGCACAGCCACACTCCAGCTCCCTGGATACCACTGATCTCAGATGATCTGAGCGTTCTAGACTAAGGTAGACCAGGGAATCTACAGCCTTCCTAGTCGATTGAAAATGGAGCAGGGAAAGGGGGTGGGTTGGAGGAGGCTTCTAGATTAACTGTTGTCTGAGAGGATTTTAAAAATAGCCAAGTTTCAGGCTTCTTCCTAGAGGGTTTATATTTCTTCAAGAAAATCCCCCAGCAATTGTGGAGTCCATAATATTCACTGCTATTTATGCTGCCAGCCTGTGGTTAAAGAACATTTCTTAAGATGGCTGCCATTCTGTAAGATACTGTAAAATGGGTATAATAATAAAAAAAAATAAAATGGGTATAATAATATTCTTAGCTGAGGGACATACTCTGGTCACCCAGCAAGGTCTTCCTAGCAGTCACCTCCACCTGCCTGAGGCCACTTATTGTGATTGCTTGGGACTCTTTGCCTGAGGTTCTTTCCCAGGCTGTGGGGGCATATTTCACCTGCATCTTGGGAGAACTGAAAATTTTGGAGAGTTATTGCCTGGAAGAACTTCCAGAATGGTGGCGAAACACCCTAGCTTCTCATCTTCTGGGAGAGGAGAAGCTTCTCCATCATCTCCTGGAACTCCCTGGCGAATCCTGAACTCCAGTCGCCTCCAGAAGTAACTGGCTTGATAAAACACCTATTATTGGCTTCCTTCTCTTCCCTGTCTCACTTGACCACGCTCTTGGGATTAGCTCTCAAAACCATGAACACTTAGATCTTTGTGTCAGGGTCTGCTTTCGGGGAAAACCAAACTAAGATATCACTCATAGGGTTGATGTGAGGGTTGGAAGAAATGGCGTGTGTACAATACCTGTCATAATATAATAACAGTGGCTAGCATTTCTTGATCAGTTTCTTAGAGTCAGTACTGCATTAAACACTTTACATATATTAATTCATCTAACTCTGTGTTAATCTTCATAAACAACCCGTTAGTATTACTCTACTACAGATGAGATTGAGACACAGAGAAGGTAACTTGCCCAAGATCATACACTATTCAAACCACTGAAACTATTATTCAAGCAGTAAACATGGCAATATTCTTTCAGGATGCTCAAATGGTTCTTTGAGTTATCGGAGCTCTAACTTATTGAGTTGACTTTTGGAAATTTTGGCTTGTTTTCTGTGTATTATTGACAAATGGATAACAATATTTTGAGAGATACTTTTTTCCTGTTGCCTCTGCTTAGGAGGGCTTCTGTAGGGAAAGTGACAGATAGATCCGTGAGGGGGGATTTATACATGTCATTCAGATGCCCTCTACACAGAGGTCAACTACATCCAAGATGTTGGGGGGGGGGGGGAGGATGAGGAGAGCAGGGGACAATGTTCATGGGTTGTTAAGAGAAGAACTGATGGTTCCTCCTCCCCTCTACTTCCTACAAACCCCAGTTTTGGTTGTGGGGAGTGAGGGCTGGTATGGGAACTGATCAGGCCCTCAAAGGATCTGGAGTAGACAGGAACAAGGACAGACCACTCCGCCTGATCACTTCAGGTCCCTCAAGCCACAATCCTAGCAGGTGATGATGGTGATGGGAAAAGGGGGAGAGGGATGGGATTTAATTCAAACACAACATTCAAGTAGACTAAATTGATTTTTGATAGCTACAAAAACACAGGAGTCAGAAAAACTGTCCAAAATGTGAAGGGACACAAAGGGCAAATTTGCTGTAAAAACATGGCTCAAAGAAGTCACTGAAGAAAAAGAAATTGCTTCCAGTTTATACCCCACAGAATTGAGCCTGCTCAACAATATAAAGTCCTTACTATAGGCCAGGTACTCTGTGGAGCATTTCAGAAATAGTCATTCACATAGACCTGTGAGGTGATCACTCTTTATCATTTGTCATCATCCCCATTTTACAGGGGAGGAAACTGAGGCACAGAGAAGTTGAGCAATTTGCCTAAGGATATAACTAGAGCTGGCATTTGATCACAGGCAATCTGGCTCCCAAGTCTATGGCTTTAGCCATTAAAGCCACACTGCCTTGCCAACCATCCACTTTCATATGGCATTCTATTCTGATGTGGTTTTTCCCTCCTAGGTCTTTTGAGGCTGACATTTCTCTTCTGTCTACCCTGTTTGTGGCTAAACTTAGTGCCTGGAAGACAGGAATAGAGGTTTTAATAGTTTAAACTGAGGTACTGGACTTGCATTTCTAAAATGACATTTTCCCAAATGGTATGAACTTTAAATGAAAACATGTTAAGATCTGACAGTCTGATTTAAGCTCTGAACAGGGCCAGTGAATAACTAATGCTGACCTCTTCTGACAAACAAAGTTACACATTGATTTGATTCTTAACTTTTTCTCCTAGATCTTAATTGCTTTATGAAGTCTAGGCCCAGATAGGCATTTCATAAATGCTTTTTGACAATGATTAGAAAGCTTATTTAGTCTTCAAGACTTGTTCCACATATATCCAGGGTAGAAATGTCTTACATCTCTATGACTACTTGTTCATTTATTATTGAGAGCCATAATAAGTAGCACACATGGATGCTTCTGAGGCATCTAATAGAAACTCAAATCCAAACTGCAAGAAAAGGTAGAATTTGTTTTATCAGACAAGTCAGTGGTGTCATTAAGAAGCCGTTTTTTTCCTTTTTTTTTTTTCAACTCTGCCTTATTTATATAGGCTTTGATCTAAGTCTGATTTTCCTCCTAGTAACAAAATGGCTGCCAGTAGCACCTGGGATATATGCTTCCTTATTCATCCAGCAGGATAGACAGGGAAAACCTCTTTTTCAAACCATAGGCTAAGTCCTTTCCTTCAGTCTAGTTGGGCCACATGTTGATTGGCTAAGAGAAATAAGCCCCCACTGCCCTGGAAACATGGACAGCTGAACACAGTTGCAGTTCTATTAGTAGAAAGAAGGAGCAAATAAATGCTGAGGAGGTTCTGAAGCTGTTTCTTCATCTGGAAAAAAGTGACCTATCAGAGAATCTTGCACAGAATCATAAGGCTCAGAGATTATGTAGGGTTGCCAGATTTAGCAAAGAAAAGTACAGAATGCTCAGTTAAATTTGAATTTCAGATATACAGCAAATAATTTTTAGGATGAGTATGCACACCTTTTTCTACAAACACTACAAATTTATACACTGATTTGGTTTTTAAGCTTTTCTCCTAGATACTGATTGTGTTATGAGGTCTGGCACCAGAGGGGCCTTACAAAAAAAATTTTTTTTCTTTTGACAGTGATTAGAAAGCTTATTTAGCCCTTTACCCTTGTACCACATGTATCTAGGATAAAAATACATACTTTTACTAAAAAATTATTCATTGTTTATCTGAAATTCAAATTTAACAAGCCTCCTGTATTTTATCTGGCAACTCTAAATGTATGCAAAGTTCTTGGCACATAGCAGGCATTCATTCAGTGTTAAGTATTAGTGTTCTTTCTAAATAAGAAAAGAGCTTAGTTAAATGGCAGCATGGTGCTTTTTAACTCTTATGAACATAGAAAATATATGCTGTTGATCAAAATTGCAATTCACTGAACTAGATGTGACTCGAAGAACCCCTTCACCACCACTCAAAATGAGATCAAAGCAAAGGTCCCTAAGAGGAAGGTCATATTTGCATACATGGGATGGCACATTATAAAGCATCTAATATTACCACTTAAAACTAAATCGAACCTGTAGCACCAGATACTTAGTTATTGGCTTTTCTTTATTTTATTCAGAATCTATACAAATAAACCAGTCTTCATTTGATTCAAAGGTAATGCTGCTACAGTTCCTGGGACAAAGGCACTAACGTACAAGGTTAACAATGGACTGATTGCCATAGGAATCAAGCTCCACTTGGGTGAAGCTTGAGGTCACAGCAGCTGTTACTTTGCATCTGGAGGTGGCATGAAACTCTGCAAAGCTCTCTGCTGTTGTCTCTGACTCCATTTTCCCTCACTGCTCATTCACTGTTCCTACCTATACAATTTTCTAATATGCTTCCTGAGAAGCTGAAGGGAAAGCAGGCACCTTCATTTCCTCATCAAATATTCACCATATTATGAAAAAGAAAACCCTATTGACTGGGCACTGAACGGTCAAACCCAGCATATTGTTACATATTGTTACCAGATTCACAACAGGAATAGATCAAGTCGATTTTATCCAAGATATCTAACTCCCGTTACAGTACAGTACTGAGTATTTCTAATTTGGTGGCTGCTATGATCTCATACACTGCTTATTTTCTGTGCTTTTCCTATAAACCAGAAAAAAAATAAAACTATTTTTCCCGTTTGTTTTTGAAGTGGGAATTATTATGCAGCTTTACATAGATTAGTCTGCAATGTCTTTAAAAGTATTATTTGTCTCAGATTTCAAGAAGTGGCATTGGAAATTATCTCCTTCCATTTCATCACCTCTTCATTCTTGTTGGAAGCCTGATCCATAGTAGGTATTAAGATCTTTACATTTCTACTGGTTGGGCGATGACTTCATTGCTTTCATGCCAGCTGGGGAATCTTGTGTGACTGAGCACTGGACCGAAGCAGAACTGTGGGTTAGCTGCTGCTGCCGCAACAGCCGTTTGCATGTATCCAGCTGCTGTGGACAGAATCCTCAGGCTACTAGTTCTTTGCACCTAAATCACCCAAGGGATCGCAGACTGAGGGACGAGCGTATGTGTGAATGTGTGTGTGTATGAACATGGGCAGCTGCAACAGTTGGGCACCAGCAGCAATGGATTTCGATATGATTTTTACCAACAACGGAGATAAACCATCCTCCATCCTTTATTTCCAAGCAGTGCCTCGGTTTCCGCCCCAAATGTGCTCTACCCTCTCTTCTCCAATCCCTCCCTCCCCCCGCACGTGTCCCTGAGGAGGGAGGCCAGGATAGCTACGCTGCAGGCAGGATTCCCCCTGTTTTTCCGCAGTGACAGGCGGATTCCCGGGCCTCCTCGGCCCCCCACCCCCGCAGCCGCCCCTTTCTCAGTCACGATCTTCCCCCTCATGCCCCCCTCCCTTCGTCAGCTTGCGGCTCGGTCCCGCCCCTCCCAGCCGCTCAGCCCAGGTTGCTAGGGCCTGGCGGGGCAACCAAACGTGGCGCGCGAGGAGGCGCGGCGCGCGCGTACGCGCGCAGACGAGCTTATACGGGGAACCAGCAGTCTACTGCTTTGGGGACCAGAGCACGAGCCGCGCAGGCGGGGCGCACGAGCCCGAGCCCGAGGACGAGCGCTCTCTCCTTATTGGTTCCAATCAGACGTGGGCGGGACGGAGGAGGGACCTGTCAGAGTCTGAGGCGCTTCTCCATTGGTCCGAATTGGACGGTTGGGGCGGGGCAGTTAGCAAATTAGGCTGCGCGTTGCCCGAGCGAGAGGGCGGGGTCGAGGGTTTCGATTAGTTGTCGCTGCCGCTGGGGAAGGTAAAGCGGTGACGGCGGCCTCAGGAGCTGTGGGGTCCCCGGCTGGAGGTGGGGAACTCGGCGGGGTGAGTAGTCTCGTTGCCACCCGCTCGCCAAGCCTCCTTGTCCTCACATCGGCCCCGTGCCCACCCAGCTTCTCCTGAGAGAGGAGACCCACCCGGTCCCCCCAGGCAGACGTGAGAAGGGGCGGTGGCGCGGGTCCGCTCAGAACCGGGCGACGCGGCGAGGGCACCCCAGTCTGGAGAGGTTCCTCCTCAGCGCCCCATTGCGCCGCTGGAAGGGCTTCCCCAGCGAGGGGCTAGGGCTGTATTTTGGGGTGTAGGGAGACTGGGGGGTATGAGGAGGGGCGGCGGTCGAGGCCGCCTCGCGGGGCTCCTCTCAGCGGCCGGTCTGCGGCATCCCCGCCCCGTCGCCCCCGCGGCACGCGCTCCCCCGGGCTTGCGGTGGGGGAAGCCCCTTCCCGCCGGCGCTGAGGAGGAGCCTGAGCGCCAGAGCCCCCCTCTCGAGTTCCGTGGGAATTCGGGACCCGCCGGGGACTGCGAGCTTGGCCCCGGCCCTGCTGACCTTGGCTGCCTGCGAGGGTGGGCGAGCGACCCTCCGCCTGCCCCGCGGCTCCTCTGTCTTCCCCCGAACAAGTTTCAGGCGTTGTTACGAAGTTCAAGACTAGCCTAGTGGGGAGAAGCAGAAACTGGCCCCTTCCCAAACCTTCGTACCCTTTGGACCTTCATAGAAATTTAAATCCTGGGGTTTGGAACCATTTTCCAGAACGAACAGGTTCTGCTCGCACTGACACGTTCTGTGCCCACGTTGGGGGAAAAAATAACCTGAACATTTTCAGTGTAAAGGCAGATCTTCCTTGAGGGTTTTGTTTTTCGCTTCACTTGAGTGTTAAAGCACAGATGCCTGAAAAAGAAAAGCCTGACCTTAGTATCTCCACAGTGAGATTAGACGGATGCTGTGATATTTAAACAGTTGCAGATCAGTGTTCTGTTGAGTGAAATTTAAGCTGATTTTAGAAAGTATCGCAGACACGGAATAATTTCTTTCCATGCATCTGAATTAGGTTTGTTTGGATGTAATGGTTCATGTAGTTAATGTAAAGGATTACACAGATTAATTTGTCCAGGGGCATTTGACCGAAACAGCAGACACAAATATCAATATGTATATAATAGAATTATCCTTTTAGGTAACATCTGCTAGAATATTTCCAGGTTGTTCCTCTTGCTGTAGGGTTACCAAAAAAAGCATCTTTACCGAGGCTATTCGAAATTACAGGTGAATGACATTTAGATGTAAATTTGTTTTTAATTTCTTTAAGTGTCATAAAATGTGAAGAACCTATGTTTACTTGTCCCTGTATATTTAGTGTTGAAGGGGGGGTAGTATAATCTTAGTATTTAACAATCCAGTTAGGGTCCATTAAGAATAATTTTTTTAAAAAGGTGTGCCTCTCTTTGAGAACATGATAGTTGAGTACCTTAGCAATCCTTTACATTTCTGTAATAAAAGTACTATTTTAGGTTTGAGCATTTTTGGCCGTTGACTCTGGATCGGGAGTAAGGAAGCCTGCAGCAGTATTACCAGTTTGACACCGCCAGTGGGTGTTTCTGTTGACAAATGCAGAGAAGAGAACATTTGGGAAGGAAACCTTTTTTTTTTTTCAGGAGGGTGGGGGGGTGGGTGAGGGGGGGAAGGAGCCAGAAGAGAGAAGCTGTAGAACTAAAGCTTCCAGCACAGTGTATGCTGAGCATTTCACAAGTACAAGGAAACCTAATTAGGAGAAAAAAATTCGGTTTGGAAATAATAGAGCTCCAAAAGAGGGATGCTGAATAAAGTTAATAATCACGAGTGTTAAATAATCTACCATTTCAGAGGGATTGGAGAGTTTTCAGTTGGAGAAAGTGTCAAATCCCTTTGAGTTGTCTGGCCTTCTAACCTAATCAATGCAAGGATTTATTTGATGTATATGTATATATATAGAAAGCACTTCAGTATTCTGATTTTGCTTATTTGGGAACTTTTCTGAGCCTAGTTTTTTGTTTTTTTTTTAATTTGGTATATTAAAAAAATAATTAGACATAAGCCTTCTTTCTCCAGAGAGGATTCCTTTTTTATCCTGCTCAGACTTATAATTTATTCCTGATTGAGGGGCTTGTGGTAGGGGTTTTTTACCCCTTTATCTCAGGTTTTTTGATTTTTTTACTTATGCAAGTTCCCTGCGCTAAACGTGCCATTATTTTCATTGTAATTTTCTAGGAGTCATTTAAATCAGAGTGTGGCATCCACAGTATTCCCTGGGGTTTTAAAAGAAAAGGCTCCCATTGAGGGAAATTGCAGGGCCATCTCGCACAGATGAGTAATAAAAGGTTGACTGATTGCGAATCAGATGTATTCTGTTCCAGATATGCTGCATTTAATGAGAACCAGATTTTACTTGGTATTTCTACTTTGAAGGTGCGGTATTGTTACATTGTAAACTGAAATACAGAGGTGGAGAAATCCCTTCAAGTATGCCTCCCCTCCCCGCGCCCCCTCCGCCCCCCCCCCCCCCCACCCCGCAGCCTCGCTTCATCACTGTGTCTGAATCTGCCAGAAACTCTTTCAACAATAGTTGCATTGTTGGAAATGACAGTGGCTTCTGTTGTAGAAATTTAACCTTTCATTATGATTTATGTTTCAATTTACTTTGTGATAGAAAATTCCATTGTATCTGAGAATATGGCTGTAGGAATTTGTAAGGAGGTGAGCAGAGAAAAGAAGCCTTCTTCAGTGTGTCTGTTAAAAATTCACCTTTTTAGCTTGATAACTTTGGTGGTTATCTCCTTTATTTCTAGTGGATATTAGCAAGTATGTTAACAAAGTATCAGTACTTCATTTTTGGCAATATGACTTTATTATGTAATAGATTGATGTCAGATAATAGCAGAAGGCATTTAAGAACAAATGAATCCACATACTTGAATTCCAAGTGTGAGGGGAATCCTTTAGGTAACTTAATTTTAGTACAAGAATAGCAGAATTTGAAGTATTAAGTCACTTTTAAATAGAAAAGAGTGTTTACTCAGAACTTGAAATTCAGAAATTTAGATTCTAAAGTTTTAATTTTTGGCAACATTGAATTTCTTGATGGAGACAGAACCTCAAAGATTCTTTAATATCTGATGATGGAAGCAGTTGGGTCACATATTTCAACTTGAGAAAATAATGTAATTAAAAGATTATATTTTTCTGTTTGGAAGGGTTTTCCAATTTACTTTCAGTCTTAAACTCAACATTATAACTATTTTGTTGGAGATGCATCACTTTAGTGTTTGGATTTAAATTCTTGATCGTTTCTAGAATGTTTCCTTTCTATAGAACAGTGCTTGGAAGAGTGGATTATTCAAAGATGTGGCCCCATTTCTCATTCGCCTTTGTACAATTACTTCTTAATACTGCCGAGTGAACTTGGGTACAATTCTGTCAGTGGGAAATGAAAGCTGTGAGTGAGGACCTTCCACCTGAAGAGTCTGATAACATTTAGAGAATTCCTATTTGGGAATTTACAGAAAATTATTTTTATGCATTAGGTTAAAGGACTTAGCCCATTTCAGGTCTTTGGAATTGATTGTCAGCATTTTGAAATAAGCTCTTAGAAACGTTTGTGTCTGAGATAGTTCTAATTAGGATCAAATTTGGGGTGTGGTTTCTCTGTTCAGCAGTCTTCTCTATAATAATTAAATTCTAATATTCTATTTATTGAGCCTTACTGAATACTAGGTACTATGGCAAATACTTTTTTTGCATGGATATAGTAATATGTGTGTATGTGTGTTCTCATAGCATTCCTATGAAGTAGATATTTTTCTTATATCCTGTGGTACACTTGACCAAATGGGCTGAGGGAGAGAAAATATTTTACCCAGATTACCCAGCTAGTCAGCAAAACTTCCATTGAAACCGGTCTGACTTGAAGGTGTGCTCTTCAAACCTATGCTTTCTTCTTCTCTTGAGGAATCCGATTTCCCAAACATGTTTTGAGCTACTGCTGCTCCTGGGTTGGTTACTCAAGGTATAAATATGCTTCCTGGAGTTCATAGGCTACATTGGCAAGGCTTTCTGACCTTTAGTCACATGGGAGGCTGGACTTAGGTCCATCGGTACTGATGGATTAGGACGACTGCAAGTTCAGACTTTTCTCAGAGGGTTGTTAATTCTGTTTCTCATAAATGAAGGTTGTACATAATTCATGTTCCATTTTAACTTTTGACTGACTTTGATTAAATTTGCTACAGTAATAAAGGCTGTGAAGTTATTCTGTGAATTCAGTTTTGTGGTTTAGATACACTTTTTTTGGCCACTTTATTTTTTATTGAAGGATAATTGCTTAACAGAATTTTGTTGTTTCCTGTTAGACATCAACAAGAATCAGTCATAGATACACTTTTGAAGTAAAATGGCAGCCATTACAATCTGCAAATCGGTGTCTCTTCTGTAATTGTAATGATGTCAGTGAAACAAAATTTGGAGGTAAAGTCTACAGAGATATGTTATTGATGTTGCTTAACAGAATGTAGGAGTTGGAGTCTGAAAAAAAATTTTCTACTTGAAAGTAGAATTTTCTGTTAGTTAAAGCCTCATGATTTTGTGTGTGTGTGTGTGTTTAAGCAAGACCCATCCTTAAGAAAGCTACAGTTGCTTAGCTCAAAGGAACCCTCACAAGTCAATGTTAGGGAGGAAAGGGACTTACTTAACATCTTATTCTGTAATTGATGAGAATCACTTTTGCTGGTTATTAAAGTTAGAAAGGACCTATGAATATTGTAGAACCTCAGGGCTGAAAATCACCTCAGCCAAAGCAGGAAGGACAGTTGTTCTACCAAGATGGAACCTACACAGAAACGTTGTGGATTTCTTTAGCAAGTACGGGTTTTGAATATGCATTTTAAATAGTTTACCAAGGTATACTTTACATACCATAAAATTCATGTTTTAAGAGTTTAAGAGTACCGTTCAATGATTTTTTTTCTTTTTTTTTAGATTTATGGAGTTATATAACCATCACTGCAGTCCAATTTTGGAACATTTCCATTACCCCAAAAAGATCTTGCCCACCAACGTGCATTTTTTTTAACCTTATTTACTTGCTTCCACCTAGGTCTTTTTATCATCAGGCACCGATAAACTAAATCATGTTGATTTTAAAAGATACATCTTTAAAATATATCTTCTTACATGTATTACAATTTCTTAGTACTTTTTGTATATTTAAAAGTTTTGCCTAAACATAATACATAGAAGAATATAAAAGGTAGTACTGCAAGTGCCAGCCATTATCTTGTCTTTGTGGTTTTGATTTGATTCTGTTTTGATCTTTTTTAAACCAGTAAATAAAATACAGCGCTCTTAGTGGTATGTTGGAAAACAGGGATAAGAAATCAAGGTAAAAATAATATAATTTTCATTGGGCAAGAAAAAATTCCTTTAGGATTTAAGACCAAGGACAAAATAATTGGTTTGCTTGATTTTAAGCCAATAACCTTGTGCATTTTATTGTTTGAGCTCTAATCCCCCTTGAGAGATCCACGCCTACAGTGCAAGCTGGAGAGCAGGCTTCATTAAATTCAGGTATGCAAACGCATTGTCTACTTTTTGCATTACTTCAGACTGGCTTGTTGAGGGATTTAGAAATAGTTTAACCTGCCAGCTAAAAGCAGCTAATACTGTAGCTGCTTTTTCCTGCCTGCAGCGTTTTTGTTGTTGTTGTTGTTGTTTTTTAAAGTTACCCTCAAGGATAGCCAGAAGAATTAAAGCTCCCTTGGGAACGAGTTGTACTGAAAGGGTGGAATTCTACCCCTTTGGTTCCCAGGTCCTCTCTTTGGTCCCTGTTTTGCACGTGCAGATGGACACTGCTGATAGGATAGCTTAGGAATGTTATTTTTTAGGTACACATGATAGGGAAATGCAATGCTTTGGTTGTAGGTAAAGTGTTTTGGAAACAAACTTTCGTTGCTTTTAGATGAACATTTCTCTATGGAAAGTGATCCTTACAAGTGCCAGGCAGGTAAATCAATACCTCTTTGTGTGGTGGGTTGTGTTTGGATTTTAATAACAAACAGAAAGGACACAGCACTGCTCTGATAATAATAGTTTACTGTAAATTCAGTCATAACTGGCTTGAAATAATTTTCCTAAAAAAAAAAAATACCTGTTTAATTGCTATGATTGTGGTATTCTGTTGTTACTTTGCATTCTTTACTAAGAGAAAGGCCTGATATCAAATATTAACAAATGAAGTGCTTTCTGACCTATTTGATTTAGAGGAAAGTAGTGATTTTGAAAGTAACAACTTTGGTTTCTGGAAGTTAGTTAACAAACATATGGATGAATACATAATTTTTTTTTTGTTTAAGACTGCTTTAAATTATTTTAGATAAGTTGCAGTTTTAGATTTTGCACTTGGCAGCTTGTAAAATCATAATAATCAGATTAAGTACACACACACACACACACTTATGGGAGGAAGATAAAGCAAGTTAAAAAAGGTGATAAGTACCAGTTGAAGAAAACTTACTGACTTGGATTTGCCCCATTATGCTGATATTGGCCAAGAGTAGTAGAAACGATAGTTTTCTGATGAATAGAATCTTTGGGAGATTACTAAAGCTGGTTCAGGTATGACATATCCTCGAATTTATCCACATACTCTACCCTGGATTTGTCAGTCACTAGTGGAATGTTTTAGGGCTTCCCGGATGGCTCAGTAGTAAAGAACCTGCCTGCAATGCAGGAGATGTGGTTTGATCCCTGGGTCGGGAAGATCCCCTGGAGAAGGAAATGGCAGCCCACTCTAGTATTCTTGCCTGGGGAATCCCATGGACAGAGGTGCCTGCAGGGCTACAGTCTCTGGGGTCACAAAAGAATTGGACACGACTGAGCAACTGAGCATGCACACACAGTGGGATGTTTGGAAAAGATTGAAGGCAGGAAGAGAAGGGGGCCACAGAGGATGAGATGGTTGGATGGTATCACCAACTCAATGCACATGAGTTTGAGCAAACTCCAGGAGATAGTGAAAGACAGGGAAACCTGGCATGCTGTTCATGGGGTGGCAAAGGGTCGGACATGACTTAGCAACTGAACAACAGCAACAATTTTTACTGGTAATATTACCATTAAAATTTGAGATTAGCATTGCAAAGGAAAAGAAAAGTTTTATTTTAATTATTAATAATTTCCATAGGTGAGGTAGAACAAAAGCTAATTTTGTGCTAATTGGTGTTTCATAATTTATTATTTCTTTCTAAGGTGACCTGTCTTCATCCTGAGAATCTGCCCTTCATTTAGCAAATACTTAATGAGTATCTACTGTGTACCAAACTGTGATACAGTGATGCATCAAAGGGAAGTAGGTCCTCAAAGAATCTATGGGCTTGAAATGGAGGCAGAGGAGAAGTACCAGGCACCAGCCGGGTAGGGGGATCTGCCATGTGGGGAGCAGGTAGGAAGGCCATGGTGAAGAGGTAACATTAAGTGGGACCTGAAGGATGAGAAGGGCATGGTTTAGTTGAGAAACTAAGTTTTCCTGGCAGAAAGTGCAAATGCCCTCAGGCAAGGTGAGAGCGAGAGGCTTTTGAAAAACTGAACCTTTTAAAGAACTGAAAGAAATCCAGAAAGGCTGGAAAGTGGAGAAGCAGGTGATGACGCAGAAGTAGACAGGGGCCCGGTTTTGAAAAGGCTTAGTAGGCCATCTGCTGGGTTTTTGAACTTGTCCTAAGCCTCCTGGGAAGCTATTGAAGGTTTTAAGTAGGGATGTGACAGGAAATGCCACAAAAAACAAGAGTTTTAGCTCAATGGAACCATGATGATTTACCAAAAAGGTCATAATTGCTACAAGGTAAAATATTCTTTCCTCATCTCTTTAAAAATTTTGCAGCTGCTTTCTTCCATCGTCATCTGTGATACTCTTTTCACTGTTTTTATAGAAATTACCTTCAGTTTTCTAAAGGCTCCCCCTTTTCTTTTATCCTTCACCAGTCTGTTAACCTTATATAGGAATGTCATTTCTATTTATAACTGAGTTAAAATTTTTTTCTAACAGTTTTAGTTCTCTTCCATATTTAAACTTAAGACTCTCTGCTGGTTTTTTCCCCCCAGACATCTTTAATCTACTGAAGATTTTAATGAAACATTTTGCTAAATATCAACATTAAATTTACTTTGTTCTTTTCTTTCCTCAAATACAATATTTTATGTCTAGTTTAATATTTTTCAGCACTTATGCTATTTCATATTTAAGGAAATCTGATTCGAGCACCTCCAGTATATTTAGAGAATTTTATTAATAATATTTAGAAGCACTAATCTTTAGCAAGAATATCATTTTCAAATCTGGTTCACATTCTGTGGCTTTGCCATCTTTGATATTTAACCGGTCTCTGTTGAGCTTCTTATTTTCAAGTGAGCTTATATGTATAAAGTGCTCCACAGATTTTATTTTATATACCCTGATTTCTTTCTCCTTCTACAATATGTATCCCTACATGCTCAGCCCATTTTTGGAAATCTTCAACTATGCTAAGTTTTCCTTGCCTTGATGACTGAACAAGCATTCCTCCAGGGCTTCCTTGGTGTGAAGAGGTTAGTCTGTGACAGTATACAGTGCCATTGTGCACTTCCCCTTGATGGATGCAAAGAATAACCACAGCATCGCCTTCTTCTTCAGATATTTCCTTTGAAATCTACATTGTGATGCAGTCTCTAAGTTAGCTCGCTTTGGCCTTTCTGGATTATTTTATACCTGCTCTGTATTCTTTCCTTGTTGATTTTTTTCCCCCTCATGCTGGTAACCTGAAGAGTTTACAGTGGTTTTGTGTCGTAACTATTTTCACTTCCTATCCAGCCCAGGACATTTATTTTTAAAGAGTTGCCTCATTTTAGAGTTTGATGTTTCTGTGCTGGTGGTTTCTTTGCCATCCACAGTGACTGCCCTTGATTTGGAGTTGTGCTTTCCAGTCTGTCCCTCTATGCACAGCTGGTAAAGGAAGGCCATACATGTCTGTCTTTGGCTGCCTTTACGATACTGTGATGATTTGGGTATCTTGGTATCACTGTGTAGGCAACTGAAAGGGTATCAGCGTCATGGTAAGTGCTGGACATACAAAGCTAGGCTGTGGTGTTGTGCCCTTTTATGGAGTTTTAAGAACAGAGCTCCTCCTTTTATGGAGTTTTAAGTTTTACGGAGTTTTGCCCATTTAGATGGGGAAACACAGGGTGCTGTTACTCTAGGCCAGAAGGGGTGTGTTTAATGCAGACTTAAGGGAACTGAGAAAGGTAATGGCTCCTGTATATTTGTGAAGAGTCTTAGAGGAGGCCCAGAATGCCATGTAGAGGGAAGGGATTTTCTGGTAGACCATGTATTCAAAGACATTGATCTGAGAAAAGCAGATAAAGCTGGGTGAATAGCAAGAAATAACATGGATTTATATATTGCATGCCTTGCTTTGAAGCTTTGACCCCAGCTACATCCCAGAATCTTAGTTTTCTTTCTGTGTGGCCTTTTTTCTGTTCATTTTCACTTTCACCTGAGAGTATACATAGGAAATACTAAAGCTGGAGTTTAAATAGGGCTGGGCCTTTGGTAAAATGGATAAGCAGATGGTATCGGTTTTCTACATGTAGGCTCCCTGGAGGCATGGAGTGTTGCCTGTTGTCGCCTCAGCATCTAGTGCATTGCCTGGCACAGAGGAAGTGCTTAGTAAATATTGCTCTTATGAAATTTGTTTCTTTTTCTGCCCCCCATCTCCTCCCGTCAGTGCTTTCTTCCTCGCTCAGTTGGTTTCTCTGTCAGGTACCTGTCTAGTGATCTTCCTCTCTGCTCACCCTATAGATGTGCTTGTCCTGTAGTCTAGTCACTCGTCTCGAACACAACTGTTATAATCGGGTCTGTGTTGGTGTGTACCTAAGTGCTAATGGCTCCCTCTGTGGGACTCCTCAAACTTCTGTCATCATTTACAGTATGGTAGATGAAGGGGAAGCAAGAGTTGACAACTGTAAGAATGACATTTCTTTAAATTTTTTCATGATTTGTTGTATGAATTCATAGAAGTGCTGAGTTCTGTTCCAAAATAAACCTCTGTGTGTGCAATGTATGTTTGTATATATCTGTATTGTACCTTACTTAACATTAAGCAAAACCAACATTCAGTGAAGATGTTTGCTTATTTTATTATGTAGGTTCACCCCACTCCCCCATTGCTGCTTAGGTTCCTCAGATTGAAACGCTGGTTTTAAATGTGGTACCACATTGAAATAAAATATTTGTCTTATAGGAAGGCTCTCTAGGATGCAATGACTTCACTGAAGGATCTACCATACAATAATAGTTGGTTAGTTAGGTGGAAAGTTTTTTTAAAAATTATTAATTTATTTTCTTTTTAGCATGCCGTAGCTCAGATGGTAAAGAATCTGCCTGCAATGTAGGAGACTCAGGTTTGATCTCTGGGTTTGGAAGATCCCTTGGAGAAGGGAATGGCTACCCACTCCAGTATTCTTGCCTGGAGATTTCCATGGATGGAGGAACCTGGCAGTCTATAGGCTGTAGACTGTAGGTCTGTGGGGTTGCAAAGAGTCGGACATGACTGAGTGACTAACACACACACACAGTAGACTTTTAAATATCCTCTCTACATTTTGATAATTTTTCATATTATAGGTCCCACATTCTCAAGAAAACTCATCTCCAGTCTGTTTTACAGCTAGGGTACAAGCTTGTAACCTGGGCTTGACCAGTCGTTTAAACAGAGTGAGACTTGCATGTAAAGGTTAGCATTGTGAGGTTGCCATCATGTGTAGTTGAATTGCTGACCTGGTGGTCATGTTGACAGAGGTGCTTGCTGGTGGCAGAGCTAATGGATTTCAGTCTCAGTGGTATTGGTACTCGGTGGTGACAATAATTTTTTTGTTTGTTTTTATCTTACTATTTTCTGATCATCTAGGATTTGTGTTGTTTTTGTTTTTTGTTGTTCATTCACTAAGTCATGTCCGACTCTTTGTGACCCCATGGACTGCAGCACGCCAGGCTTCCCTTCCTTCACTGTCTCCCAGAGTTGACTCAGACTCATCTCCATTGAGTCAGTGATGCCATCCAGCCATCTGATCCTCTGTTGCCCGCTTCTTCTCTTGCCTTCAATCTTTCCCAGCATCAGGTCTTTTCCAATGAGTCAGCTCTTTTCATCAGGTGGCCAAAGTATTGGAGCTTCAGCATCAGTCCTTCCAGTGAATATTCAGAGTTGATTTCCTTTAGAATGGACTGGTTGGATCTCCTTGCTGTCCAAAGGATTCTCAAGAGTCTTCTCCAGAACCACAGTTGGAAAGCATCCATTCTTCAGTGCTCAGTCTTTACTGTCACCTCTCACATCTGTACATGACCACTGGAAAAACCATAGCTTTGACTGGACGGACCTTTGTTGGCAAAGTAATGTCTCTGCTTTTTAATATGTTATCTAGGTTTGTCAAGGCTTTCCTTCCAAGGAGCAAGTGTCTTTTAATTTCATCACTGCATTGACTGTCTGCAGTGATTTTGGAGCCCAAGAAAATAAAATCTGACAGTGTTTCCACTTTTTCCCCGTCTGTTTGCCATGAAGTATTGGGACTGGATGCCATGATCTTAGTTTTGTGAATATTGAGTTGTAAGCCAGCATTTTCACTCTCTTCTTTCACCTTCATCAATAGGCTCTTTAGTTCCTCTTCACTTTCTGCCATTAAAGTGGTATCATCTGTATATCTAGGTTTTTGATACCTCTCCTGGCAAGAGAATTGTGTTAGGGATTTGTGTTCCATATCTTATTTTAACTTTGGAATATTTTCAGCCATGTTTCTTCAAGTATTTCTTTTGTCCCATTCTTTCTTCTTTTTCTGATTCTAGTTATATTAGAACCTATGTTGCACACTTCTTGAAAGTCCTGTTTGTTCTGTTCTTCACTTTCTTTTCTCTCAGTGGTTTTGGTTGGGGTAGTTTCTACTGACTTACCTTCAACTTCACTGATTCTTTCCCTGGCTCAGTTAAGTTTACTAATGAGCCCGTTGAAGGCATTTTTTATTTCTCTCAACTGTATTTTTAATTTTTAGCACTTTCCTTTTATTCTTTCGTATAGTTTCCATTTATCTGCTGAGTTACCAATCCAATTTTGCGTGTTCTCCTTTTGGGTTAGAGCTCTAAACATGTTACTCATAGTATTTTAACTTTGATTCTAGGTATTTCCAACATCAGATTCTGAGTGTTGTTTTTCCTCTGCTTTTTCTTATGACTTGTGATTTTTTTTTTTTTAATTGTAAGCCTGACTTATTTTGTAGAACAGTGGAGACTGAGCTGCAGTTTTTTTTTTTCCAGTTTGAAAGCAATCACTGTTTAATAACTGACCAGATTACAAAAATACTCATAGTAGATACTTTAGTTCATCCTTCTAATAATAGCCTATTGATCTGGCCTTCCCTATTGCCAGCATCTCTACATTCTACAAAATGGTTGATCTTTTTCTTCATTCCACCTCATGGAGAAGATGATTTGAAGGGCCATGGAAAGTTGTTTGCTTCTTTGAAATGATTTTCAACAGTATGGGATCTCGTGAATCAGATCCTCCATGCAGATGATGCCATATTTACCACGAGATTGAACAGTCAGTGCGTTATCTGTCAGCGCAATTTAACTTTTGTTGATTTTTGTCATAACCATGCTTGTTGATCAATTCATTTACTTCAGGTTTGGGTACCCCTCCTATGCAACATATGGTTCCATAGTCCTCAGCATGTTAATTGAAGCCATGTTGAGCTTCACACAGGTGCCACTGAAGATCTGATGGAGGCAAAGAAGCTGCCACACCTTCTGGACCTTTGGGCTCACACCATTGATACATCTGATCCTGATAACAAATGCCAGTTGGATTCCACGGGTGTGTAGAAGTTGATGACTTTTCTTGTCATCCTAGCCATTCGAATCTCAGTTCTGTACATCTGCTTGTATTCCTTGTGATGGCGCTCAGCTTTTTCATAAATAAGCTTCCTCCTTGCCTTTCAAAGCATCTTCTGGGCATACTTCTTTCTCAGGTGCTTGTGCTTAAGCTCTGCGAAATTTTTTCGCTTTTTCTTAAGAGTTTTGGCACAGCAGGAACCTTTTTTTCGCTTCTCTTCTGCACCCTCCATTTTTCTAGCTGGAAAAGAGCTGAAGTGCATAATTTTTATGTCTGTAAACGGGCGCATCTTTCCTTGTGTGAGGCCTTTGGTTCAGGGATTTGAGTTGATCTAGTTTGGAGTTGAACTTGTTTTAAGTTTGGTTGTTATTGTACTTCAGGCTTCACATTCTTAGTTTGTGATTAGAGTGGGGGTTTTATTTTATTGAGTGTCAGATCTTACTTCAGAACTGTGACTTGGGTCTCCTTACGTGCTCTTGATCTTCTCTGGTCCCTCTGCTGGTAGTATTCTGCTGTTATGGGAAGTAGGTTAGCTTAGAGGTGGGGAGTGGTGGTGGGATGTGGCCTTTGTTCTGGTTAAACCTCTGGCTTGGGCTTGCAGCACTGTCCCAAGGACGTGCCCTTCCCCTAGCTATTGTGTGGGCTCAGTGTATAGTCCTGCCCTTCTCCCAGGGTGTCCACCCCTTCCCTCAGTTGCAGCAAGTTTTAACCAGTGCTTTAAGGACAGAAGCACTGACAAAAATCCCCTACATACATTCTGAGAGCATGTTCGTAAGTCCAATTTGTTCATAAGTCCAACAGAGTTAGCCTGGGTACCCAGCTAACACAATCGGCTTCATAGTACCATACTGTAATAGGTTTATAATACTTTTCACACACACAAAAAAACAAGCAAGCACAAAAAGTAAAGAAAATATTTAAAATCTTTCAGGAGAGTGTCTTGAAGAGCACAGTAGTACAGTGCAGCAGCTGGGATACAGAGGCTGGCATCGAGTGCACACAGAAGGAGTTCCTGCCTGGAGGAGGGAGAGGAGGAGGGAGAGTAGGTGGGAGACGGCAGAGCTGAGGGATCGCCAGCAATGGGAGACCGAGGGCAGCTGCGGCTTTCACTCGTGCCTGATGGTGATGGAACACCATCTTTGAAGGAAGTTCGCGTCTTTGAAGGAAGGAAACTTGAGATTCGTATGTAGGGAGCTTACTTTCACAAGTGAAGGTTTTTCTTCCCCAGTGGAGGTGTGAGGGCAGGATCTGGGTAGACATGTTGTTCCTGAGGTGCTGCTGCATTTCCCTTCCCCCAAGTCTGCGTCACAGTGGGCACTGCACAGTGGGACATCACCAAGGGCTCCTTGGGGGGAGGGGTTGGTGGGGGAAGACCTTGCAGAAGGCTGGGGTCACCCCAATTTCAGTGGCCTCCATTGGTTTCACACTGTTCCTTCAGCAAGCCTCATCAGGCTTTTTGTCACTTTGCTGTTTGTACTGGTTGAATTCCTCTTGTCAGTGGCCACCTGGAGTCGACCCCAAGTGAGCACAAGGTTGTCTCCTCTCTCCTTGCAGGCTCTTTCTCTCTCTCCGAAGATTTCGAGCCAGTTGGTTGTTTTGTGATGGGTTTCAAGAAAGTCATGACTTTGAAATTAGTGCAGCTCTTTTTTATTGTGAGGGCAGGCAGCTATGTTCTTCCAGCTTTCCTATTCCAGGGTGGAAGACAGAAGTTTCAGTTCAGTTCAGTTCAGTCGCTCAGTCGTGTCTGGCTCTTTGCAACTCCGTGAATCGCAGCACACCAGGCCTCCCTGTCCATCACCAACTCCCGGAGTTCACTCAGACTCGTGTTCATCCAGTCAGTGATGCCATCCAGCCATCTCATCCTCTGTCGTCCCCTTCTCCTCCTGCCCCCAATCCCTCCCAGCATCAGAGTCTCTTCCAGTGAGTCAACTCTTCGCATGAGGTGGCCAAAGTACTGGAGTTTCCGCTTCAGCATCATTCCTTCCAAAGAAATCCCAGGGTTGATCTCCTTCAGAATGGACTGGTTGGATCTCCTTGCAGTCCAAGGGACTCTCAAGAGTCTTTTCCAACACCACAGTTCAAAAGCATCAATTCTTAGGCGCTCAGCCTTCTTCACAGTCCAACTCTCACATCCATACATGACCACTGGAAAAACCATAGCTTTGACTAGACGGACCTTTGTTGCAAAGTAATGTCTCCGCTTTTCAACATGCTGTCTAGGTTGGTCGTAACTTTTCTTCCCAGGAGTAAGCGTCTTTTAATTTCATGGCTGCAGTCACCATCTGCAGTGATTTTGGAGGCCCCCAAAATAAAGTCTGACACTGTTCCCACTGTTTCCCCATCTATTTCCCATGAAGTGATGGGACCAGATGCCATGATCTTCGTTTTCTGAATGTTGAGCTTTAAGCCAACTTTTTCACTCTCCTCTTTCACTTTCATCAAGAGGCTTTTTAGTTCCTCTTCACTTTCTGCCATAAGGGTGGTGTTATCTGCATATCTGAGGTTATTGATATTTCTCCCGGCAATCTTCATTCCAGCTTGTGCTTCTTCCAGCCCAGCATTTCTCATGATGTACTCTGCATATAAGTTAAATAAGCAGGGTGACAATATACAGCCTTGACGTACTCCTTTTCCTATTTGGAACCAGTCTGTTATTCCATGTCCAGTTCTAACTGTTGCTTCCTGACCTGCATATAGGTTTCTCAAGAGACAGGTCAGGTGGTCTGGTATTCCCATCTCTCTCAGAATTTTCCACAGTTTATTGTGATCCACACAGTCAAAGGCTTTGGCATAGTCAATAAAGCAGAAATAGATGTTTTTCTGGAACTGTCTTGCTTTTTCAATGATCCAGCAGATATTGGCAATTTGATCTCTGGTTCCTCTGCCTTTTCTAAAACCGTACAATTCACTAATTTCTGTTTAGCTGTGTCCAGTCTACTGGTTGATACATTTATTGAGAATTTTCACTGAAAACATTTGACTGTATTTTTAAATGTAAAAGTTTCTGTGTTTTCTTTCAAATCTGCTTCTTAATTTTCATCAGGACTTTTTCTTGTCTTTTCTTTGAACATTTAAAAATATAGTTATGTTTGTTTCCTTTGGATTATTTTCTGAGCTGTAGTTCTTGAGGAATGAAATCTCCCATTTGTTTCCCCTCCAAGTTTTGCTTGTTTCTTTGTGTGGTTCACAATATTTGACAATTTGGGCATTGTGGAATGCTCCTTTGGATAGTTTTTTGTTTGTCTTGGTGTGACTCTTGGGGTCACTGCTCCTGGAGAGTTTTTGATCTCTTCTCAGATTATTGGTTTCTGACATCTGGAGAATGATGTCCATTTGGACTTCATATCTGTGGTAGAGGAAAGACTTGGGTTTTCCATTTTGCTTTGCTCACTCTCACACCCAGCTCTGGGTTGCTGTGTGTAGCTTTTCTTTTATTTATCCAAGGCAGCCCTTCATTTGATATTTCATAGCTTTATGTTGGTGCTTCATTTCCAGCTTTTTTCTCATGCACAGAATTGAGGTGTCTCCAGTTTCCTGGTATCATATTCATTGAGTTTGCAGTCCTTGGTTTAGAGGGTAGAAGTGAGCAGGTGTTTGTCCTGTTGTCCTGTGAAGAATCTCATTTAACAAGCTCTTGTCTTTGCAGACACTCCTTTCTATTCAACTGTTCCTGGCTATAGGTCAGAAAGTAGTTCATCCTTTTAAGAACCAGGAAGTAGTTGCAACCACCACAGGCATCCTCTAACTTGAACAGATAATTTACGAAAAGTTCATTTAGATGTCAGTTATGTTGAACACAGTTCCTGTTATCTGATAGGAACTATGTTAATTTAAAAAAATGGGTTCGTTTCCCAGATACCCTCAGGAGTCTAGTCTTTCCATGATGCATTGAAATTTGTATAGACTTGTGAACTCTTTGGTATTATAATCAGCAGATGGGTGATTTCTGTGGGGAAGTGCGTTTTAACCTTCTCAGGGAGAGAACAGAGTATTAGTTTTCTCTGGGGTGACCTGCCAGGACTGGTCCCTGTTAATTTTTACAAACCTTAACCACTGTTCTCAAGCCTGCCACTAAATCATCACCACGCATACTCAGCACACAGCTTTATCTCCACTCAGCTGAGAATACTGAGGGCCTTCTGGCTGATTTTCTCCAGTTTCTGGCACCATCTGCAGATTTATCAGCCCCTTTCTCTCCAGAGCTGCCCTTTCCCCTGTCTCTGAGGATGAGGTGCTTCTGCTGCTGTTTGAAGCCAGTTCCTTGGCTGGCGCCTTCAACTTCAGTGCTGCTGCTTTGGCAGTCTTTTTTCATCATTCTTCCTCCCCATCCTGTACCCCAGTGGCTCACAACTAGAGTTGGTCCAGATTTTGCCCCCAGGGGACAGTGTCTGGAAACATTTTTGATTGTTACAACTGGAGTGGTGGCCTGTGTGTTACTGGCATCTGGTGAGTAGAGGTCAGGGATGATGCTAAACGCTTCACAGTACACAGCGCCCGGCAGCAAAGGATGACCTGGTCCAAGATGTCAGTGGTGCTGAGGTTCAGTAACCTTGCTATATCCTTAGAGTCTTCCTTTTGATTTTTTTTTTTTTTTTTTGCCCATTATCTTATTCTTAGGGTTCTTATCCTAGAAAACCTTCCCTGAACCACTTGTCCACTCTTTTCTTAGCTAACTAACCTCTTTTCCCCTTCCCAGCTAAACATCTGGGTGGTCTATATATCATTTATCCATCCCTCATTCACTTCTCACACTTCAGCTTTTGATCTCTTAACTTCCCATTCTCACATTATTAAAGTTTTTACTGTGATCATCTATGGCCTCTTGTTTGTTGCATCTAACGGATTCATTCAGTCCTCATTTTACTTGACATTTCTGTTGCACCTGACACTATTAGTCACTAGCTCCTGGAAGCAGCGTGTTTCCTTTACATCCTTGTTCTCCATATCCTTCTCTTACGTTTCTTTCCGTCCTCTGTAACTTTGTCTTGATCTCCTTTCTCCTTACACACTGCTGTTACCTGGGTTTAACTTCTTGGTCAAGTGTTGTCCTAGGTCACTCTCTCAATCATACCCAGAGTTTCAGTTCTACTTACATGCAGATATAATTCTAAATTCTTTCCTGATTTTTCACTACAAGCTTTCAGACTCAATAACCTGCTGGAAATCTACACTTGACTCTTCTATAGGCACTAATATGAAGTACAGCATAGTTTCCTGAAACTTGCTCTTCCTCCTTAATTAAGAAGAAAAAAAAAATCTCTGTTAATGGTTCCTTCATCCATGCAGGCTCCTAAGGTGGATAGTTGAGTCTTATCCAACTCAGATATATTACTAATATCTACAGTTGCTAGTATGACATTAAAATGTGATTTTGACCATAAAACTCATCTGCTTGAAAAGCCTGCAGTGGTGCTCTGTTGCTGATGGAAGGAGAAAGTTTGGAGAAAATCTGATTTCTTTATCTGGCTTATCAGGCTTTCCTTGGTATGGTTTCTGTCTGCCTACCTCTCTAGCTGGCATCCTTTCTGTGTTTGCCTCAAACACGGTGCTCTCCAGCATGTAGACTTCTCCATAAAATTCTGTTTCAAACATGATGTCTTTGCTAATACCATCTTCTTTGTGTGGAAGACAGCATCCACTGTAGAGTATGTGGGTTGCTAGCTCTCTGGCTGCTGGGGCTCCCTATTCCTCGTGGAAGCTACAGTCAGTTGATACCTTCCCCTACTTCTCTGGCCTCAATATTCCTCTGGAATATTCCTTGTCTGAACTATCATTTTGGAGAGCCAGGACTGTGTAAGTGCTGGCATCAATCCTGCTGAAAAAGGGCGGGAAGTGGGCACATGTTTCACAGCTCTTCAGTTACGTGGTTTACTGTTTGCTTCCCAGGTGGTTCAGCAGTAAGGAATCTGTCTGCTGTTTATTTTCTTAGTCCCAATCTTGGCCTGCTTCATAGCTCCTTGGAATTCCTCACTGATCTATCTCCTGGGAGCACCTCCTGTATTCTCAGGGTTGCTCTCAGTTTATTTTTTATATTTCTTTTGCCTATTTCAGGGGGTTTTAGTGTGGGAAGGAAGGCAAACATGTGTCTGATCAGCCATTTTAAAGCAGAACTATAGTGCCCTATACCTCATGTGGTTTCTCTTTTTTCTCTATTGTAGACATACTGGCAAACAATGTCTTAAATTTTTTTTTTAATTTAAATTTTATTTTTTGGTCATGTCCTGAGGCTTGTGAGACCTTAGTTCCCCAATCAGGGATCTAACCCATGCCCTTGGCAGTGAAAGCCCAGAGTCCTAACCACTGGACTCCAGGGAATTTCCAAGTGTCTTCTAAAGTGAATCCTTGTGTACATTTTTGATCCTTTTCTTAGGACACTAGTCTATGTCCCTCCTTGAGGATCACTGGGGGTGATGTATAGGTGACCCTGATGGGAGTGTGCCATGCTTGTGAAGGGTGTAGAGGGAACACTGCTGATTCACCTCAAGGAAAGGTTGCCAGTTGTTTTATTTTGTCCATTCTGGTCCCTCGTGTTGGTTTTTGTTGGATTTTAAAAAGTTACTTGTAAGATGAAATACTTACAAAATTTATTATTTTGATATTTGTATTTTTCTATATACATTTTCTTTCCTGTTCTTTTTGTGTGTGTGTTCATAAAGTGTTTTTTTTAAAGTCTCTTAGAGGGTTCACTTGATTCTTTCCCTTTAACATGAAATGAGCAAATGCTGCCAAATATAAGGTCCATTGCTCTTTTTTTTTTTTTTTAGTTTGAATTTATTCTGATATGATTCTTGGAAAATGAAAATCCACTCCCGGTTTTGTGGTTATTAATACCTAACAAAGTAGCTGTGAAAATTAAATGAAATAACATAGATGAGATGCCCAACACAGTACTTGGTATGTAATAGGCAGCCGTGGGTATTAGTTCCTTTCATGCATTCTTTCTCCTTTGCCAGATTATTAAAATAACTTCACTACAACATACCTGAGAGAGAAGGAAAGAAAAAAAAAAAAAAGTCATGTGTATTTACTGAACCCTTGTTAAAGGAAGGGCAGTATGCCAGATACCTTGAGGGATATAGAGATGTTTAAGGCACCTTCCTGTCCAGGGATAAACATTAGCCTACTATATATCTTTACCTTTTCAGGCTTTTTTTTTTTTTTTAATCATGCTGTTCTGAAAACCTTTCAACCTTTAAGCTGTATTATTTTGTTTGAGCACAGAACACTTTAAAGGTTGGTGTGCCACATTTAATCCATTACATTTCTGTAAGAGTAGTTATTAGCTTCATTTTATAGATGGGGGCCCTGAAGGGTGATCTGCCCTGCTTCTGGCTGGGGTAAAAATAGGATATGTTGGGATGTAGAAGAATGCTAACAATTGTATTTCCAATCTCAGTAGGTGCTGAATAAATATTTGTTGAATGAATGAATCATCTTTTATTAAATGATATGTTAAGCACAGTCCTAACTCGCATCTCTGCTTCTTACTGTTTTACTTTTCCCCTGTTATATTTTATGCTGTTAAAGCTTTAAAATTCAGTGGTTGGTACACAAGACATTGGAATTTGGAAGACAAATGTGACACTGTTTTAGTCATAATGAAAAAAGGCTTTGAGAGGAGATTTTGTGCTGATGCTGATTGCATTTGCCAATTTAATTTTTTTGCCCTGGTGCTGATTCTTTGCAAAACCACCTTTCTAGTTCATACAACAGCTGCAAGGGGCTTCCCAAGTTTGAGGCTAGGGTAAATGGCCCAATTTGTTGCACTCTAAGGATGACTCTGCTGTTAATAGTCAGGTTTTTCATATAATCTCTAGTCAAGAGGGAAAAATTAGCAATTATAGTCTCTGGAGATTTGAGTTCATATATTACTTTTAATATATGAACTAGCAAATATACAAACTTTAATGGATTAAGTGATTAACATCTCAGAGTTTGTTCCATATTTAGCTTTCTTTAGCTGGTTGGCTTGGATAGTGAAATAAGGGTTCTTAGTGAAAATGGTAACACCCAGGAAAGGATTGGTGGTGGGACATGCAAGACCTTATTGCAGAGAGTAGTGTTAACACACGGGCTTTGCATCTCCTTCACTCTGCACATGGAATACTCCATTTGGTTTTTGTTAAAAAAAAAATTAATTTTTAAAATTAATTTTTAACTGAAGGACAGTTGCTTTACAGTGTTGTGTTGATTTCTGCCATACAACATGGTTGGTTTCAGCCATAAGTATACATATAAGTGAAAAAAAAAGAAAATGTTAGTCGCTCAATTGTGTCCAACTCTTTGTGACCCAATGGACTGTAGCCCGCCAGGCTCCTCTGTCCATAGAATTCTCCAGGCAAGAATACTGGAGTGGGTAGCCATTCCCTTCTACAGGGGAATCTTCCCGACCCAGGGATTGAACCGGGTCTCCTGTATTGCAAGCAATTCTTTACCATCTGGGCCATCCTGAGCTTCCTTCCCACACCCCTCCAATCCCATCCCTCTAGGTCCATTTATTGTTTGTTTGTTTGTTTCTTGCTTTTAACATTAGTTTTATCAGAGAGTCAGGAATAGAGAGGGATTGAGAGCTTATTAATATTTTCTTCATGTTAACTGAGCATCATTTTCTAGTTAAAATAAGGAGATACAACTTCTACAATTAAAATAATTAATGAAGAAAATCCACAGAGTGTCTGACTGTTTTGCAACCCCTTGAACTGTAGCCCACCGGGCTCCTCTGTCCATGGGATTTCCCAGGAAAGATTACTGCAGTGGCTTGTCATTTCCTTCTCCGCCATTTAGTCTTAAGCTTACTAAATTCATTTCTTTTTATAAATTTTATGAATAGATAGCCCTGTTCATCACATTTTGGGTTTTCTCACTTCATTATTCTACTTAGAATGCATTCAGTAAGGCTTGAAGGTAACTTTTGTCTTGTAAAATAATGTCACAGGTAAAAATATGCCTTTGGGAGTTGGGGAAAAAAACCTTGGTTTGGTTCTGGCCTTAATACTTCCTAGCTTTGTGGTCAGGGACAAGGTGCTAATGACTCTGGAACTGATTTCTTGCTTTTAAATGTATTAGGATTAAATGTGATGATGTATATAAAAATATTTAGCATCTCTCCAATGTATGGAAGTTCTCCCAAAGCACGGTTTTAAGCCCTGTGGCTTATCTCTTAAGGACATAGCATACTGGCTAAGTGTGGGGATTCTGGATCTTGGCTGCCTGGATTTGACCCAGGTCTGCCATTTACTGCTTATGAGACTAACCTCTCTTAGTCTACTTACTGGTAATATGAAGTTTCTGGTAGTAAAGGACCCAAAAGCATTCTTGGGAGGATGAAACAAATTAATGTAAATAAAGCTGCTAGATCAGGGCTTAGCACAAAAGCACTATTTGTTTTAACTGTTGTTATTATTTTATCACATTTGAAAACCCAGTGTGCCACCAGCTTTTATTTGAAATACTTTGTTCTGATGGAATTTTTTGCTTCTCTCTCTGATTTCAAGCTCCATGAGAGCAGGGCCTGGTCTGTTTTGTTCTCTACTGAATTGCTACCATCTGGTATAGTGACTGGCATAAAGTACTTATTCAGGAAACATTTGTGGAATGAATAAATGGATGATGAATGTTCCATTTTCCATGAATTGTGTTTGCCAATATTCTAATTCAAGTAGATTTTTTCATTGTTAAGTCTCTGTTAAGAAAAAGTGTATAACAAAACTTATTACAGCAAACAAGTTCCCTGTGATTACAGGTTGAAATCCAAGTTTCTTAACTTTGCATTAAAAAAAAACAAAAACCTATAGAATCTAACTATACCCAGGTTTCTTCTCTTTTAGAATGAGGAGTTTTGACTGGATACCTTTTTCTATCTCGTTTCAAGTGTATGATTCTCAGGGATGTGAATTAATTAATACCCAGTCAGTAAAGTGGTAAACACAAAAGCACTTTGCAAACAATGCAATAATACTATCATTATTGTGTATAATAACACTGAAGTGTTTTTAGCCCAATTTTGCTGGAATATGCCCTCCTTTTTGCTCACTCAGCTGTAACCCTACCCATTTTTCCTGACCTAGTTCAAATCCTCTTTCTTGTGTGAAACCCAACCTCCCCAGTCTGAAAGGAGCACTCTTCTTTGCACATTTATAGTCACTGTGATTTGTGTAGTTCATTTGGTAATCATGCATCTGAATCATTTCATCTTGCCTGTTGTCTTGATGTATTAACTAGGATCTTGAAATGTTTAACTCTTAATGAAACCAGTAAGTTTATTGAACTTAATTAAATTAATTACCTTAATTTCTGGGCACAAAATTGTCACATATTAATCCAAGTTTTCACAATTTAATTGTAAGATGCTGTTAAAACATAAACTGAGGCATATTAAAATTTTTGAGAGAAAAGATTGATTTGAACTGCTGCTGCTGCTGCTAAGTTGCTTCAGTTGTGTTCGACTCTGTGCAGCCCCATAGATGGCAGCCCACCAGGCTCCCTGTCCCTGAGATTCTCCAGGCAAGAACACTGGAGTGGGTTGCCATTTCCCTCTCCAGTGTATGAAAGTGAAAAGTGAAAGTGAAGTTGCTCAGTCGTGTCCGACTCTTCAGGACCCCATGGACTGCAGCCTACCAGGCTCCTCCGTCCATGGGATTGTCCAAGCAAGAGTACTGGAGTGGGGTTGATTTGAACTGGACAGTGCCAAAGAGGAAGTGATTTGGAGTGCTTGGCTGACAGGAGACAGGGAAAAGTTTTATTCAGAGAAGGTGTGGTGGCAAAGAAAGGAAATTATTTGTTGCCTATGGCCTAAAGCCTAGTTGGCTGTTTGTGATTGGTTGTCCTTAGGTTTTGATTTCATGAACTTGAGGTTTTGGTTTTGGTTTGCCTACAGAAGCAACCAAGGCATTAGAGCCATCTCAGTCTAATGGCATCTTTGTTTCATTAATTTAATACTACTTTAAGAACAAAGATTATGATATGTACTTTCTGGTTTCATGAATGACACCTTTATGCATAATAAATCATGGCATTGGGTGATTATGTAGTTGATGTATCAATAATGTTAAAATCAAGTTGCAAATATCATTCTCCTTTTCAGAACCAGTCTAGCCATTTGTGATGGGCTTCACAGGTGCCTCAGTGGTAAAGAGTCTCCCTGACAATGCAGGAGACCCAAGACACTTGGGTTCAATCCGTGGGTCAGGAAGATTCCCTGGAGGAGAAAATGGCAACCCACTCCAGTATTCTTGCCTGGAAAATCCCATGGACAGAGGAATCTGGGGGCTATAGTCTATAGGGTCGCAAAGAGTCAGACACCACTGAAGCAAATTAGCATGCATGCTAGTATTTGTGATAACTGGATTTTTGTTCATTTGTTTCATATTTTATTTTCCTCTTTAGTTTGTTTTCAAATACATTGACTTATTTCTTACTTATTTCTCCTCTGTCAAGGTAGAAATGCTATTTTTTCTTAAATTGTTTATCTTGAATTTTCACAGATCCTTTTGGACAACTACTGTTTCACATGTTATCTTTGTAAAATCTATCTGTGCAGTGATTTACTGAGATCACTCTTTGAGCATCAAGATCAAAAGAAATATTAATAGAATTTTCATTATCCATAGTGAATCTGGCTTTTAAAAATGATTTGAGTTCAAACCAATAAGCAATGTAGCCCCAGCTGAGGCTATTTTGAAGAGGCAGTTAATATTCTTAGGGTTACCTGAAAGAGGTGGCCATTGTGCAGAGACTTTAATAAGTGTTGGCAAGATGTTTTTGATGGGAACTCCCTTATTTAATTCATTGAAGTCAATAATTGGAAAGTTAAATTTAAAAAATGATTGAAGTCCTGAGTAATAAGAATATACATACAACAGAAATATTTTGCTGTAAAGCATGTTTCCTTATCAATAACCTGAAGGACAAGGTTTTTTTTTGAGTATGACTGAATTTTAGTGTCACCTCTCTTGTACAAGTCCATCTGTCTGTGCAATGGTCCAGTTTTGATTTCTCGAAAGTGGAGCAGTAATTTAGACCATTTAGTGCAGAAATTTTTTGAAGCAGAGTGAAAGCATTTAGTGCTAAATTGTAGATTTTCACAGATTTTTCCTCCTTTTAATATTTGACAGACACATCTGTCATCATTTTTATTGAAAAGTGACTCATCATTTTTATTGAATCTTGCCATAGCGTACAACCTAATTTTCACAGAACAATAACTTTCTTTTAATTGACTTACATACTGTTTAGTTGAAAACCAAATAGTTTGGAGGGAGAAATGCAGGTGACTTCTGGATGCCAGGCATGTATCTCAATTTAAGGGAGCAGAAGTGTGAAGCTGAACTCAACAGTTATCTGTTAGCCAGAGATATTTGTTCTGTTGGCATCAGCTGATCTCTTTTACAGGTAATGAGTTGGTAGCTGTTAGGTCTGTTAAGCGATATGATGGAGGCCAATAGGGCTTGAGTGCACATGCAAATGGACTTTTGTAATACATTTCAAAAAGCCCGTTCTCCATGAATACCATGCTTTTTTTTTTTTTTTTTGAATGTTACAGAGGTAATTGAGTTAGAGTGCCTAGAGAAAATCACTCAGTTCAAATAAAATCACCATGAAGCATCTTCCCCAAGAAGTTTCCCCCTTTCCATAGACGTAGGTAGTTTCTGCTTCATCTGGGTGTGTGAAACACCTTACATATATCTTTTTGCATTTCTCACATGTAATTAGTTTACCTATCTGTTCTCCTCTTCTATGAGTTCCTCCTCCAGGGAGCGTTTGTAGACCACGTCTAATCCATAGTTGGTGCCTAAAAAATTGAATGAAAGAGAAGTTCTGGCCATTTAAACAGATGATACAACCCTATCTACCTGAGGTGTGGTTTTCATTGGTGTGCCATAAGAAAATAAGCCATTATTATCTATAAAGTCCAGAAAATTTTTTAGTATTGTTATACTCAGTTTAGTGCATTATATTCAATACGTCTGAGATACTATGTTATGTCTAGAAAGGTACTGAGTTTGATAATACATGGTTCTTGCTGGAGAGGGTGTGGAGAAATGGGAGCCCTCCTACACTACTGGTGGGAACCTAAGTTGGTACAGCCACCATGGAAAATATGGAGGTTCGTTAAAAAACTAAAAATAGAATTATCATGATTCTGCATTCCCACTTCTGGGCATATATCTGGACAAAGCTATAATTCAAAAAGATATAGGCACCCCTATGTTCATAGCAGTACTATTTACAGTAGCCAAGAGATGGAAACAATCGAAAGGTCCATCAGCAGACTAGTGGATAAAGAAGATGTGGTGTTTATATACAATGGAATATGACTCAGCCACAAAATGAATGGAAGAATGCCATGTGCAGCAACATGGATGGACCTAAAGACTATGATACTAAGTAACTCAGATAAAGACAAATGCTATACGATACCATGCATATGTGGAATCTGCAATATGACACAAACGAACCTATTTATGAAGCAGACTCACAGACATAAAGAACAGACCTGTGGTTGCTATGTGGGAGGTGGGTGGGGGAGGGATGGAGTGGCAGTTTGGGATTAGCAAATGCAAGCTATTATATATATAACTGCATCACTTTGTTGTACACCAGAAACTAACACAACATTGTAAATCAACTGTACTCCAATTAAAAAACAATAATATGTGGTTCTTGTCTGTGCATGTGTGTCCTGATAGCATAGTGGGGATTTATGGAGAGGCAAAATTAACTGGAGTCTGGAGGAATCTGAGCGGTTTGAGAGTAGATAGAACCTGAACTGGGCTGTGAATGGTAACAGCAATTAAGGCTTTTGGGTATGTATTTACTACTTTATGGGCTTCCCTTGAGGCTCAGCTGGTAAAGAATCCAGCTGCAACGTGGGAGACCTGGGTTCAATCCCTGGGTTGGGAAGATCCCCTGGAGAAGGGAAAGGTCTCCCACTCTAGTATTCTGGCCTGGAGATTTCCTTGGACTGCACAGTCCATGGGGTCGCAAAGAGTCGGACACGACTTTCACTATTACACCTTACTACTTTTTTTTTTCTTTTTTTACACTTTACTACTTTATAGCATTTGATAGTCAGGATCGCTTTCCAACCTTCTTCCCTTCTTTTCTGTTACGTACTCCCAGTCTTTCCTCTCCCATTTCCGCTCTTTTGCCTCTGCAGTATGTTTGTTGTCTTTAACATTCTGCCTTTGGCCACCTTCCTCTTTCTGTCCTTGGTGCTTTATTGTCTTAACCCTAGCCCCAAGCTTCTGGAAATATGCTTTTCTCTCTTCTACACATCGATACCACTTCATCAGTGTCCCTTTTACAGCATTCCCCCCACCCCTTCACGCTAGTCGTATACATACATGTCCTCTACTGGGCTGTAACTTGAGAGCAATATGCATCTTTGCAGTTCTTAGAATATCTAGTATATAATTTTGTGAGTAGTAAGTGCCGTGAACCTTTCTTTTAAACTTCTCTCAGCCCTTCTTCTAGACTTTACATTTTCTGTTCATGGTTAGAATTCTCTCTTTAATTCCACATCCTGATTAGCAGTTTTTGCTGCTGGTGTCCTCAAACTGTTACTCATAGCCACACCATTCTTTTCACTCTCATGCCAATTAAAAAACCAAATATTGAGGGTGTATTACATTCTAAGCACTATAAAAGTTCTAGAAATACAAATATTACAGATCCAGCCCCTTGTTCTTAGAATACCAGTGGGGGAGAGACACACACATTCTGGTACTTTATCAAGATTATGTTTGTTGAACACTTCTCTGTGCTGGGTGGTGTAATGGCACTCAAGTTTGAGAACCAGTAATCTACACTTGCTTGGTCGGAGAAAAGTCAGTTGCCCTTCGGTTGAAGAGTAGGATTTAAGAAAAGCAGTGATGAGAATACAAAGGCAAAATTAGAAGAGACCTTGAATACTAGCTTGGGAGTATGTAGGGGCTGGGGAACCATTTCAGTGAAGGAAGGGACATTCTGGGGGCTTACTTAGGAAGGGTAAGCTGACAGATTTTTATAGGATGAATTCAAACTAGAAGATAATTGGAAGTGGTGAGGTAAATTAGAGGAGTAGCCTGGGGAATTGAACGGAAACCGCTGCCTAGGAGCAATGTGGCTGGGCTGGATAAGCCTTGAGAGCCACCTGGGTCAGTGTCTAGACAAAGGCAGCTGCCTCAGAATAAGCTCAGGCTTTGAACCTGGTTTTGGGAGAGCATGATGGTGCCCGCTGACACCATGTGGGCAGAAGGTGGAGGTGCCACATGGTATGAAAAGAGATATGGAGGAAGATCATTCTTTCTAAAGATAAGATTCTTGCCCAGAATGATATAGACTCATTGTAAGAAACTCAGCCACTGGAGGGAAGGTGAAGATGAAAGCAGCATCATTTGAATCTCAGTTTCCAGTGAAAAGCAATACATTTTTCTGTTTAAATATTTGAGTATCCATTTGTTTATTTAAACTCAGTGTCTTATACATAGAATTACACAATTCTAAAAACAGAATTCCTAATGCAAATTCATCTTGAACACCTGTCAAGGTTTCACACATGAAAGAGTGTACCCAGGTCGGCGTGTGTTTCGAAACTGATGGATTTTATATTTGAGAAATAGAAGGTTGGTAAAGAGTGAAATTTCATTTCATATGGTCATAAAAAGTCCTGTCCATATCAGTTATTACAGAGGAAATTTGGGGCAAAACAGTCTTAGATATCTGGTATGCCAATGTTAGTCTGGGAAGAAGATCCCCAACCATATTTAGATGAAAAGGGTGAAACATTGTGTCTTTTATTAGAATGACAGGGTTATTCTGGTGTCTTATAAGAACCAATTAATATTGGACATAAAATGATCTCATACACAGGACAATAGCAAGTTCTAAAATTCTTTTAAATAGGCAGCTAGCTACCAGTGAATTTCTTAAGTGACAAGCAGAAATGTGGAATATAGTTTGCTCATTTCTTAATTTTATGAAAAAGACTTTTTTCATTGACAGAATACACCATGTTCTATACTATTTTTTTTATTTAAAATACTGTATTATGGCTATTTTTCTATATCACTAAATATAGTTAAATAATTTGGACAGTGCTATGATTTTCCATTTATATGATGTGATATCATTTACTTTATCAATCCTACATTGACTAATGTTAGATTGTGTTTTGTTGTTGGTTATTATGAATACCACTTCAGTATACAACCTTTGCAGTATCCATCCATCTTTGTCCATTTATCTGATGGTCTCCCTAGCATAAACCTTGAGAAGTATGATGGATTTTTGAATCAAATGGTACTCCTATATTTAAAATGTTGATATCTACTACCAGCTGACTTTCCAGAAACCTTTATATTCCTACCTACTGTGAATTTGAGTTCACATTTTTCCGTACCTAAGAAAGAGTAGTTACTTTAATCATTATCAGCATGATAGCTTAAAAGCGATTTCTCTCTCTTTTTTGTTTCTCCTTAATTGATTACTAGTGAGATTGAACAGGTTTTCATAGATTTATTAGACAGGTGTATTTCTTTTGTGAAAGGCCAGTTTATATCTGTTCTTTTTTGTGTTCTCTTTGAGTGTTTATGTTATGCTGATTTATAAGATGCTACTACAGTTCTGGAACCAGTTCCACTTATGATGATCAACCAAGATTCATGTTTCCTATACCACCAAGCATTTCTCCATCATGAGCTGGATGTTTTACAGTTCAACTCAGTTTTGACACTTGGTAAAGAATTTGTCTGCAATGCAGGAGGTGTGGTTCGATTCCTGGGTCAGGAAGACCCGCTGGAGAAGGGATAGGCTACCCACTCCATATTCTTGGGCTTCCCTGGTGGCTCAGCTGGTAAAGAATCCGCCTGCAATGCGGGAGACCTGGGTTTGATCCCTGGCTTGGGAAGATCCCCTGGAGAAGGGAATGGCTACTCACTCCAGTATTCTGGCCTGGAGATTCCATGGTCTGTATAGTCCGTGGGGTCACAAAGAGTCAGACATGACTGAGCAACTTTCACTTCACCTAATTTCACCTGGAGATAGCTTCCCAGGTGGTGCAGTGGTACAGAATCCAAATGCCAGGGAAGGAGACGCAAGAGACAGGAGTTCGATCCCTGGGTCACGAAAATCCCCTGGAGAAGAAAATGACAACCCACTCCAGTATTCTTGCCTGGAAAACCCCATGGACAGAGGAGCCTGGCAAGCTACAGCCCATGGGTGCAAAACTGAGCACACACATGCACACACAGTGAAGTTGCTCAGTCCTGTCTGACTCTTGGCAACCCCATGGACCACAGCCTACCAGGCTCCTCCGTCCATGGGATTTTCCAGGCAAGAGTACTAGAGAGGGGTGCCATTGCCAGCGGTTTATGATAAAAGGGTATATTCAGGAACCCGCCAAATGGAGAAGATGTATAGGGCAAGGTATGGGGGAAGGTGCGAGGTGTGATCTTCCATGCCTTCTCTGAGACTGCCACTCTCCCCAAATCTCCACCAGTTTCCCATCACAGAAGCTCTCCGAACCTTGTCTCTTTGGGTTTTTATGGAGGCTTCATTAGGTAGGAATGATTGATTAGATCACTAATGATTGATTAGATTACTGATGATTGAATTCTTTCTCCAGCACCCAGCCTCCCTCTCCTCTCCAGAGGTTGGTGGTACAGTGTGAAAGTTCCAACCCTCTGGTCAGGTGGTTAGCTCTACTGGCAGACCACCCCCACCCTTTGGTTACCTATGGGCTTTCTGAAAGTCAGCTCATTACCATAACAAGAGACTCCTTTGTTGCTCTCATACAAATAACAGGAAATAACAAGAGTTTTAGGAGTGCTGTGCTAGAAACTGGAACAAAAACCAAGTATATATTCCTTATTCTTATCACAGTACCATTTTTGCTGTTGTTCAGTCACTGCTGCTGCTGCTGCTGCTCAGTTGCTTCATTCGTGTCTGACTCTGTGCGACCCCCTAGACAGCAGCCCACCAGGCTGCCCTGTCCCTGGGATTCTCCAGGCAAGAACTAAGTAGCACTAAGTAACTAAGTTCTGTCTGACTCTCTGCAACCCCATGGACCGCAGCACACCAGACTCCCCTGTTCTTCACTATCTCTCAGAGTTTGCTCAGATTCATGTCCATTGAGTTGGTGATGCTGTCTAACCATCTCATCCACTGCTGACCCCTTTTCCTTTTGCCCTCAATCTTTCCCAGCATCGGGGTCTTTTCCAATGAGTCGGCTCTTTGCCGATCCAGGTGGCCAAAGGACTGGAGCTTCAGCTTCAGCATTGGTCCTTTCAATGAATATTCAGAGTTGATTTCCTTTAGGCTTGATTGGTTTGATCTCCTTGCAGTCCAAGGGATTCTCAAGAGTCTTCCAGCACTGCAATTCAAAAGCATCAGTTCTTGGGTCTGTACCCTTCTTTATGGTCCACCTCTCACATCTGTATGTGACTACAGGAAAAACCATAGCTTTGACTTTTGTCAGCAAAGTGATGTCTCTGCTTTTGAATATGCTGTCCAGGTTGGTCATAGCTTTCCTTCCAAGGAGCAAGTGTCTTCTAATTTCATGGCTGCAATCACCATCTGCAGTGATTTTGGAGCCCAAGAAAATGAAGTCTGTCACTGTTCCTTTTGTTTCCCTATTTATTTGCCATAAAGTGATGGGACTGGATGCCATGATCTTAATTTTTTGAATGTTGAGTTTTAAGCCAGCTTTTTCACTCTCCTCTTTCACTTTCATCAATAGGCTCTTTAGTTCCTCTTCACTTTCTGCCGTTAGAGTGGTATCATCTGCATATCTGAGGTTATTGATATTTCTCCTGGCAATCTTGATTCCAGCTTGTGCTTCATCCAGCCCAGCATTTCACATGATGTACTCTGCATATAAGTTAAATAAGCAGGGTGACAATATACAGCCTTGATGTACTCCTTTCCTCATTTGGAACCAGTCCATTGTTCCATGTCCAGTTCTAACTGGACATACAGGTTTCTCAGGAGGCAGGTAAGATGGCCTGGTATTCCCATCTCTTTGAGAATTTTCCACAGTTTGTTGTGATTCACATAGTCAGAGGCTTTAGCATAGTCAATGAAGCAGAAGTAGATATTTGTTGGAATTCCTTGGCTTTCTCTGTGATCCAGAGAATGTTGGCAATTTAATCTCTAGTTCCTCTGCATTTTCTAAACCCAGCTTGTACATCTGAAAGTTCTTGGTTCACATACTGCTGAAGCCTGGTTTGAAGGATTTTGAGCATTACCTTGCTGTCCTGTGAAGTGAGCACAATTTGATAGTTTGAACATTCTTTGGTATTGCCCTTCTTTGGAATTGGAATGAAAACTGACCTGTTCCAGTCTGTGGCCACTGCTATACTAACATATTAAGGATTGCCAACTTAAAAAAGCACAATGTGAAAGTTGTGAGTTAAGTTTTATTTGAGGCAAGATAAGGACTATAGCCTGGGGGATAGCATATAAGAAACGAATCACCAGTCTAGGTTCGATGCAGGATACAGGATGCATGGGGCTGGTGCACTGGGATGACCCAGAGGGATGGTATGAGGAAGAAGGTGGGAAGGGGGTTCAGGATTGGGAACACATGTACACCCATGGCGGATTCATGTTGATGTATGGCAAAACCAATACAATATTGTAAAGTAATTAGCCTCCAATTAAAATAAATAAATTTAAATTTTAAAAAGAGGTAGGGGGAAGGTTGGAGAAGGCAATGGCACCCCACTCCAGTACTCTTGCCTGGAAAATCCCATGGGCAGAGGAGCCTGGAGGGCTGAAGTCCATGGGGTTGCTAGGAGTCGGACATGACTGAGCGACTTCACTTTCACTTTTCACTTTCATGCATTGGAGAAGGAAATGGCAACCCACTCCAGTGTTCTTGCCTGGAGAATCCCAGGGACAGGGGAGCCTGGTGGGCTGCCGTCTCTGGGGTTGCACAGAGTCGGAGATGACTGAAGCGACTTAGCAGCAGCAGCAGCAGGGGGAAGGTCAGTGTATATGTGATTTTGGTGAAGGGGGAATGCACGCAATCAAGCACATTATTTTTTTCTGAAGATTTCTGCTAGTCACAAGGAGCAGTTGTCACCGTGAAGGATATTAGTGCTTTTCTGGATATGAGGAGATACGAGAATTGGCCTCATAAAATTGGCTCCTGAAAATATCTGTCTGAAGGCCTGTTCTGTCAGTTATCTTACCCCCCCCCCCCCCCCCCACAGCACAGAGGGCCTCATTTCTGCTTTCCACCTTGAACTCCTCTCAGGGGGTGTTGAAAGTCAGTGGCTATAGCAGCACATGGTTTAATCCTTGTAGAAGTAGATGGCATGTGCCAATTTGTAGCTGACAGGAAATTCAACTTTAGTCTCTTATTATTTTGTAAATTAAGAGGTATACATACTCATTCATTGACCTTTTTTCTGTCAATTTAAAAATTGGAGTATAATTGATTTACAATATTAGTTTTTGATGTACACACATAGTGATTCACAGTTTTTAAAGATTATATTCCATTTATAGTATTATAAAATATTGGCTATATCCTCTGTGCTGTACAGTATATCCTTGTTGCTTATTTTATACGTAGTAGTTTGTATCTCTTTATTCCCTACCTCTGTCTTTCCCCTTCCCTTTCCTTCTCCCCAGTCGTTTGTTCTCTGTACAGGTATGTATAAAGCTGTTTCTTTTCTGGTATAATCACTATTTTATTTATTTTTTTTAGATTCCACATATAAATGATAACATATGCTATTTGTTTTGCTCTGACTGACTTCAATAAGCATAATACTCTCCAAGTCCATCCATGTTGTTACAAATGGTAAAATTTCCATCCGCAAAACAAAAATAACTTACTGAATGGGAGAAAATATTTGCAAATGATATTATTGATAAGAAGTTAATATTCACAATATATAAACAGCTCATATAACTTAATATTTAGGAAAACCCAAGCACTCTGATTAAAAAATGGGCAGATGACCTAAATAGACATTTCTCCAAAGAAGACCTATAGATAGATGGCCAACATGCCCATGCAAAGATGCTCATCATTGCTAATCATCAGAGAAATGCAAATCAAACCCACAGTGATGTATCACCTCATACCTGATAGAATTACGTCATCGAAAAGACCACAAATAACAAAAAAACTAAAAATAACAAAAAACTAAAAGTAGAATACCGTGTTGTTCAATCACTTAGTCGTATCCAACTCTTTGCAACCCCATGGACTGCAGCATGCCAGGCCTCCCTGTTCTTCACCAGCTCCAGGAGCTTGCTCACACTCATGTCCATTGAGTCGGTGATGCTGTCCAACCATCTCGTCCTCTGTTGTCCCCTTCTCTTCCTGCCTTCAATCTTTCCCAGCATCAGGGTCTTTTCTAATGAGTCGGCTCTTTTCTAAATCCAGTTTGAGCATACAATCCAGCAATTCTGTTCCAGGATATATACCCAAAGAAAACGAAAATACTAATTCAAAAAGACACATGCACCTCAGTGTTCATAAGAGCATTATTTACAGTAGCTCAGATGGAAGCAACTTAAGTGTCCACAGACAGATGAATTGATAAAGTTGTGATACACACACACATATACACCAGAGGAATACTACTCATATTCCATAAAAAGAATGAAATTTTGCCACGTGCAACTGTTGACTTTTTAAACTGTTGTATAGTGAAGCACAATAAACACTTAAGGTATGCAGGGTATCTGGGAATTGTCACAAAGCCAACACTTATGTAACTTGACCCAGGTGAACACGTAAGCACTGTACACCTTTCCCCCAAGTTAGTAGTATATCAAGAACTGGGAGAAATGGGTGTTTTATGCCCTGAGTTCAGACAGTACATTTTGTATAAAGAATTTAAAATCAGTATAATTACTGACTAAAAGTTGGTTTATTTTTTGTTATCACCATGCATTGACCATTAAAAAAAATGTGTATGTGTGTGTTAGATGTACTTTATATCTCATTTATCTTTCCTTTCCTTATTAGTTGGTGCTTGTTGTATGCACAAAGAGATATATTCCTACATTATCTTTTAGGAGCTTTATTGTTTTGACTTTTACATTGAGATCTGTAATTCATCTGAAGTTAATGTTTGTGTATGGTATGAGTTATAGGTCAAGTTTAATTTTTCCTTTTCCAAATGTCTTAGCACCATTTATTGCAAAGATCACATTTTCCTTACTGATCTGCAGTGACAGGTTTATTGGACAAAAAGCATTCATTACATGTATAATCTATTTCTGTGCTTTCTGATCTTGCCTGTCAAATCTGTTTGTCTAACACACTGTCTTAATGACTGTGCTGCATAATAAGTCCTGTTATCGGAGAGAAAAGCTGTTGTTATTCTTCCAGGTGTCTTGTTTTCCTTGGCCATTTGCGTTTCTTAATACGTTTTTGAACCAGCCTTTAAATTTCCATTAAAATACCTGTTAGAATTGTTTGGGTTTTTGTTGGATCTCTAGATCAATTTGGGTAAAATTGACATCTTTACAGCTGAAGCAACTTAGCAGCAGCAGCAGCAGACATCTTTACAATGTTAAATCTGAAGAACATGGAGCATCCCTTCACATATTAGATGCCCTTTAATTTTTTTAAAATACTGTTTTCTATAGCTTTCTATGTAGAGGATGTCTACTTTTCTTTCTATTTCTAGGAATTTGATATTTTTGATGGTATTGTTAGTTCAGTTCAGTTCAGTCACTCAGTCGTGTCCGACTCTTTGCGACCCCATGAATCGCAGCACGCCAGGCCTCCCTGTCCATCAGCAACTCTCGGAGTTCACTCAGACTCACGTCCATCGAGTCCGTGATGCCATCCAGCCATCTCATCCTCTGTCGTCTCCTTCTCCTGCCCCCAATCCCTCCCAGCATCAGAGTCTTTTCCAATGAGTCAACTCTTCGCATGAGGTGGCCAAAGTACTGGAGTTTCAGCTTTAGCATCATTCCTTCCAAAGAACACCCAGGGCTGATCTCCTTCAGAATGGACTGGTTGGATCTCCTTGCAGTCCATGGCATTATATTGTATTGTAAATGATATTAAAAATTCATTTTCTAACTTTATTGCTGGTATGTTGAAATACAGTTGATTTTTAAATATTATCTTCTGTATTCCTCAGCTTTGGTAAACTCATTGTTTTTCTGATAGTTCATAGCTTATTTTGGATTTCCTATATATACAGTCTGTGAATAATAGTTTTTTCCCCTTCATTCCCAAGTATCATATTTTTGTCCACCTTTCTACTTGTGTGCAATGGAAGGGTTTGCCTCAGTTACCCAGGTATCATTATTGGGAGCAGAAATTTTTCTTGAATAAAAAAATTAAAACTGTATTCTATTGTCATTTTCAAATTACCTTTGAATTTAAACCCAAATCCATGGGTACTTCGACAGCCATGAAGTCCAGAGAAAGGTAGTAGGATCTTTTCAGACAAGACATCATAAATGTTCCTAAAGGTTGTGTAAACAAATTTTATAAAAATGTTTATTTTAAATGTTTAAAATTTAGTTTTACTGGTGAGAACTCTTTATGTGTATCCCAAGGGTTTATATATTTACACTTATCAGTAGCTTAAAGAATTTCTCACAGTAGTGAAGTCAATAGTGAAGCCACAGTTTCCCTCTGATGTGCTGTCTTCTTAAGCATCATTGTTAGAAGCCTCCCACCCAAGATAGCCCAAGGAGCTCTCCGCTTTGCAGAGGGCATTGGCTTGTCTGGGTATTGCCATGTGGTGCCAGTGGAGATGAATTGCAGGAAGAGCTCTCGAAACTTCGTGGGGAGAGAAGTGGCATTTGAGTGTCAGTATGGGGAAGCATCAGATGGTGTTTCACAGAGGAAAACTTGGTGGGTTGCAGCTGAGGGATCAGAGTCTCATTGCAGCTTGTCCTCTGGCAATGTCAAGTATGCTTCTGTGAGCTGGAGGAGTCTGTGGGCTGCTGTCAGGGAGGTAGGCAACAGATGCCAAGCAGTCTCAGGCAAGTGACTGCAGCTTAAAACAGACAACCTCTGCAGGGTCATCTCCATGGGGGAGTTCTGTGCCATCCTGGTTGTGGAATTTCATTGGTAACAAAATGAAGCTGGAGAGATGAATCTTTACCAGCTGAGCCACAAGGGAAGCCCAGAGATGGACCAGCAAGAGGCAATTATAACAAGCAAGGGCTGTTTTAACTATTTTGGATCTGTATCGACTGTCTTGTAAAATAGTCTGTTTCTCAGAGTTTTCCTGGATGGAATAATTTTAAACACTCTTTAAGAATTTTTCCTTCAAATAAATTATGAGGTGACTCCTTTTGTAAAACAAGGGTTCATTTATTAGCATGAATATCTCCTGATCTTCTCCACTCCATGCATATTTCATGTACTTATGAAGCTGGGTTTTCATATATAATAATTTTTTTCAGTCACAAGGAGCACTTTAGCAATCAGTACCTGAGTCTGGTATTTAATTATGGTTCTTATGGCAGTATATCTTGTCAATTGTGAGCTGTTTTTTGCCCTTCAATGTGGTAGGCTAACTATGGGACGGGCTTCCCAGGTGACTTAGTGGTAAAGAATCCTCCTGCTAATGCAGGAGATGCGGGTTCAATCCCTGGGTCAGCACGATCCCCTGGAAAAGAAAATGGCAACCCACTCCAGTATTCTTGCCTGGGAAATCCATGGACAGGGGAGCCTGTCAGACTGCAGTCCATGGGGTCACAAAGAGTCAGATATAACTGAGGAACTTTCTAAAAATACCATATCTACTGACTTTTCTTTTTGTTATTAAAGTTTTATGATCCCAATAAATGAATTACAGGTCAGAGAATGTTCAAAACTTGCAAAGGAAAACAGGTACAAAATTTAAGTATGAATAACTATAGAGTCTTTGGTGGGTTGGGGATTAAAAATAACTGAGTATGCCATGAGATTTTCTGAAATGTCCATATTCCGCTCTAGCAATGGTGAATAAAAGCAGGTAACCCTTTGCAAGAGATATTAATTTGAGAATATTTAGGTCTTTGAAATACAGAGCTTGAAAAGTTCGTCAGCTTGGTCGATACATTCAACCAGCAAAATTAACTGGTTTGCTGTTCTCAGACTCTTGCTGCACCTTTTGTGCTCCAGGTCTGTCTTCTGGCTTCTGCAGTGCCGTGTAATATACTTTCTAGTTGATTTTTTTCTTTAAAGAATGATCTGACAGGGTAGGGGAGTAAGGACATGATGAAAGATAGAAAGTGCTGAAAAGAATTTTCATTTATCTCCTTCCTGCCGTCCATAATGGGGTGGGGAATCATTTGTCTCTTTCCCATTTGATTTTCCTTTTTTCTTCTCTAGAGTTGGGAGAATCTCTTCTAATTTCTTAGAAAAACATTCATCAATAATGACTGAAGTATTCTGAAAAGTTAGATGTACCTCTCAGACATAGTTATAGAATATTTTTTAAAATTAATTTTTATTGGAGTATAGTTGATTTACAATGTTGTGTTAGTTTCTGCTGTTCAGCAAAGTGAATCAGTCATACATTGACATATATCCACTCTTTTATTGCAGAATATTGAGTAGAATTTCCAGTATTATACAGTAGGTCCTTATTAGTTTTCTATTTTATATATAGACCTGGGTTTGATCCCTGGGTCAGGAAGATCCCCTGGAGAAGGAAATGGCAACCCACTCTAGTACTCTTGCCTGGAAAATTCCATGGACACAGTCCACAGGGTCGCAAAGAGTCGGACACGACTGAGCGACTTCACTTTCACTTTATATATAGTAGTGTGTGTATGTCAAACCCAATCTTCCAATTTATCCCTCCTCCTTGAAAGTGGCTCAGTTGTGTCCAACTCATTGGGACCCAATGGACTGTAGCCCACCAGACTCTTCTGTCTATGGGATTCTCCAGGCAAGAATAACGGAGTGGGTTGCCATTTCCTTCTCCAGGGGATCTTCCTGACCCAGGGATCAAACCCGTGTCTCTTGCATTGGCAGGCAGATTTCTTGCCGTCTGAACCACTAGGAAAGTTCTAAATAATAATCATCATTGCCACCATCATGCTTTCTTAACATGTAATTAATTTATTAACATTAGTAATTAATTGATAACACTTTTCTTTTGAGTTTAAACTCTGTAACTTACCTCTTCTCTCTGGATTTTTATGTTTTGAAAATGAAGCTTCATTTTATTTTCCATAGCTCAGGAAAAATACTTCCATGTGTAATCCTTTGACTATACTTTGTGTGTGTATCTTGTTTCTGTGGTTTCTTTCATGAAATCTTTTAGGGCTAAAGGTAATTGAAGTGCATTTGCTTTTTTCCACCTCAAATAAATGCTTTAAAAGTATACCTCAGCAATTCTGCTTATAGATGGCTTTTTGATTTGTTAGTTCTTGGTTTTTGTCTTGGTACAGCAGAAGATGACTTACTTTCTACAGTAAGTTGAAGGTATCTTTACTTACACGACGTAAATTATCAGTAATGTTGATAGTGTAACACAATTTAGAAGTGGCTCTAGATGTAGCATAGTTCTAAATTGTTTAGACTGAGTAGAAAATTTCCAAATGATATTGTTTAACTTAATAAAATAACAGTGCTATGCAGGTAATTTAATTGTCATCGGAACTGGCAAGACTGAAATATTGCTTGCTTTAAAAATACTTTATTTACTTCAATAAAAATATTGCTCTTAAAATGCTAGTAACATTTCATAAATCTATTATTCCATATGGTTCTTGACATAAATTACTTGTCTCATTTGGGGAATATCTTTAAGCACAAGCTCATTAATTGAGATGATAAATCCCACTTTCTTGAGATGTTAGCCTTCTTATTTCTGTCATCTGTTGTTTTAAATGAATCTTATTTAATTACTAATAATAGTTATTTTCTTATTAGTGGCTGCTATGCATGAGAGGCTCTACTGATATAACCTTGAATCCTCACCTGTAAGTAGGTAGTGTTAGTCACTCTTAGTGAATGAGAAAAGAGACTTAAAGAGGCTAAATAATTTGCTCATGGTCACATGATTAATGAAGGTTGACACCTGGATGTGTTAGTATTCTCAGAAAGATGGACAGAGGGTTCCAGGTAGAGGAAGGGTTTGTGCCAGTAAGCAGTGCACTTGGCCTGATTGTTCATCATCTTGATTGGTCTTGGATTATTGAAATAATACTTTATCTTCTGAGAAGGGCATATTAAAGTGTAGAAGCTGAAAGGAAATTCACTTTTGATTTTAAAAGTTATTAGGATATGCTAGCTTACGTTAACATAGTCATTTCATATGTTTGCATAATTAAAAATAGGTAATAGATGCTATTTAAATTCAGAATGTGCGAGGATTTCTTTAAAATACTGAATCTTGTGTCTAGATTAAGTAAAGCGGGAGTTATTTCAAGGAAAATGATAATGCCATGCGGAAGAGCAGGCACTGTGGTCACCAGGAAGCTCTCTAGTTTTCCCACCTACTCTGTTGTGAATGGGGAGATGGCTCTTCAGTTAAGCTAGAGCAGAGCTCCTCCTCAGAAGCTGATTTGGAGACCTGTGGTATAAGCTTTGTTTTCTCGTTCATATAAGGAATGGCTAGGGTTTCGTATACCTTCAAGATTCTGTGATTCCCTGAATAAGAAGATGGTAGTTTGTATTTCAGAGGGCTTTACATATCATTTGTATGGAATTTTTGGAAAGAGTAAGTTAGTACTGTGGCACTGTAAAGTACAGTGTGTTGTGGATAGTCCACATACAGATAGTAACTGACAGTAATGTTGTTTACAAGCTCATCCTCTGTCAGTTACTGTAAGCCCCGTAAATATGTATAGTCAATTCTTAATTATTTAAGAATTGTGAAAATGGTTTGTCCTAAACCCATTTCTTTCCCCTGGATCTTTCTTTTAGAAATGTGGATCATGGGACTTATCTGGTGGTCCAGTTGTCAAGTCTCCATGCTTCCAATGGGAGGGATGCAGGTTCCATCCCTTGTCAAGGAACTAAGACCCCACATGCCACACGGGCCAGCTCTCTCTCTTTTCTGACAGGCAGAAAAGAGTTGAAATGCAGATACAAGATATAATCGTGATGTGATGTCTAGTTTCTAGGAGATTATGATTTATCTAAAGCAAATAGATATGTATGCAAACAATAAATGTTTAAATAAGGGTATAATGAATGTTATGTAAGTGTTGTAGGTAAGAATTTATAGACTAGCCTTTAAAATTTTTATTATGGGTATGTATTAGTTAATCTTAACCAAAAAAAACCCCATAGAATTTATAGAGGATAACTTCTAGCTAGGCTGAACAGAGAGGAAGTAATAATTTACTTGATTTTTAAGAAAATGATGGCTAATATTTCAGTTGGCAAAGACTGGAGCCAGGGGTGGGGACGTGACTGGAACAAAGGTATGAAAGTGGGAAAGTGAAAAGGCATATTCTAGCTGTTGAGTAGTAGGTGTAGTTGATTTGGAGCCAAGAATTCTTAAAGTGGAGTAGTAGATGATTGTCAAAAATCATAGTTAAATTCACAGGAGAGCAATTACCAAAGGTAATAGTTAATTTCAGATTAAGTAACATAACTGTCCAGAGCCTAAATTTTCCCCACTGTAAATTAAGGTTAGATGAGATGATCCCTCACCTATTTAATAGGTGTTCCATAGATATTTGTTGAATGAATAAGTGAGTGAGCAAATGAGTGAGTGAGTGAGTGAGTGAAAGAGATGTCTTTAGCTATTTCCCTTGACATCAGTGCCTTCAAAATTTGGAGTTTTGATAGGCAGTGGGAAATTAACAGTTGTTGATAGTAAAGTGATATAACAACTTTAGTCTAAAAAGAATAAGTCATGGTTTTTTTTCCTATAAATAGTGCTTAGTGTTTTAAAATGTGCTTTTCTTATTTGCAAAGCAGGAATGGAGACACACACAGACTTGAAGAATAAATGTATGGGTACCAAGGGGGGTGGGGGGTAGGATGACCTGGGAGATTGGCATTGCCACATATACACTGCTACGTACAAAACAGACAACTAATGAGAGCGTGCTGTATAGCACAGGGAACTCTGCTTGGTGCCCTGTGGTGACCTAAGTGGGAAAGAAATCCAAAAAAGAGTGGATATATGTATATCTATAGCTGATTCACTTTGCTGTACAGCAGAAACTTAACATTTTAAAGAACTATACCCCAATTAAAAGAGAAAGAAATGAAGGAAAAAAATAGTTTCTTTCTATAGGAATCAGTGGGTCCCTGTCTGGACAATGAATTGTCAGGGTGCTTTTAACACTTAAAATATTGAGTCTTAAATGTGTTAAGTATTTTTGTATAAAAATATTTAAAAAGTGAATGTGAGAGTTTAGAAATTTTTACAGCAATTTAACATTTTTACTGTATTTTGCAACATAATTTACATGAGATTAAAAAAAAAGTAGACTTTTATTCTAAAAAGTTTGAGAACCTCTGGTCTAATGGTTCTGAAGTTTTTGGCTTTGGGTAGATGAAATGCCATGATTATATGAACTGATCTTTTTCCAAGTTATCTTTTTTTAAGGATTCTAAAAGAGTGTGATTATAATGTATTCATCTGAAAAGTGACTTCATAATGGAGCCTAAGAATAACAATTGTTGTTGCTGTTCAGTTGCTCAGTCATGTCCGACTCTTTGTGACCCCATGGACTGCAGCATGCCAGGCTTCCCTGCCCTTCGTCTCCTGGAGCTTGCTCAAACTTACGTCCATTGAGTTGGTGATGTCATTCAACCATCTCATCTTCTGTCATCCCCTCCTCCTCCTGTCTTCAATCTTTCCCAGCATCAGGGTCTTTTCTAATGAGTGAGTTCTTCTCATCAGGTGGCCAAAGTATTGGAGATTCAGCATTAGTCCTTCCAGTGAATATTCAGGACTGATTTCCCTTAGGATGAACTGGTTGGATCTTCTTGCAGTCCAAGGGACTCTCAAGAATCTTCTCCAGCACCACAGTTCAAAATCATCAATTCTTTGGTGCTCAGCCTTCTTTATTCAATTCTCACATCCATACATGACTACTTGAAAAACTTCCGCTTTGGCTGTATGGACCTTTGTTGGCAAAGAAATGTCTCTGCTTTTTCATATGCTGTCTAGGTTTGTCATAGCTTTTCTTCCAAGGAACAAGCATCTTCTAACTTCATGGCTGCAGTCACCGTCTAAAGTGGTTTTGGAGCCCAAGAAAATCAAGTCTCTCACTGTTTCCATTGTTTCCCCATCTATTTGCCATGAAGCGATGGGATCAGATGCCATGATCTTAGTTTTTTGAATGTTGAGTTTTAAGCCAACTTTTTCACTCTCCTCTTTCACTTTCATCAAGAGGCTCTTTAGTTCTTTGCTTTCTGCCAGAAGGGTAGTGTCATCTGCATATCTGAGGTTATTGATATTTCTCCCGAAATCTTGATTCCAGCTTGTGCTTCATCCAGCCTGGCATTTCACATGATGTACTCTGCATATAAGTTAAATAAGCAGAGTGACAATATACAGTCTTGACATACTCCTTTCCTGATTTGGAACCAGCCTGTTGTTCCATGTCTGGTTCTAACTGCTGCTTCTTGATGTGCATACAGATTTCTCAGGAAGTAGGTAAGGTGGTATGGTATTCCCATCTCTCTAAGAATTTTCCACAGTTTGTTGTGATCCACACAGTCAAAGGCTTTAGTGCAGTCAGTGAAGCAAAAGTAGATGTTTTTCTGGAACTCTTGCTTTTTTTATGATACAGTGAATGTTGGCAATTTGATCTCTGGTTCCTCTGCCTTTCTAAATCCATCTTGTACATTTGGAAGTTCTTGGTTTATGTTCTGGTGAAGTTTAGCTAAAAGGATTTTGAACATTACCTTGCTAGCATGTGAAATGAGTGTAATTGTGTGGTAGTTTGAGCATTCTTTGGCATTGCCCTTCTTTGGGATTGGGATGAAACTGACCTTGTCCAGTCCTGTGGCCACTGGTGAGTTTTCCAAATTTGCTGACATATTGAGCATAGCACTTTAACAGCATCATCTTTCAGGATTTGAAATAGCTCACCTGGGATTCCATCACTTCCACTAGCTTTGTTCATAGTGATGCTTCTTAAGGCCCAGTTGAATATAACCCATAGGGTAGGTTTTATTCTTGATGAAACTACCTTAAGTTGGAAATAAAGTTAAATCTTAAGATTCTCATATTCTCAATTTGTATGACTTATAATCCTTACTATTAACCTGAAGTTCAACTTTGTATTCATTCAGCTCTTCATGATACCACTCTATTTTGCAGTATAAAATTTCTCAGTAATATGCCAGTCTATGTCTGACGCAGGATACAGCATGCTTGGGGCTGGTGCATGGGGATGACCCAGAGAGATGTTATGGGGAGGGAGGTGGGAGGGGGGTTCATGTTTGGGAACACATGTAAGAATTAAAGATTTTAAAATTAAAAATATATATATAAATAAATAAATTAAAAAAAAAAGAAAATATTCAGTGTGTAGAACACAATATCAGGCACTGTGGAGAGAATAAAAATGATTGAAGAGACAAAAAAAAACAAAAAACAAAAAAAAATTTCTCAGTAATAAATGATAATTAAATAAGACCCAGTAATTGTCAGTCATGTAGTATTGTTTCCCACATGCTCCTCTGTATTCCCAATCTCAGTTATCAGTGCCCTGATATGCCCACTAGTCAAGGCAGAAGACATTTTGTAGTCATCTAGACTTCTCCATTTCTCATTAATCAACTATTTTTAAATTGGCACTGTGTCTTTTCAGTACACCTCCTAAATAACTCATATGTATCCACCTTTCTCTCTTCACTGCTGCTTCAGTTCAGATTTGCATCCTTTTGTGCCTGGCCTCCATCAATCAGTAGCTTTCTGATTAGTGTCTCTGCCCTAACCCTCTTCCTGCCTCCATGGTGATTTTTCTGAAACATAATACTGATAAATACACATCTAAAAAGCTTCTCGATTTACTATTGTCTATGACAGTAGCCTTGAAATGTCGTGCAGCAGTTGAATCTTTTCTTAAAATATAGGGACACATACCTGTGGCACGGCATTCAAGACCTTTAATGATTTAGTTCCTGCCTCATCCTTGTCATCCCTGGACCTGTGCCCTAGATTTCAGAGAAGCTGAATCTCTTGAGTTCTACAATCACTCCTTGTTTTTGTTTTTTTTGGAGTTTGTTTGGCTTATTTTAGCAAGAATTTTTCCTGGAATACCTCTACTGTTACGTCTATCTCATATTCTGTTCTTGTCTCAAGAATGTCACCTGAATCTCCTGAGTGGTAATAGTGTGTGCTAATGGGTGAGTTCTTGCAGAGGTCCCTAGATGACATCAGGATGGGGCCTGGTCATCAGAAGGACTAGCCATGGTTAGGTTAGAACTTTCAGCCCCCTCATCCTACCCCCACTTCTGGGGAGAAGAGGGGGCCAGAGATTGAGTTCAATTGCCAGTGGCCAGTGATTGAATCAATTGTGCCTACATAATAAAACCACCATGAAAACCTCTTAAACAACAGGCTTTGGGAAGCTTCTGGGTTGGCGGACACATTGAAGTGCTGGGAAGGTGCTATGCCCTAGGAGGGCATGGAGGCTTTGCCCCTCTTCCCTTCACCCCTTTTACCCCCTTTGCATCTCTTCGGTTTGGCTGTTCCTGAGTTATATCCTCTATAATAAATGAGTAATGGTTTAAATAAAGCATTTCTTGAGTTCTGAGTCATTCTAGAGAATTATCAAACCTGAGGAAGGGTTTGTGGGAACCTCCACATTTTTTTAGCTAAGTAGGACAGAAGTGCAGATGGCCTGGGGACCAGGTACTTGTGACTGGCATCTACAGTGACAGAAATTTGTGGGACTAAACTGTTAAATCTGTGGAGTCTGATGTTAATTAACTCTGGGCAGTTAGTGTTTGATTGTAACATGCCCAGGTATTAGAGATTTGGTGTTGGAAAGGCGCCACATATTTGGTGTCAGGGTGACTTAACCTCAGTTTACAAATGGAAGCAAACCAAAGCTTCAAGAGACTGCTCAGCTTATTACTAAATTAGTACGTGGGAGTGCTGTAATTCAAGAGTCCTCTTAACCATATCTTGTTTTGTTTTTAATAATAATGTCCTTGAGGGGATGAACCTTCCTTTTCTTCTAACATATTAATGTTTTTTATTATTTATTAGTCATGTGTTCCAGTCTCTTGAACTTAATTGAATGCTTTCATCAATTAATGGCCTTGATAAAATTGCTTGTAATTTTGACTGTTATTTGCTTGGCCAAAGTGATGTTACTTATCCTTGTAAAGTTATCAGGACAAACAGCTGGGGAAGTGCAAGCTCTTAAGCTTGTTTTTTTTTTTTTTTTTTAGTTCCTTCTGTATTTTAGATAGGACACAAATATATCTGTAAATAAAAATAACTTCCTCCCAACCCATTTGGAAAATATCCCAGACTTCCTCTTCACGCCTTGCAAAGTTGCTGCTGTCTAGTCTTTGTTACTATTTGTTTTTTCCCTTTAAAATAAGTGACCCTCCTAGGAATAGCTTAATCACCAGATGTTTGGTCAGCAGTAGTCCACTTATTCTGGTTTTGTAGTTCTTCTGAAATAGGCTTGAAAGGTAATCACTGCATTCCTTCTCTAGTTCTAAGGTGATTTTACTCAATTGCTCTTGAAACGTAACCTTGGTAGGTGATTTGGAGCCAAAATGAAAAGAGAGAAGATAGGATATATATATTTTATACTGGTCCTTTATGAATTGATGATTTTTCATTGAGGATTTTCACACTTATTTTCAGTTTGAGAGGTTCTGAGTGTTTAGAAATGAAATTGTGGGAGTTCCAACAGAGGATCCTTAGTTTTTAACTGAGGAAATGAAAGTTGTCAAGGTCAACCATCGGAGAAGGCAATGGCACCCCACTCCAGTACTCTTGCCTGGAAAATCCCATGGATGGAGGAGCCTGGTAGGCTGCAGTCCATGGGGTCGTTAAGAGTCGGACACGACTGAAGTGACTTAGCAGCAGCAGCAGCAAGGTCAACCATAAAGCTGGTACTTTGGCTTGGTGAGAGACACACAGGATTTAGAATCTTTCTGATGTAATTTTCAGTCTACCATGAATCTGGAGAATTGATAACATCAGTCTGTGACAGCAATAACATTGTTTAGCCTGGAAACAACCTTTGTGAATTTTCCAGATTATTGACAGTGTTTGAAAGTATTTGATGTCTTCAGGACCAATAAACTCTGCCATGTACTTTTATCTTTTTCAATTAGTAGATATTTCAAATTTCCAAAAATAGGAATCAGTTCAGTTGCTCAGTTATGTCTGACTCTTTGCGACCCCATGAATCACAGCACGCCAGGCCTCCCTGTCCATCACCAACTCCTGGAGTTTACCCAAACTCATGTCCGTCGAGTAGGTGATGCCATCCAGCCATCTCATCCTCTGTCGTCCCCTCTTCCTCCTGCCCCCAATCCCTCCCAGCATCAGAGTCTTTTCCAGTGAGTCAACTCTTTGCATGAGGTGGCCAAAGTATTGGAGTTTCAGCTTCAGCATCATTCCTTCCAATGAACACCCAGGACTGATCTCCTTTAGGATGGACTGGTTGGATCTCCTTGCAGTCCAAGGGACTCGCAAGAGTCTTCTCCAACACCATGGTTCAAAAGCATCAATTCTTCAGTGCTCAGCTTTCTTCACAGTCCAACTCTCACATCTATAGACCTCTTTTTTCAAATATATCATGTGTAAAAGAATGTACAAAACAGATACAAGTGGTATTTAATTAGAATAGAATTTTAAGCATAATTTTGATTTATTGGAAAATAAATTGAGAAAATTCAAATTTTTGAAATGCTATATTAAAATATTTAACTTCCATCTCTAGCTTAAAATAACTGAATGGATGTACCATAGTTCATTTCACCAGGCCTCTCTTGATATTTAGGTAGTTTCCATTCTTACTGCTTTTACACACAATGCTGCAGTGAATAAAATATCTTTATCATGTATATGTGTATCTGTTTTCTGAGGATAAATTCCTAGAAATATAATTTCTGTGTCATTAGAATGTATTTTAGTTTTGAAAGGTATCAAATGGTTTCTAAAAATTGTATCATATATATACATTGCCACCAGCAATATATGAGCAAGCTTAATTCCCTCCTGCTCTCATCAACATGGTATGTTAGTTTTGGTCTTTGCTAATCTGAAAAATTGTATCTCAGTATAGTTTGAATCTTCAGTTTTTATTATATCTAAAGTCAAGTAACTTTTTATATGTTTAAGAGGCGTTTGTGTTTCCTCTTCTGGAACTATTTGTTCATATCACTGCCCATTTAAAAAATTGGGCTTCTGCTCCTCTTATCGAGCAGTAGGTTCCGTTTATGTGTTATGGTTTTACCTTTTTGTGATGTAAGTTGCAGATTCTTTCCCTCATTTTTAAATTTCTCTTTTCCCTTTGATTTTTGCCTTTTTCATTTTATGGATATGTAAACTCAAATTTAACATGCCTAAAATGGAATCTTGAATTTCTTCCCTTCCCTTAACCTGCTCCTCTTCTAGTTTTCCTCACATCAAGAAGCAACAACCTTCATCTACTCAGAGCCCAAGTGCCAAACCAAGAAGTTACCTTTGATTTCTTTTTCCCTCACTTCCCCTCTCTAATCCATTCCCAGCTGTATTGGCTTCCTATCCGAATATATCCTGACTCTATCTGTCTCTCTTCATGGGTACCTATTTATAGTCCATCCCACCCTTAGCCTTTCACCTGGGTGGTTGCAATGGCTCCCTGGTTGTTACACCCCCAAATTGATAGCTCCCTTTCGAGGCACAGAGCCTTTCTCTACTCTGTAGCTTGTGTGATCTTTTCAAAATGAAAATCATCTGATTGTCGTTCTACCCCCAAACCCACCTCCCATTCTTGTTCAAAACCCTCCAGTGACTCCGTCTCACGATAAAGATATAACTACTTAAACAACTTGCTCTTTTTCCAGCCTCACCTTGTACTGGGTTATTAACCACTCAACCCTTCCTATCTTTGAGTCTTTTCTGTCTGCCATGTTCCCTCCTCAGTTGGGATTTTTGCATAAATCATCCCTCCTCTGTAAGTTTATGTCTGATTGTCCTGGAGATCTCAGCTCACTGAAACTTTTCTCTGGAAAAGCCAACCCTCCCTAATTAGGTAGAAAAACTTGTACAAGCCCTTGTAGAGCTTATATCTCTTTTTCATAGCACTTATATTGCAATTTACACTTACTGTGTGATTCTTTGATAAACTCCCTGACGTAAGGGGTTTTATTTTCTTTACCAGTATGTTCTCAGTGTCTGTCATTGTGCCTGGCATATGGTTAACTCTCAAGACATATTGAATGATTGCTTACTTTTAAGTTCTCAGCTTTGGAGTTTGAAGAATATATTGATTTACCCTTTCTGAAAAAATATGACTATATTTGCTCTAGGTCAGTCTTTGTTCTCTTTTTTTCCCTGTGGCTTTCCCAAGACCACTGAGGTTCACAGTCTGATCTCCAAAGTCTTAAAGCATTTGAGATATGAAATGTACGTAGGCCAATGGTCTTGAATTCATTTGAAATCCGTAGGTATTCTTCAATGGTTTTGGCTTTCAGTTCCTTCTCTTTTTTTTTCCATCTGGGAAAGAGAGTGTGTTTTGTTGGTTTGGTTAGTGAGGGGTTTTTGGTTTGTTTGTTTTTAATTTTTTGGGGGGTTGTTTTCCAGTCGCTCAGTCATGTCTGACTCTGCAACCCTATGGACTGCAGCACACCAGGCTCCCCTGTCCTTCATTATCTCTCACAGTTTGCTCAAATTTATGTCCATTGAGTCAGTGATGCTATCTAACTAAATTGTTCTCTGCTGCCCCCTTCTCCTTTTGCCCTCAGTCTTTGCCAGCATCAGGATCTTTTCCAATGAGTCTGCTCTTCCAATCAAGTGGCCAAAGGATTGGAGCTTCAGCTTCAGCATCAGTCCTTCCAATGAATATTCAGAGTTGATTTCCTTTAGGATTGACTGGTTTGATCTTACAGTCCAAGGGACTCTCAAGAGGCTGCTGCTGCTGCTAAGTTGCTTCAGTCGTGTCCGACTCTGTGTGACCCCGTAGACAGCAGCCCACCAGGCTCCCCCGTCCCTGGGATTCTCCAGGCAAGAACACTGGAATGGGTTGCCATTTCCTTCTCCAATGCATGAAAGTGAAAAGTGAAAGTGAAGTCGCTCAGTCGTGTCCAACTCTTCGCGACCCCGTGGACTGCAGCCTACCAGGCTCCTCTGTCCATGGGATTTTCCAGGCAAGAGTACTGGAGTGGGTTGCCATTGCCTTCTCCACAAGGCGCTTCTCCAGCACTGCAATTCCAAAGCAGCAGTTCTTCAGTGTTCAGACATTTTTATGGTCCAACTTTCATATCCGTACATGACTACAGTAAAACCATAGCTTTGGCTTATATGGTGCTTTGTCAACCAAGTGATGTCTCTGCTTTTTAATACACTGTCTAGGTTTGTCATAGTTTTCCTTCCAAGGAACAAGTGTCTTAATTTCGTGGCTGCAGTCACCATCCACAGTGCTTTTGGAGCCCAAGAAAATAAAATCTGTCACTGTTACCACTTTTTCCTCTTCTGTTTGTCATGAAGTGATGGGACCAGATTCCATGATCTGCGTTTTTTGAATGTTGAGTTTTAAGCCAGCTTTTTCACTCTCCTCTTTTACCCTCATCAAGAGTCTCCTTAGTTCCTCTTTGCTTTCTGCCGTTAGAGTGGTATCATCTGCATATCTGAAGTTGTTGATATCTGTCCTGGCAGTCTTGATTCCAGCTTGTGATTCATCCAGCCTGGCATTTTGCATGATTGTAGTAGTAGAGGACACTAACAGACCACATTTTCTGATCCACATCAACACAGTAAAGTGGTTCTCAACTTCTGTAAGTTTGTTCTAAATTCAGTTGTTTAAATTTAGAGATCAGAGCAAGTTACCGGTAAAAACCATGATAAAATTGATACATTTTCATGCAAGGGCTTTCAAAACCTTTTAAACCAATAGTGTTTCTTAAACAGTACAATGTTAGTGTGAACTCCAGTTTAGTTCTTTTTTTAAAATCTGAACCTTGAGGTCCTCAGATTCTCAGGAAGGGCTGGGAGTTTTCACAGGCTTGGCAGTACTAGGAGAAATATCAGGTAACTGGGTAAGAGATACATTGACTTGGTATTGGATTCCCTAACTTGTGGAAAGACCCTAAGGGTAAAGGGGAGGCAAGATACATGTTTCACAATTAGAAATTTTTATTCTATTAAACTGTGTGTATATTACTCATGATAGTCAAATATCAGTTTGATTTAATTATGAGAACTGAATTACAGAGAATGGATTGATTACTCTTCACTATTGGAGGAATAAAGCAAAATGAAGGTCCTATTTATTGTGTCAGATGGTCCTATTTAGGAAGAAAACTAAGTAGGAGTGCATTATCTCTTCACCTATAGTCAATATGGAGAATTCTCTGTAAGAGAGTAGGGTGTTTTATCATAAGGGTGTGCTTTCCATGGAAACGATTTCTTTCCATACATGGATCATGAGTTTCAAATTTCAAACCATTTGAACTCTCTTATTATAGCAGAAGTTTTGTTGTGTACCACATCATTCCTGTCCAGTTTCAGTCACAAAATGATTCTCTCATTTGTATGTATAAAGACAATGCCAGAAATGAAAACAAAACTCATGATTCATCTGATTTTGTACTTTCTTTCAGAAGAAAAGACCCATTGAGATGACGATTATAATTTCAGCAACAAAGGAAACATTTAAGGCTCAGGCAGCCCTTAAATTCAATACTAGTAATATGTGAAGTACATTATAAGCCTTACATTTCTCTCAGTTCTTGTAGGTACATACTTGCCAATGCAGAGACAAGATTGCTTAATTTTAGGTGTATTTCTTAGTTCAAGATGGGGGTTTAGTCACTTAGTTGTGTCTGACTTTGCGACCTCATGGACTGTAGCCCACCAGGCTTCCCTGTCCATGAGATTTCCCAGGCAAGAATACTGGAGTGGGTTGCCAGTTCCTTCTCCAGGGGATCTTCCCAACACAGGAATTAAACTCGGGTCTCTTGCATTGTAGGCAGGTTCTTTACCAACTGAGCTAAAGACAAATACATTTAAAAAATCATTCTGTTATTTACAAAGTTAATAGTAATCAAAATCTCAAACAATTTTTGAGAGATTTTATGATGTTTTTATTGGAAGGGACCTTAGAGGACATCTATTTAGTGCATAACTCTTGTACATGACTTTTCTGGCATGGCGAGGCTAAACTGCTTTCAGTGGCCTCTTCCTGCCCCCCGCAGGTCCCCTGCTAGTCTTCTGTGCTTTGGATTACAGATCTTCTCTGTTTCTTGAATTTATCAAGCTCTCTAAGACTCTGTGACTTCCCTGGTGGCTCAGACAGTAAAGCATCTGCCTACAATGCTGGAGACCCAGGTTCGATTCCTGGGTTGGGAAGATCCCCTGGAGAAGGAAATGGCAACCCACTCCAGGATTCTCGCCTGGGAAATCCCATGGACAGAGGAGCCTGGCAGGCTACGTCCATGCGGAAGCAGAGTCAGACACAACTGAGTGACTTCACTTCAAGACTCTGTATTGCCTTGAATGCTCTTCTCACATCCCTGTTCCCATGACTTGCTTCTTGACATTAAGCAGATTTCAGTGAAATTTCACCTCCCCATACAGGCCTTTCGCAGACTACCTTATCTACCTGCTCACCCCCCTGCCCCTTTCAGTCTCCAAAACTCTCTACCATATGACTGTTTTCTTTCCTTCATAATAATTGTCACTATCTGGAATGGTCATGTTTGTTTGTTTATTGTCTGTCTCCTCATTGTCTCTATGGGAGCAGGGGCTGTTTGTCTCCTGAAGCATCTCTGGTGGGCTGGCCCAGTGTAGGTGTCTGACAGATATTTATAGAATGAATAACCATTAATGGTTCATCATTGTCCAAATCACTACTGCACTGATATGTCTGCTTTTTACCACTTTACTACCACTGATCTTAGTTATTCCCCCTGAAATAACCCAAATCACCTGCTTGATTCCCTCTTTTTCAAGGAGTTTTCACACATTGGGATGCCAGTCATCTCTCATTGAGGCATATCTTGCCCAGTTTCCTTACCAGCTCCTCATCTGGCGTGATTTTGGAGTGTGGTCATCATTCAGATGATCTGTCACTGGGAGTTTTTGGTTTTGCTGTTGATACCCAACACTAGACACATGGGATTATATGGAATCTGGAGAGAGATAGTTCAAGTAAACTTTTTTTTTGATGTAATATTGAAATGCTCTGTCTTTGATAAAAATCATCTTTTGCCTCCATATCAATACCATGAAACTATTTATGTATGATGTCATTATCAGAATTATTTTTGACTTGTTAAAACCTTATTTTATTGTGAAATACAACACAGAAGTAGGTAAAACAAATTTACACTCTAATGTATATTTAGCTATCACTCAAGTCAAGAAATAGAATATTACCAGTGTCCCAGAAAGCCCTCTTATGTTATCAATCTCAACTCCTCCCTGGAGCTAATTAATATCCTCATTTTTAAAAGAGACACTTCTTTGATTACTTATTTTTTAAATAGATTTACCACTTATATATGCATATCTAGCCGATATAGTTTGTAATTCAGCTTTACCTGTTATAAAACTGTGTATAAATGAAATCAAGATTGCTCTGAGAAATATCAACAACCTAGGATATGGAGATGATGCCACTCTAATGGCAGAAAGCAAGGAAGAACTAAAGAGCCTCTTGATACAGGTGAAAGAGAAGAGTGAAAAAGCTGGCTTAAAACTCAACATTCAAAAATCTAAGATCATGGCATCCAGTCCCATCACTTCATGGTAAATAGAAGGGGAAAAGTAGAAGAAATGACAGATTTTATTTATTTGGGCTCCAAAATCACTGGGGACAGTGACTGCTGCCATGAAATGAGAAGACACTTGCTCCTTGGAAGGAAAGCTATGACAAACTTAGTGTATTAAAAAGCAGACAGATCACTTTGATGACAGAGGTCCGTATAGTTAAAGCTATGGTTTTTCTGTAGTCATGTACAGATGTAAGAGCTGGCCCATAAGAAAGGCTGAGTGCCGAAGAGTTGATGCTTTTGAACTTTAGTGCTAGAGAAAACTCTTGAGAGGCCTTTGGACTGAAAGGAGTCAAACCAGTCTGTCCTAAAGAAATCAACCATGAATATTCACTGGAAGGACTGATGCTAAAGCTGAAGTTCCAATCCTTTGGCCACCTGATGTGAAGAGCCCACTCACTGGAAAAGACCCTGATGCTGGGAAAGATTGAGGGCAAAAGGAGAAGGGGGTGGCAGAGGATGAGATGGTTAGACAGCATCACCAACTCAATGGATGTGAATTTGAGGAAACTAAGAGATAGTGAAGGACAGGGGAGCCTGGTGTGCTGCAGTCCACAGGGTTGCAAAGAGTTGGACAGACTGAGTGACTTTCCAACAGCAACAAAACTACAAGCTTAGTTGCTTAAAACAGCACCCATATATTACCTCACAGTTCTGTAAATCAGAAGACTGGGATGGTATGGCTGGGTTCTCTGCTTAAGGTAATACTGATAGAAAGCTAAAGTTTAGTGTGTTGACTGGGGCTGAGTTCTCCTTTGTCCTTGATTAGTTACAAAGTTGAGATCCAGCTCTTTTGGATCTCTCCATTTTTGTGTGTTTTCTATTTCATGAACTTCTGCTCTTATTTCTTTCTTTATATTTTCTTTGGATTTATTTTACTGTACTTTAAAAAAAACAACCTCTTGAGATTGATTCTTAGTTTATTTTTTATATTTTGTGATATATGCATTTATAAGGGTTTGATTACCTCCCTAAGCATTGTTTTAATTTCTAATGAATTTGTATTTTTATTTTTAAATGTTTATTATGATTTCTTCTTTGACTGACATGAATTATTTTAAGAATGTTATTTATTGATTTCTAAACATATGGATGAAAAGTGAAAGTGTTAGTCACTCCGTCGTGTCTGACTCTTTGAAACTTTACCCTCTGTAGCCCGCCAGGCTCCTCTATCCATGTTCTTCTCCAGGCAAGAATACTGGAGTGGGTAGCCATTACCTTCTCCAGGGGATTTTCCAGACTGAGGGATTGAATCTGGGTCTCCTGCATTGCAGGTGGATTCTTTACTGTCTGAGCAAACATATGAATATTTCTTAATTATTTCTTCTGTGACTAATTTGTTGAGTACATGCATTGTGGAGAGAGAACATCCTCGGACTAAATCCTTATAATTTGCTTTGAATTGCATTTCAGCCTAGCACATTATCAGTTTTTATAAATGTGCTGTGTGTGCTTGGGGGAAGAAAGATATTCTACAGTTCTTTTCATTTTTTAAGTTTTAAAAATGAAAGTATTATGTATACTTTTTATGCTGTCTGTGTTGAGTTCCCTTGGTGGTATTCTGTTTTCCAGTTCTGGAATTCTAATTTCTTTCCCCAGTTTGTTCTACCTTGTGGACCTCCCAGTTCTGTCAAAATGTTCAACCCTTGGGTTTTTATTCATTCAACTCTATAGTTGTCTCACAATCTAGGTCTGATAATCCTGATATTATAAATTTTCTGGGGCATTTTCTGTTTTGGTCATTTCTGTTCTTGTTAATGTCATGTGTATCTTGTTATCTTTGATTATGTATTGCATGAGCTAAATGAGAAATTATCTGTAGCAATATTATGATGGCTGCATTCTTGTTACCCTGCTGCCAACTGTCCCCACACCCTGCACCCTACCACCTACTGCTACCCCTTTCAAGCAGATAACTGTTGGCACTAACCATCTGAATGTGGGACCACCTCAATCCAAGGGACACTTAGAGGTTTATTTAGGTCACTCAGGTGACATAAAGCTATCATTCAGGTCTGTTCTGGGACTGATTTCTTTCTGGTTTCCTTTATCCTAAGAGTATAGCTCTTGGGGTTTCAGCTTCAAGTGAGTGATGCTTATCATACTTTCTTCTTTTGAAACACTTTTACCTTTGACCTTCTTGCCCCTGGATTTATGAGTTTCAAGAGCAAGCCTGTTTTTCTCCCTATTTTTCTGAATCTTCCTTCAAGTGTCTGTGAGCTAAAATTGTTTTGGATGATTTGGATTACCTCGCTGAGTTCTATTCCTTTGCCTTGATATCAGCCAGGTAATTCTTCATAACCTTCAGTCTTGGGGATTTTTAGGCTGTTCTTTAGAAATATTCCCTCCAGCGTTTGTATTTGTTCTCAAAAGGACATTTCATCCACGGTATTTAGTTACTTGAAGCTGAAGTGTCTGAGTTTTTAAGGCCTTGAAAAATTAATCAGTATTATTCATATAAAATTGTAGTTAAATCCAATTTGGCTTTAAGTTTTTCCCTCAATTTGAATTCAGTTCAGTTCAGTCGCTCAGTTGTGTCTGACTCTTTGTGACCCCATGGACTGCAGCGTGCCAGGCTTCCCTGTCCATCACCGACTCCCGGAGCTTACTCAAACTCATGTCCATCGAGTCGGTGATGCCACTCAACCATCTCATCCTCTGTGGTCCCCTTCTCCTCCCGCCTTCAGTCTTTTCCAGCATCAGAGTCTTTTCCATTGAGTCAGTTCTTCGCATCAGGTGGCCAAAGCACTGGAGTTTCAGCTTCAGCATCAGGCCTTCCAGTGAATATTCAGGACTGATTTCCTTTAGAATAGACTGGTTGGAATTCCTTGCAGTCCAAGGGACTCTCAAGAGTCTTTTCTCCAACACCACAGTTCAAAAGCATCAATTCTTTGGCGCTCAGCTTTCTTTATAGTCCAACTCTCACATCCATACATGACCACTGGAAAAACTATAGCCTTGACTAGATGGACCTTTGTTGGTAAAGTAATGTCTCTGCTTTTTAATATGCTGTCTAGGTTGGTCATACCTTTTCTTCCAAGGAGCAAGTGTCTTTTAATTTCGTGGCTGCGGTCACCATCTGCAGTGGTTTTGGAGCCCAGGGAAATAAAGTTTCTCACTGTTTCCATTGTTTCCCCTTCTATTTATTTGTCATAAAGTGATGGGACTGGATGCCATGATCTTAGTTTTCGGAATGTTGAGTTTTAAGCCAACTTTTTCACTCCTCTTTCACTTTCATCAAGAGGCTTGTTAGTTCTTCTTTTCTTTCTGCCATAAGGGTGGTGTCATCTGCATATCTGAGGTTATTGATATTTCTCCGAGCGATCTTGATTCCAGCTTGTCCTTCATCCACCCCAGCATTTTGCATGATATACTCTGTATAGAAGTTAAATAAGCAAGTTGACAATATACAGTCTTGATGTACTCCTTTCCCAATTTGGAACCAGTCTGTTGTTCCATGTCCAGTTCTAACTGTTTCTTCTTGACCTGCATACAGATTTCTAGGAAGCATTTCAGGTGGTTTGGTATTCCCATCTCTTTAAGAATTTTCCACAGTTTGTTGTGATCCATACAGTCAAAGGCTTTGGCGTAGTCAATAATGCAGAAGTAGATGTTTTTCTGGGACTCTCTTGCTTTTTCTACGATCCAGCAGATATTGGCAGTTTGATCTCTGGTTCCTCTGCCTTTTCTAAATCCAGCTTGAACATGTGGATCAGTTTGAATATTGGGAGTTAAAAGACTGTTCTTGACACCTGTGTTACATATTTACTCACATTTAAATTCTGATTCCCAGGGTTTACATTACTTGATTTGCATAGAGAATAGGTGGGACCAAATGTTCTTTATATATACTTACATATAAAACTTTTGTGGGTGCTGAGTCTTCTTAATAGGAATGACTTAATTTTTTTCCCTAGTTTCCTTTAAAATGAGCTGTACCATTCTTGACAGAGAGTGGAATATTTATTGTTTCCTGGGTGTTCTTCCAAATCAGCCATAGAAAAGAATGATTCATTCTCAGAAACACTCTGCACATCTTTTACCTGGAAAGTGACTGACTTAGATCTTCATATGTTGGCTCCTTCCTGTTAGTGATATTCCACTTCAAATGTCACCTTTGTAGAGGGGCCTCTTTGAGTAATCACTCCTTGTTTCTCCCTTCATAACATGTATCATTATCTGATAATAATCTTGCATTTTTCCCCCCTTAGCAAAATGTGAAGCACCATGAGGGCAAGGATTTTGCCTATCTTGTTCACAACTGTCTCTTGTCTTATTTACTCTTTCTCTGAGTCATGTTAGACAGTCAGTAATTTTTTTGTTTAATAAATGAATGAATAGAACAAATGTTTATGTCTTGAAAATATTTGAAATTGTGACATCATTTTCTCTAAATGTCACAGTCATCCTTTAAAAATGTGTGGTTCCATTGAATTAAAGTTGTTTTCTAAAATAAGTGTTGTGTTTGCTTTCTCTTGGCTTTTTTCAAAAACGATTTTGGTAAATATTGAATGAAAAGTCAGACAATAAAAAATCTGATCTAAAGTGTTAGAGTGACAAATATTTAGCATTAGGGACCACTGTGACTTTGATATATATTGAGCTGGAAAGGAGGTCAGTGTGACTGGAGTGGAACAATCAAGGGAAAGAAGAGTCAGAGATGACATCAGAGGAGAGGAGATTAAGACCTGATGGTTTATGTGGACTTTGACTTTCACTCTTAATGATATGGGAGGCCACTGGAGGATTTTGAGCAGAGAAGTAACATAGAGGTGAGTGTGGACTATAGGGATATTGAAGTATGGCCTACTTCCAAGCTCTCATGTCAGTTCCGCTGGCTGTTTTGTCTCTCTCTGCCTAGACCACCGTGTCTTAATTTTTATAGCTCAGTTCTAATTCTCAGTATATTTGGTAGAGAGTATCTTGCCAGATCCTCCCCTCAAGGCTGAGCCTTCTTATTTTTCTTATTTGGAAGAGTATTGGCTGTACTTGGAATTCTGTTCTTCCATATATATTTTAGAATCAGCTTACTGTAATTCCTCAGAAAACTCTTGGGATTCTGATTGAAATTGCATTACCTATATAGATTAATATAGAGATAATTGATATCCTTTAGCCTTAAAATTGGAAAAACTTCATTGATCTAGGTAATCTTTAATGACTTTCAATAAACTTTACATATATATACACATAAGTACACACATATATGTGATATATGTATGCTTATGCATATGTGTATATATATGTATACACATGTATATATATGTATGTGTATACACATGTATATACACATGTATATGTATACATATATATATATTTGAATAGAGGTCTTAAGTATCTTTTTTGTTAAGTCCTAAGTGTCTTTTTTGTTGTAAAGATGATTTTTAAAACTTACATTTTCTGTTTCTTTTTGATGTTTACAAATACTGTTGATATTTGTATACTGAGTTTATATTTAGCTTGCTAACACTTATAATTCTAATAATTTTTAGATTCCTTTGCATTTTCTTTTTTTTTGTTTGTTTTGCTATTTCTTTTTTAAATTTTTTAAAATATAAATTTATTTATTTTAATTGGAGGTTAATTACTTTACAATATTGTATTGGTTTTGCCATACATCAACATGAATCCACCACAGGTATACACATGTTCCCCATCCTGAACCCTCCTCCCTCCCCGTACCATCCCTCTGGGTCGTCTCAGTGCACCAGCCCCAAGCATCCAGTATCATGCATCGAACCTGGACTGGTGATTCGTTTCATATATGATATTATACATGTTTCATATAAACAATAATATCTGTAAATTCTGGTTTTCTCTTTCCAGTCCTGTATAGTTTATTCCTTTATTATTTTTTTTTGACTTACTGAGCTGTCTAGAACCCACCAGGATAATGTTTAATAGTAATGTTAATAAGTATTAATAACAGAATTTCTTGTCATGTTCTTAATTTTTAAAGGGGCTATATCTAAATATTCCACACTTAAGAATGATATTATAGGTTTTTTCAGATACTTGTATCAAGATATGAACATTTAAAAGACATTTAATTATGGACATATTTCTCTTTAGATTTACATTCCTACCATTAGTATATAAAACGGCCACTTTTTGTGTCAGTAGTTTATATCACATAGGATACTCAAATTTATTAAGTTTCAGATTTCATAAGCAGCAAAGAAAATTTCTTTACTGGTTTAGATTTATTTCTTCATTTTAAACCAGTACTTTATGTTGATACAACTGTTCTTCTTAAAGATAGTATAGATTTTTTTTTTTAAGCAAAAAAATATTTCAAAATAATTTCAGATTTTAAGTTGTAAAGATCATGTAAAGAATTTCCTGTTTCATGGAGTCTTGACCCAGATCTCCCAAATGTAAACATTTTATAATATTTACTTTATCATTCTTTCTGTTTCTCTTCCTCTGTATCTACATATGTATTTTTTTCTGAATTGGTGTAACTTGCAAATTATCTCTAAGAACTTTGATATTCTCCTTTTATTTTTTTCTGTTAAGCTTTTTATTAGATTGTTCTAGAGATTTAGGCTGTACTTTATTTTATCAAAATTTAATTGATATATAACATTGGTTCCAAGTGTATAGCATAATGATTTCATATTTGTATATATTACAAAAGGATCACATAAGTCTGTTTATCATCCATCACCACACATAGTTAGGTATTCTTTCTTGTGAAGAACACTTAAGATTTAGTGTAGTCGCTCAGTTGTGTCCGACTCTTTGCGATCCCCTGGACTGTAGGCCACCAGGCTCCTCTGTCCATGGGATTCTCCAGACAAAAATACTGGAGTGGGTTGCCATTTCCTTCTCCAGGGGATCTTCCCAACCCAGGGATCGAACCTGGGTCTTCCATATCACGGGCAGATGCTTTACCCTCTGAGCCACCAGGGAAGCCCAAGATTTACTCTTAGCCACTTTCAAATATACAGTAGAGTATTATTAACCATAGTCACCATGTTGTACATTGCATCCCTAGGACTTGCTCATTTTATAACCAGAAAATTTGTAGCTTTGGATCACCACTCATCTTGTCATTTCTTAAAATAAGAGGATTGTTTTATGTAACCACCTTACTATTGTCAAAAAAAAATTATAATTGATACAGTATTATCTAATCTGTGGGCTTCCCTTGTGGTTCAGCTGGTAAAGAATTCACCTGCAATGTGGGAGACCTGGCTTCGCTCCCTGGGTTGGGAAGATCCCCTGGAGAAGGGAAAGGCTACCCACTGCAGTATTCTGGCCTGGAGAATTCCATGGATTACAGTCCATGGGGTTGCAAAGAGTTGGACACGACTGAGCGACTTTCACTTCACTATCTAATCTGTAGACTTTTAAGTTTTATCATTTACCCTTTATAGCAAAAAAATATTTTTTCTTGTCTAGCATCCAGTCCAAGATCATGCATTATATTTAGTTATCATGACTCTTAATCTTCTTTTCTGGAACAGTTGCTTAGTCGTTTCTTATGTTTCATGACATAGACATTTTTAAAGAATACAGGCCAGTTATTGAGTAGAATATTCCTCAGTTTGGGCTTGTCTGTTGCTGCCTATGGTTAGATTCATGTTTTACCCTTTTAGAAGAATGTATGTGTATATGTAATTTACATACACATTTATATCTATTTCTTTATCTCTCTATATTAATAACTGACCTTACATGATTAACTCTTAATTCCAAGCTTTCCCAATTTTCATATTTGTAACTTCCTTTATGAGAATGAGACGAAACCCACATTATCCACAGTATGTTTACTTATTTGCTTAATTCTAGAATATACATAAAGAAGTTTCACATCTCTGTAAAAAATAACTGAGTGTAATATTTGTTTATATTTCTTTTTTTGTTTGTTTGTTTATATTTCTTTAACTCAAGGAAAGTATGTAGTTAAAATACTGTTTTCAAAAGTTGTGTGTGTGTGCTCACTTGCTCAGTAATGTCTGACTCTGCGACCCCATGGACTGTAGTCCACCAGGATCCTCTGTCCATGGAATTCTCCTGGCAAGAATACTGGAGTGGATTGCCATTTCCTCCTCCAGGGGATCTTCCCAACCCAGGAATCGAACTCACATCTCCTGCTTTGGCAGTGTATTCTTTACCACTAAGCCACCTGGGAACCCCTTTCAAAAGTTGCCTGGGGTTAATTCTTTTCCCTGCCCGGGCTCGTTCAGTGCAGTTATAGTATTCATTTCAAATATAGTTAAGTACATTTTTTTAATTGTGTTTCATTTTGGGTACTTCCCTCCTACTATTATTATTATTAGTAGTAGTAGCATATGAAACAACGTGGTTTTAAAAGAACTGTACGAAAAGATTGGATAGGTTATTAGAGTACTGAGAAATAAAATTTATGACTTTTAATTGTGTTTGTTTTTTCAGGAAATCATTTAATAATTCACATTAGGACAAATATGTGAAAGTTCCTGCCAACCTGTGAATATTTCTTCCTTCGGACATTTTTTGTTCTACTTACTGTACAACTTTCTTAGAAGTTCTTTGATGCCATGTTCTGTGGCTTGCATCTAAAGAGGAGTTTGTCTTCATGAAGATTCCTAACATTGGTAATGTGATGAATAAATTTGAGATCCTTGGGGTTGTAGGTGAAGGTAAGTTTAACATTCTTTGAGGTTTTGAGCAATGTGCAATTATATCTACCACCAAAAAAGTTATTAATTCAAATTCTATTATGTCAGCTAGAGTTATTTTGACTAACTCAAAATTTATATAAGTTAAATTTTACTTAATGCATGAGAAATAAATGAATAAATAACTTCTATTTGTCTATGAGAATGACAAACCACATTTTATAAATTCTGAGCCTCACGATTTGGTCATATTTTAACATCTCTGAAATCAGGATGTGTGTTACAATCAGTAGCATGTCATGGTTTAATTGGCAGAACTTTTTCTTTCCTAGTAGTACATAAAATAATACTTATAATCAATGACATCATCAATCTGATGAAATATGGTAATTTGTTTTTTCATAAATCTTCCTAATTCCTTTTTTTGTAATTTTTGCTCTTAACGATAACTTTTTGTGGAGATTTTGATAAATGATTCTTTTAATAGTATAAGTTATTATAATTATGATTTCTTTATATCTTTAAAGCATTGTTACAAAAGTTTTGGTATTTCAGAATTTTCAAGTGTATTTTGAATTTCAAAAGAAGTTTTACAATTTACCTATGTCAACAGCATAGTTCTGGATTTTAATATTAAGTTGTTAAATCCTTTTCAAATAACTAGAAACAATTAAAATATTGTGTAATCATTACGTATTTGCTTCAAGATGTGAAGTTTGAAGACAAAAAAAAAAGGATTCTTTTTTCTTCACCTAGCTCCTTTTCGTCTTTTTCATTGGTATTCATTATGTAGATAAAATTCATTCTCAATGTCTTATTTACTATTAATTTTATAATACCTGATTTATTACTGTTTTTCAAAAGTGTTATATAGACTTATGCTGTAAAAATACTCACTGGAGAAGGTCAGCTCCTTGGATGTAACAGAGTTGGAATGTTTCAGATTCTGGGCCTAAGTTTTTCTGCATCATGACCTTTTTCTTAGTATGCCTATAGGTGATCCTCTTCTCAGGGATTAGCTTAGATTAACTACAACTACCAGTTGTTATTGTTGTTTTTCAGTTGCTCAGTCATGTCTGACTCTTTGCAACCCTCTGGACTGCAGCATGCCAGGCTTCCCTGTCCTTCACCATCTCCCAGAGTTTGCTCAGACTCATGTCCATTTAGTTGATGATACCATCCAACCATTTCATCCTCTGTCATCCTCTTCTCCTCCTGCCCTAAATCTTTCCCACCCTCAGGGTCTACAACTACCAGACTGGCATATAAATCAAAATATGTTAGTTTCAAGTTGTAGTCAGAACCATCATTGCTATTTTTTTTTTCTTTGTAAACTACCTCAGATGCTTCTTGGCTATGAAATACATATACATTAAGGAAATTAAAAGCTGTCAAGCAAACTCTACATCCCTGCAGCCTAAACAGTGCATTTTCACCCCATGGAAAAACTAACATGGGCAGTTAAATGAGGATTGGATGATTGCCTAGTGATTGTGGAGTTGAATTGGATGGCTATAATGGCTGGTTTCATCCTAACTGTGATAATAAGATTCATCCATCTCGACCAATTGAAGGATACTTATTCTGATTCCCCAGTCTCTGTTGCAGACACATTTTCCAATTTCATTTCCCTGAAGTCCTCTTCTCAGACGCAAACACAGGCTTTGCCTGTCTGTAAACATCAATCATTTCTACAAACTTCAGTTATTGTATATTACATTTTGATTCTCCTGATTAGATTTTTTCACATTATAACTTTTGCCTCAATTTCCTTGCTGTCAACCCTGTGTTCTGGGTTTAAGGAAATAGTTTATTGGCTGATTAATAGGATAAGTAACCCAAAAGGTAGTGATGTGTCTCATTTGAAATATATCAAATAAAATGGGAGTACTTAGCTACAGATGATCAGAGATCCTTGGACTACTTATGCTGGTGCCATTGAACTTAGTATTTATGGCAAAAATGTAGCAACTCCTACTAGTTATTAATTGGAATGCTGAGATGAGACCTGTACTATTTTGCGAGTCAGAGAAGACATTCTAGTATCCTAGAAGAGAATTTAATTGTCTCCTACGAGAGAGAACATATTTGATAGGCTCCATGCTTGAGCCTACCCTTGTGAAACCATTAGCTCTTAAGTGTTGAATTCCCTAGAATCTTTTGAGGTAATTTTAATTTACTCTTAAAGTTATTAGGTCCAAAGTGCATCTCTAGAAATTTTTCAACATCTCAAGTAAAATTTTCCTTAAAAAGAAAAACATTAAAAAGTACATGCTTGTTGGGGAAATGAGTTGCTTATACTCTTGGTTTATAAAAAATATATGATAAATGTTCATGCTTTCTTTGTATATGGCTCATTCCATTATCACTGCAGAATATTATCATTTTAGGAATCACTGTTATTCCATATTTTGATAGCCACTGTAAATATAATAGAACTTTGATTTTTCCAAGAGCTGTACTTTGTATACGTGTCCCTAATTGTTCACTTCTTTTTATTATAGGAGCCTATGGAGTTGTACTTAAATGCAGGCATAAGGCAAGTACATGGTTTTTAAAAAGAAAATATCTGTGTATGTTTAACATTTTTGAAACTAATGTAGTATTCTGTGCATGTGGGCATATAATTAAAAATGTCTGTCTATGATGATGGTGATGCTTAAAGAAGAATTAATATGAGAACCTGAAAAAAGAGACCGCTTTGGGTAAGCTTTATCATGATTGGATAGTCATTAGTTCTTTATACTCATGCGCTATTTTTTTCAACTGACCTATATGTAGATGGAAAGCTGCCTAATGGGAAGAGAGAAAAGGTGGTAGAGAAGAAATCAAAGTAGTGGCAGATTTAATTTATGTCAAGAACTAAAGAGCAAGGAGGAGTTTCATGCAGTCAATATTTTTCTTGTAGAACCAATAATTTAAGATTGTTTATTGGGTCAGAATCCAGATTTTGAAGGGTAGTGGATAGGTGTTTGGTTATGAAATAGGGCTTGAAGTAATAGTGTATGATTATGACTCTTAGCTGTTGTTGGTCACCCTTGAACAGCTTTGAAATGAATCTTATTGTATAGATTATTTGACTATGGTTAATAATCACCAGTTATTCAGGGAGGTTATTTCAAGATTCCACAGGTGTTGCTGTATTGAGCATGTTTTACTCAGAGATTACCTTTAACCTGGCAAGTGTTGAAGCTGTAACAATTTCAAATATTAGGTTAAATGTTTTTCTTAGCTAGTCTGAATGTTAATATCCGGCCTCATACTATTTTGTGCATAATTTGTTAAGACCAAGGTTTAAATTTTTTTGGTATTTTATAGTGATATGATTCATGTTTGAGATGAGCTTAGCAGTTTAGTCTCAGCCATTTAAACTCAAATCTGTGACAACACACATAAAGATGATGTAATTTTTATGTTTGCTTTTTCTTCCCTACTGTACAAAATATTACTTAACATTTTGAATTTAAGGCTTCATGACAACTGATGTATTTTGGATTTTACATCACATATCTCTTTAATTCAAAGAATTTTCTATTCTTGAAATTTGGTATTTGAATTATGTTATGTTGATAATAGTTATCTTAAGACCTCTGCCAGTAAATCTTAAAAAAATTATTTGAATACTATTAGCTCTTGATTCAGGATGATTAAGAATTTAAAATAATAAATATAGTCAAAATAAATTTAGCCCCTTAAATTTCTAATTAAGAAATATCACTGCAGTTTGAAATTAAACAAATAGAAAGCTGTCTAGTGAAGTGCTATGCTTTTAGGGAGGTGCCTTGAGTTAAATTTAGGAAGCCTTAAAAATATTCTTGGATAGATACTACTCAAGGTTATTAGTGTCCAAATTAAATTTGAGTCTTTCTTGAACATAATACTCCTTTTTGTATACTGTGGCTCTGTTGATACAGCATAGCCAAGGGATGCTTCAGTTCTTAGTCTTACTCCTTGAATTTTAAAACCCAGGGATTTCTGATACATAATGGCACATCTTCCAACAGTATTTTCTCTCAGTTGTTACACTTCTTCCTGTGACCTTTCTCCCTATACTTTCATCTAATTTACTCATTTGTTAAGACATGGTTGTTAACTGTACCTGGTTCTCATATGCACACTATTAGTGCTGGCAAGATGGACTCAGAGTGAGACTGGATGAGAACTAGTGTCACTGCTCTCAGGAAACCACCTCTAAATGTGAACTCTGATTCCTTTGTCCATGTGCAGGGCATTTTGAGTTCTAAGGATGAATAACCCATAGTTTTCTTGCTCTTGTATGTCTTGGTCTGTCTGAAGAGTTAGAAGAAGTGCATATTTTTTTAAAAAAAACACGCATGTGAGATTGCTGCAAATGAGATTGCATCTTAAAAAAAAAAATACTTCTTTTTACTGCCCTTCACTAAATGAGGGGCTCGCAGACCAGCTTTCTGAGTATTGTTTCTTCCTTTCATGCACCAAAAAATATACCACTGGATAGAAAATTTGAAGCATAAATTAGTGTCTATCTCAGAGTCATATAGAATTTTTTCTAGAATTTACAGTTGTTTAATCATTAGACTTGTTATAGTATACCCTTGTTTCAGCTAGAATCAGTCCTTCAAATCTTTGCCCAGCTATCCAAAAATAAAAGATTTGATGCTTCTGATAAGATTTACCCTTTCGGATCAAACAAATGGATATCTATGAAATCTCACAGTATAGTTTAAAAAAAAAAAAGGATATAAACCTCTGTTTGGTGCCTATTATGTATAAAGTGATCACGCGCATATATTTTCCATACTTTCAAAGTTTTTAATAAAATGCTTATAAAAATGTATAAACCAGGTTCGCTGTGATTACTTACACAGGTATGTGTGATTGCTTGTGCATAAATTGGATCTCTTTTTGAGAAGCTTGGCTATGGTTGTATGTATAGTTAAATAATTTCTAGTGTATGGTGTATTTCAACAAGTATGAAAGAAATCACTGTTTTAATCTGTGTTCTGTGCAAGAAATTTAGAGGTCATGTTTATAAACAGATATATCTTGTCTTTTGTGAACATAATATGATATTGGGCTTTTCCAGGCCAAAGATCAGTTCTTAATTTACTGAAATAAATGCTACCCAATTAAAAAAGAAAAATGTAATTGTACCCTCTTTTTGACAGCTTCTGTTATCTTTATATGAACACTCTTAGCAATGACTGTTAAGCTGTTTATGGGGATTTATGATTTTACTCGCATTTGGAAAAAGTTCTGACCTGGACCTTTACCATACAAATGTGTGTTGCTTATTTTCTTTTTATTTGTGTGTCTGCTTTAAAGTGCCCAAGAGAGGGGAGGTATGTTTTAGAGCACAGTTTTCTTCACAGAAGCCCCAGGAGGTCATCTTCATAACAAAGTGGGGAGAATGGAATGGAGTTGAAATAGGGAGATGTGATTAGAACTTGAGGCAAGAGAGAGGATAGAGAGAGCTGGAGATTGATGCTAATCCAGTCTAGGACACGGAAGTGCTGATTCATGTAGTTCATTTCCTATGGCTAAAGTTGACTTATGAGAAGTTTTTGTTTGTTTTGAAGTAGTAGGTGTATATACTCTTGAATAACTAGTTATAAAAGCTGTGAATAATCCAGTATTGGGGTACTGTAAGTATTAAATGATAAACTTGACTTAAATTAGAGAAAGTAAAAGTGAAGTCGCTTAGTCATGTTCCACTCTGTGACCCCATGGACTGTAGCATGCCAGGCTCCTTCATCCATGGAATTTTCTAGGCAAGGGTACTGGAGTGGGTTGCCATTTCCTTCTCCAGGGGATCTTCCTGACCCAGGGATCAAACCCAGGTCACCCGCACTGCAAGTAGACACTTTACCATCTGAGCCACCAGGGAACCAAAAAGGAAAGACACTGAAGAGAGCTTTTGCAGAGTAGCGGGTCCCTGCAGAGAGATTAAAGGTGATCCCAAGGATTGGTGGTGAACTGGAAAAGCATTGGTATTGTTTTACCTGACTGGAAAACTTAGAAAGGGTGTATAAGTTTGAAGGGAAAGGTGAGTTTGGCTTTCATAATAAAGAATAAAATGTCAGCAGAGTACCAAACCTGATATTAGTAAATACCACATATTGAGCATCTACCGTATGTGGTAGGTAGGCAATCTGTTTGATGTTTTACATTTAATCCCCACAACCCCCACTCTCCATCCCTACTTTATAAATGAGAAAACTGAGTCAGAGAGAGGCTGGGTAATAGAGCTAAGATTATGCAGCTAACAAGTGGCAAAAACCAGGGTTTGATCTGACTCCAGAAATAGCTTCCTTGTGCCTGGGATGAAACTGAAATGATATGAGCCTTCCAAGAGGGAGCGCAGAGCAGAGTAAAAGACATGTTTAAATGATCTTACTGAAAGAAGAAGGAGTAGACCTCTTGCAAGCAAGGAAAAAATATTTTTTTAAAGTGGGATTCACTAATAGTATAAAAATCTCATAAAAAGATCCACGATGATAAGGATTGAGGGGTGAGAAAATCCATTTCATTTAACAATGCCATTTATTAATGACTTCTCTAAGTCAAATGATACATTAATGCCAAATAGCAAGAGGTTAAGGAGAGAGTAGATAGAGAAGATCTGGATTGCATCATTCTTCTCTTGTGAGAGTTCAGAAATTGAGATTGAGAGTAGTAGGAAGAATAGATTTGATTAAATATTTTCTAGTTAGGAATATCCATATTTCCCCTACTGAAAGGCATTCTTTGGATATTTGTTATTGCTTAATAGTCGTAAATTTACCTTTTTTTATAAGCCTTGATTTTTAGCAAGCAATATGTATTTTTGAATCAGTGATTCCATTTTTCTTTTTCACATTAATTTTGTTTTTATATCAAAAAGCTGATTACATTTTTTAGAAATCAAACTGTTTTAAGATGCTTGAGGAAAAGTCAATGAACCATTATCAATTTAACAAATTATTTATAGTTGCCATCTAAAACCATAGTTATTCTCTACTGGAACAAAATTAAATTTTTTCAGGTTTTTTCCCCACATTAAATAAAGCAAATGCTTTTTTTTAATTTTTAGTCAACCATGAGAAACAGAATATAGGGGATTAATTATGTTAATTACTTTGTCATTTTATTCCTCCTTACTTAAATAAAAGTAACATGTGGGTTCTTGCTTTTGTGTGCAAAATTTCGAGCATTTGAAGAAGATTATAGAGAGACTTGGGATTTTTCAGAAGGATTATAAGCAGCTGGAAATATTTCAGTATTAATTGATTATTTTGTCATAATTTTTAAAAATAATTGTACTCTGAAATCATGTGAATTTACTGCGGGTTATGAAGATTAATGAGATGTCAGTGTTAAACTGGACTTCAGGTCAGGAACAAAAATAGCAGGAATCATTGATGGGGGAAAACATCTGCCTCTTCTTACAGAGGCACTCATGTAGAACAGATACTTCTGTGTGGTTTCCTTTCTTAACCGGCTTTTTGTTGTTGATCCAGTTAATTGTAGAACAGTCTCTGGAACAGGACAAAAGTGTCATCAAAATTGTACTTCTTTGTACTATAATATTTTGCATTTTCAATTCTGCTAGTCTATTGATAAAAAAAATTACCCATGTTTCTGTCGTCTTATTTTTAGTAAAACAAATAATGACTCGTGTCAATTTCCAGATGAGTCTGACATTATGGAAACAGAATCTGAGGCTTTTGTAGGTTTCCTGGCTGCATTTATCCTTTTCATCCTAATCTGGATTTTGTTTTTTGTTTGCTCTTAGTAAATGAAATAAGAGAATGGTCATATTGGAACTAGCCCTACTACTGGCCCTGTAGACATTGTCTACACAGAAGACTTTACCTCATTCATCCTTCTTATAGTAACTCAGTTCCTAAATGCTCATCCCTCCTCCCATCCACAGCCCCCCAATCTAGAGGATGAGTTGGCTGGAGCACAAGGTAGACTTTAAAGTTCCCTCTTCTGCCAGTCATAAAAACATAATTATTCCCTTCTGTAAGAGAACATTCTTTCTGTACCTTCTTAAGATGAGTAATTTCATTAGTCTTTGATAAATGTTTATGCTTAAGGGATTTAACTGGTTCTTTAATGTGACTTTAAAGCTTCAGGGACCAAAAAATGAGTGTCAGTCATTTTTCTACACAAGCCCAAAATATATAGACATTGGCAGTATAAGAAAAGTAGCTGATCAACAAATGCCCATATAGTGGATACTTTTAAATAGTTCGTCATAACTCTTGATGAGTTGTTGGAATCAGTAACTTGAAAATAGTGCATGGGAATCTATTTTTATATAAAAATAATCTACCCCTGAATATTAGAAGCTATAGTTCATATGCTACAGTGCTTTTGAGCTTTACTATTTTTTAATTTAAAGGTTAAAAAAAAAGGTTTGTTCCCTATGTTAAAGTATTTTAATTAAAAAAAAAAAAGCTTTCTACTTCTACTTAAAGCACTGTGTTCAAGGCATGATATTGTAAAGTAAAATTCAACCAAATATCTTTTTAGGAAAAATCTATTGAGTGCCTGTGGGCCAAACCTGGCCTGCCACTTATTTTATGGAACCTAGCCACACTCATTCACTTACGTTTTTTCTATGGATGCTTTTGCACTAAAATGACAGAGCAGTTTCAACAGAGACCATATGACATACAAAGTCTAAAATAGTGTATTTATTTTGTGACCCTTCCTGAACAGAAGTTTGCTGACTGTCATGCTGAGCAAGCCCTAACTAGGAGAATACAGTGGAAGCAGAACAGTGGCCTCAGTGGGCCAACAATCTCCATTTCTGTTTGTCTCTTTGCCCTTGGTGCTCTTGGAGTCTGAGGAATAGAGTTAATAAAGTGTGGAACTTCCACTGAAAATTATTTTTCCCTTGAGCTGAGCTTGAGTAAATCTTTTGGCTGGTTAAGTAGGAAGTTTTATATTGGTTCCCTCTTTCATGATCAAGTATCAGAATGGAGAATTGGACTTTCTAGGAACTGGGCATACAGAGACACATGCAGTCTCTTCACTCTGACTGTTTCATCACTGGCCTGAATAGCTCTCTTTTCATTCAGAGGTGAATACAAAGAAGAAAACAGTCTTCACCAAGACTATGAAAGGTAACTTGAGTTCATGAGACGGACATTCTCACAAATATGAAGAGGAAAATTCTTTACAGGCAAAGAAAATTGAGATAACTTCCTAATATTGTATAATTCAAGTGACCATAAATGAGAAGAAGCAATAGTAATAATCTGTTTCAAGTATCTCTTAACTTCCAGGCGTTGTGCTGGGCTTGGTGTTTTATTTTCATTACTCTTTAGATCCTCATAACAGCTATAAAAGTTAGAAAGAATTACCTTCCTTTAAAATGGAGGAAACTGATGCTAAAATATGTTAATTTCCTAAAAACCATGCAAGTTAGTAAGTGCTTGAGCCAGGAAGTAAACCACATAGGCCCTTATATTTTTTAATTGACGTACAGTTGATTTACAGTGTTGTGGCCTTTTTAAAAATGGAAGTAAAATTCACATAATATAAAACCAACCATTTTAAAGTGCACAGCTCAGTAGCATTCAGTATATTCACAATATCGTACAATCACTACCTCTATCAAGTTTCAAAACACTTTATCACCCCCTAGAAAAACTCTATACCCATTAAGTACTCACTGTTTCTCACTTTCTCTGTCTTTGGCAAACATGAATCTGCTTTCTGTCTCTACAGATTTACCTATTCTGGATATTTTATATAAAGGGAATCACATACAATTTGTGGCCATTTGAATTTGACTTCTTTCACTTAGTGTAATGTTTTTGAGATTCATCCGTGTAGCCTGTATCATTACTTCATTCCTTTTTTTTATGACTGAGTAATATTCCGTTGTGTGGCCATACCACATTTTGTTTATCCATTTATCTGTAGATGAACGTTTAGGTTGTTTTCACCTTTTGATTATTGTGAATAGTGTTGCTGTGAACTTTTGTGATTGAGTTTTGTTTGAGTTTTGTTTGGTTTTCAGTTCTTTGGGGTTATATACCAAGAAGTGAAAATGCTAGGTAATATGAGAATTCTGTGTTTAACATTTTTGAGGAATCGCATAACTTTTCTACAGTGGCTATACCACTTTACATTTCTGCCAGCACTGTACAAAGGTCCCAGTTTCTCCACATCTTCACCAATACGTGTTTCCTTACTACTATTATTATTTTTACTGCAGCCATCCTAGTCTATAGTGGTGTCATATTATGGTTTTGATTTGCATGACACTAATGATTAGTGATGTTGGACATCTTTTCATGTGCTCTTGGCTATTTGTAAGTCTTTGGAGAAAAGTCACGTCCTTGGCCCATTTTTGATTAGGTTATTTCAACCATTTGTTGAAAGGACTTCTGTCTCCATTGGATTGTCACTGCTTATTTATCAAAGATCAGCTGTGTTTGTGTTGAGTCTGTTTTTGGGATCTGTGTTTTGTTTCATTGATCTATATGTCTATTCTTCACCAATATTATACTGTCTTGATTTACTGCAGCTTTACAGTAAGTCTTAAAGTCAGGTGGTGTCAGTCTTTCAATTTCGTTGTTCTTTTTCAGTATTGTATTGGCTATGCCAGGTCTTTTTCCTTTCTGTATTATCTTTTAAATCAGTTTGTGGATATCCACAAAATAGCTTGCTTGGACTGGGATCTCATTAAATCTGTAGGTTGAGTTGAGAATTGACATCTTAACAATATTGTGTCTTCTAATCAATGAGTACAGAATATCTCTGCATTTTTCTCATTTTAATTTTTCAACAGTTTTTTACATGCATATCTTATAATTGTTTTGTTAGATTTATTGCTAAGTATTTTTTTCTTTTGGTGATGATATAGATGGTATAGTTTTTAATTTTTTAAAAAACATTATTTTTGGCTGTGCTAGGTTTTTGCTGCACTCAAGCTTTCTCTAGTTCTGATGAGCAGGGGCTACCCTTTGTTATGGTGCACAGGCTTCTCGTTGTGGTGGGTTCTCTTGTTGGGAGCACAGGCTCTAGGCTTGAGAGCTCATTAATTGTGGCTTGCAGCCCCTAGAGTGTGTACTCTGTTGGTGTGGTGCACGGGCTTTAGTTGTCCACGGCATGTGGAATCTTCCTGGGCCAGGGATCAAACTTGTGTCCCCTGCATTAGCAGGCAGATTCTTATCCACTGTACCACCAAGGAAGTCCTGTTTTTAGTTTTTAAATTCCAGTTCATTGCTAGTATATAGGAAAGCAATTGACTTTGTATATTAGCTTTGTATCATATGAACTTGCTAGAATTGCTTATTAGTTTCAGTGTTATTTTTTTTGGGGGGGGGCAGGTAGATTCTTTGGGATTTTCTTCATAATCAGTCATGTCATCTGCAAACAAAATAGTTTTCTTTCTTCTTTCCCAATCTGTATACCTTTTATTTCCTTTACTTGTTTTGTATTAGTTATGAATTCCAGTACAGTGTTTAATACAAATGGTGAGAAGAGACATTCTTGTCTTTTTCTGAGCTTAGTGGGAAGGCATGCAGTTTCTCACCATTAAATATGATGTTTTTAGCTTGTAGGTTTGTTTTAGATGTCCTTTATCAAGTTGAGGAAGTTCTCTCTAAGATTGCTAAGAGTATGTATCCTGAATGGATATTGGGTTTTGTCAAATGCTTTTCTACATCATTTGATATAATCATGTAGTTTGACTTTCATCTGCTGATTATGAATTAATTTTAGGATGTTGAACCAGCCTTGCACATCTGAGATAAATCCCATTTGGTTGAGATGTGTATTTCTTTTTGTACATTGCTGAATTTGATTTGATAATATTGGTTGCAGATTTCTATGTCTAGTCCATGTGTGTGAAAGTGAAAGTTGCTCAGTCCTGTCTGACTCTTTGCGACCCCATGGACTATACAGTCCATGGAATTCTCCAGGCCAGAATACTGGAGTGGGTAGCTGTTCCCTTCTCCAGGGGGTCTTCCCAACCCAGGGATTGAACACAGGTCTCCCACATTGCAGGCAGATTCTTTACCAGCTGAGCCACAAGGGAAGCCCCTAGTTCATATAATTTGCCTTTTAATGTCTTTATCTGGTTTCAGGATTGGTAATACCCTAATGTGGCCTCATAGAGTTCTCTTTGAAGTATTTTTCTACTTTTGTTTTCTGGAAGAGATCGTAGAGAATTTCTTCCTTTCTTAGATATAGGCCTATTCACATCATCTATTATTTTTCCTTGTATAAATGTTGATAGTTTGTTTTTTTCAAGGAATTGGTTCACTTATCTAAGTTATCAAAAATGTAGGCATAGATTTATGTATAATATTCCTTTATTATCCTTTTAATGTCCATGTGATTTGTAATGATGACTCTTCTTTCATTTCTGTTATTAATAATTTGTTGTCTTCTCTCTTTTTTTTCTTGGTTATCTTGTCAAAGGTTTATCAATTTTATCAGTGTTTTCAAAGAACCATCTATTGTCTCCACTCGTTTTTCACTGTTGAGTTCCTGTTTTCAATTTTGATTACTGCTGTAATTTTTACTGTTCTACTCTCTTATTCATTTGCTTTAGTCTTAAGTTGTCCTTCTTTGCCTTATTTCCTAAGGTAGAAGTGTAGGTTATCGATTTTAAGCCTGTGTTCTTTTAGAATATATGTGTATAATACTATAAACTTTTCTCTAAGGCCTGCTTTTGCTGCATTATATAGATTTTGATTTTCATTTAGTTAAAAATATTTAAAAAATCCTCTTTAGATTTCTTCTTTGACCTATGTATATTTAGAAGTGTATTGTTTAATAGTTAAATATTTTGAGATTTTCCAGCTATCTATTTGTTACTGATTTCTAGTTTAATTCCATTGTGCTGTGAGAGTATACTCTGTATGATTTTTATTCTTTGAATTTTGTGAAGTTGTGTTTTGTGGTGCAGAATTTGGTCTATATTGATGAATATTCCATGTGACTTGAGAATAATATATATTCTGCTGTTGTTGGATGAAGTGTTACATAAATAGCAGGTAGATCTGGTTGATTGATGGTACTGTTCAATTCACCTATCTTTATTCATTTTTTTCTTTATTTTTGGCCTGCTAGATCTGTCAGTTACCTAATGGGGATGTTGAAGTATCCAACTATAATAGTGGATTTATTTCTCTTTGCAGTTCTGTCTTTTGCATCATATATTTTGATGCTTGTTTGGTGCATACATATTAAGGATTGTTGTGCCTTCTTGGAGAGTATATCATTTTCTAATGTCCCTCTTTATCCTGTTAATTTTTCTTGTTCTAAAGCCTTTGTCTAAAACTGATACAGCTACTTCAGCTTTCTTTTGATTAATACTACAATAACAGGGTATATCTTTCTTCACCCTTTTGCTTTTAACCTAGATGTATCTTTGTATTTAATATGAGTTTTAAAAATCTACTCTGACAGTCTCTTTTAATTGGTGTATTTTGGTCATTCACATTTAAAGTGAGTATTTTATATATATATATATATATATATATATATACTTGGATTAATATGAACCATGTTTATTACTTTTCTATTTGTTATACTCCTTTTTCTAAAGTCACTAATTGGTCCCCTTTTTCTTCCTTCCCTGATTTCAGTTGACCATTTTGTATGATTCTACTTTATCTCCTCTCAGCATATACAGTATATTTCTTTTTAAAAGGGTTTTTAGTTGTTACTCTAGAGTTAACAGTGTATATTTACAACTTGTCTAAGTCTACTGTCAGATAACTCTTTATCTGCTTTTCAGATAGTAGAGGTACCTTTCATTTTACATATCCATTTGCTATAATCAGCAAATACACTATTACTCTGATTACTTAGAGGAGTAAGAAATGGCTGCCCACTCCATTATTCTTGCCTGGAGAATCCCATGGACAGAGGAGCCTGGTGGACTACTGTCTACGGGGTTGAAAAGAGACGGACACGACTGAGCTCGCACACACATTGTTACTTACACGACTGAGCTCGCACACACATTGTTACTTAGAACAAGTATCTATTAAGAAAAAGAAAAATAGATTTTTTTAACTTCATTTATGCCTTCTCCAATGATTTCTTTCCTTCTTTCTTTGTGCGGATCTGACTTTCTGATCTATGTCGTTTTCTTTCTCTGAAGAACTTTTTAAAGACAGTTTCTATTAGGCAGGTCCACTAGTGACAAATTCCCTCAGTTTTTGTTTATCTGAGAAAGTATTTCTCCTTCACTTTCGAAGGATAATTTCACTGAATGCTTTCTAGATTCGTTTATTTTTTTTTCTTTCACCACTAAATATTTCACTTTCTGGCTTCTGAGAAGAAGTCAAATGTACTTGTTTTTTATAAGGAAGGTGTTTTTTTCTCCCTCTCACTTCTTTCATAATTTTCTCTTTGCATTTGATTTTGTGTAGTTTGAATACAGTATGTTTAGGTGTAGAGTTTTCAGGTATTTATTTTACTTGATGTGCTCCAAGCTTCTTGGATATATCATTTGGTGTCTTTGATTTGGAAGACTCTGATTTTGGAAGATTCTCAGCAGTTATTCCTTCAAATAGTTCTTATCTTTTGTCTCCTTCTTCTGGTATTTCAGTGACACCTTTTGTAATTGTCACGTAGTTCTTGGATATTCTTTTCTCCTTTTTAAAATTCTTTTTTCTGTTTGCATTTTAGTTTGGGAAATTTCTCTGACATATCTTTAAACTCACTGATTGCTTCCTTGGCCGTGTCCAGTCTACTGATGAGTCCATTAAAAGTATTATTCATTTTTGTTATGGTGTTTTTGATTGTTAGCATTTCCTTTTACTTTTTCCTTAAAGTTGTATATTCTTACATTAGTCATCTATTCTTGCATGTTGTCTCCCTTTTCCATTTGCGTGCTTATGACAATAATGATAGCTGTTATCTGAAATTATTCCCCAAATCTGTGACCAGTGTAAGTCTT